>NC_140939.1:43885934-44495100 GCF_014529385.1 Adiantum capillus-veneris
ACAAAGAGAGAGAGAGAGAGAGAGAGAGAGAGAGAGAGAGAGAGAGAGTATAATTGTCTAAGAAAAAAGAGAGCTACAGAGGGTCTGCTATCTCCATGATGACGGAGAATTTAACCTTAATTAGCTCAAAGGAGCTGCTGCACATTTTTGGTCAAGATGGAAGATGATCATACCTATGTGTACCACGTCTGAGAGATGCAGCTGGCCATGGAAGTGAAGAAGATGTGTAGTGTCATTGCCACCCAATGAGCCCATCTTGTGAGGAGTACCATCACCACTTGATTGCACTCACATAGAGCTGGTATGCTAAAGATGGATAGTTCCAAGCCTTTAGAAGAGGTGAAAAGAAGCATAGCTCATGTTTGCTCATTGGATGACTTATATTAGACTCGAAATTGTCGAGTCCATGGGATTGGCCCCTAACTTGATGTAGAAAGAGATGAAGAATGGTTTATGGACATCGAAGCATGTTGCTGGGCCGCTAGCCTTTAATGGATCATCTCCATACACATCCCACATTCACGCAAACCAACACTTCAAGAAAGCATTAATGTGTTAGACATCTTGCAAGGTCTAGATGAGGGATAATCTCCCTCTCCCTCTTCACCATCATCATTAGATGTTGGATCAATGACACCTTCAATAAATAATGCATAAGGCACTAAAACACCTTCCTCTCCCTACTAAAAATCTAAAAAGGGTTAGTTTTAGTGCAATCCCACCTAGAAATGTATTTGAGTGTACGCTTACTATAATCATATGTAGGTTTTTCAAGTTTTTTGGAAAAAATATTGTGTATTTAAGTGCTAAAAAGAAACCTAGGTTTAATGTGATCTAGCCTGCAAAATAAAACCTTCAAATATAGTAAATTTGACTCTAAAATTTCTTATACGTAGATTTTCCAAGTTTTTGGGAGAAAGTATTGTGTATCTCAGTGCTAAAAAAAAACCTACATTCAATGTAATCTAACCTACAAATATAGTAAATTTGCCTCTAAAAAGTATCATATATAGGTTTTCCAAGTTTTTGGGAGAAAGTATTGTGTATCTCAATGCTAAAAAAAAACCTACATTAAGTTTAATCTAACCTACAAATTTTGAGATTTATCTCTAAATAATAGATTTGAAGTTAAGAACTCCTACAAAGTTTAGAAAAACTTAGTGTTAAAACCATCAAATACAATAAATTTGCCTCTAAAAATTCTCAAAGGTAGTTTTTCTAGAATTTTGAAAAAAGCATTGCGTACTTGAGTGCTCGAAGAAAATCTAAGTTTAATGTAAATATAGTAAATTTTCCTCCTTGGAAAGTGACCCCAAAGAGCAAAAAGCCCTAAGAATGGGGGTGCCAAGGGCCACATAAGTGCATTCCAAGCGGCTACATTTAAATATGGTGTACATGTTGACCAAAACATTTTTCAAACAAAAAGGTTTTTTTTTTAAAGAGCCCTTGAATAGCCATTTTAGTTTGCTCATGTCAAATACTTACATGAAGCCATATGCCTTTGAGATATAAGGATACACCATTGTATCCGTACACAAGCCCTCACCTTGCCTCATGTGAAAACTACTTAGAGCTTCCTTGCCCTCACCATTCTCCTTCCAGACATATGTGGCATCCTAAACTACAAACATTGATACATGGAGAAAAGCACTCTATATCCAAGTGCTCGAAGAAAAACCTAGATTAAGTGTAATCCCACCTACAAATTTTGAGGTTTACTTCTAAATTCTAGATTTGTAGTTGAGAAAACACACAAAGCTCAGAGAAATTAGTAGGGATGAATTATATATCAAAGGGGAGGCATACAATCATCATGCATGCAATCTGAGAAATTCAAATATAAAAACTTTCAAATATAGTAAATTTGTCTTTACAATTCTATCATATGTAGGTGTTTTTAAATTTCAATCTTTTGTGGAATTCTCTAAGAGCCCTTGATCGCAACCTCCAAATTTAGTAATAATCTTCAAATTTAAAGGCAAATCCCCAGATTTCATAGACAAATTTTAGGAAAATCATGTAAAGACCTTTCAATATAATTTTCTCACATGTAAGTTTTTCATGTTTCTGAAACAAAGCAATTTGTATCTGAGTACTCGAAAAAAGGCTAGGTCTAGTGTAATCCCACCTACAACTTTTAAATTATAGATTTGAAGGTGAGGAAACCCATGAAGTTTATCGAAGCTTAGTGTTTAAACACTCAAATAGACAAAAACTGTAGACTCATCTATAGATTTTCTAAGCTTTTGGGAAAAAGCACTATGTATCGAAGTGCTAAAAAGACTTAGGTTTGGTGTAATTCCACCTCTAGATCTGAGATTTATCTCTAATTCTAATTTCAAGGTGAGAATTCTTAACAAAGGTTTAGTGTAATCCCACCCACAAATTTTGAGATTTACCTTAAAATTCTAATTTGAAATTGAAAACACCTACAAAGTTCAAAAAAATTTAGCACAATTTTTTTTTAAAACATAGTCAACAGTTTACTGTGCCTTCTGTCGTTGTCAACTTGCAATTGCTCGCCACCCGTCCTACATTTTTTCCATGTCCTGGATTTGTTATCTTGGGCTTACTCGATTTTGTTCGTCATTGGCTATGGGACCAATTGCATCCTCTCTCTCTCTCTCTCTCTCTCTCTGCCAAAGTACTCACTATTTTCTCTCTTGCCATTAAATCCCCACATATTTTGTCATTCTCTCTCACCACTGAGTAAGAGTCTCTCTCTCTCTCTCTCTCTCTCTCTCTCTCTCTCTCTCTCTCTCTCTCTCTCTCACACACACACAGAGGATGCGGACAATTGTGATCTCACATTCTCTCTCTCTCTCTCTCTCTCTCTCTCTCTCTCTCTCTCTCTCTCTCTCTCTCTCTCTCTCTCTCTGTCTCTCTCTCAAGCAACGAAGAGGACAAGGAGGGTTAGCATGTATGGTTAAGAAAGGATTGGAAGATTTTGTATCAATTGTGAAAGATGACAAGTACAAACGTTATGTATGGCTGAAAATTATGACACCAAAAAGAGCACCCATTTTTGTAGCCGGTTGCTACATTCCTCATCATGATTCTCCCTTTTATGCTTGCATGGATAGAGATCAACCATTTTTTGATTTGGAAGAGGACATTGCTTATTTCAAAGGTGAAGGTGATGTTATTGTATTTGGGGATATGAATGCTTGCACAAAAACATTGCAACATGATACTCAACAATTTGATATGCCATACATTTCAAGGAAGTTGGAGGAAGGACACTTGTATGATCGTACTTCAATGGACGAGAAAGAGCCGGATCACTATGGAAAGTTACTTTAACACATGTGTAATAGCACGGGTATGCTCATTGCCAATGGTGTATCTTTGTGGAGTGGAACCAATGGATTTACATGTAGAAGACATAATGGGGATAGTGTGATTGACTATATGCTACTCTCTGAAGCCATCATGTATCGCATAAAGACTTTTATGTTTGGTCAATGGACCCCGGAATCCGACCATCGCACCTTATGTATTGACCTTTCATGTGGAGAAGAAACTAAGCATGATAATCTCAACCAAAGGAAAGAGAAGTTATCACTATGTATGGATTTCAAACGGGCACCAATGTACATTGAAATGGTTGAGCAAAAATTATGGATGACAAAGCTTCAATGTGATGCACCATTGGAAACTAAATGGGAAGCTTTCAAGAAAGCTATTTGTTCTTGTGCGGAAGAATGCTTTGTCATAAAGCATCTCCATGGTATCAACAAAGATAGATCACGCAAAAGGTGGTTTGATAAAGAATGTCAAGATGCTCGAAAGTCCTTGATAAAGCTTGATGCAACTATGGACAAAGACAACTATCAAATTCCTTTGCATACAGACAAGGCATTGATTCAAAAGAAGAGAAGAAGATGGGAAGTAAAGCAACAAGAATTTCAAGTCCAAGAAAAGGCACATGCATGTGGAAGATTTTGGAGAAACTTGAGAGGCAAGCGGGTTGAGAATTTTGGTAACTTGAGTCTAGTGGATATGTACACACATTGTAGGCAATTATATGAGCAAGAAAATACTAAAAAAATGCCATTTTATGGTTCACTCCCATGTATGCCGTCTTTTTTTTACTATTGAGGATGTATGCGGTGGGCTTGAAAAGTTGGCCACTCGCAAAGCGAGAGATCTTCAAGGTATCAAGCCGGAGATGATCAAATGGACGGGAGATTTTACCCATGAGTGGATGTGTGATATGTTCAACCTTGCACTTCAACATGGTATGCCTTATGATTGGAGTACTAATTGGGTTAAGCCTTTGCATAAAGGAGGGGATGTAAAGAATGTAAGCAACTACCGGACTATAATGATTGGGTCTCTTATGGCAAAGTTATTTGGGTGCATAATGGAGATGAAATTGAGTGATTGGGCTGAAGAGAATGACAAGCGTGCAAAGGGACAAGCGGGTTTTCGTCGATGCCATAACACCATTGATCATCTTGTCACTCTTCGTGTTCTCATGGAGGAAAGTCGGTTGAAAGGCAAGTGATTGTATTGTTGTTTTGTGGACTTTAAGAAAGCCTTTGATATGATTCCACGTAACAATTTGTGGAGAAGGATGGAAGAACTCCAAGTGCCAAGTGAGTTTATGCTTGCGGTTTCTCGAATTTATGAGAAGGTGATTTGTCAATTGCGCATGGGAAGAGAAATTTCAGAAATTTTTGTAAGCACTATTGGGGTTAAACAAAGATGTCCATTGTCACCAACTCTCTTTGGTCTATGCATCGATCAATTGGAACAAATGGTACTTGACTTTATGCAAGAAGAAGGCATTGAAGAGGTCACTATTTGCAATGCGGTAATCATGCTTTTGTTGTATGCGGATGATGTAGTGCTTCTAGCCACACTTTAGAAGATGCACAAAAGCTTATGGTTGTCCTTGAGAACTTTTGCTTGCATAGTGGGCTGATTGTAAATGAATCCAAAACAAAGGTTATGCTTGTGAAAACCAACCATAAGGAGAAGCCATGCATTGTGTACAACAACAAGACACTTGAAGTTGTTGAGAGCTTTAAGTACCTTGGCCTTGAGGTTCCATCCAATCACAAGTGGCATGAATGTGCTATGCGTCGTTTGGAAGCGGGAAAGAGAGCATATTATGCATTTGAGAACATGTGTAATGCGGGAAACATCAAGTGTTGGGTTCTCAAGAAGTATCTTTTTGATGCATTGGTGACACCGGTTCTTCTTTATGGAGTTGAAGTGTGGGGTGGGAGCATCTCAAAGTCTACTTGGAAAGAGTTTGAGAATGTCCAAAAGCGTTTTCTTACAAACTTTCTCCAAGTTAAGACACAAACACCATATATGCTACTACTTCTTGAGTCGGGATCTCTTCCAATTGAGGTTATGGGCATGGAAAGGGTTGTGGAGTACATGATAAAGATGCGTCAAAACCCCTCACATTGACTTCCTACAATTGCATGGGAAGCAAGCAAAAAAGTTTAAAAGACGCATAAAAGCAAGATCTTGAGCACGGGATGGATGCAAGACATAAAGAAGTGGTTTGGGAGATGGGATGCATTACACTTGCTACATGATGCTTCAATTGACTCTCAAGTGAATGAAGCTTTTCTACAACGCCAATGTATTACGGCTTGGGAGAAATCCGGTGGGTCACGCTTCATACATTACACCACCTATATTGCCCCCAACTACAAAACCATGTTCTTCGCTGAGAGAGGAAACCGTACTCACACTTACATGCTTGAGCCTATTCCCTTGTCCGCGATACGCACTATCGCAGCAATTCGGCTTAGCTCCCATTTCCTTCGATGCGAGATAGGGCTTTGGGGCAATGGAGAAGAGTCAAATCGAGTGTGCACATTATGCTCACTGCAAGTTCGAGAGTCTGAGTACCACACACTACTAGAGTGCTCAGCTTTTGATCACATCCAAACTTGCTTCTCTCACATTTTCAGCCACAACTTAGACCTACACACTTTCCTCTCCCAGCCAAAGTGTGGGCTCTCCATTGTGACTCTCATCACTACAATTTTGGAGCATCGAGAGTCACTCATCAGCCGTACACATACTACATCACATGTAACTTTGGTCCCATAGGTCATATTTGACCTCCGAGGACGATAATAAAATCTATCTATCTCTCTCTCTCTCTCTCCCCCCCCCCCCCCCCCCCCCCCCCCCTTCCCCCCCCACACACACACATAGGGTCTACGGACAATTGTGATCTCACATTCTCTCTCTCTCTCTCTCTCTCTCTCTCTCTCTCTCACACACACACACACACACACACACACACACATACACACACTCACGTGCGTAGACAACAGGCAATTGTGATATCCTGTTCTCTCTCACACACACATTCATTTACACAAAGAGTGAGCACTCTAGCTACTCTCTCTCTCTCTCTCTCTCTCTCTCTCTCACACACACACACACACACACACACACACACACACACACACAAACAAACTTGGGTGTGCGCATAGGCTCGCTCAGCTAGATTGAACTCTCTCTGACACACACCACCAAGAATGCCCAGTCACACTGTAGGTTGAGATTCGAGTCTCATACGCACACATAGCCAACAGCCAATTGCGTTTCTGCTTCTTCTTCTTCTTCTTCTCTCTCTCTCTCTCTCTCTCTCTCTCCTCTTACACACACACACACACAGTAACACATGAACACCACATACACACATCATGGACGCGAACGCATGCATGAGCAGCTGTTTTGCAGGTGGAGATTGGATTGATAACTTCAAGCACTGAGGTCACCAGACATCAGGTTATTTCATGGAGTTCTCAACGTGGACATTTGTGCAAGCTCCAATGGATGACACGTGAAAGGCCTCTCCTTGCTTGGAAAAGTTAAGCTCCGTTATATATGTATAGATTTACTTTAAGATTATTTTGATCAAGAAAATTCTTTTGGCACTCTCTTTGAGACCTCTCTCTCTCTCTCTCTCTCTCTCTCTCACATGCACACACACACACACACATGCCCTTCCATTTTAGGGATATTCAAGACCTTCAAACATTGAGATCGTCAGGCTGCACGTTATATCGTGGAGTTCAAAACATGGATATTTGTGCAAGCTGCAATGAATGACATGTGGAAGGCCTCTCCTTGCTTGGAAAATTTAAGCTCCAATATATATGTATAAGTTTACTTTGAAATTATTTCGATCGAGAAAAAAAATTAACACTCTTTGCGACCTCTCTCTCTCTCTCTCTCTCTCTCTCTCTCTCTCTCTCACACACACACACACACACACACACACACACACACTCTTACATACACCCTTCCATTTTGAGGCTATTTGAGATCATATTTAGTGTATTAATTGGGATTTAGTGTATTAATCAAAAAATCATAGTTAGATTCCAAGTTCACCTTGAAATAAATCGACAAAATTTTGCTAGTGTGCATACGAACAATTTCTTAAATTCTAAAATTTTATGGCCATTTGCTTTCCAAAGCAAAGTTGAGCCACCCTTCAATCAACGAAGAAAAGTAAAGTTGGAAAAGTACAGTCAAACCTTTTTCTATACTTTGGAAGGTTAAAAATTGAAGGCCTGAAAAGTTTCACAAGTTCCAAGATTCCAAACTTTAAAGAAATGGGACATTTTGTAAGGTTTCCTTTGAATTGAAGCAGTGAGTGACAGTGACACGTGGAGGGGTTCTTTGAGCTTGAAAATCTCAAGTTGCATAATAGAAGTATAGAAAGTATAGAATTATCAGGTCAATTTGAGGTCTCTTGAAAATGAATTAAGTAATGGGCTTGTCTTAACATCCTATGTTTCTCTCTAAGGAGGCAACAAATTTGCAATTACGATAGAGATGTCCCCCTCACACAATTGATATAGGACCCTGGTGCGTGATAGTGGCCCTCTAAATAGACTAATAGAGAGTTGGTATCCTTCTTTGGATATAGTGTTTGCATTGAATGGCGAGATCTTTAGATGCATTAGCATCCCCTCTCACCATTCTTACCAATCAAGGCATTGGTCATGATAGCAACTCTCCCATGCTTCTCTCGTGTAGTTTTGGTCTTGCATTTGGGGCATCACAATCAACTAAGTCATCAACTGCTATTTGTTGGCACTTAGGATACATGTACCAACCATGACCCAACATGCCAACATTACACCACATAGTAGTAGAATAAACTTTGTCATTGGTATGCACAACTAATTTGGTGAGCAGTGTGTCATTTGCTTCTCAAAGACAATATTCATGATGGGTGTGTGACTTGGGGGTGATTGCATGGCTATAGAAACTTTGTCTCTATATGTGGGTAAATTTCAAAATTTATAGGTTGGATTGCACTCAATCTAGCTAGCATGTACACTTGCATTTACCAAGACTCTCCGCATGGATGTTGAGGTCTCTTGCAATTGACGATAAGGAGGTTACTAATATAAGGCGCATATTGTTCATTTGTGTATATTTGGGCACCAATGGAACCTTAAAATGTAAGGGCAATGAAAGCAGAAAATTTCACTCAAACGTTTCTCTTTGCAAGAGTTTTGGGCATCATGCTAAAAAGAAAGGGCGTGCTACAAAATACACACACACACACACAAAGACACATGCATGTTCTTAGAGAGAAGGCTGTATTCAACCATTCACATGCTTGCCCTTACCCATTTTTTATACCATAGCAGTCATTTGGATTAGCTCCCACTCCTTTAAATGTGAGACAGAGCATCGAGGCACTGCATGGAGGAGAGTCTCTTTTTGTACGGGAATTATATCCCTTAACAATTTGAGAGTGCGATCATTATATCCTACATGAGTGCTTGGCTTTTGATCACATCAAACTTGGTTTACACACATTTTAGCCCTTACCATGGCCTACATACCGTTCTCTCCTAGCTACCTCATGGATTCAACTTCTCAGTTGCCACCCTTATATCCATAGTCTTCAAGCATGTTACATGTTGTACTCGGTCCATAGGTCAATCTGACCTTCAAGGATGACCTCTCTCTCTCTCTCTCTCTCTCTCTCTCTCTCTCTCTGTGTGTGTGTGTGTGTGTGTGTGTGTGTGTGTGTGTGTGTGTGTGTCTCTTAACCTTTGAGGTCATTGTGATTGTTTCTATGATGTTAAAAGTTATGCCCCCCTCTCCTTGTATAATTATGTGAGCATGCAAGACCTTGAGTTCAAGAATCAACGTTCATCGGCTAAAATTTTTATTTCTCTTGTGATCTTCTTCTTCTTCGTCTTCTCTCTCTCTCTCTCTCTCTCTCTCTCTCTCTCTCTCTCTCTCTTCCTTCTAACCTGCTATGCAACATAACGACTTGTTGCCAACAATTTTTGGATTGGATAAGGTTCCCCTAAACTTAATAGTTGCGAGTCAAGATTAACGGGTCACAAACCACGTCAATATGAAGAAACCTCTCTCTCTCTCTCTCTCTCTCTCTCTCTCTCTCTCTCTCTCTCTCTTTGGCTGCATGTTTAGTTTGTAGTATTTAAATGAAGCATGTGAGAGGCTAAGAGCCTGGTCACGTGTACCAGCGAGACTGCTTTCTGCCTGGTCACGAGTCAACTCTTCTATCTCTATCTATATAATCGTGGTAGTTAAGAGCCTCAAATTAATAGACATAGCCTTTCAAATGGTTGACTTTTGAGGCCCTGTCGATTAGCAGCAACCTGCTCAAGATCTGTCTCATCACTCAATCAAATCAAGCATTTATCTTCGAAGCCACTGGTTTTCTTGACTTGCAAACAAAGGTGGAAGGCTATTTAGCCGTTCCAAAGTGACCAGGATCTAAATGTAAGCAAAATGACATGGAGACAGTCCTACAATGGAGGCACATGCATGCAGGTAGCCCTACAATAAGAGACCGAAGTCATCATTTCTAGGAGGAGGCAAAGGGTCCACATTAGGTATGCAATACCAAGGAGGATCCAAATGAGCAAAGGATTGCTAACTCCAAGACCAAGACCAATACCCTTGACTGGAAATTGTCATCATCCAATGCAATCATATCAGTGTTTTGGAAAAATCATCTTTTCAAATATACAAAATTGAAATCGTTTAATTTTTCAAGAGGAAATTTAGTAAATTAGGTTTATTCTGTAGGTTTTTACACTATTTTTCTCTATTTTGGGGCGGAAGTTTTCCTTTACCCCTTTCCCTCAACTGACATTTTTGAAATTGAAAACGGCATGATATTAAGCTAAGACACATTTTTCCCAAACATTGAATCAAACACCCGCCTTGCACGACTGTTGTCGTGAGAACTGTAGCAGCAGGCAAGGCCATCTGTCCCCTTGTAGAACCCCTTTTTTCTTGCCTATGTCTGGAGTTCGAGATGTGAAAACTTGAGAAAGCTAAAAATCCTAGATGGTCATGTTGGAGTTGTCAACATTGTAGCATCCGCTGATTGGACGAAAAAAGACAAAGAAAGTGTGTAAATGGACGTGGGACTCTCTCTCTCTCTCTCTCTCTCTCTCTCTCTCTCTCTCTCTCTCTCTCTCTCTCTCTCTCTCTCTCTCTCTCTCTCTCGTGGTGTGGAGGGCCGTAGCTAGGCAAAAATGGAGCTCGTCGGGATCAAGGGTGGCAGACAGGCAGCAGTAGAAAGTAGGTGGCTTAGAAAGCGCTTGTGGCGAGTGGGACATGTATTCGATCCAGAGTCTTGACGTCCTAACCAACAAAGGATTGAGGTTGTATAAGGGTGTGGGGCTCGTGGCGGATCAACTATTCGCAGCCAGGGTGTTGATAGAGGAGATTACATGAGGCCTATTGCGGTAACATTTAAGAAGTTTTCCATGAAGTAAGTGGTGGGTTGTGTTCATGACTGAGTTTGGAGGGGGGCGAGGGAAGGGGGGTGGGCATTCTATGTTAAGCGCCAAGGCCAATCAATGGCACTCTCTCTCTCTCTCTCTCTCTCTCTCTCAAACAGAAATAGACACACACACGCCTCAGTAGGACTAAATGGGATTGCCCTCCCCCCCCCCTCCCCTCCCCTCCCCCTCTCTCTCTCTGTCTCTCTCTCGCTCTCTCTCTATCTCTCTCCTGCGACACATACGATAGAGCCGTAGAAAATGAAACTTGTTCTCTCTCTTTCAAACCTACGATGTGCTGCATATATATCTCTCTCTCTCTCTCTCTCTCTCTCTCTCTCTCTCTCTCTCTCTCTCTCTCTCTCTCTCACACACACACACACACACACACACACACATACACACACACACATACATGCACGTGCGCATGCACGTTCGAAGCAACCAAGTTATCGAGCCATGACACATCTCATTGCTCGTTAATTTTTCAAGCTTCAAAGTAGAGCCACCCTGTACAAAAACAAAAGTAATCACCCTTTAGAATTGAAGAAGGCTGGAGTGAAACTCCATGGCCTTGCTAAAGAGTTTAAATAATATAAATATATATATAGTAGTAAGTATTGTGACTTTTTGACATAACTTAGAAGCCAAAACTAAGTCTTTTCATTTTTTTACCATCACTTAGTTGCTACTTACCCTTCACTTTTACATTTCAAATGACTTTGACTTACCTTTCACTTTTACATTTCAAACCAAATGTTTCTTATGGTTCTTGAAATCAAGGAGAGAGTGACACATGGATGTCCTCTCCATCCTTGAACATTTTAAGCTCAATCATATATAGTATAGATTGGTAGCATTGCTAAACCAAGATACACCAGAAGGAGGAGATTGTCTCTCTCTCTCTCTCTCTCTCTCTCCCCCCCACAATAGAAGTAGAGAACTTCTAAGTTTTTTGAACAAGGGCTAGCATCTTATGGAAAACAATGTCTATGAGAAACTCCCAAGCTTAGTATCAAAGAATGATTTGTATAATCTTACATATATTTGTGTTTGTTAGAATCTTCAAGAGGTTGCGCAATGCATTACTTTTAGAAATGCAATAGAATATACATGTAGGAATAGAGTATTGATAGTGTTTCACTTGGAAGAGAAGATATACTACAAGATTAGAAGCGATGTTTCTTTGGCCACAGCAATGCGCGGGTCACATACTAGTAGGAGAGTAAACCACCAAGTGGGAGGGTGAACTAAGGCAACTCAAAGCTTGTCCCTATATCCTTCGTTTCACATAGCTCCGTTGTCGGGGGATATGTGTTCGCTACGTGAGCCGGGCAGGCGTCGGGCCTCTGGCTGTGGGAGGTGTGAAAGAGAGATAACAAGAACAATTGATAACTCTCGCAATCACCGCAATCATCAATTAATTGATTAACACATCTGAGTACAACTTAATCTTTAGCCAAGGCGGGCTGTTAACAGCGTCGTCACTTGGATCATCTACAAACTAGGAGCTTAAGCTCCCGTTTACAAGATTAATCGGGCCGTCAACAACACCGGACTTAAGAAAATGCTTAATCAACTTCGGACTGATGTCGGTGATGAGATTTCCTTCTGTCACTTTATTTGCCTCATTTACCTCATGGATTCTGCAAGCTTCGATTCTGCTCACTGTTTCAATTATCAAGCTTCAATTCACTACATTAATTGGCGTTCTCCTGCTCTTGACCTCTTGCTTCCTTTATTGCTTCAATTCCCCGCTCTACTTTCATTCGATGAGCGTATTCTGCGTAACTTAAATTCCTCAGTTTGGTTGCCCTATTTCTCTCTCGTTTCTTAACTCGCTTGAGAGAGAGAGAGATAGCCTTGCTCGGTCGTCAGAGCTCTATTTCGAGAGCCTTCCTTCGAGTTTTGCTTCAAGCCTTGCTTTGAGTCTTGCTCCTTGCCTTTGTCTGTTGAACTAAGTCCAGAGTTCGAGGAGAGAGTGCGAGAGAGAGAAAACCTTCCCTTCCTTTGATAGCCGAGGACAAGCCGAGGACAAGAGAAGAAGGAGAGTTTTGCCTCCCTTCTGAGCTTCCCCCGCTCCTTTGCTCTCCTTCGATCTCCCCTCACCTCTCCTTGCCTTCGAGTTCCTCTCACATGCAAGAGTCCCTCGGTTGCTTTGCCTGGCCACCTCCTCGTTGCTTACCGAGCATGAGAGTGAGAGAGAGAGAGCACGCTATGCTCCGAGGATGAGAGCGAGGGAGAGGTAGCTTTTCTCCTAGCTCCTTGCTCCGAGCCCTTACCTCTTTGTTTACCACTCTTCCCTCGTTTTCTTCTCCACACGCTTTTCATGCAAAAATAATCCCCTCTATTAATAGCATGCATCCTCCCTTAGCAACGACGGCGCCGGCGTTGCTAGGGAGGCATAAAAATGCTCTCCTGCTGACGTGGCAACTCGAAAATCCACCAGCGCGAAATTCGCTGCAAGTGGGATCAAAACTGTGCGCGCTACCGAGTTCTGCATCTTTTGCTTCTTCTACGGCGGCGTCCGAGCATCACCAAGCTCTCTGTGAGCTCGTCAATCCCTGCGCAGTCTACTGCGCGCTGCCCTCTTCGCCATTTCCTTTTTCTTTCACATTTCTTGAGTGGTTATTGGCCATGCCCTTAATTGGGCGGCCATATCTCCTAAGGTTATGGACGGGCGGCCTAAGCGCTTTGTAAAGGCACCACACTTGGGCATACATGCCGGCCATAGACCTTATAAGGGTACCACATTTGGCATACATGCCGGCCAATCAACACACTCCATTAGACGACATTTCGAACAATGAGCTCATCAAGAGCTTTTTGTGCTTTCGTAGCGGCACCACATTAAGTATGCTTATCAAGCAAGGCATGCTTTCGTAAAGGCGCAACTTTTGGCGTAAACATTCAACCAATATTTTGCAAGGCACAACAAATTTCTCCAATAGCCGATGTTGAGCAATCTCATCATGAGTCTCGTTGTCCGTATCGAGGTCTTGAACAACAAGAGACACCTCTTTAAAAAAAAATCCCACTCAAGCACTTATTGTGTGCTTTGAAGTGCATCACATCTGGCATACGTCTTAACCAAAGCACTGCTACCTCGAGCACTTTTTCTACTATATTGAAACCCTGGCTGTAACTAAAAACTCCAAAATGGCACACCGACTGCGCGGACCGGACTGGTACAGAACCGGCCCTCGGTGAATCTTTAACAGCCAATATCTTGGCAACCGTAAATCCGATTGCTGATCTGAAAAGACCGACGTGCTCCACAAAGTGAGCACTTCAGGCCCGTGCATTCATTTCATTTCTGTCACCTCAACTGCAGTTGCCCAATCCGGCACGGATCTGCATTAACTCAAACTTCAAAGTGCCATAACTTCTTCACCGTAGCTCCAATCAACGAGCCGTAAAGACAGGCTGGTAGAGCAGTTCAAGCACTACAGTTCTAGATCATAATCTCTCATTTGTGGTCACTGCAAGCATACTCATTTTTGGCATCATTGAGGCATCTGTTGGCCCTTTTAAGCCGCATTTGGCATGCATTAATCATTAGACTTGGCCTGTTAACAAGCCCTCATCACTGACCGTTAATCAAGTAGGCTTAAAAGAAGCTTAGCTTTCATTTATCTGCTCTTTTTCTCATCATGGCAGCGGAGATGCACGACATTCACCCCCTCTGAACGTGCAGAGCCTCCGGTCTGTGCCAACAGCACTTCAATATGCATCTGCTACAGGTACCTTAAGTTCTTTCCATCATCAAACTCACATTAGTGGTAAACCTATGAAAAACAAAATAAGGCTTATACCCTATCATCAATGTTTTAGCTTAATCATTAGGTAGCTGTCCATCAAAATTCTGTGAACTGTAACTGCCGTATCTTCAAAGCATTTAATCATAGATAACTTGCTTAGTGAACCCTGCCAGACTCAAGTGCTCCAGTTAACGATGCACATGGCTTGACCATTAAGTTCTCTCTTAAGGAACCCTGTCAAGCTCAAGTATGCCTTACTCTGTCTGCACACGTAATGGCCGTCAAGTCCTTTACTTCAAGTTCTGTTAGCAGAACCAACTCAAAAGATGTGAAGACACTTCATCAATTGTCCAAAGAAATCAAGTGGAAGCCAGTCATGTAATCTTATTGACTGCATAACCGAAAACTCTTCTGACTCGGCATAATCTAGAAAACAAAATCTTGTACCATGCAACCTGCTACTTCAGATAGCTGGTACTCTTCAAATTTGTATCTGGCACTTTAGCAGCCCCCAGGATCAAACGGGAAACCAATCATATGTCCCACTGTGAGAATTCCTTTAAAAAATTTGCACCATCCTCCAGGATCATAAGGAAAATACAAGAATTTCCAATCGTTACAGCATAAACATACATGTGACGCCCTCGTTCGGGGCGTCGCGGAAACGGGGCCGCGCCGGCTCACGTGCGATGCACACGGGACCTGCAGGCAAGCAAACGCACATACAAGAACGCAACTTGAAAACTGAACGCAAGAGGGACACGAGAATGAGGGACGCGAACGAATGATCAATATCATAAGAAAGTGTCGAATACAAGGGACGCAAGTAATCACTTGAAAACGGGGCTGGCAAGTTGGGGGAAGTGGCACATACTTCCCTTATATACACCCCCGGGTTGAGAGAGCTTGACGCCCACGTCAAGCCGGGGTTTTGAGGAGTGCCGATACAAAAGTTGATGCCGAGGTTTTGGGGCGGATATTTACAAGGAGGGGAGTTAGATGTTGCCACCAAATGTCTAGCTACCTAGGGTGATGCTAGTTACAAAGTGGGGGGGAGGACTACTCTATGTGGTTGTCATTTAGTGGGTTGTCCTCCTCTTCAGTCGGCATGTTGTAGAAGCGCAACACAAGGGGTCTCCCAAGTCGGAGCATGATTTCTTCAGGTACCCAAGTGCATTCCGTCATAGGGCGATTTCGCCATTTCGCCAAGTGCTATGATACCAAGTGTGACGACCCAGGAGTTGCGTCGTCAATGCGGAGAAGCGTGGTGGGCGCGTTTGCATAAGCTTGCGGAGAAAAGGGCCCGGCTCGGACGGGACCGGCTCGGGGCAAGGTGCGTTTGTCTTCAAGGGGCCTGGCTCGGACGGGACCGACTCAGGGGGCCCGGCTCGGGTGAGGTGCTTGTCTTCAAAGGGGCCTGGCTCGGACGGGACCGGCTCAGGGGGCCCAGCTCGGACGGGACCGGCTCGGGCGTGGTTGCGTTCCATGGGTCGACGACCGTTTTGCATTTCGCGGGTCTTGCGTTCCGGGTCCCTAGCCCCACGTAGCCTCAGGCTCCGCCGCACTCACGAAGGGTCATAGCGTGCCCTAGGGAACCTTGCGTGGAGTCCCCACACTGCACGAGTGCGTGGAGTGAGGCTAGCGTGTTTAGGTGGGGGGTCCCCTCCCGTGGCCGTTTTCGGGAGGCTCATACCCCTTATATACACCCCTGGTTGAAGAAAGTTCGACGTCCTCGTCGAACGAAGGGAAAAGAGAGCTTGGCTATGCATGAGGCCAAGGGACTAAGGGGTGCATATAAGTGAAAAGTGCGTGAAAACTGTACCCGAAAAATGCAAGTAGAAGACATGCTTTGTTTTTGTACTTTTTGAGAATAAGGTGTATGTATTTTTTGTGTTTTTGGCAGAAGGCTGAAAAGATATGCTTTGAATACCCAAGTAGAATTCCCCATACTTGAGCATTCCCCGAAAGGTAACCTGGAGTGCACGGAGCCACCTGCTGCGTTGGCCCGCCCGGAGACTTCTTGAAAGTCGAATTGGAAGGAGAGTCCGTCGCAATGCATCCCTTGCGAAGTTGGTCCCTGTGTGGACGTCATTTGGAGGGTTAGCTCGGTGTCCCTTTGATCTCTTGTAGACTTGAATGGGTCTTCAGCTCAGCATGGGCCACAAAAGTGGCCGGGGCGCGACGAACTCAATTGAGTTGGTCCGTCGCGTTTTTCTCTTTTGATTTTTGATATAAAGAGCCCTGTCTGGCTCGCATCTTTCCTTTTTGTTTGGGGTGTGACGGCCCGGGGGTCGGGCGCGTCATGTTGGAGGTGCCCGGCTCGGATCGGGACCGGCTCGAGTCACGGGTGACGGCCCGGGGTTTGGACGTGTCACGGGGACGGGGACTGGAGCTCTCTTCCTGGAGCTCTGATACCAAGTGTGACGCCCTCGTTCGGGGCGTCGTGGAAACGGGGCCGCGCCGGCTCACCTGCGATGCACACGGGACCTGCAGGCAAGCAAAGCACATACAAGAATGCAACTTGAAAACTGAACGCAAGTGGGACACGAGAATGAGGGACGCGAACGAATGATCAATATCATAAGAAAGTGCCGAATACAAGGGACGCAAGTAATCACTTGAAAACGGGGCTGGCAAGTTGGGGGAAGTGGCACATACTTCCCTTATAATACATTAATCCACAAATCTTCATACAAACTGCCTGGATCATATGGCATATAAGTCAATTGCCCCGGACCATGCATATATCTGTCACCTCTTGGGTCAAAAGCTAGCTAAAAATCCACTACATCACAGGGTAACATCAAATTCCATATAGCATCAGGTAGCACCAGATACTGCCATATCCCCTATGCAACTGGCTCATCCAATTGTCGATCATCAGTCACAGGTAAAAGCATTGGCAGTACATCTTCACTCTCACTAGTAATGGAATCCCGATCATGCACATCTGGATACATCAAATCTCTGGCAAAACTCTCTCATTAGACTCGCAAGATGCATCTGAAAACAATTCTCTATCTCGTAGAGGCTCAAAATCAAGTAGTGCATCATCTAACAACTGCATAAGTTCATCATCTGCTGAATCTGAACAAACTGGCTCATGCATGAATCTAGATTGATTGGTATTCTTAGCATCTGTGTTTGATAACCCTTCTAAAGCTTCGTCCAGTAAGCGCATAAGGTCTAAGTGCAACACTTGAGAAGGTTCCTCTATCTTGCACATCTCAGGCTGCTGTAAACTAAGATTTCCACATGTGACATGCATACTAAATACATCTGCAGTAAATTGCTCTTTAAGTCTTTCACCCTCATCCAGATATCTTTGCACTTATGTAGCACAAAGTTTAGAATGCACATTGAAAATTTTATCTACTGCCCTATCTGTATCGTCGGCACAATGAAACCAATCATATGCATCAACAAGAGATTGAACTTCACTATGCACCCCCTCTGAATTAGCATCATCAATTTCATAATCATTTTGCCATAGCGTGGGTCCTGTCTCACAAATACTTGATAGAGAAGAAGTTTGTTCCCTCTCTAAATCATCAACATCAAATTTAGGATCAGTCTGTCAGATTGGTAGCTCTAGGTCACAGAAGCGTGTCAAAGGAGGAGTCTGCACCCCCTCTGATTCATCATCATCACATTCAGGTTCAGTTGTCCACTTTTGTAACTGTGCTTCAGAAAAACTTATCAATGAAGGAGTCTGCACCCCCTCTGAATCAACATTTTGCAGATCTTCAAGCACATACTCTTGCTTAACCCAGCCCTCAAAATCTGGTACATCCAAATTCGATAACTCTGGTACACCAGAACCCATGGTCCTGCTGCTCTCAACAGCTGCCTTGCTTTGACCTATAAAATATGTATCATCAACCAACTGTTTGGCAAAACCTGTACCAGTATCTTCGATTACCTCTGTGGTAGAATCTGCACCGGAAAAATTTTGCTCTAATTGTGATTCAGTAGCAAAAGTATCACCTGTAACTGAATCTTGATGCATGTCTTCTTGAATATGGCTACACTCATTCACCTGCACATCTTCCTAAGCTTTAGCCAATTCATTGTCTTGATCCCATGATTTCTTTTCTTCCTGTACTACAGGTACATGTTCTTTGAAAAATTTACCCTGTGTAGTTTGATGCTGTAGAGACTCACCCTCGATGACATCTACTTTATGCACACCATCTGCAAAATCCAACTTTGCATATACAACTTCAACTATGTCTTCATCATTAGCCTGTAAGAAGGTAGCATCCTGCACAATAAATTCATCAATCACAATTCTAACTTTGATCGTACTTGTCCTCGAATATCTATGTAATCTGGTGGACTTGAACTCTGTTCTTGATAGCATTCATACTGCTCATAACGTACTTGCACAATACCTTCTTTGAAATACTCCCAATCATCATTGCAAGCCTTGATAACTTCTTGAATCTGCTCTTTCACATCTGAACTCACTAACTGATCAAAATATTTGATCATCAACTCTTTTGGTATCCCTCTTACCTTGGTCTCCAGCTCGTAGCACTCTAGGTAGCCCTGTGGATCGTATCCATCAAAGAGTCGTCTCTCGTCGTATACTGCATCTAAAGCTGCATCCAAAGCTTCATCGAGTTGATTTTTCTTCTTTACAGTCTCTATTTCAAGCAGAGATCCTTGAACCATTGAAGCATCTTTGAAAAATCTGGAACTGTTGACTTATCATCAAAACCGTTCGCACTTAATTCTGTAATCATCTTCATCATCTGCTCTAAATTCTCCATCTTTACCTCCCACCCCGGCTCGTTTCACGTCGGGTTCACCAAAGATGTCGGGGGATATGTGTTCGCTACGTGAGCCGGGCAGGCGCCGGGTCTTTGGCTGTGGGAGGTGTGAAAGAGAGAACAAGAACAACTGATAACTCTGGCAATCACCGCAATCATCAATTAATTGATTAACACATCTGAGTACAACTTAATCTCTAGCCAAGGCGGGCTGTTAACAGCTCCGTCACTTGGATCATCTGCTAACTAGGAGCTTAAGCTCCCGTTTACAAGATTAACCAGGCCGTTAACGACACCGGACTTAAGAAAATGCTTAATCAACTTCGGACTGATGTCGGTGATGAGATTTCCTTCTGTCGCATTATTTGCCTCATTTACCTCATGGATTTTGCAAGCTTCGATTCTGCTCATTGTTTCAATTATCAAGCTTCAATTCACTCCATTAATTGGCGTTCTCATGCTCTTGACCTCTTGCTTCCTTTATTGCTTTAGTTCCCCGCTCTACTTTCATTTGATGAGCGTATTCTGTGTAACTTAAATTCCTCAGTTTGGTTGCCCTATTTCTCTCTCCTTTCTTAACTCGCTTGAGAGAGAGAGATAGCCTTGCTCGGTCGTCAGAGCTCTATTTCGAGAGCCTTCCTTCGAGTCTTGATTCAAGCCTTGCTTTGAGTCTTGCTCCTTGCCTTTGTCTATTGAACTAAGTCCGGAGTTCGAGGAGAGAGTGCGAGAGAGAGAAAACCTTCACTACCTTTGATAGCCGAGGACAAGAGAAGAAGGAGAGTTTTGCCTCCCTTCCGAGCTTCCCCCGCTCCTTTGCTCTCCTTCGAACTTCCCTCACCTCTCCTTGCCTTCGAGTTCCTCTCGCATGCAAGAGTCCCTCGGCTGCTTTGCTTGGCCGCCTCCTCGTTGCTTACCGAGCATGAGAGTGAGAGTGAGAGAGTACGCTATGCTCCGAGGATGAGAGCGAGGGAAAGGTATCTTTTCTCCTAGCTCCTTGCTCCGAGCCCTTCCCTCTTTGCTTACCACTCTTCCCTCGTTTTCTTCTCCACACGCTTTTCATGCAAAAATAATCCCCTCTATTAATAGCATGCATCCTCCCTTAGCAACGACGGCGCCGGCGTTGCTAGGGAGGCATAAAAATGCTCTGCTGCTGACGTGGCAACTCGAAAATCCACCAGCGCGAAATTCGCTGCAAGTGGGATCAAAACTGTGCGCGCTACCGAGTTCTGCATCTTTTGCTTCTTCTACGGCGGCGTCCGAGCATCACCAAGCTCTCTGTGAGCTCGTCAATCCCTGCGCAGTCTACTGCGCGCTGCCCTCTTCGCCATTTCCTTTTTCTTTCACATTTCTTGAGTGGCCATTGGCCATGCCCTTAATTGGGCGGCCATATCTCCTAAGGTTATTGGCGGGCGGCCTTAGCACTTTGTAAAGGCACCACACTTGGGCATACATGCCGGCCATAGCCGTTATAAGGGTACCACATTTGGCATACATGCCGGCCAATCAACACACTCCATTAGACGACATTTCGAACAATGAGCTCATCAAGAGCTTTTTGTGCTTTCGTAGCGGCACCACATTAAGTATGCTTATCAAGCAAGGCATGTTTTCGTAAAGGCGCAACTTTTGGTGTCAACATTCAACCAATATTTTGCAAGGCACGACAAATTTCTCCAGTAGCCGATGTTGAGCAATCTCATCATGAGTCTCGTTGTCCGTATCGAGGTCTTGAACAGCAAGAGACACCTCTTTAAAAAAAAATCCCACTCAAGCACTTATTGTGTGCTCTGAAGTGCATCACATCCGGCATACGTCTTAACCAAAGCACTGCTACCTCGAGCACTTTTTCTACTATATTGAAACCGTGGCTGTAACTAAAAACTCCAAAATGGCACACCGACTGCGCGGACCGGACTGGTACAGAACCGGCCCCCGGTGAATCTTTAACAGCCAATATCTTGGCAACCGTAAATCCGATTGCTGATCTGAAAAGACCGACGTGCTCCACAAAGTGAGCACTTCAGGCCCGTGCATTCATTTCATTTCTGTCACCTCAACTATAGTTGCCCAATTCGGCACGGATCTGCATTAACTCAAACTTGAAAGTGCCATAACTTCTTCACTGTAGCTCCAATCGATGAGCCGTAAAGACAGGCTGGTAGAGCAGTTCAAGCACTACAGTTCTAGATCATAATCTCTCATTTGTGGTCACTGCAAGCATACTCATTTTTGGCATCATTGAGGCATCTGTTGGCCCTTTTAAGCCGCATTTGACATACATTAATCATTAGACTTGGCCTGTTAACAAGCCCTCATCACTGACCGTTAATCAAGTAGGCTTCAAAGAAGCTTAGCTTTCATTTCTCTGCTCTTTTTCTCATCATGGCAGCGGAGCTGCACGACACCGTCAAGCACCTCCTTTACTTGCTCCACCACCCTAGCCTTGAAAATTGTCAAGAGAAAGAGGAATTCCTTCTAGATTCCAACTGCATTGCTTGACACTAGATGACCCCCAACTTCCAATCAATGAGTCCCCCTTGCACGATGTGTCTCAATTAGTGGCTAGGGTTGAAGTGCCTACGCTAGGTAGGCATGTTGTGTGCAATGAGTGAGATACTCTATCAAAGCCTTCATGCATGTCAATGTAGCTAGTAGGGGGTACCACTTTTTTAATAATGCAATTTGAAGGGATTCACTTGTGAGAACTTGCTTTAATTTTCTTGTGAGCGAGTGCTAGGTTGCATGAGAAATTGAATGTTGGGTTGCATACCAAATTGCTAGTGCGGGGACGCATGCAATTTTTTTTGGGTATTTTGTAGAGCCAATTAGTGATGATGTTAGTTGCATGGACAAAAAATTGCCCAACTTCAAGAATTTGGATCACCAAATTACCCATAAAAAAGAATTGAATGTCCGCTCCAAATGATATGTTCTAGCGATCCATACTCTGTCCATGTGATACAGATGCTTACCTCTCTCTCTCTCTCTCTCTCTCTCTCACACACACACACACACACGCACACACACACACACACACACACACACACACACACACACACACACACACACAGAGGATAGATCTATGTGGTGTCTTGGGAATGTTTCCTAGTTCAGACGAGGTGGTGGCATGCGAAATAGCGGCATGAGTCTTGCGTGGAGAAGTCTCATTCGCCAAAAAATTTATACCTCATTTTTGGACCCACATGAAGAATGGTGAGCCACTCTATCCCAAATATTGCAGTACCGCTCACTTTTTAGCGTGAAACGCGGTACATGCTGGTTGAACTCACGTCAATGCGTTCACAGGGTTCAACCACACCACTGGGCTATAGCTCAATGGTTGAGAATGACACTCAATGAAAATACACGAAAATATGTTGTTGCCTTCTCTTGTGAACCGGGGGGAGGAGAAAGTTGTAGAGCGGGCTGGTCTAAACTCGGCTTTACTACGTTAAAATCTCTCTTTTCGCGCGGCGGGGGGGGGGGGGGAAAGAAGAGAGTTGACAAAAAAAAAGCGTGAATGAGAATGAGAGAGAGAGAGAGAGAGAGAGAGAGGAAATTATCACGATCCACGATTTGGAGTTCTATATGAGCCGTCGATGACTTTCAAAGCTCTGTCTCTCTGCGTGCGCAAACAGCTGGCGTACTTACCTCGACACGTTGGAAAGGGAAGCAAGCGGTTTTAGAAGAACCCCCTAGCGGTAGGCTAGGCTAGCACACAACATTTGAAGCCCTTAAAAACGTCGTGACTCTGTGATAACGAGCATTCAGCACTCTCTCTCTCTCTCTCTCTCACTCACACGCACGCACGCACGCACGCGCACAGAGCTATGGATCGCCTCAGCGCAGCCATCCCGAATGTGGCCAAATGCATCTCGAGGAAGAGACAGGAGACGCTCGCCTTGAAAAAGAATGCACAGCGTCGTTCTTCTTCATCTTCATCTTCTTTGGATCTGCAGCATGGAGGAAAATCGGGCACGCAGGCATCGGCAAGCAGAATGCCCTCTTGGACGAGAAGCAGCAGCCCTGCTGATGAGGTAGCGCACGATCCCGTCCTGCAGGTGCTAATGCGTCAGGTACTCGTTCAGCTGGATTAGCCTCAAGCCCCTTAATCTAGATGGATTAGCTTGAAGCCATTTAATCCGCCAGCCAAGTCTATGTTAGAGACTTCAATTCTTGTATATACAGGGGCCCCCATCAAAACAAGACACTGCCAATAAAATCTGTTATCGGGTAACAAGGAGACCTGGAAAGCTCTTTTGAGGCACTGAATTTGTGTGGGAGAAATAGACCCAATCTTCACTTTGGCATGGAAACTCCCTCTTCAGCATTTGCGACGGGAGTTCAAACCCTGATCTGGGCTACCTTGCAAAAGGCCTCGAGGGGTTCACTATATAATCATAGTAATGTACCATATGAGCTGCAACAAGAGGGGTTTAACTTTGAGCATTAGAGATACATTACCAAGAGGGGGGCCCATCTTGGTAAAAAAATTATGTAATTTTCAATCTCATTTATCTTGAAACTTCCTTGAGGACTGTATGGAATGAGCTTACACGATTTCAACAAAAACGCTTGAATCTTAGGAGCAAAGGGGCAAATAGACTACATGGCTAGTGCACTATGTTTGTGATTTTTAAGACAATCTCTCCAAAACCAAAGTAGGGCTATGTAGTACTTTGATCGGGTATCACAAAATTGCTTCAATGAGCTTGCTATACAAATGAGATTTTGGTATTTGAGTCTGTACTAGAAGATTGTATAGTGCTACAACAATTCAATTCCAAGAAAAAAACCTTGCAATTTCAATTTTTACATTTCCAATCTATCATGATAGTCATAGTGCTCCAAAAGATTATTAACTACATGCATTTAGATGTCCCCTAGTATTGGGGACTCCACTTGGTATCTAAAGGATAGGTTGAATCCTTGGAAGTGGCTTTCATCTCTATAATAGCAAACCATACTTTGATCACCATGCTATTGGCTATCTTGAAACCATTTGATCTTGGTGAGAGATTAACATATGCATGCAGATGCTCAATCTTTGAGGAGCATGTGATTTTGGAAATTACAAGCATGAAATGTACATGCTGGGATTAACGAGAGGAAGATTATAGATGGTTGAGGAAGGTTTTGTGCATCGTCCGCTAGGTATTGAGAGAGGAGGATTATGGATGGTTGAGCCTAGGCTCTGTGCATCATATGCTCAAGGTGAGATTAATAAGGGACACGGATTATGGATGGTTGAGGAAGGCTATATGCATCATATGCTAAGGTGTTGTTGCAAAAGGCCAATAAAGGCTGAGGTGCACTTGAGGCCCACCAAGAGGATAATGATTCTCCATAGAGTGGGTGACAAATCAATTGCTTGTATACTCGCAGATCTAGCAATTTTTCATCTTTCTTTTTGTTCCAATCATACTCATCTTGTGCGAGTCGAAGAAAACATCCTTATGAGTGCACATAGTTGCATGTCCGCACTTGAACCTATGACATCGGTCATAGAGACCGAGCTTCTCTTGCCAACAAGTGTGGAAGTATGCTCTCAAAGGCTTTAAAAATTTCCCCATAATCGCTTCTAGCGACGTGCAAACCTATGCTTCACTTACCAAGTGTGGAAGTGTGTGCCCTCAAAGGATTTGGTAAGTTAAGTAGATCTTACATACAATACTGTTTTATTTAATTTGAAGATGAAGTCATGTTGAGGAATTTAATTTCATTTACAAGTGAGGTTGCTTATGAGTCTCCAACACAAGACTTTAAAGGCACTTAATGAATGAATGGTCTGCAAAGATTTGTAATAACTTGGAGGGACTCCCAAGTGTACAAATTAAGTCAAGAACCTTTTGCTTCTAGGAGGCTTAGAGGAGTGTGTTGAAATTTTTTCTCCTTGAATCCAAGTAATCCATATAAAAAACAAGAATCATCGAGAGTACATGGAGGCTTTTGGACATGTGAGTCCTAGCTCTTGGCCTGACATTACTCCCTCCTTGGAGAAGCGTTTTTGTTCTGAAAAACAAAAGTGGTAATATCTTCGGAGCAATCCCAAACTCCGAGCGAACTTTTTTGAGCGATGATAAAACCGAGTGAGTTAGTGAGAGGTACTTGATCAAAACACTAGTGTGTGAGAGGTACTTGATCAAAACACACATAGCCAAGAGTTCCTCTAAGTCACTCATTTCTTCACTTGAGAGACTAAATAATTGGCCCTAGATATCCTAAAGATGGTGATTGATTTTAAAAATAGATATATGCTTAGCAAGAGGTAGGTGCTACCAAGCCTGAAACTAAACTGGATAACTGTTCTTTCTTGTAGTTTTTTGCTAGCAAGTAAAAGAAACCTTGTAACTTTTCCATTGCCCAAAGGAATTTTGTAAGTTTATGAAAATTAATTTTTCCAAACATTGGTCTAACATTGCTGACATACTGCCTGCAGGCTTTCCTGTGCATCAACGCTCGACCTGGCACACAACCCTCCCCCCCTTTACTTTTGCACTGTATTTGAATATTTTCCAACTCTGCTTAATTATAGTAGACCTTGGTATTTTTCAACTCTTTGCTCATGGGGAAATCTTATTAGCCGACTATCGTGAATATTTTAGGGTGTTGCTCTCTCTCTCTCTCTCTCTCTCTCTCTCTCTCTCTCTCTCTCAGCTTGCTTCTGCAAAACCTGTGATGAATAGGTGGTAGGAAGCGTTTCCATCCCAGTGTGGCGTTATTGGGGAGGCAGGCTGAGATTGTTGTTGTGCGCAAGACACGATGAGACTTTGCTAGTTGTTGGCTAATATTGGTGAAAGATAGGGTGAGAATCGAAATCGCTAATGATAATTTTTTGTTGACAAGAGATGCAGTCGTTCCATCCAACTCTCTCTCTCTCTCTCTCTCTCTCTCATTGCATATTAAAAAAAGACAAAATTATCAAAATACCCCTCTAGTTTGTGAAAATTCCCAAAATATACCCCAATATTTTGTCATAAATTCCTAAAAAGCCCTTCAAAAGTTTTAAAATTACCAAAATACCCTTGGGCATTTTAGTAAGAAGACCGATTTTCTATAAATACAAGAACACATAAGTTTTAGAGATGAATTGCTTCATTATTTTTAAACATAATTAACTGTTTTTGCTAGGTAATTTGTGACAAATTACATGCTAAGCATTCAAAAACGGACCTCAATTGTCAAAAAGAAAATCATAAAATCTTGAACAATCTGACCAAAATAGATACAAGGGTATTTTGAGAATTTTTGAAATTTGAAGAGTATTTTGGGAATTTCCACAAATTAGAGGGGTATTTTGATACTTTTCCCGAGAAAAATCTCTTTCAAAGGGTTGCCATGGTTGCACTGGCCTAGACCCTTTGAGGGAGATATATATTTTTTAAACACATTGTAATACTCAAACAAGAAAACTTTATGCACTTGCATTTAGTGAAGGAAAAGTCTATCACTTTGTAAGAGAGAGTTTAAAAAAAAGAAACCTCGCGATCCTTCGAGGGAGGTTTCTTTTTTGGCTTTCTAAACGATACCCTTAGTGTTGTGTTGTGTTAGGGAGACTTACCTTTCATTTCACATCCTGACATGATGGAGACTTACCTTTCATTTCACATCCTGACATGACTTTACTTTTCTTGAATTCTATTGTTTTCACTGTTTCTCGCGATCCTTCGAGGGAGGTTTCTTTTTTGGCTTTCTAAACGATACCCTTAGTGTTGTGTTGTGTTAGGGAGACTTACCTTTCATTTCACATCCTGACATGTCTTTACTTTTCTTGAATTCTATTGTTTTCACTGCATGAGACCTTTCATTTCACATCCTGACATGTCTTTACTTTTCTTGAATTCTATTGTTTTAGAATGCTAAAGTGAAGCTTCACCTTGCATAAATATTAGTAATTTTACACACGTACACATGTTTTTTTTTGCATTCTATTGTTCTAGAATGCTAAAGTGAAGCTTCACTTTGCATAATTCTAATAAATTCTATACACATACATATATATTAATTAGTTCTATTTATTTCACCTTTCATTTCTCAACTTCACATGGCTTTACATTTCTTGTATTTTATAGCTTGATTCCAATCAGTGTTAACGTTCGAAAAAGTCTCTTTTATTAAGCGACTGCTGATCGAGTTTCTTCCTCACAAAGAAGAAAATCAAAAATACTAGCAGAAATTTTGAGATTTGTAAAATTTTTGGACGACTTTTTCACATATTTCATCGGTTTTACTTACGTTTACCATGGTTTACAGTTAGCCAGTCTCGATTTTCATTCGGCTAAGACTAAGCTGAGGCAATCCTTTCACAAACACTAATACCAGTTAAATTCAACCTAACAATTTTATCACTTTTTTATTGTTTTTGAAAGCTGTCGTGACCCTTTCACTTGTTTTCTTAAACTTTTAACTCTCTCTTTTGGAATGAATACAAAGTGAAAGCAAAAGTACATACAAAAGTGAATACACACTCAAGCACATAGACTTTTCTTTTTAGAGTTCTACAATGTGTCTACAAAAAAAGTGATCTCCCTCAAAGTGTGTGCACCAAGCGCAAAAGGGTATGCACTTGTTTTCGAAAACAATGTGTCTCAATATAATATCTTGCCGTTTTCAATTTAAGAAATGCGAGTTGAGGGCAAGGGGAACAAGAGAAATTCCACCCCAAAACAAAGAAACATATTGTAAAAATTTATGAAAATAACCTAAATTTTTAAAATTTCTTCGTCGCAATTTCAAGAAAGGGAAGTTTGTATATTTGAGAAAATGGTTTTTCCTAAACATTGGTTTGCACCTTGCACCTAATGCACACCATTTGAGGAAGAGATTTTTTTACGACGAAGAGAGAGAGAGAGAGAGAGAGAGAGAGAGAGAGTCTCACTTAATTTGTTTCAATTTTTATACACATTGAAGAGTTTTTTTTAAAAAAAGGGTCCATTCACTTTCGTATTTTAGAATGGCTTGTAAGTTTCTTATAACACGTGGACACTTGTCCACTCTGCTTTTGCAACTGGTCATTAATGATCCTGTCACATTGGACTTGAAAACAAAATTCGTGCATTTTTTGTAGCAAGTGGGAGTAGCTCAGGTGGTTAAAAATTTGGCCTAGATGATATCTGTCAGGATTCAACATATCTGAAATGAACTCCTGCGTGCACTATTTGTAGTTGGCTACTGCTTGGAGAACATTGTTGAGGGTGTGAGACCATCCTTCTGACAAGGTAAGGAGGTCAACTTTGTTCTTTCCATCTGCAAATGATTGGCTACCACCTATGTGCTTCCCTGCCCTGCTATGACATGGCTACCACCTTCGTATGGCATGCATGCACTTCCCTGCCCTAGTATGACATGTGCCCAAGACAAATCACTCTTCTCATTCAAAAGTAATATGAACTCTCTCTCTCTCTCTCTCTGATGGAGAAGAGGGCACAACAATTAGGCTTATCACAATTTTAAGAGTCTTACGGATGAATATACGCCATCCTAAGGAATGTTACCCGTTGGTGAATTTTAAAATTCAATAGTTTGTGTAATAATTATCTAGTTACTATAAATATTAAAAACTCTCTCCTCGTCATGTTTTTGCCAAACTAATAAGCCTCATCCACACATATACCTTGTCTAGCCTGTGCAGGACTGCACCTTCAGGCTTGAACTACTCCCCTAGTAGTTTCCACCTTAGCCACAACCAAACCTGGGAGTTGGTTGAGTTGCCTAAAGATAAGCGAGCACTTTAGAATAAATGGGTGTGTAAGATAAAGGAAGAAGAAGGTGGGAAGAAAAGGTACAAGTCTAGGCTTGTGATAAAAGGGTTTTCTAAAAAAAAACGTATTCACTTCAATGAAATATTTTCTCATGTTGTAAAAATGAACTCAATTAGGCTTGTCTTAAGCCTTGTGGTTGCTTATTATCTAAATCTTGAGCAAATGGATGTAAGCATGGCATTCTCTCATGGTGACTTAGAGGAGGAAATTTACATGCTTCAACCAAAGGGGTATGAAGTAAAAGGTAAGGAGAAAATGGTTTGTAGATTAAAGAAGACCTTGTATGGTTTAAATCAAGCATCAAGACAATGGTACTTGAAGTTCGATCGATGGATGTTGGATCATGGATTCACAAGATGCAACTCGGATCACTGCGTCTACACAAAGAATTTGGGAGATGGGAAGTTCATCATCCTAATGTTGTATGTTGATGACATGCTGATTGCAAGTGCTAACATGCAAGACATCAAAGACCTAAAAGAGGAGTTGATATTTTTCAATGAATGATTTAGGTGCTGCAAAGAGGATACATGGTATGAAGATATCAAGGGAGAGGACGAAGAAAACAATAAAGCTATCTCAAGAGGATTACATCAAGAGGGTACTAGAAAGGTTTGCAATGCAAAATACTAAAAAGGTTTCTACACCTTTGGTTAGTCACTTTAAACTAACCAAGGATATGTGTTCAAAGAAACAAGAGGAGATAGTCTATATGTCTAAAGTTCCATATGCTGCAGCGGTAGGTTCTCTTATGTATGCTATGGTTTAGACAAGGCCAGACATTGCACATACAGTGAGTTGTAAGTAGGTTCATGGACAACCTAGGTAAAGAGCATTGGCAAGCTATGAAGTGGATACTTACGTATCTAAAAGGGACAACAACAAATGCTTTTGCTCATCTTCAATTGGCATTCAAGGATAAGAAGCCAGAATGGAAAGCAGTCACAGGTTTGGTTTGGAGATCAGTCTTCAAGTGGGAGATTGTTAAGTATGGAGACTGATTTACCCCTTGTAATTTTCTGTATTGAAAACACACATTTATAAGGCACCCATTATGAGTAGAAGCCATCATGCATGAAGAAAAATCACTCATCGGAAAACCAAATCACTTGTCGGAAACCAAAATTTTCACGGCCAGTCTCGAGCAAAGCTTGAGACTGGCTTCGCCGGAATATTATGGTCGAACGGCTACCGGAAAGTGGTCGTAAAACGGCTGGTCGTTTGGCCAGTTGACCGGTGGCCGGTAGTCAATGGCCAGTGGCAGAATGGTGACCAATTTTAACGGAGGACTTGTCTTCTCAAGAGCAACCACACATGGGCAGATTGGAGGGTCTTATTTGGACTTATCTACACAAGGGCGGCTACACATGGCTGCCTCTCATGAGAGAGGGCAGCCCTTTTGGCCTATAAAAGGAGGCCATTTCTACACACATTTCACAGTGTGAAATTGATTCAACAAGGTGGGTGTGAGGTAGTGAGAGTGAAGCAAGGCGGGAGATCTATTAAGGGTATAATCCCTTTGTAACATACTTCTTGTTTGAAGTACTAAAGCTATTAAATGGCTTCTTTCTCGTGGATGTATACCACATTGGGTGAACCATGTATATCGTGTGTACTCTCTCTCTCTCTACTCTATAATCTCTTGTGTGTGAAAATTATCTCTCTCCATTAAGTAATCTACTCAATTATCTACTTAGCTACATCATATTTCATAACATTAATGCTAATGAATATGTTTCATTGTTTGCACTTAGATGTGATTTATTTTTCACATTCTATTATGGTTCAAATATTTTAGCAAGGATTTCAAGCGATTGCAGTGGGAAGTATTTAGTTTCTTTCATAGATCTATTTACCCTCCTATTTCACGTGTGCTATGAGCATAGCATCGGCCATAAGAATGAGCACCTATAGTCATGAGAATGCAAGATCGACCAAAAGCATTGGCACCTATAATCAGGAAAATGAAAGTGTGGATTAATTTTTGCTAAATGAATCCACACTAAGTGTTATGGGCCCGGTCTTTAGCAAAGGCAGATTTGGAGCAGCTTGTGAATTCATGCAATTGATATGATACCCTATGAAGCCTTTATCACTATATGTGCAGTATTTCTATGAGATTGCTTGTGGGTCTACCAATCACCATAAGAGATCATGGCTCGATTTGGATGCCTATAGATAAGTTGATTAAACTTTGTAAAGTTTCTTCAGTTCCCTTTTCAATCTCTAAAATTAACCAAGTTAGATTTTCATAACATTGTTGATTACTCAACAATGTTGCGAGTAATTATAATCCAAGTTTACTAGTCATTTCTGGGGGGCTCTCTGTAAATGATTAGGAAACAGAACTCAGTACGGCCAATCATCTAGTGGTGGGTAGGTTGTTTCCAAATGTTATCTCATGCCACAGAATATGTTAAGGGCGTACATTCAAAGAAATCCATCCAATTGGAAAGGTTATCTCTCTAATTAGAGTTTGATTACCATGAGGTAAAGCAAGTTGCGACTAGATTTAGTCCCTTCATGTTTAGGTCAGGTTCTCAACCTGGATCACCAGTTATGGTGGGTTTACTAAAGAGAAATGATAACCAGTCAATGACTTAATCTTGATGATGAGTTATGTCAGTATGCCACTTTCATGGAAAGTTGAGAAGAGGTATTTTTGGATGTTTCGATATCTTCAAAATTTTTGAAATGTGGTCATTCATTTAAACACCTCTTAGTTCTTGTAACCCATTTAAAATACTCAAGTGAGTTATAAATAGAGTCTACACTATTTTTCATATAAACCGGTAACACAAATGGTTGCAAAGGAACAACAATGTGAAAATTAGGATATTTTTCTTGGTTTCATTGAACCTCCTATTGAACCGTATATTAGTCAGACTGACAGTTGGACCTATGAGTGCTACCACTGTGAAAAACATTAGTGTTATGCAGTTTGAGCTCCATCCTCAACATAAAAAAGGATGAAGTAGAGGGGGGCATGCCACCTAAGAACCATGTCTATTGTTTTCTTCTCTATTCTCTCTCTCTCTCTCTCTCTCTCTCTCTCATCCTCTTGCTCTTTCTCTCCCGCTGCAAATACGCTCTCTTCTCTCTTGACTATAACACACGAGATTGTGTCTCCTCTCTCTCTCTCTCTCTCTCTCTCTCTCTCTCTCTCTCTCGTATAGTGCACATGTGGTCATGATGTAGCACCTATTTTTTTTGTTTGTTTTTTTTCTAAGTAATCTTTATACATATTTTTTTTCTAAGTAATCTTTATACATATTTTGTTCGTTAAAAATTACATCCCTACTCCTTAAGATTTCACCATCTTTAGGATTCCATAGGCGATACCCAAAGTCACTTTCTCCATAGCCAATGAAGAAACACTTTTTGGACTTTGCATCTAGCTTTGATCTTAGGCTTCTATCTATGTGCATGAAAGCCTCACACCTAAACACTTTGAGAAATGCATAATTCACCGATTTACCTATCCATGCCTCTTCTGGAACTCCCCAAACATCAGAACAAACCAACTCAAGTTTTTTATTTTTTCTTTCATTTTCTGATTTTTGACATTTTATCCTCTTTTGTTTACCATAAATACAATCTTCATAGAACTCTAAGTCCATTTCTTTCAAACCTGGTAGAAGCTTCTTTGTTTGAAGGATTTGCATTCCTTTGGCACTCGTATTCCCAAGCCGATAGTGCCACACCGCACTGTCGACTTCTGTAGCTATTGCACAAGTTGAAGACTACGTGCTAACAATACACAATTAAAGTGTACCAACCTTTTCTCCCTGGGCAACCATCAAAGATCCCTTTGAGATACCTTTCTCAACTGAATGAACATCGCGAAGGCCCGCTGCTGCTGCTCGCTCCCCCCCCCCCCCTTGCGCCATCGCTCCCTCTCCCCCCCCTTTTCTCCTCCTAACCCTCGCGCTGCCCTCAGCCACCCCCGCGCTGCCCCCCCCCCCCCCCCCCCCCCCCCCCCCCCCCCCTTCGCCCTCGCGCCACCCTGCCCAGCCCGCCACCTGCCCATCCCGACACCTCCTGCCCTCACGCCACCCTGCCCATCCCGCCACCTCCTGCCCCCTGCTGCCTGCCGCCCTCCCCCCTTAGCCCTCCCGCTGCCCTCCCCACTCCTTGCCTGCCGCCCTCCCCCCCTAGCCCTCCCGCTGTACCTGTGCTCGCCCGGCTCTACAACACCTTTTCTTCAGAACAGGTGTTCGGCATTCTCGGCTGCAGATTGTTCTTCCGACCCCGCTGAGCCCACCATTCAACTTGCTCTTTCGCCGACAGAGCAAGCGAGCCTTGCCGCAGAGGTAGAGCGCTTGCAGGCGACTTCTGTCATCTGCAAGGTTCTCGGCACCCGTCCTAGCAGAGGAGAGCTGCGAGACCTTCTCCAGGCCCGCCTTCTCGCAGAGGTGGGCAAGATTTTGGATGTCCAGATCCTCGGACGGGGGTACTACCAGATCGAGTTCGAGACTTTCGAGATGGCCTCCAAGGTCATAGCTATGAGTCCACTGGCTATCCGAGCATCACACGCCCACTTTCGACAGTGGCGACACGGTTTTGACCCGACTTCGGATGTACTCGTAGAGGAGGCAGACATCCCCATCTCAGTCTGCTTTTCGGGTTTACGGAGGGAGTACCTTCCACTGCTCTCCAGGATTGGCTCCGCCATCGGGACTGTTCTGGAGACACCTCGTACGGCATCATCAGTAGCTGCCAAGGCGGCCGGCATCCCTTCAGTTCGAGTTTTGGTCAGAGATACCCACACGCTCCCGAGGGTCATCCTTTTGCCTCGGGTGAGTGGGGGTTGGTTTAGGCAGAGTGTGGAGTACTCGGGTCTCCCGAACCAGTGCTTCATTTGCAGACAGATGGGCCACCTAACGAAGGCCTGTCCACAGAGGAGACCACAACCTGCACCTCAGCCCCAGTCCCAGCCTGCCAAGGCTGGGCCGCAGCCTCATCCAGCGACACAGCGCACAGATTCTGAGCCACCCTCCGAGCCTGGGGCTCCAGCGGAGGAGGGGTGGCAGTAGGCCCGTGGCCGTCGACGCTAGGGGCCACAGCGACAGCCTGGCACTCAGAGTGGCCCTCAGGTGCCTACTCAGCAGCAGTGGGTTCCCACGGGGAATCGCTTTGGTCCTCTTGAGCAGGAGGAGCCTCCTACGCCAGCCTTCTCTTTCGTTTCACCCTCGCCAACCCCTCCACCTTCAGATTTCCCCTCTTCCTCCTCATCCCCTCCCCCGCCCTTTGCTCCCGCCCACTCCCCAGCTCGCCCCCCTGTCTCTGTCATCCCGCCCCGCTTCTCTTCTCCTCCGCCCCCCCCAACTCCTTCTCCCCCTCCTCCTGCTTCAGTACCACAGTCGACTCAAGAGACTGGCACCTCGCCGGCGGCTAGGAGATCTCTTGGCAGCACTTTTGCCACGAGTCGCCTAGCGAGAGAGGGTCAGCCCTTCTTGCGGCTCCCTTTGCAGATTCAGACATCTTCTCTTGCAGCTATCCCTCGTGGTCTGACGAGCATTGACCTCTGACGCCGCTGGGACTTCTTCGATTACGGATTCACTCGCTTTCTCGGCGATTCCGCAGCAGACCACGAGGTAGCCTGCTTCAGGGTCCACGCTCTGTTCCTCGCCACTAGGGGGACAGAGGCCTTGGACTCAGCACTTGGTTTCTCCTTTCCTCTCTGCGGTAGGACCGAGACAGAGTGGTCCCTCGACTCAGTGGTGGGATGGTTGCATACACAGGTTCTCTAGTTCTCTCACCACATGGGAGAACTTGGAGTTACAGATTTGCTGCAGACTTTGTGGCCACTGGCCAAGTTTGCGGTGACACCCCCAGACTCAGCAGGATGTAGGCACATTGTGGTGTACTTTTTTGCTGATACACAGTGTTTGCCTTGCTATGTATACATACATGAGGACTCCTGGACAGAGGAGGTTGCTTTACGCTCGGCTCGCTCTGCTTGGGCTTGGGCCAGGCACTCACTACAAGCTCGCCTATCTAGAGGATGCTCGGATGCGGATTACTCCCCATCCAAGCCTGCCTCGAAGATAGCCCGTCTTGCTGCTGCGGCAGCATCTATTCTCTCTCGCTCCCCATGAGGATCGTCTCATGGAACGTGCAGGGATTAGGTGGGCCCCAGTTTCAGCGACAGCGGGGCCGATTGCAGCAAGAGCTTCAGCGTTTCCTTGTGGGAGGAGAGATTGATCTCCTTATGCTTCAGGAGCACCATTTGTCTGAGAGCCGCATCCGGCGCTGTGGTCAGATTTTGCGTGGATGTTATGATACCTTTTGGTCAGCTGCTTTTGGACCTGGAGGCATCCAGGGTGGGGTATGTATGACTATTGCAGACTCATTGTAGCAGGCCATTGTGGGCAGAGGGATTATTGTGCCAGGCAGGGCTCAACGGATTACTCTGCAGGTTCAGGGTGGCCTTGTGGGCTTCCTGAACATCTATGCACCCAATGTGGCGAGTGCTCGTGCAGAGTTTTGGTCACAGATTGTTGAGTCTTTGCCACAGGTTGACCATTGGTGTGTAGGAGGGGATTTCAACATGTTGGAGGACCCTTCTGACAGGATCGGAGGCAGCCATGCTACTGTACATGGAGTTGAGTTAGCAGCTTGGGAGAGGTTGTGTATGACCTTGAGGGTCTCGGATACATGGCAGCATTCTGGCTTTGTGAGGCCTCCAGAGAGTCTTGCCTTCTCTAGATCAGACTGCAAAGTGGGAGGAGTGAATCTATCGTGGATAGATCGCTTCTACACTAGTGACCACTTCAGTGACTTGGGGGGATCAGTGGGCATCCTGGCAGGGACATCCTGGCAGGGACATCCTTCTCGGACCATGCACCAGTGATCCTCACAATGGGAGATAGGCAGAGGAGTGGGAGCACGATGCTTCGCATCCCAGAGCGGGTCTTGTTGGACACAGCACTCAGAGAGAGGGTAGAGGCTCTTTGGACAGAGGGCATGGACAGCCAGGCTCTACCGACAGACAGAGTGGCCTTAGGCCTAGCTCAACTTAGCCACTTTTTTCTCCAGGAGTCTTTGGCTCGACGGGCCGCAGTGAGAGAGGAGGAGCAGCGTCTCAGACGAGGCATTGCTTCACTATAGAGGATGCAGGAGCAGCATCTAGACAGTCCATGGCTGGAGGAGCAGTTACAGTAGGCTCGACAGGAGCTTGCTTGCACAGAGGAGAGGCGCCATGAGTTTGCCTTTCACCGACAGGCATCTCAGTGGACTCAGGTAGGTGACAGAGTGACAGGTGCCTTTTTTGAGACAGTAGGACCTCGGCACTCGCATGCCAAGGTCACTCAGCTGAGGAGACCCGATGGGTCAGTTGCTTGTGAGCCTGAGGATATGCGTGCAGTTGCTACTGACTTTTACCGTGAGCTACTGACAACTGAGCCCCAGTCAGAGAGACAGGATGCATACAGGGAGCAGGTTTGGGCGCAGATGCCTTGTCTTGTGACTGAGGAGATGCGCCAGAGGCTGGAGATACCTCTTCAGCTTGAGGAGCTGCATACGGTCTTAGGGCCCTTCCTCGTGGTAGCTGTCTAGGTGAGGAGCTGGGCTCATTCCCAGCTTATTCTTGGAGTACTGGGACTTGCTTGGCCCAGATCTTTGTAGTGCCTTTCAGTACATTCTGCACACAAGAGTGATGCCGGATAGCATGAGTGAGGGCCTGATTTACCTCATTCCAAAGGAGGGTGGCTCCTTGGATGAGATTCGATAGTGGCGCCCCATCACCATCCTCAACTCAGCCTACAAAACTCTTGCCAAGGCTCTGAGTTTGAGGATTCAGCCACTTTTGGAGAGCCTTATACATGGGACTCAGACAGGTTTTGTCAAGGAACGCAGTATCCTTGACAACATCTTCACTTTCTGGTAGGCTTCTGCCTTGGCACGTCTCCGTGGGGAGGACCTTGTGATTCTTCTTCTCGATTTTGAGAAGGCATACGACAGAGTTGACTGGGACTTTCTAGAGGGCACGCTTCGTAGGATGGGCTTTTCAGATGCTTGGATCAGAGGGGTGTCAGCTTTGTACAGACAGGCTCACAATCAGGTGCTTTTGGCAGGAGGTAGAGGTGAGCGCTTCATGCTCACACGATCGGTCAGACAGGGTTGTCCTCTTGCCCCCTTTCTCTTTCTGTTCTATGCGGAGGCGATGAGCAGATTTTTGGTGTCACAGCAGGTTGGTTTGAGGGGCTTAGCACTCCCGATACGGGGAGATGAGCTTCTGGACGCTGAGTTTGCCGACGACTCAGCCTTGTACTTAGAGGGCCAAGAGGCCAATTTACACAGGTGTGGGCAGGCTCTTGAGACCTTCTGCTGTGCATCGCGCGCATTGATCAACTGGAGAAAGACAGTGGCTTTCTCGGTTGGCAGTGCTCCTGTGCCAGAGTGGATGCTAGGAGAGGGTTTCAAGTGGATTCCCCCAGGGACTGCAGTTCGATACTTGGGTTGTCAGGTTGGTTTGGATTTGTCCCTCGAGCAGCAGATTGCTCCTCTTCTCCTGTCCATCAGGAGAAAGCTGTTACACTGGAGTTCGACACGACTTTCGCTGGCTGGTAGAGTAGTAGTTGCCAACCAGGTGTTGTTGGCAACTATGTGGTACATCACTTCTTGCTGGATCTTCTCGAGTTCTTGTATCAGCCAGGTAGAGAGGCTGATCAGGAACTTCCTTTGGTCAGGTCGCGACACTCAAGTTGCCCGAGCCAAGGTGGCTTGGTCGGTCATCACACTTCCTTATTCTCAGGGAGGGCTTGGGATCATTGATCCAGCACAGTAGAGCAGAGCCCTTCTTGGGAAGTTTTTCGTCAGAGGACTTCTTCCAGGAAACCTTCGACCAGATGGATCTTTACAGAGTTACGCCGAGTTGGTTTGAGCAGGAGACTGAAGGACCGATTCGCTGTGAGTTTGCTTCGCTCTTGGGAGCTCTTACGGCGTGGCCTAGAGCAGAGACAACCGACATGCACGGAGGAGCGCCTACGACCGCCCCTCATCTGGAACCCCATGGTTAGCACTCAGAGAGTCCACTTGGTTGGGAGTAGGCCTCATGTTTCATGGGGTCCCATGGCAGCAGGTCCAGCGCGCTCTCTAGGTGACTGGCTAGAGTTCACAGGTTTGTCAGAGGAGGTGCAGGGTGTCGAGCTACAGGGCATGAGAGGGGTTCAGAGCATGTGTCAGGACATCTCAGAGTCAGTTCCAACTGAGTGGCTCACGCATCTCGAGCCAGTAGCACCCCGATGGATGGGAGCCTTCACACGACTGGAGGTTCTCATCTCAGTCGGGGCTTGTTCAGAGACTGCCCCAACCCTGTTCTTTGAGCTTCAGGGTGGGGGACGTTTACAGCGAGTTACAGTAGAGGCCCCGTAGGTAGCAGAGTGCTGTTTCCAGAGGATTCGAGTTGTGGGCATCTGTGGGAGGACTTGCGTCATAGACCCTGACCCAGCAGCTCTCGAGATAGGACATTGGAGGCTATGGGCTTGGGAGTGTTGTCCACTGGCACGAGTACAGTGGGATCCTGGTGAGTGGCTATGGAGGGACCCCTTCTCTTCTGCAGACCGCCCAGGAGTCCCTTTCTTCCAGTACACTGTTCGGCTTGGACGTCATATACTTGTAGCGCAGAGAGAGGCCCGCCCCGCTGCAGCACGTCATTGGCAGGAGGAGGGTCTCACAGTTGAGTTCTTGGCAGCTTTTTGGCAGAGGCTGTGGGACTCCAGACAGCCGAGGCGCGTCACTTTGTTCCAGTGGTTGGTTGCACACAGAGCCACAACAGTAGGGAGTTGGCTTGTGCATAGTGGTCTCTCGGCCGCATGTACAGCATGTGACCAGTTGGTGGAGAGTCAGCGACACTGTCTTTGGGACTGTCCTTCGGCCCAGCAGGTGTGGCTACGAGTTCTTCGGCTGATGCCTGCCCTCTCCGCGGCTCGACAGTACACTTGGGGGGCAGCGGCTTGGTCCACCCTCACGGGCCCGACACTATAGTTTGAGCTATATTCCACCAGCAGGATGATAGTGATACATGAGTAAGCTACAGACCTTACTCCACAGGAGTGGTGCAGTGAGAGAGAGGAGTGCTGGGAGCTCATCAGCGGCCTAGCTCTTTGGTTCATCTGGCGGGCCCGTTGTTTCCGCATCTTTGAGGCTCGCCCTGTGCCACCAGCAGAGATTGTTCGTGACTTTTGGCTAGAGCTGATCCATACTCTTAGAGGACAGCTTGAGGGACTACAGGGCAGCTCTGACCGCATGCGGGAGCGTCGCGAGGCTTTCCTTCGACTTTGGCGCCCTGAGGAATCCCAAACTCCGAGCGAACTTTTTCGAGCGATGATAAAATCGAGCGAGATAATGAGAGGCATTTTATCCAAACACACATAGTCAAGAGTTGATGTAAGGCACTCATTTTTTTACTTGAGAGACTAAATAAATTGGCCTTATACCTCCTAAAGATAGCGGTTAAATTTAAGAATGGATATGCCAAGCAAGAGGTCCATGCTAGCAAGCTTGACATTGGATAACTCTTGAGCTTTTTCTTTGTTGCGTTTTTTGTTCGCAAGTAAACAAAACCTCGTAGATTTTCCATTGGCCAAAGGAATTTGTAAGTTTGTGAATATCATTTTTCCCAAACACTAGTTGAACATTGCTAACATGATGTCTGTAGGCCTCCCTATGCATCATCACTTGACCTTGTAGACACCCCCCCCCCACTTTGGTTTTGTATTGGAGTATTTTTCAACTCTTTGCTTAATTATAACATACCTTAGTATTTCTCAACTCTTGCTCATGGGGCACCCTTAGTAGCCGACTATCGTGAATATTTTAGGGTGTTGCAAACTGAAAGTGTCACCTATTTGTTGCTATTTGTTGACCAGTATCAGTATCCTCGTTGAGTTTTATTTAGCTTTTATGAGGAATCTACCAAGATCTCAAAAGACAAACTGAGGGTCGACTGTAGGCAATCGAATGTAGGCAAGAAGTTTGTGTTGCATCAACTATTGCATGCTTGTCTCCCCGCTCTCTCTCTCTCTCTCTCTCTCTCTCTCTCATGTGGTGTCATCTTGAAGGCTTCTCCCAGCATTGAGAAATTGACATGCGTAGAAGGTTTAGGCTCTTTTTGGTAGATGGATGCAATTTGGAGGCCTTTGGTAGATGCTATTGATGTGTAAGAGGAAAGGTGCCTTTGTCCGTGCTTAAGGAGCGAGGAAGAAATAAAGGAAGAAATCAAACTAGAGTTTGAAGAAAAGAGCCCACAGTATCTTTGATCCTCAAACTAGAACCGGCAAATTGCAATGCTCTTTGTTCCAGCCCCCTCACAAAACTAGTAGATCTTGATCATGTCTCTCTTTATCTCCCTATCTACATATGCATATGACCAACAACAACATGAGATCCTAGTGATAATTCTATATACATATAAACCAATGTGATGATGAAGCCCCTTGTACAAAGCTAAAGAATGTGACTCTAGTATCCTTGTGCGAGTGGGAAAAGGGAATCACTCTCTCTCTCTCTCTCTCTCTCTCTCTCTCTTCCCTACATTTACTAGCTAGATAGCATCATACACATTGCAATGCAAGCACATGAAACTACTAACCAAACAATGATAGTTTTCTAATCATATTCATTGAATGTCCACAATATTGGACAAAGGGGAAACCTAGGTTGCATGTTTGTCATATAAAAGCACATCCACTCTCCTCATACGTAAGAAGCTTGTGAAATAAAAGGGGACCCTAGGGAGAAAGGGCTACCAATGCTGATGGGGTGGACTACACCTAGGGCCATTGCATCCATCCATACACTTTACTTCCTCAATTCACCTCCTACCTATTAAAAAAAGAGTTCAGCTGGCCTTGGCCTTTTTCCTCTTTCTACCTCTTTTCAACCGATAAACTAGCCATCTCAAAGAAGATCCCAATTAGTGGATACAATGTCATATGTGATACCCAATGCGGCTAGGTCATTGAGGATCTCAACTTATCCCCCCCTTCTTTTCTCGACCTCTCCAATCCCCGTGCATCAATGCAAGGGGCTGAGGTAATTATTTACTAAAAAAAAGGGAGGGTGGGGAGCTGAACACAAATCCACACGATGGCTCTCTCTCTCTCTATGTGTGTGTGTGTGTGTAAAAAGACAGACCCTTTGATGGAGATTTTTATTAAAAAAAACTGCATAGAGAGTCCGTAGCATCTATTTTTTTGAGAAAATCGTGAAAGGAAGAATCTTTAAAAAATTCATTAAGATTTTGCCCCCCCCCCCCCCCCCCCCCCCCCCCCGCCCCGCCCCTTCTCTCTCTTTCATTGTTCATGCAATAAACAAAGACTCTAGACCCTCACTTTGCATCCAAAAAACCTCTCTCTCTCTCTCTCTCTCTCTCTCTCTCACACACACACACACACACACACACACACACACACACACACACACACACACACACACACACACAAATTGTGAATTATGTCTTTGATGACTTTGTGACAGTTCATGTGAAGTGGCCTACACGAAAAGACCCTGCCTCTCTCTCCTCAAGGGTGCTACCCTAATAAACCGATGTATTGGAAATGTATCGATTCTCATTCAGATGGTCTTGACCTCTGAGATCATTGGGTTATGGATGTGCTCCATGGCAAGATCTTGCATGGAGTTGTGCCTGTAAATTTTTTTATTAATATATTCACTCCCATAATGTGAGTTTGGCAAAAAAAAAAGGACTGTCATCCCCATACAACAACCCCCTTTTAGGAATACCATGCAGATGAACATACCTATCAGAAGAGCGGAAGGAAAACTTTGGTTGCCACAAACAAGTTCTCACCTGCCACATGCAAGTTCCTCCCTCGAAGAAGAATATAGAAAGGGAAAGACCCAAGGTCCCATCACCAGCTCGTGGGGGCCCAAGTCCTTCACACCACCATCCAAGCACACCAAAGACTAGGTTTTCCAAGCACCTCACCAAAGACTAGGTTTTCCAAGCACCCGGACCAACCGAGGTACATGGCTCAAATGCTATCATAGGAAGCGTGAATGTTGCCACCACTTTGCACTCCCCCCTTTGGCCCATCTCCCCAAGCAACACTGGGTTCGAAACGGATCCCAACCGCTGTTTGCGCCCTTCACAGGGCTTGGAAGGGTAGCCTCTACCATTTCCCAAAAAAAAAGGGCCTGGAAAAAGAAGGACAAAGAAACAGGGGTCGGAGGTGCCCGCTGGCTCACCCCAAAGAATGTCACCCTCCAAGCATCCACTACTCTTGACCTTCAACTGACGCCATCGAGGCTCATAAAACCCTTCTTTTGTACCTCCGATGATAAGGACTCACATATAGCAAAGCCACGAGCGGAGTATCTCCAAAAACACTAGAGAGAGGGTGTTTTTAAAAAAACATCCCTCAAAGATCTGCGCCGACGCAGATCTTTTTAGAGAGGTTAAAAAAAAATAACGCTATTTGGGAGGTTTTTTTTTAATCATGTTAAAGGGTTTTACAAAACAAAAGTCCACAAACTTTTGCATTTGGTACATTGAGGAGTTTTAAAAGACAAAAGCCACTAAACGTTTGCATTTGATACAAAGGAGAGAGAGAGAGAGTTAAAAGTTAAAAAAAAAACCTCCCCAAAGGATCTGCGCCGCCGCAGATCCTTTGAGAAGGTTTTTTTTGAATTTCTTTTGTGACAAATGTAAAGTGTATTGACTTTTTTTGACCAAATGTAAAAGATTATTGGCTTTTGTTTTTTAATACTCTTCTTCAAAACTCTTCTATGGACCCTTGGGTCAAACACGTGTGGAGGATCCCTTGGGTCAAACACGTGTGGTGGATCTGGAACTATCGACTCTTTGAAAACGCCAACAAAATAGCTAAAATTCAAGATCTTTCAAGAAAGTAAGGAACTGATCCGCTCTAATGAGAAATGGAGGAACTCTGAACCCGGGTCAGGTTGGTTCGAAGAGGTGGTGATTGTGCAAGGGGTTTGAATCTCTCTGATCCATGTCTATTGAGGTTGTCAAATCTAGTCAGGTTTGGCAGTTCTCATGGGCTATTTGGCTTGAAAGTGCGTGTTGCTTGGTTGGCAGCTTCGGAGGGGTTGTGGATCACCTGGTGTGTTGTTGATGGTCAAGAGGAATGGTGCTTGTGTGGCCTTTCTTGTGATCCATGATAGGGATTTGCTTTTTTTTTTTTGTGGTGGCCCCTTTGTGGTTGGTGACGGAGCTTTGGATTCCTCTCTTTGTGCACCTTGCAGCAGCAGTCTTGTGGTCATCATGTCTAGGTGGGTCCTACTCGGTGACAGAGGGTAGTTCTTCGATGGTAGCCATACTGGATTATATACGTCTTATGTTCCTCAAGAATGGCTCCCTGTTCAGCCATTGTCTAGTGCTCTTTGGGTGTATGGTTCTTTCGATTTTCTTTGGGTGGCTCCTCTGTTAGCCAACGTATATGATGGTTGGGGTCAGTTGGTTGGTCTGTGATGGGTTTGTTGTCTAGTCTATGGATTTTGATGGTATCTGTGGCTCATGTTGAACATGGATGTTGATGTAAATTTTTTTGGATTTTATTATAAAATCACCCATGTATTATGGGTTTTGCAAAGAAAAAAAACTCTTTAGTGTGTTCTTCAATATGTTGTTAGAAAAATGTCCTTGTCAATTTTTTTGTTTTTAATATATTATCCACTTACAATTTGTGAGTTCTAAATAAAAAATATATAAACGTTTTGCACCTTGCTTCATGTTGCCTGCCCTCACTGCAATTGCCTCTCTTATGCAGCTCTCACCACTATTGTCTGTGTCTCTCATCCTCAGTGTGTTTCCTCATTATTGGCTTAGCCGATTTAGGTTTAGATTACAAAAGGCAAGATGCCTTAGAATAGTATAAGACCTTACAATGAGAATCTTCCAAGATGATTTTTTTTTGAAAGTCTAGCCATAAGTAAAAATCTCTTTTAAAAAAATCTAAAAATGAATTTCTCAAAGGGTTTGCACCGGTGCTGACCCGTTGAGGGAGCTTAAATTTTTTTTTAAAGGAACTCCCTGAAAGGGTTTGCACCAGTGTAAGCCCTTTGAGGAAGTTTTCTTTACAGCATGAAGAGAGAGAGAGAGAGAGAGAGAGAGAGAGAGAGAGAGAGAGAGAGAGAGAGAGAGAGAGAGGACAAAGGACTTATAGTTTTGGAGGGGTTTTGATGGTATTGGTGGTATTCTCCCTTGTCAACTTGATATGAGGATAGTGACTGGCACCAAGCTCATTCACGTGGCCTCCCTGGCAACGATGTGATGCTCAAAAGTGGTATTGAGCATGCAAGATGTGTGTCAGCAGCTCAACAAGGTTCTTCAAGATCTCTCTTCAAATGCATATGTGTACACAATGGATATTTGAATGTGTTATTCCGTATTTCTCTTCATCGATAAAACACAATCATGGCACAACCAAAAGGACATATCTGATGTTGCAAATTCATATGTGTACATAATGGACATTTGAACGTGTTATTCCATGTCTCTCTTCAAACAATAGGTCATCTTTGATTGCTCTCTCTCTCTCTCTCTCTCTCTCTCTCTCTCTCTCTCGTCACCTAGACACAGGTACAAAAACCTTGCCATTTTAGATAAAAATCATGTGGAGGAAAAATTTTAATTGATTAATTTATTTTGGAGTTTTTTTTTGTGTGCTTGCTTTGTAAATATGGAGAGAGAGAGAGAGAGAGACTCATAGATGTGCTTTGAATGCCATCAAGGAGCATTACCCTTTTGTGAATAGATGCAATCCCAAGGAACGTAACCCTTTTTTGAATTTTAAAGTCAATATCGCTCAACAATTAAGCTTCTGACAATTTTAAGAGTCTAAGAGATGAATAGACCATCCCAAAGAATCTTACCCTTTTGTGAATTTAAAAATTCAATATTGCACAATAGTTAGGATTCTGACACATGGCACTTCTCAAGCCCTCATTCTGTCTCTTCTGAGCACCCTTGTTACATGTCTCTCTCAATTAAGAATTAGATACTATACATATTATAAAGATTCTCACCCGCTTAGTTTTTTGTTTAACAAAAACCCCACCCACATGTGCACCTTGCCTAGCTTGTGTGACATTGCACCTTGAGCCTTGTTGTACTCCTCTGGTAGCTTCCACCTTAGCCTACATTCACGAGCACATGTGCAATATGAGAGAGAGAGAGAGAGAGAGAGAGAGAGAGAGAGAGAGAGAGAGAGAGAGAGAGAGAGAGAGAGAGAGAACATATGAGAGGAGACACAATCTTGTGCAGTATGATCAGAGAGAGAAAGAGAGTGCATTTGCAATAGGAGACAAAGAGAGAGGGCCTGGGAGAGGAGAGATAGAGAGCATGTGGCATGTATGTGCCCTACAACTCTTGAAGTCAAAGATTCATGAGTCGTCACGTCTCTAGAATAAGGACATGAAGACAAGAACCAACACACATGGAGCTTTGAAGATGGTTTTGCATATGCTATGAGGGGAGGTCAAAGAGAAGAGAAGAGAGAGAGAGAGAGAGAGAGAGAGAGAGAGAGAGAGAGAGAGAATATAGAAGAAAACTATAGACATGGTCCCTAGGTGTCATGCCCCCCGTCTACTTCATCCTTGATGTTGAGGATGGGGCCCTAATAATGTTGAGTAGAGAAGTTTCCCAACAGAAACTGTTACATATAGGACAACATGGACCCATGTCGTATAAATATTTTCTCGGATTTTGGTTCGCTCGAAAAATGTCGCTCGGTGTATGGTAAGACTCTGGCGCCCTGGACCTTTCTACACCATGGTCCAGGGGGTGCTCAGATGGCACTATTGTCCACCTGTGTGGCTCTTCCCTACTCCCATTTCTTGATTTAGCCCCATTGTATATATGCTGTTTTTTCATTGGGAGAGTCTCCCCATCATGCGTGTTGTAGCCCTCTCTTGCAGAGGTGGATGTAGCCCTATGGGCAGTTTTCATTAACTAATAGAAGGATCTTTTTCTTGGAAAAAAAAAAAGATCCCTTTGAGATCTTCCACCGTTTGCTTCCGAATGCAATGTTGTGACCTTCATCATCCAATTATCGTGTAGAGATCAAAATTTTGCGAAGAGAAGGAACATGCCTAACATATTTAAGCTTCCATTCATTTTTGTTAGCAGTTTTGACACAAACTATACCTTTGCCGACAAATTCACAAGCTTCATCATCTCCCAAGTATACATACCCAAAATTACCTTTGGTGTAATCTTGGAGATGTTGCTTTTGTGGTGTCGCATGGAATGAAGCCCCGAAATCTACTATCTAGGAATTAGACACATTGTCTAATGAGAGAATTAGAGAATCTTGCTCTACTTTACCTGCCACATTGGCCTCCGATATGTTGGCTTGTTGTCTTGAGACTCTGACTCCTTCTTCTTCTTGGACTAGCAATCCCTCTTGAGGTGGCCCTTCTTGCCGTAGTTCCATTATTCAAGAACTGACTTTGTGTGTGACTTGCTTCGTCTTGAGCGATCACGACCCTTTTTGTTTTTGAACCTCTCCTTAGGTCTTTCTCTTGTTTTCACTGACAGTGCAACACTTGATGATTCTCCTGTGCTTCTCCTTTGCGTTTCCTTGCTTAGGAGAACACCCACAACATCATCAAACTTAAGAGTATTTGTGCCAGAAATAGAATTACTTATAACCATCATAAGGCTGTCCCAACTATCTGGTAGAGATGATAGTATAAGGAGAGCTCGCACTTTGTCATCGAAATTTCATTTCACCAATCGAAGTTGATTTATGTTGTTGTTAAAGTCATTTAGGTGTTTTGTCACTGAACTTTTCTCTACCATCTTTAGATTGAACAAGAGCTTCATGAGAAATACCTTATTGGATGCAGCCGATGGTTTCTCGTAGAAGTCATCAAGTGACTCCATCAAGTCTTCTGTGGTCTTCATCTCCAAAAAATTGAAGGCTGTTGACGCCAAGCTTAACCGGATTGTTCCCAGTGCCTTTCCATCAAGGACAATCCATGCTTCATCTGCCATCATTGCGGGCTTCTTTGCAAGACCGCCAAGTGGCAAGTAGAGGTTCTTCTGGTAGAGATAGTCTTCAATCTTTATCTTCCAATGTTGGTAGTTTTTGCCGTTGAACTTCTCAATCTTGAGCTTTCCTTCCTCCACCATTACTCCCACTCAATTCAAGGAATCCTGTCCTTGAGATAAATTTAGCTACGAGCAAACCTTGCTCTGATACAATTGTTAGGAAATATGACGCAACTAAGTAGATAATTGAGTAGATTACTTAATGGAGAGATATAATTTTCACACACAAGATATTATAGAGTAGAGAGAGAGAGAGTAGAGAGAGAGAGTACACATGATATATGTGGTTCATCCAATGTGGGCTACATCTACGGAAAAGCAACCATTTAATGGCTTTAGTACTTCAAACAAGAAGTAGGTTACAAAAGGATTATACCCTTAATAGAGCTCCCACTTTGCTTCAATCTTACCACCTCACACCCACCTTGTTGCATCAACTTCACACTATGAAATGTGTGTAGAAATGGCCTCCTTTTATAGGCCAAAAGGGCTGTCCTCTCTCATGAGAGGAAGCCATGTGTAGCCCCCCTTGTGTAGATAAGTCCAAATCGGACCCTTCAATCTGCCCATGTGTGCCCGACCTTGAGAAGACAAGCCCTCCTTTGAAATCGGCCACTGACCCTTGAATTTGGCCACCGGCCACCGGCCATTGACTTTTGACCACCGGCCAGCAGCCAACTGGCTAAATGACTGGTTGTTTTCGGACCACTTTTCGACCGCTGTCCTCGGCCAGAATATTCCGACGAAGTTCGAGATTGGCCGCCGTGAAAATTTTGGTTTTCGGCGAGTGATTTTTCTTCACGCACGATGGCTTCTCCTCATAATGGGGGCCTTAAAAATGTCCGTTTTTGATAAAAAAAATTTAAAAGGGATAGATTAAGCTCCATAATTAATAATTACTATATGCATAAACAACCATCTGCTAATATTGTTTAATAGTACTTGTAATCTTAAAAAGTCTTACTAGGTATTTGACAATTTGATGCCATTGAAATTGCTCCTAATATGACGTGCTAAAAAATGGTCTAATAAGTGGATTTGACCAGCACATAGGGACTTTGTCGTGACATATAATTGGCATAACATGCACCATTTCCCTACCATGTAGGTCTATAACTTCATGGTACATAAACGTATTTCGTACACTATTGTCCCAAAATTCTTTGCTCCTACATGACCTTGTCATGTGACTGAAGAGCAAAAGAATGAAATGATTCTAGCATATGCATCCCCCTGGGAGAACTGTTAAGAAATATGACGTAGCTAAATAGATATTTGAGCAGATTACTTAACATAGAGAGATAGATTTCACACACAAGAGATTATAGAGTAGAGTGAGAGAGAGAGAGAGTACACACGATATACGTGGTTCACCCAATGTGGGTTACGTCCACGAAAAAGCAGCCACTCAATGGTTTTAGTACTTTAAAACAAGAAGTAGTTTACAAAGGGATTATAACCTTAATAGAGCTCCCACCTTGCTTCACTCTCACCACCTCACACTCACCTTGTTGCATCAACTTCACGCTATGAAATGTGTGTAGAAATGGCCTCCTTTTATAGGCCAAAAGGGCTACCCTCTCCCATGACAGGCAACCATGTGTAGCCACCCTTGTGTAGATAGGTCCAAATCAGACCCTCCAATCCGCCCATGTGTGGCCGCCCTTGAGATGACAAGTCCGCTTTTGAATTCGGCCACGGGCCACCGACCATTGACTTATGGCCATCGACCACTGGCCATTGACTTCCGACCACCAGCCACCGGCCACCAGCCAACAGGCCAACCGACCGGTCGTTTTTCGACCACTTTTCGGCTGCCACCGGCCGCCATCCGGCCATAATATTCCGGCAAGAAGAAATATTTTGGTTTTCGGCAAGTGATTTTATTTTCCGGCAAGTTATTTATCTTCACGCTGTCGTGCCGTGGCACGTGCATGGTGGGAACGAAAGCTAAGCCCTACAATATTATGGATTTTATGTGTATACCTTAAGTCTGCATAAGTATATGTATTTTCCATTTAGCATGCAAAAAGCTAGTCGAAGTCTGATGTGTCACTCTTGTTGGGAATGGGCTTCGATCCAGGGATTCTTTGTGAACCTCTTCTTGGAGCCATGATGAAACGAGTCTATAAAACATACCTCCTATCTACTAGGCATCCTATGTGGCATATGACATGTATAGCATGGACAAAAGTGGCCTTAGTCATAGTATACCCCATGAGGTGTCATTCTACACATAGTAGGTGCACTTTGGAGTGATTATGGACCTAGAAAAATCCCTTAGAAAAGTGGTTAGTATGTTTGATGTCATCCATGATGTATGCCAAGCTCTCTCTCAATTTTTTATAAAGCTACTCTTGGAGGCTTATGGCAGCAAGGAAAAGATATTTGGAGAAAAATCTAGAAGAGCCTGTAGATTTTTCTTGAAGAGAACGATCTAGAAGAACCTCTAGATATTTCTTGAAGAGAAAGATCTAGAAACTTTGAAGATAATTTCAAGATATTTTTGAAAAGGGAGACACTTGTCGCAAAAATCCGTTGGATATTTCTAAGCAAATATCTTCTCTAAGAGGCAACCTCACCTATAAAAAGAGCCTTTTGCTCCTTACTTGGGCATCAAGTAAACCATCAAGCAACCAAGCGCTCAAGCAATCCCCATAATCAAGCCACTCTATCAAGCCATCACCCAACCTCCTAGCCATCTCCTTGAGGAAAACTTTCTCTCAATTTCAGTCCAACACATCTTGAGCTTGCTACTTCATGCCTCAAGACTTCTATCTCCTCACTTGTATTACTCATACACTCTATGTAACCTTCTTTCATCAATAAAGACGCATTGTTGGTGGCTTGTAAACGGTGTTGGGGACTACTACGCATCATCCACTTCATCAAGTTGGCTACAATACCGCAAGTCTTGAGGTGTGCTTCACTTCTTTGGATTAAGCTTGTGTGGGTCTTTGTGTGTTGGGTGTCTCTCTGATCTCTTTCCTCCATTGTTTGACTGCTTTCTGAGCTTTCTTAGATGAATAACCCCAATGGTGTAACTTTTCAACCCTTTCATTTTGTGCAACATATTAGAATTAACGTTTGTATTAACCGTAAAATCCACTTCCGATAGAGAATTGTGTTTCTCTTTGGGCCGGAAAGACTGCAAGAAATTCTTCTTTCTCCACATCCTCTTATTTTGCCACTACTAGACTACTCTAATTCTTTTGATGTGCACATATTTATTCTCCTCTAGGGTTTGAGTCTTGCTTTCTTGATATTACTATGAACCAAGAAGACTTGTACACACGGCTCACTCCTATCGCTAGGCAAAATATCTACATCTTTGTAAGCACTAAGTTACAGTTTCAAAGAACCATTCGCAGTCTATTTGGAGCACAAGGACTTGCTGTTATAAATGCATTAGTGAACCCTTTCATCCTACCTTTGATTAGATACAATCAAATTCTTGATGTTTTCATCTTTGTTTTATTTTGAGGGTTTCACATGTGTGTATGTGCGTGTCTGCGTGTAAGGTTCCAATGTCTATACACAATGTATTTGCTACAAACACTAAGCTTGCTTAAGTGAAAAGCTTCACAGTCTCCCCACAAACCCTCACAGCTAGGGGTCCGGCGCCTTCCTAGCAAGACCGCCAACTCTTTGACAACACACGATGGATATTCAAGCAGTGGTGCACAAAATGGATCAGTTTAATTGGAAAGATGTGACAAAGTATCTTCGTGGCTATGTAAAGGAGATGGAGTTGCATCGTGTGCCAGAAGATGAGATGCTCCAAAGCTTTGATCTTGTTGTGACTCCTGAGATTAGAGAGCATGTGAGAGGAATCAGGAATGAGCATGGAAGAAATTGGGAGGAGTTCAAGCTAGCGATGAAGGAGGATTATTTCATGGAGGACTCTGAGAGAGTAACAAAGAGAACTTTCCTGGAGTGAGTAGCCAAGACGAAGGAGGGGCTCTCTCCAACAGAGCTACTCAGGGAGTTTGAGCGACGATATGCTCAACTCACAAGGATAGAGAAGGCCACACTTGACTCAGAAAAGACAGAGCTCTTCTTATAAGCAACAGGAAAGGAGATCCAGGAGCAATTGGAGCTACTTCTTGAGGACAAAGATGTTGAGCAGGGATTGAAGACAGATTGGAACGAAGTTGAAGCTGCTGTTTCATTACTTGCCAAGTGCTAAAGGATACGGGATAAGATGGTTGTTGGTAGTGCACCATCTACCTCCACAGCTTCTGAAAAGATGGTAAAGCCTTCTTCCTTTATACTTCCAAAAGTTGATGATGCTGTAATAGATGATCTTATGAAACGTATGAGGGATTTAAAAGTAAAACTCACAAATCTTGAAGAGAAGGGGCAACCATTGGCACCATCTTCAAGGCAAAAACAACAACCTAAAGAAGGTTTTCTTCATAGATGCATATGGTGTGACAACACAGAGCATGCTAGGAGAGAGTGTGACAGCTTCAGTGAAGCTTTGAGAAAAGATCTTGTATTCTTCAAGGATGGGAAGATTCACTCAAGGGAGACAGGTTTACCCTTAAGGACTAAATTTGGGAAAGGAGGAATGCAGAGTCTGGTAGAGGATATGGCCACTACCCATGCCATCTCTGCATCTGAGGCATCTACTTATATAGTCAAGATTGAACCATTGAGGAGTTTTGAAGAAAATGGTAAGCTGTGGCCAAGTGCTATGGAGCTAGCAAGGAAAGGAAAGCTTACAAGAGAAGTCCTACATGAAGCAGGTGACTGTATTCGTCTAGAAACAGGATGGAATGATCCTGTGGACTCCTTGTCAGTGCATGCCTATATTGCAAAATGTCAAAACAACGAAGTTTTTGTGAAAGAAAAGCGCAGGCGAGAGAGTGGTGACGAAGGACCATCAAAAAGAATTACTAGAAGAAGCGATACAATACCTCCTCGAGCGCCTCCAACACAGGAATCACCCCCACCTGAAGTAACTATGGAAGAAAGTACAATTGGGAGGAAAAAGGAGTCATCAAAAGGTAAGCCTAAAACTCCAACTTATAAGTTACAGTCTGATATTGAGGCTGCTACAGACTTAAAGAAAGTTCTAGAAGAAAGAATTTTGAATAGTAAAATAGAGTTTACCTTGGGAGAAGTCCTTGGCATAGCCAAGCGCGAGTTTTACGAGGAGATCATTGATATCATCAAGAGAAAGATGCAAACACCACTCACCCGCAATCTGAAGGAGAAAGCTTAAAGACACATGTAATACAGGTGGAAGACAAAGAGCATGGTGAGGATGTCGTAGGGTGATACCATTCTTCTGGAAGAACAAAGAAAGCAATTTTCAAATGGAGATGAGGAGAACGAAGCCATTCCAAGAAGTCACTTTTCTAGGAATCATTGGGCAAGAGCTACGATAGAGACAATGGTCAAGGTGGGTGATCTTGAAGAGACATTTGTTGCCTTAATTGACCATGGTTCAGAAATAAACATAATGTCAAAGAGCTTATTCAACAAGTGCAAATTACCAATGGACACATATCATGGATGGAGGGTTAAGGTAGCAAATAATTCATCAGGGTAGTTATATGCAGCTTGTCCAAGTGTGAAAGTAACTATTGGAGATGTAAAGGACGAGCATAATTTCTTTGTACAGGACACATCTTCTTATGATCTCATCCTTGGACAACCCTACATTGTAGGGGTTAGAATGGAAACAAAGGTAATGGATGATGGTTTTGCTTATGCTAGGATAAGAAGTAAAGACGGAAAACGTGCTGTTCAATTTCTCACTGTCTGTGTGAATCATGAAAGAAATCGTGACAGTCTTCGAGAACGCCCATTGCCCAGGTTGAGTAAAGAGTTTTATGATCATCGAGAGAGAATGGGTTTTGGCCAGGTACCATTGTAGAGCAATATTACGATGGTACAAAAAGGGAAAGGTTCTCACATAAGGAGGATTTCTGTATAGGTTTTGCAGGTCTAACAGAATATGGATATGTCTCTTTTCTAAAATGTGAGAACTTGAGTCGAGGTTCCCGCAAACATGTACATAGTCTACAAAAGGAGTGGAAAGAGCATGGTCTTCTAGGTGACAATGAAAACATAACAGGTGTGTTTGAGGAGTTTTCTTTTGTGGACACATTACAGGATCTGCAATCTATAGTAGATTATCCTTCGCATGACCAAAATGAGATAGTGAAAGTGTGCTCACTTGAAATGTACAATGTGGTTGAGTCATTTCAAAAGGATCAGGAGGATAGAAAGCAAAAACATGTAGTAAAGGTGGACACCAAGTACAAAACTGTGGCAAAGAAGGTAAAACTAGTGGTACATTTCAAGTGTGCTCACTTGAAATGTACAATGTGGTTGAGTCATTTCAAAAGGATCAGGAGGATAGAAAGCAAAAACATGTAGTAAAGGTGGACACCAAGTACAAAACTGTGGCAAAGAAGGTAAAACTAGTGGCACTTCCTTTGCCAAAGGACTGCAAGGAAAAGCTAGAACAAGATTCTTTGCAACCTAGTCTCATAGATCCAAAAGGGATTGGACAGAGGTTTACAAAGGAGTCTCTAAAGCAATTGAAGATTGGGAATGAGGACTCCTTGACACAGGTTGAAAGAGAACGTTTTGAAGAGATTCTCTCTAAACATGGAAAAGCATTTGCATTTGAGCCACATGAGATAGGATGTGTAGATCCTACCATTGTTGCTCCTATGGTGATCTTTACCATCCCTCATGTACCTTGGAACTTACCGCCAATACCAATTCCAAAGGCTCACTTACCAAAGTTAATTGAGCTGCTAAATGAGAAGATCAATATGGGTATTTTGGAGCCTTCATGCGCTCCATACTCAAACAAGTGGTTCACATTACCAAAGAGAATGGAGCTTTGCGCTTCATCCAAGATATGCAACCGGTCAATAAAGTCACAATCAGGAATATGGGTATAGGGCCAATTGTGGATGAGTTTGCAGAAGAATTTGCAGGAAGGGCAATATATTCTATGGGAGATTTGTACTCAGGGTTGATCAATTCCAACTAGCAATGGAAAGCAGGGATCTGACTACCATGAGAACACCTTTGGGTTTGGTGAGGATGTGTACCTTACCACAGAGAGCAACCAATTCGGTTGCACATATGATGAATGGTATGAATAAGGTCTTACATGACTTTATTTCCCAGGTAACTATGCCCTTTCTTGATGATGTTCCTATCAAAGGATGTGAAGAAAGTAATAAAGATGAAGCTTTGGATTCCAAGGGGTGCCGCAACTTTGTAGCACAACACATAGATGATTGTGAGAAGTTCCTATCGAGACTGGAAGAGGTGAACCTTACCCTCTCAGGACAAAAGTATGTGTTTGGAGTGAAGGAGGTGTTGATTGTTGGGCACATGTGTGGCCCCAATGGGAGACGACCTTGTCCAGCAAAAATTGATGCAATTCAAAAGATGAAGGAGGTATGCATATCTATGAGTGAAGTTTGCAGATTTCTTGGTGCATGTGTGTTTTATGTTATATGGATCCCACATTATGCACATGTAGCAGATCCTTTGTATCAGTTGTTAAGGAAAAACCGAAAGTTTCATTGGGGAGACGCACAAGCAAGGGCTATGAGAAAGATAAAGGATTTACTACAACAAGCACCAACTTTAAGAAAGGTAAACTATGAGTGTGGAAATCCAGTAATAGTGACAATGGATACGAGTTCGACAGGAATTGGATGGACAATAGGGCAGGATGGCGAAGAGGGACATAGGTATGTGGTAAGGTTTGGAGCCAAGATTCTAAGTACTCGATAAAGGAACTACCCACAGGTAAAACGGGAGTTGTGGGACATGGTTACAACACTAAGGTGTGAAAAGGAGTACTTGATTGGAACATATGTGGTTGTGGAAACAAATTGTCTGCCACTCCTTGGAATGATTACAAGTTGCTCAACACCAGACATTGCCATGCTAAGATGGATTGCCTACATTAAGTCCTTGAATCCTGAGTTCAAGCATATTGCAGGAAAAGACAATCTGGTAGCGGATATGCTGTCAAGGGCAAGGTATGAGGATGAGCAAGACATGGTAGATGATAGTGAAGATGTAGGCACAAAGTTCTACTCCATTAATCATGTTGAGCATAATGATGTTGGCACACCCAGTGCACTTGAGTTGTTTTTAGAAGATGGGTATTAAGGAGATTGGTTGCTTATTGGTCGCTATTTGAGTACTTTAACAAAACAGGGTGATTGGTCTAAGCATGAGTTTAAGAGGATACACAGAAAAGCATACGGGTACTTTCTGCAGGATGGTTACTTATGGAAACATCCAAAATAGAGGGGTGCTATACCACAAAGGGTAGTATGTAACAAATAGAGTCAAGCAAAGCTCATGTAGGAGTTTCATGAGAACCTATGGGCTGGACACCGTGGTGTGTGGACAACCTTTTCAAAGCTAAAGGAAAGGTATTGGTGGAAAGGTATGTACAAGGATGTATCCCACTTTGTGGAATCATGTAACATGTCAAATATATTCAAATGTGCGACATCGTGATGGGTTACATCCTACTTATCCACTAGCCATGCATTACAAATGGGTTGTGGATCTAGTCACCATGCCTTTAGGACTTTGGAAGATGAGGCACTTGGTTCTTGCAAGAGAAGACTTGACTAATCAGGTTGAAGGGCGAGCTTTAAGGACAAAGACTACAAAGGCGGTATGTAAATTTCTCCTTGAGGATGTAATCTGCTGCTATGGTTGTGTGGGAAAGATAACTGCAAACAGAGGAGAGCTGGATGCCGAGGAAGCAAGGGAATTCTTTTCTAGGATAGGAATCAAGCTTTCCCTTACCACCGCTCACAATCCGGAAGGCAACGACAAAAGTGAAAGAGGACAGCCGCCAATCATCAAAGCCTTGGCTAAAGCTTGTGAAGGGAGAATTACTGAGTGGCCAAAACTATTGCCATATGCTCTGTGGGCTGATCGCACGACACACAACTCAATAACTGGCTACATGCCTGCAGAATTGATGTATGGTCAAAAGCCTGTAATGCCCTTGAAGAGACCATTCCCACATGGAATGTGCTACCTTGGCAAGATGGGCTTAGCAGAGAAGAAATCCTTGCCTTGCGTATAAGACAGCTAGAAAGAAGGCTTGGAGACATTGAGGTTGCAAAAGAAAGATTGAAGAATGCCAGGTTGAAAAGAAAGGACTACTTTGATAGACGACACACGCTAAGAAGAAAGGTAATTAAGCAAGGAGATTGGGTTTTAGTGTATGACAGTAGTCTTGATAACCAACATACTGTCATGTGAAAGGTTTCAAAAAGATGGTTTGGACCGTATATAGTCAAGTACGTACATGACAATGCCACTTAAACCCTGGCTGAGTTGGATGGAACAGAGATAAAGATACCCATTGCAGGAAAGAGAATCAAGGTATTCAAAAGAAGAGAAGATAGTCATCTGGCTGATCAAGTAAGCGAGAATGAAGGTTTGGAATCATCGAGTGAAGATGAAGAAGAAGAAACTCCAAGAGAGTCGAACATTGGCTGTGGCACATACCGGAGGATGTGCAAGTTTAGAAGGGGTGGATGTCATGCTGTGGCACCTGCATGGTGGGAACAAAAGCTAAGCCCTACAATATTATGGATTTTATGTGTATACCTTAAGTGTGCATAAGTATATGTATTTTCCATTTAGCATGCAAAAAGCTAGTTGAAGTCTGATGTGTCACTCTTGTTGGGAATGGGCTTCGATCCCGGGATTCTTTGTGAACCTCTTCGTGGAGCCATGATGAGATGAGTCTATAAAACATAACTCCTATCTACTAGGCATCCTATGTGGCATATGACATGTATAGCATGGCCAAAAGTGGCCTTAGTCATAGTATACCCCATGAGGTGTCATTCTACACATAGTAGGTGCACTTTGGAGTGATTATGGACCTAGAAAAATCCCTTAGAAAAGTGGTTACGAGTTTGTTTGATGTCATCCATGATGTATGCCAAACTCTCTCTCAATTTTTTATAAAGCTACTCTTGGAGGCTTATGGCGGCAAGGAGAAGAAATTTGGAGAAAAATCTAGAAGAACCTCTAGATTTTTCTTTAAGAGAAAGATCTAGAGGAAACTCTAGATAGATCTAGAAGAACCTCTAGATAGATCTAGAAGAACCTCTAGATATTTCTTGAAGAGAAAGATCTAGAAACTTTGAAGATAATTTCAAGATATTTTTGAAAAGGGAGACACTTGTCTCAAAAATCCCTTGGATATTTCTAAGCAAATATCTTCTTCAAGAGGCAACCTCACCTATAAAAAGAGCCTTTTGCTCCTCACTTGGGCATCAAACAAACCATCAAGCAACCAAGCGCTTAAACAATCCCCATAATCAAGCCACTCTATCAAGACATCACCCAACCTCCTAGCCATCTCCTTGAGGAAAACTTTCTCTCAATTTCAGTCCAACACATCTTGAACTTGCTACTTCATGCCTCAAGACTTCTATCTCCTCACTTGTAATACTCATACACTCTATGTAACCTTCTTTCATCAATAAATACGCATTGTTGGTGGCTTGCAAACGGTGTTGGGGACTACTACGCATCATCTACTTCATCAAGTTGGCTACAATACCGCAAGTCTTGAGGTGTGCTTCACTTCTTTGGATTAAGCTTGTGTGGGTCTTTGTGTGTTGGGTGTCTCTCTTATCTCTTTCCTCCATTGTTTGACTACTTTCTGAGCTTTCTTAGATGAATAACCCCAATGGTGTAACTTTTCAACCCTTTCATTTTGTGCAACATATTAGAATTAACGTTTGTATTAACCGTAAAATCCACTTCCAACAGAGAATTGTGTTTCTCTTTGGGCCGGAAAGACTGCAAGAAATTCTTCTTTCTCCACATCCTCTTATTTTGCCACTACTAGACTACTCTAATTCTTTCGATGTGCACATATTTATTCTCCTCTAGGGGTTGAGTCTTGATTTCTTGATATTACTATTAATCAAGAAGACTTGTACACACGGCTCACTCCTATCGCTAGGCAAAATATCTACATCTTTGTAAGTTACAGTTTCAAAGAACCATTCGTAGTCTACATTCGCAGTCTATGTGGAGCACAACGACTTGCTGTTATAAATGCATCGGTGAACCCTTTCATCCTACCTTTGATTAGATACAATCAAAGTCTTGATGTTTTCATCTTTGTTTTATTTTGAGGGTTTCACATGTGCGTATGTGTGTGTCTGCATGTAAGATTCCAATGTCTATACACAATGTATTTGCTACAAACACTAAGCTTGCTTAAGTGAAAAGCTTCACAGTCTCCCCACAAACCCTCACAGCTAGAGGTCCGTCGCCTTCCTGGCAAGACTGCCAACTCTTTGAAAACGCACGATGGCTTCTTCTCATAATGGGGACCTTACAAATGTGAGCTTTTACCACAGAAAATTACAAGGGGTAAATCCAGCTCCATACTTAATAATGTCCCACTTCAAGATTGATCTCTAAACCAAACCTGTGACTACTTTCCATCCTGGCTTCTTATTCTTGAATGCCGATTGAAGATGAGAAAAAGCTCAACTTCTCCTTGTTGACCACCTTTGTTATATGTCTGCAAGATTTTCACTTGTATGCACCTTTCCTAACTTTAGCTGCCCCTCTTCCAAAAGAGTGCGTATGAAGTGATATCTCACCTCAATGTGCTTTGTCCTTGAATGAAAGGCTGATTTCTTTGCAAGATGGATAGCACTTTTGCTATCACTGTACAAGACACAATTGTCTTGTTTGAATCCAAGATCTTCTAGGAAACTGTGAAGCCACAGAATTTCTTTGCTTGACTCCATCATTGCTACATACTCTGCTTTTGTGGTAGAAAGTGAGACCACTTTCTGCAGCTTTGAAGCCCAGCTTACTACCGTGCCTCCAACTGTGAAGACATAGCCCGTAGTTCTCCTTCGAGTATGTTTGTCACCTGCCATATCTGCATCAGCATACCCTTGAAGAAAAATATTAGTTCCTCCAAAATACAAAGCATTTGTTGTTGTCCGTTTTAGATACCTAAGTATCCACTTCACAGCTTGCCAATGCTCTTTACTTGGGTTGTCCATGAAACTACTCACAACTCCCACTGCATGTGCAATGTCTAGCCTTGTCCAAACCATAGCATACATTAGAGAACCTACCGCTGTAGCATATGGAACTTTAGACATATAGGCTATCTCCTCTCGTGTCTTTGGATACATATCCTTCGTTAGTTTAAAAGTGACCAGCCAAAGGTGTAGAAATTGGTTTTGTATTTTGCATTCCAAACATTTCTAGTACCTTCTTGATGTAATCCTCTTGAGCTAGCTTTATTGTCTTCTTTGTCCTGTCCCTTGATATTTTCATACCAAGTATCCTCTTTGCAGCATCTAAATCTTTCATTGAAAAAGATTTAGACAACTCCTCTTTTAGGTCTTTGATGTCCAGCATGTTAGCACTTGCAATCAAAATGTTAGCACTTGCAATCAAAATGTCATCAACATACAACATTAGGATGATGAATTTCCCATCTCCCAAATTCTTCGTGTAGACGCAGTGATCCGAGTTGCATCTTGTGAATCCATGATCCAACATCCATCGATCAAACTTCAAGTACCATTGTCTTGATGCTTGCTTTAAACCATACAAGCTCTTCTTTAATCTGCAAACCATTTTCTCCTTACCTTTTACTTCATACCCCTTTGGTTGAAGCATGTAGATTTCCTCGTCTAAGTCACCATGAAGGAATGCCGTATTTACATCCATTTGCTCGAGATGAAGATCATGAGCTGCCACAAGGCTTAAGACAAGCCTAATTGAGTTCATTTTTAGAACAGGAGAAAATATTTCATTGAAGTCAATATCTTTCTTTTGAGAGAACCCTTTTACCGCAAGCATAGACTTGTACCTTTTCTTCCCACCTTCTTCTTCCTTCAACTTGTACACCCATTTGTTTTGAAGTTCCCGCTTACCTTTAGGCAACTCAACCAACTCCCATGTTTTGTTACGATGTGGTGTCCATCTCCACTTGCATGCTCTTCGTACATTCTGCTTTGGATTCATGTTGCATAGCTTCTTTGTATGATTCCAGCTCTCCAGAATCTGAGATCAAGAGATGGTTGAAGGAAGGAACAATCCTTTCTAGAGGTCTACTTACTCTGGTAGGTCTTCGGGGAATAGGTTGAGGCTCCTCATTTGGTTGACGTTGTTGCACATTGTCACCGTTTGCAGTCCTTGAGTCTTCACTGTCCTCAAGCTCCATGTACTCATCACCTGTTTCTTTTGTTTGTTTTCTTTCGAAGTAATCTTTGTACATATTTTGTTCGTTAAAAACATTACATTACTACTCCTTAAGATTTTACCATCTTCAGGATTCCACAGGTGATACCCAAAGTCACCTTCTCCATAGCCAATGAAGAAACACTTTTTGGACTCTGCATCTAGCTTTGATCTTAGGCTTCTATCTATGTGCATGAAAGCCTCACACCTAAACACTTTGAGAAATGCATAGTTCACCGGTTTACCTGTCCATGTCTCTTCTGGAACTCCCCCATCCAATGCCGTTGAGGATGACCAGTTGATTAAGTACACAGACGTACTTACAGCTTTCACCCAAAGCTCAAGCAGTAGGACTACATGTAGCCGCATGCTTCGTGCTCGCTCCATGATTGTCATGTTCATCCTTTCCAAAATCACATTTTGTTGAGGTATCCTTGGGGTTGTCCTTTGCCTCTGAATACCATTGCTAGCACAAAAGCTTGCTTGCAATATTCACCTCCATTGTCGGATATGAGGCATTTAACCTTGGTACCTGTTTCATTCTCCACAAAGGCTTTCCACCTTTGAAATATGGAAAATACATCAGACTTATTCTTCATGACATAAACCCATGTTTTCCTAGTTGCATCGTCTATGAATGTTACATAATACAATGAGCCACCAAATGATGGTGTACTTGCAGGACCCCAAACATCAAAATGAACCAACTAAAGTTTTTATTTTTTCTTTCATTTACTAAATTTTAAAATTTTATCCTCTTTTGTTTACCACAAACACAATCTTCACATAACTCTAAGTCCACTTCTTTCAAACCTGGTAGAAGCTTCATTTTTGAAGGATTTGCATTCCTTTGGCACTCATATACCCAAGTCGGTAGTGCCACACTACACTGTCAACTTCTATAGTTGCTGCACAAGCTAAAGGTTGCGTGCCAATAGTACACAAATAAAGTGTACCGACCTTTTCTCCCTTGGAAACCACCAAAGATCCCTTTGAGATCTTTCACCGTTTGTTTCCGAATGCAATGTTGTGACCTTCATCATCCAATTGTCGTGTAGAGATCAAATTTTTGCGAAGAGAAGGAACATGCCTAACATCTTTAAGCTTCCATTCATTTCCGTTAGCAGTTTTGACAGAAACTGTACCTTTGCCGACAATCTCACAAGATTCATGATCTCCCAAGTATACATACCCAAAATTACCTTTGGTGTAATCTTGGAAATGTTGCTTGTATGGTGTCGCATGGAATGAAGCCCCGGAATCTACTATCCTGGAATTAGACACATTGTCTAATGAGATAATTAGAGCATCTTGCTCTACTTACTTGCCACGATGGCCTCCGATGTTGGCTTGTTGTCTTGAGACTCTGTCTCCTTCTTCTTGGACCAGCAATCCTTCTTGACATGGCCCTTCTTGTCACAGTTCCAACATTCAAGGGTTGACTTTGTGCGTGACTTGTTCCGCCTTGAGTGATTACGACTTTTTTGGTTTTTGAACCTCTCCTTAGTCCTTCCTCTTGTTTCCACTGATAGTGCAACACTTGATGATTCTCCTGTGCTTCTCCTTCGTATTTCCTCGCTTAGGAGAACACCCACAACATCATCAAACTTAAGAGTATTTGTGCAAGAAATAGAATTACTTACAGCCATCACAAGGCTGTCCCAACTATCCGATAGAGATGATAGCATAAGGAGTGCTCGCACTTCGTCGAAATTGATTTTCATCGATCGAAGTTGACTTATGTTTGTGTTAAAGTCATTTAGGTGTTCTGCAACTGAACTATTCTCTCCCATCTTTAGATTGAACAAGCGCTTCATAAGAAATACCTTATTGGATGCCGATGGTTTCTCGTAGAAGTCATCAAGTGACTTCATCAAGTCCTCCATGGTCTTCATGTCTGAAACATTGAAGGCCACCGTTGATGCCAAGCTTAGCCGGATTGTTCCCAGTGCCTTTCGATCAAGGACAATTATGCTTCATCTTCCATCATTGCGGGCTTCTTTGCAAGACCGCCTAGTGACAAATAGATGTCCTTCTGGTAGAGATAGTCTTCAATTTGCATCTTCCAATGTTGGTATTTTTGCCGTTGAACGTATCAATCTTGAGCTTTCCTTCCTTCACCATAACTCCCACTCAATTCAAGGAATCCTTTCCTTGAGATAATTTAGCTATCAGCAAACCTTGCTCTGATACCAGTTGTTAGGAAATATGACGTAGCTAAATAGATATTTGAGTAGATTACTTAATGGAGAGAGGTAGATTTCACACACAAGAGATTATAGAGTAGAGTGAGAGAGAGAGTACACACGATATACGTGGTTCACCCAATGTGGGCTGCGTCCTTGGGAAAGCAGCCACTCAATGGCTTTAGTAGTTCAAATCAAGAAGTAGTTTACAAAGGGATTATACCCTTAATAGAGCTCCAGCCTTGCTGCACTCTCACCACCTCACACTCACCTTGTTGCATCAACTTCACACTATGAAATGTGTGTAGAAATGACTTCCTTTTATAGGCCAAAGAGGTTGCCCTCTCTCATGAGAGGCAACCAGGTGTAGCCACCCCTGTGTAGATAGGTCCAAATCGAACCCTCCAATCCGCCCATGTGTGCCCGCCCTTGAGAAGACAAGTCGGCTTTTGAATTTGGCCACCGACCATTGAATTTGACCACCGGCCATTGACTTCCGACCACCTGTGACCGGCCATTGACTACCGGCCACCACCGGCCAACCAGCCAACCGAGCGGTCGTTTTGCGAGCCCTTTCCGGCCGCCGTCCGGCCATATATTCCGGCGAAGCCAATCTCGAGCTTTGCTGAGATTGGCCATGAAAATTTTGGTTTCCGGCGATTGATTTTATTTTTTGGCGAGTTATTTTTCTTCACGCACGATGGCTTCTCCTCATAATGGGGGCCTTACAAATGTGCGTGTTTACCACAAAAAATTACAAGGGGTAAATTAGGCTCCATACTTAACAAAATTTTAATCAAAGCATATTAAAAAATGAAAATAAACCAAATAATATTTTTATTAAGAGGTGGAAAATATCTTACACTTCCTCGAAGTCAAGTGCACTTTCCAGACCTGAAAGATACATGATCAAAAATCTAGTCTCAAAAGACCCAATATGTATTTGATGTGTTAAACACTAAATTATGAGAAACAAGTGAAAAGAAACCAATATTTAATTGGTAAACCTGGGTGCTGCATTGGAAATCCAAACCCCATGGTTAGATTCTGAAATTTCAAACCTCTTGATTAGATTCTGCACGAAAATTGCTTAAACTATCAGTTAACTATGATCCGCATAGTCTAACTTGTCAGCAATAGTGAGCGTAAGCAACTTGGTAAGTCAAGCATATCTACTATCCCTTGACAGAGTGAAAACTACTTTCCATGAAAGTACAAGTGTGGAGAGGTCAATGAATGACCATCAACACTCATGAAGTGATTTGGCATTAATACGGCTCCTATAGACACAATCACTGTTATAAACTAACAGTTAATACTCTAAAGCTCGAATCTTATTCATAGGTGGATCAAATCAAGCAGAAAATCCTCTCAAGGTGGAATCATATTCACAACCAGATCATCAAACAATCATATCTTCCATGAAAAGAGAAGAAAGATTTGCACTAGAATTTCTTTAATTTTTTTAACAAGAGATTACTTGCCTTAAGGCTCCCTTAGTAGATTCATGTCATCCCATGAATTAGTTTCTTGATAGCGAGGCCATGCTTACTTACTACCGAACAGAAAGCATCATTTGTAATGCATGCACCTGCATATAATCAATGATATAAAATATTCACTGCTACAATCATATGAAATGAATACAAGCAAATATACTAGCCGCAATTGTTATGGCGTAGAAGGTTACCACTATGGGTAACCGCACCAAAATCAATAGGAGAATCATCATTAAAAATAATTTGAAACAAATAAGATTACCTTGTCCTTAACAAAGTTGATATTATAGCATAAGCGTAAACAATGATGGGTGTAATGAATTCCACCTAGCTGGCACACCATGCATGCCAATCTACAAAATAAAATGATAAGTGGCTATAATGACGGCCTCGGCTATGTGAGTTGATACCAAAAATGGCTTGCACAAATTGTACTGGCATGGATACATCAAAATTCAATATTTCCATATGTAAAATAGAAACTTATATCCTCAAATTGCCAATGCCCAAAACATATCTTCCATTTCTCCAGATCCAAGTCCATGAGCAGTACCTTACCATGGGGTGAAAGTCTAGATCTCATGAGTGCTTGCAAAAACATACATCTTGACACCTACCTTTGTGTGTGGTCGTGACTGTAACAGTTTGACTCAAATATGGAACTTTGCTCATTTTTTAAGTTCCTTTGATTGAGGTTCCTTGTATTGTTTTAAGTTTGTTCTTTGTTAAAAAGCAGTAGAATGTACAATTCTCTTTACTAACAAATGGCTATCCTAACCTCAATGTGCAAAAGTACCAAAAAATTGAGCTCTAGCTTGACCAATGTTATGCCTTTCTTTTGGAAAATTATTTCATTGGGTGGTCCCAAATAATTGAAGCAAAGTTTTTGGCATTTTGTACTTTTGAACTCCGTTCTAGAAAATTTGTTCTTCAATAGAAATCCATCCAAAAATTTATCTTGCTCACACTTCCCCACTACTTGTGTGGTGAAAATTGAACACTGATGTTCTCTACAACTTGCTCATCACTGGGAATTACCCCTTGGATAATCGATTTTTGACTTGTCTACTTCTTACTTAAGATGATACCTTACTACTAATTGTCTGAAATGGTCTTGCAACTTGTCAAGCTTAATTCGACTTACCGTGTATTGAACCTTCAAAAAATGACTCATGTCCTTCAGTACGTCATATATACTTGTTGAGCAGGAGATGAGAGCATTCCCAAAGTTGACACTATGTCCAACTCTTCTTCTAGCCAGAGAACACATTTCTTAATCAATTTACAACATTTTTGTTACAAATGCAAGTTGTGCTTTAAATAGGTGAGAAAAACGTATGAAACCGATCAAATTTAGCACCTTATGCAGAGATACTTCAACAATTACGTAGAAATTTATGCAAACAGCAACAAATTAAGGACATCCCAATGTGTACTCACAACCCTGTTGTGATTGAATGCGAGCCATGCTTGCCTGAAATGTTTCAAAAATTTCAAGCATATTACAAGATGCATAATTCATATGCATGTTCCCGTTTACAATTAACAATCATTCATGCTTGCAAATCCATTTAGAGGTCGATAATAACTTGTTGTAAAGACAATCAAATGAGGCTTGATAAGCTCATATATACCCCTAGGCGGTAATCATTGCATACGTTTGAATGCAAACTCATGAAATGTAGATGATTGCATAGCCAATTCAAAATTGAAACTAAAACTAGAAGATGAGAGCCTTGAATCTCGTTGAATGCATCAATATGCCTCCCAATACACCGAATAATTCCCAACAAATACCTGGTATATAGGTGAAAAGAATCCCACCCAATTGTGTTGTACACAATCTCGATGATTTGTGGATCAAGGTTCCCTTCGAGCATCTCTAGAACATACTAATTAACTATTTGTTTGTAAACCTGGTCTATGATGTACTCAAAGCCTTAACCATAGCGTGATATGTTGCTGGAGATTACCAAATTTTCTTATGAAGGGCCTCCATGCCAAATAATATGGCATTTCCATGAGCAGGTTTCCTTTGTCAAACCATGAATGACGGCGTCATTTGAACATAGTTGCAAGCCATTGTGACAATGAGTAGAGCCAAGGCAAGGTCCGTGGCCTCACAAGGTGGGATGGGCCCCTTGGGCACCCTTTAGCGCCCAATATTAAATTAAAAAAATATTAATAGGTCACCTTGCTACTCAGCGATGACAAGGGAAACAAAGAGGGCTAGTTGCACTCTACTAGGCACCACAAGCCGCAAACAAAGTCCTTCCAAGAGTGAAAATCATTCAGTAGGTCAAGAAAACCTATTGATCCTAACCACGATCTTATCCATGAAAGGTTTCCACAACCCCTAGGGTGTGTGAAAGAGGCCTCTCTCACGTGGCCATAGTCGAGAAGCAACCTCCTTCTTTGACTTCAGCTTCAACTTGGCCAAGAGTATATGCATGCCTCATACAACTCCAAAAAAAGATCCACGACCTTTCTGCCGAAGCATAGCCATAGCCTCACATGTGAGAGGGAGAGATCAAGAAGGAGATAAGGGAAGAGAGCAAGCATCGGCCCCCTTGGAACTCCTCCTAGCTTTGATACCAATGTAAGAGACTGGGGACTAGCACATGCATTTCTCCACCTATCCTTCTTATATATGGAACCTTGTCTTGCTATACATAGACCCGTTAAGTACATGTGAGTCCTGGCCCTTGGCCTCACATAACAACCCCTAGTTTAAGAGATTAGGGATTAGCACATGCACTTCTCCACCCAACCTTCCTATATATAGACCCTTGACCTACTATATAAAGACTCCTTAACTGCATGTGAGTTGTGACCCTTGGCCTAGCATTTTCATGTCAATACTTGCATTGTTGGCATAATGATCACATAGGGCACATTATGCATAGTTGCTTTTGATGTGTGAGGTAGCTACAGTGATGTATGCAAGATGCAGATGTGGTTTTGACACATGCTAGAGTGGTGGCTTTATATGTCATTGATGGTGATGTCAATGTTCACCTTTAGAGTTCCTCTTTGTTACATGTCTTGGAGAGGTGTCACTTCTCCCTTTGCTAGATTAGGATGCATTTTTCCACCTCACACCACATCCTGAGTGGTTTAGAACTTTCTCTAGTGGTATATTTGGTTGTGTGCACTTGGATGATGGTTCGACGTTTGACATTGCAAGAGAAAGAGATGTTTGCTTGCCATTACCTCTAGTGGTGCATCATATACGTTATGACATATGAGATATATTCCTCAACTGAGACAAAGTTTGGACTCGGTGAGATAGTTAGCAGATTGTGGGTGTCAGACAGTGCTAAGAGAGAGATCATTCTAGATGCATTGTAGATTACTAGTGATCTCTAGAGGATCCTAGAGTGGCTTGGGATATTCTATGCATGTATCAGAGGTATGAGGTGGAACAATCATGATTTTCTTGCTAGCATGTGATGAGCAAGAGACAAGAAGTGTCTCCTTTCCTAGTGAGATCCACTATGTCTCACGAGACATAGCATATAGCTGTGTATGACATGGTAATGGACTTTACATAGGCACAGGTGGAGTATAATTGCTCTAGTGAGACACAATAGGTGTTGTTAGAGTCTATGTAGACAGAATGGGTGTGCTCCCTAGAAACATAGATAGAGATGATTGACAAGGAGTTCCTTGACATGCTCATGCTAAAGGTTGATGAGTTGATGCCAAGACATATAGTTTTGCCTATGGATGAGAGGTACGTAGCCATCGGAGTGTCAACAATGACACATCCATATGTGAAGATTAGTCTTGATGATGAAGTGCATGCAGATAGTAGTGAGAAGGGTAGTACAATAAGGTTTGTGCAAATTTTGTGAGCAGTTGGGCGTCTCCTATATGAACTACTAATGTCAAATTTTGACCTAGCAGTCGTCGCAGTTGGAGAATTTGCAGTAGAGATTGTCATTCATATGATGACTAACACTAGTATGATGTATTGTGCTGCTATGTACATCATATAGATTTGTTTGTAGGATTTTCATGAAAGCTCTAGCATGGATACACATGCTCGCCTATCACTAAATTAAACTCGATACAATTGCATGGGCGAGTGAGTGAGCCAGTGTTCATAGGCTGGTAAAGTCTCTCACCTGTTTTCATGTCCATACTAGTAGTTTAGCTAGTAGGGCACACTTATTGACACATTCGCCTTTAAGTGGGAGGTTTTTGGGGTAAAGGCAACGTCTACCTTGGCCCAAGGTAAACGTCCAATGTTTGTTTCCCACTGCCTCCACTAACTTACCCTTATTTTTTGTATACATAGAAGCTTCTTGCCACTCTCCTCCATCCCACACTATATGTTCTCTCTCTCCGCTTCTCCCTCTCTGGACATGAGCCACATTTGCACATCCCTTCAAGATGGACTATAAACAAAGTACCGTACAAACATTTTAGTAGAGAAAACTCGCAAAATTGTTTTAGCTCTAGCTTTGAAGGTGCCCATTCCAACACTCAAGATGGGATATGGACAAATTACCTCACAACAATTTTAGTAGAGAAAACTCACAAAATTACTTCAGCTCTAGCTTTGAAGAAAGGGTGACTTAGGAGATTTGTCGCGCCAAAGGGGTGAATGGGTTTTTCAAGGTGGAAACACATGGAGAAGAAAATTGTGTGAATATGTACGAGATTCAAATTTGCAAAGAGCCAACTTGTATGTGTCCAATTTATCATCTTGCACGCAAGCAATTATGTTTTGCATGTAAGCACATTTACTTTGTATTCTTGCATGTTTTAATTAATCAAATTCTTGAATTTTTTGACATAATCTTCTACCAACAATTCCTTTTGTTTAATTTTCTTGATCGTTTTTAGTACATCTTTAGGTGTCTTTTCTTGTTTGAATATTCCTAAAAATTTGATTTGCAATTTATCGTAATCTACAAAATTTGCTATGCCATGGATTTTTGCCACAATGTTCTTACAAAGTGCTCCTTCTTGATAGAATCATTATACAATGCATCATACCCACTTGCAAACCATTTGGTTTCATATTTTCCCACATGGCTATCAACATCCTAGGACTCTTTCCCTCTGAATTTTTCTACCCCTACTTTACGATTTGGGGGTGGTCATTGGTGGTGGTTCAAGGGGTAATGTATGGATTACAATCACTCTGTGCATATAGATTTCCCAATTGTTCTCATACAAGGTACTTTTACAAAATAAAAGAGATGAAAAAAAAGTGGAATTTATTTTAAGGTTAATTTTTTATGAATTTAAACTAAGTATTTAAACATGCACAATTTTTGTAATATGACATAGATTACCAAATGTGGCTTGTATAACCATCAAACAGTATCACCTAAGTAATGGAGTGATAGGTCTAGTATATAGGGTAAAGGGCCATATATAAGGGCATCTAACTTGTGGAGCCTAGATCTCTCATCTCTGAACTCAATTATAATGAGTGAGCAGCTCATTTGATTCTCATTGAGAGATTTCCAAAAAAATTGGTATCAGCATTGTTGACAATTGGAGGTGAAAGTTACAAATCCATTTGTGTCATCTAGTGTAACAAAAATAGGTGAAAAAATGGAGACACACCAACATTAAAAGAGATACATGGGTACCAACAACAAGGCTTGAACTCACCCATTACCCAATGAAAAGGCTTTAAATCAAATAAACTGATCGTTCAACAACCTTTTGAATGGTACAAAATAGGTTCAACTTTGTCATATTATCGGGGGTGTCATTGTCCTTTCTTTGGGGGTTGGATTTTTATTGGCCCCCTTACCTTGTGTGGCATAAGACAATGCAAATTTAGATGAAATAAATTTTTTGTGGTCATTTATTGAATTCACAAATGCTCAATATTTGACAACACAACTTTCTGTTTTTTATTCTAGTTAGAAAGAAAAAAATATTCATAGGAGAGTTGCAAAAATGTCTAGCAGCATATATAAGAAGTCACTATGGATTATTGCATCCATCTTGCTCACTTTTTTCTTAGACTAGGGTGCGAGTTTAGTGAAAAATCAACTGATGTTTTTTGTAGGTACTTTTTATGAGTGTAGTTACTATTGAGATTGTGTACAAAAGTGAAAACTAACAAATTTTATGAGTACTTTGGCTAACATTTTTATAGCTTTGCAATAATATTTCTTGAGATGTTTTTTATATTTCATATATCATTTTATTTAAATCCATGGAAAAAGGACACTAAAGTGTCCTTATTCGTACCAAACTAGTGAAGGTTGAATTTCTAGGGATGTAAAGTCGATGCTTGTAGTGGAGAAGCCCATCTTCAATGGAATAGTCCTTGATTGTGGTTCTCTCTTTTTTTGTTGTGTCCTCTTGACCAAAGATCTGTAGGAGTTGAAGATAAAACTTATCTTCCAAGGAGGCTTCATTAACCTTATCCAAAATTGTATTGTTAACCATGAAAATGGCCCCAACGAAGGCTTTTTGGTTAAAGGCATTAACAACTACATTGTCTTTATTTGGTCTATAATGAGAATATGTTTATCCACCAGCCATTATATTGGTGATTTTCAAATCTTTAGTGCACTTAGTAGAGAGCACACCTATCCTACCATAGACATGTAATTGGGTTTTAATTTGCATTTCTCTACAATGAAACATGTTCTCTCTTCTTCGAGTATTTGCAGCTTTGGAATCCCATTGATAAAGGATTATAAATAGTACATGTTTTTAGCATGATTTTCTAATGTATATTCATTGTCTTGGTTGCATTGCATTGCTTTATAATTTTTTAACAATGTGCCATAGGGTATGAGATTGTTGACGTGTCAAATTAGTCATCTATCCACTAATCATTTTCACAAATCTATGGTAGGATAGGTGTGCTCTCTACTAAGTAATAGAATAGCATAGATATCATCATCACAAACAAAATGTTGATATATGCACCAATAAAAGTATTGATATATGCATTTCTATATACATAGATCAACATAGATATTATTGCATACATTGACTATGATATATATGTTGCATTACCATATAATCGATGCTTGTAGGTGCAAATTTTTGGGGCAGCAAGCCTTAATCATTGTAAATAGATTTTAACCATAAAGAACCATAACAAATTGATCAACACCAACTTAACTTGAAAATAATGAGATGACAAGAAATTTGAAGAGAAATTATTTTTCATTGATATAAATGTGTTTTATGAAAGGATTGCCAACGTTGAATGTAAAGATTCGTATATACTATGAAATGCTGCATTACAAAAATAGGTGAATGCCTCAAACTAAAATGACATACAAACAATAAGTCAGATATTGGGAGAATTGTATCACCCCCAAAGATACAAAAACTAAAAGATATGGTACTGCATGAATGCGCTAATCTAATGAAGAGGTTTCCTTACATTGCAACGACAGTGGAGTCAAATTTTGCAAAAAAAAAAAAAGTAAAAAAAGTGCAGGTAACAAAACTATATAAAAACACATTGTTTACCATAAATGAACATGGTCCATATTTCAAAATCTCTTTGAGCGTAGTAAGACCATGACTTGTGCTATAACTTTTCTCAAATGAGGTAAGCTCCCAATTTGTCATTGCCCATTGTTTAAAAGCATTGAAAGAAACATATATATTATATTAAGAAACTATATATTGATGAAATGCTAACCATAAATGCAATGCAACTATACTTACAAATTTTTCTCAAAGTTTGCCCATCCATCACTGGAAATCCATCCCTTTTTTGGTTCTTTGATGATAGCTAATTACTATGGCACTTTAGTGCCAAAATATACATAAACCAAGCATCCCATACTAGTGCGGTGAACATCAAAAGATTCATGTCAAGTAAGTGCTTTCCATCTTACCTTTAGTGACTTTAGATTCTTTATGCCACTATCCAAGTAAGAGCTCCTAAGATCTACAACATTTTTTCAAGACTTTTATTATTATTGGCTTGGCATCTTTTGCATGCAACCCACTAGCTTATTTCTTTTTCCAAGCGACTAGACTTTTGTCTTCCACAAACGTACACAATTTCTACTTGGTGACTTATCTTATCACCAATAGGTAATATGTTTTGTAAGTATCTCACTGTACGGTGTGTGATTATGTAGAGCCATTGTGTTTCTTTCTTGAAACATGTTGAGCTCATAATTGGCTTCCATTCTCTTAATCATGAGTTTCTTTGCTCATGTTTTCTTGAAGTATATGATATTCCTTCGTTTTCTTCCTCCTTAGAGAATTTTATCTGTCCTTCGGTCAATGTAGAGGATCAAAGTAGCAAAAGGGCTAAGGTACCATCTTCATCGAAGACTAAGGAGCCATCACAAAGGGCTGTCTGTTTAGAAAGAGAATGATAATATTTTGAGCTAGGAAGGGGACTATAGAGGGAGGTAGAATCACAAAAATAGATTGGATATGGCTTTGTGGTATGCTCTCTCTCTCTCTCTCTCTCTCTCTCTCTCTATGGAGATGGGGAGAGAGGGAGGTATAGTGAAAAAAATACATCACATATATATTTGTGGTACTCTCTCTCTCTCTTTCTCTCTCTCTCATCTTCTCCAAAAAGAACTCACTAGTAAATGCTTGTTAAAAGAAAACCGTGGGGTAGTGGATGGCGGTTGATGCCTTGTGTAGGCTACTAGTGGCTTGTGTAGTTAAGTCCTTTATGATCCAAAACTGGTAAGTGGGTATGGAGATTCTAGTTTCTCTATCACTACCAACATGTTTGGTGCTAAGGAAGCACCCTAGTATTACAAATACTAATTTTATCATTACAATTAATGATGTTGGGATTGCATTGAAGATGAAGTTTTTTAGGCCAACATGCATGACATGAAGGAACCTTCAGTCGATATTCATAGGCTCAAAAGCATTTCCACACAACTTGTTTTCATTCAAGTTTGAGTGGGGGAGGAAGATAAGGTTGTGAGGGCACATGAATTCGGCTTACTATACCTTGTGATGTGCACATGAGCAAGGATCTGGGTGATCTGCAATAAGGCAAGGGTGTCTTTGAACGAGTGGATCTGTCGATGAGGTGGGAAAAGGGAAATACTTGAGGGGGTGGTTGTGCCTTGGGAGGGAGGTCCAACCAGCTTCACCCAAGGATTTGTGTGGACGTGCAGCCTCCCTCTTATTTTTCATTAGCACAAAAGGTTTATCTCCTACCCCTCTTTTGGGGGAAATGTGGAGATCGGTTTCCTTGCTCTTAGTGGAGCGTGGCACGTTGAAAAAGTGGTAGCTTTGCATTCCATTTGTGGTGACATCAGCTCGAGCTTGCTAGGGCGAGGCTTCCCACTTTTCAAACCATGTTGAGTGCTTGTCCTTGACCCATCAGACAGTCAACTCTTCTTGGTATTGTGGTTTGCCTGCTTGCTTCTTGAGTGTCAATATTGTTTCAGTTGATGGATTGCATGGGATGGTGTGATGGATCTCATGGATCCCCCCTTACTGTAGTTTGCTTCTACACCTAGCTTTTGTTTGGTGATTCCTAAACAATGTACTGGGAGTGTTCTCTCTCTCTCTCTCTCTCTCTCTCTCATGATGGTGTGAATATTTGGGATCATTTGTAATTCTTTTTGGCTCCATGGCTCCTTGTGAGCATGCAAATTTGTTGTTGATAGTGTGTTTTCATAGCTCCATCATGTAATGTTTCTATGAAAAAAAAGGTTACAATGCTTTGAAGAGAACAACCTTATCCAGATGGATAGACGACGCACCTTTCCTCAAAGAGAAAAAACAATGCTTTTCTTGGTAGCATGTCATAGATTCTCTTCAAAGAGAGGAAATAAAGTTGATTAAAGAGGGGAAAAATAACATTGAAGGTGCTTATGGTGTTTCCCCTTTCAAGAAGTGGTTCTAACATTGTGCGGGGAAAAGAGACCTCGCTAGGGGTTGCAACATAGTCAAATCATGCATTCATTGAGGGAAGGACGACCATTCTTCATCCCATTACTACTTCAAAGAAAACAAAAAGTTAATGAGCTCACTTCAAATAACAAATGAGCATATAAGTCATGTTAGAACAGGTTGTAAGCTACAACTTATTAGAACTAGTATGGAGGCCCTGCCTTCAATGGCAGCACCTCTCTCTCTCTCTCTCTCTCTCTCTCTCTCTCTCTCTCTCTCTCTCTCTCTCTCTCTCTCTCTCTCTCTCTCTCGCGTGCACATTTTATCCCTATGTCCTCAAGTGGGGGGGATATCGGAATCCCTCCCTCCTTTATTTTTAGTATAGATGAGTGTGAGAGTGATTGTACTTTCAGATCTTTGCCAATATCTTTGTATATCGATCTCTCTGTGTTTTACTTGGGACTTTAACTATGTACATACATCCTTATTTGGGAACATGGAAATGTTATGTACTTGAATGTCCTGGTATGCCCTCTTTTGCTAGCTCATTTGTATAAGCTAAGTGAAGGGGAAGGTTATCCGGTAAGACTACGTTTTCCTCTCTCATTTTATCACCCTCTCCATTTGTATGAAAACATTATCTATCTTGTATGCCTTCGATCCACATGCTATGTATGATTTTATCCACTTGATATAAATTTGTATGGTTTATTATTCAATCTCGTGTTTGTAGGATGTGATAATAATGGGGACATAGAAAGATAGCAACACCCCAGTATTTTTTGAAGGTTACATATATGAACAAGAAATTTGTTTGTTGATAGACTAGAGTAGACGAAATGTGTTGGAGAAATCAACGCTAACCCACTTGAGGGGATTTAACATTTGAGAGTTTTTAATTTCAAGTTTTTTTGAAAATCTCATGAAATTTTTGATTATATTTAACCAAACATGTGTTAGAGCATAAAGTATCAATTTAATGTAATTTTTAATCATCATAAGACTCCATATATGTGTGGTTGACGAAGAGAGAAATTATAAATTCTAAAGAAATAGTATCTATGTGCGTTACCATGGGAAGAAGAGATTATAAACCCTAGAGAGAGAGGATGACTTCTCTTATAAAATCTTTAGAGAGACAAAGTAAAAGTCTAGAGTTGTATATCACTATACACACCAATTCAAAGCTTATATAACTTCCCACTAGCTAAATAAACCCTAAACCTTGACTACATTGGTAAGCTATCAAAATTCTGGCAACATAACGGTGTGAAAATGCAAACCAAAAAAATCCCCATTCCACAACTCATGCCATCAGAGTCAAATATGTTCGCAACGCATGGCATCAGAGTCAAATAAGTCCACAGCATATGCATTCATTTTGTTTTATCATGAGATACGGGTAACTCAAAGCACAAATTTCCATCATAATGTTGTGGAAGTTTAACAACTTGCAAAGGAGCTCCACATAATGCTAATAAATCCTTTAAATTTTTTCCCTGGATTTTGTTGAATCCAAATGACGATCGATTGAGTTTTGAGATGTCCTATTTTGTCACCACTACTTCCAAGATGAACAATGCTTAAAACCTCCTTAAATATTTCTTTATCATTTTCTTTCTCACTGATACTTGTATAAATGTGTCTTAATGAAGCAACTCAAAAAAGATCGACAAAGATCCATCTATTAAGAAATGTTGATGATCTTCAATATTCCACTATGGTTTCAACTTTTGCTAGGCCACAATCACTTTCAATAAAAGCAGATAACTCTCTTTTAGATAAAATGGGAAAATTCCACATCTTTGGGACTGATTTCAATGCCTATGGATTCCTATTTCCCATTTGATTTGGAAAAATTTCATTTATTTTGGGACTTGTCTTGAGGACTTGTGTTACATTATACAAAGAGATAGATTCTGAAGAAAATGGTGGTGTTGAGAAACACCTTTTTTTGTCCCATCCAAAATTTTATTTTCATGTTGGTGTTAATTGATACTTTATAAAACATACATAGACACGGATAGCAAGAAAAACAATATATGAAAATGAAATGCTATTCAATTTCTCCTATTAAGCTAGCTTGTGCTTTCTCCACAACATTGGATGGGATTTTAATTGCTTCTACAAGTCTTCCACCCCTTGGAGTCCATGACCACACAACTGCATAAACACACTCCCAACGCTTTGGGTCAGCAAGATTGCAGCACCAATTATTTTTCCATCAATCCTCATATTGTTCTTGGATTGTGGGATTTTTTTCCGGATGTTTTGGTGCCCAATATTGAATGAAAACTTTCTCGTAGTTAGGAGATGAGCTGTTTACATCAACATCTGACTCTGCAACTCCTAGCCATATTGGATATTTTGGATCTGCGGGTCTCACAAGAACAAAATCCCCTTTCCTTACATCAATTTGAGGCCTAAAATATTCCTGTGGCCTTGCACTTTGAGGACCAACATAGTGATCATTCAATTCTTCATATCCTTGAAACTCATTTGTGTCTTCCTCTATCTGCTTCATTCGATGACTCCCTGTAGTCTTTGGCCAAAATGATCTATATTCACCAATTTTTCTTATTGGTTGGTTGTTCAAGCTCACTAATTGTTTTTTGCCAATAAATAATAACTGGCTCCATGTATTTTGTAGAATCGTTCTCCTTTCCCTTTAGTAGAGTCCATCTTTTCCAAAATTCAAGATATGTCTTAATCCCTTGAATAACAAGCGGACTATCCCTCACATAGTCTGCTATAGGAACCACATCTGGAAAACCTACTGGAAATTTTGGTTTCCCTTGATCATCTCTTTTCCACAACGCAATTCAGGACTCCCTTTGCATCCAATTAGGTGATTTGGAGTGAATTTTGTACTGCATTACTGGGATTTCACCTTGCATAAAGAAACGAAATTGAAGTGTCTTAGAGTGTCCAACAAGAGCATCTTGTCCATCACACATGTACCCTTTAACAAAGGATTTGAAGTTGAGAACTTGCGTCATCAAAAATGGTACTGGAGCTGAACTTTCACATTTTTGAAAATGTTCCATCAAATGTGGAAAAGTGTAGGTCATTCAGGTTCGTAATCTCTCTGAGAACCTGCTAAACATTGCATCTATGTCCGCATGTGTATGACCCACCATTAAGAATCCCAAATGCAAGATTTGAAAACGCCTTTTGCTACTAGCAAGGCCCTATGAAAATAAATATCGATTCTTATTCTCTCCTGCACAATTATCTAGCTGTAATAACAGAATATTCTCATGCAATTTTTGAAACACGGGAGTGGACATGGTATCCACAACACATTGAGAGGAGACTGATTTCAAGTTAGACATCTCTCCATTACATCCTTCAATAGGCAACGGTGGTGTTACTGCTGCTGATGCATTCCTCTCACGCTCTTTCATCATTCTGTTTTGGTGGTCTAGAGCTGTCCTTGAATTCAATGTATTGAACAATGTTACATTTCTGCATGGCATACCATCATGACATAAATCTCCTAGCCCATGGTTTTTTTTTCTTTCCAAATTCTGTAAGCATAATGTAAGGGAACCAATTGTAGCATTCGGATCTGAAGGCCATAGACCATTCAATGAGAAATGACCATAATTCCATGCGCATGCCCATGTGTTATCATACCTGTTAATGATACTTGCAACTGATATGCATTCGCATAGTCTTTTGAGTTTACTTGCAATCTAGGTATCGCTGTGTTTTTTTGCTCCATTTTATCATGTAAAATGCATGAGTACTTATCCTTTTGCATTTGCGAGAACTTACGCCAGGTGTAGTACACATTTCTACAGCTTTGTTGTTGCATCATGCGAATTTTATGTTCATCCTTCAAACGTGAAATCATCTCATCATCCTTTGTTGACTCTAGTTGAGACTTTATCCGACCACACACAACACATTTTGAGAACTCGCTTGTTTTTGACAAGGTCACATTAGCAAACTATGTATTCCAAACCCTATTTAATGTAGTGCTAGACGTTGGCTTGAGACCCATACTCTCATGTAAGATGTCTATTTGCTTGTACGTGTTTGGTATTGCAAGCAAGGTTTCTCTGGTACCATCTTCCATAGTTCTACTCTTATGTGGCATTTTCTCTGAGTTTTCATCTACAAAAGAGTGCATCAATGCCCTTCCCATTTCTGTATGGTCTCTTCCTTTTCTTACGACACCATCATTACCATGCACTGAGAGCCCAACCCCATTTTCAAACTGTTCATGATAACGATCAATTGAAGTTTTTGGAATGCCATGAATTTCGTACTAAGCTCTACTACAGACCTCATTGCCATTAAAAGAAAATACATAGGAAGTCTTTGCAGTTGTTTTGTTCTCATGCCAAGCAGTCAACATTGTATCATACACATAGTTGGTTCTATTTTGCAAACTTTGTCCCCAAAATTCATTGCGCATAGCCATGACCTTATATCTATTGGCATATTGACAACACCTCATAGAACAACAATCTATGGTTGAAACAAGTTGGACACATGATAGGGATGCTCGATTGGATCTCTTAGAAGGTTTCACGGACATTTTTGGTTTCCTATTCATAAAGCAATATTTGTGTTTTTTTTTTGAAATAGGCTCTACCAAACGAGTTGATTCAATGCATGTATCTTGTAATGCGTCACTAGCATGTAATTCCTCATATTGTAACAACGCTTTTCCATCCATAGTTGTCACTCTCTTGATAGTCCAACAAACCAGATTGATGCTATAGACATCAGATTGTGCAAAAATAGTAGCCTCGCAAGCATAGGATGTTTCAATACCAATACTGATGTTATCTTCACCTAGCTCACCAAAGTTCATGAAATCAAATGGACACACGTATATGGTCCCTTCGGCTACTACATGTGTTTTGCTTTCATCCCAAAGTTGCACCCTCTTATCCTTCCAAACCTCCCTATAGCTCATTCCATCATACTGTTCCTCAAATGATCCCATTCCTTTGTGAGTCTCCGACATAGAAACCCAATACTCCATTTCACAATACTGTGAAAAGCATCTCCCACTGTCACTGCATCCATTGTTGGAAATGGAATAAGTGCTTTCTTTTGAAAACACAAATCAACTGACACCGATACATTTCCTTCACCAATAAGCATGCTTGAGAAATATGCGTTTGGATTTGTCTCACAGACACTCCCAAAGGCAACCTTTTGTGTGGCTACAAACATGCATACTCTATCACCTTGATTAAAATCCATACCTACAAGAAGGTTTCAATAAATATTTGTTAAGAAAACCATCACAAAGTCATTTCATTGTGAGTATATAAGTAGGTGTTTCATTATGATTATATACATAGAGGGCACTATATCTGGTTGTTTCATGATGGGTATACAGAATCCTATGGACCTAGGGCCATCGTATGCTATATGTAGGTGGTTCATATTGAGTATGTATAAATCATATGGCCTTTAGTCCATATGTGAGTTTTTATGCAGGTGTTTTGTGTTGAGTAAATATACATCCTGTGGCCTAAGGGCCATAGGGCACTATATGTAGTTGTCTCATGATGGGTATATAACATCCTATGGCCTTAGGGACAATATAGAGCTATATGTAGGTGTTTCGTGATGCAACTGTACACATCCTATGGCATGAGGGCCATAGGGAACTATATGTAGTTATCTCACGATGGGTATATAACATCCTGTGGCCTTCGGGCCATAGGATGCTATATGTAGGTGTTTCGCAATGCAACTGTATACATCATATGGCTTGAGGGCCATAGGGAACTATATTTAGTTTTCTCACGATGGGTAAATAACATCTTGTGGCCGTAGGGCCAATATAGAGCTAGATGTAGGCGTTTTGCAATGCAACTGTACACATCCTATGACCTGAGGGCCATAGGGCACTATATGTAGTTATCTCATGATGGGTATATAACATTTTGTGGACTTAGGGCCAATATAGAGCTATATGTACGTGTTTTGTGATGCAACTGTACACATCCTATGGCCCTTAGGCCATACGGCACTATATGTAGTTGTCTCATGATACGTATACAACATCCTGTGGCCTTAGGGCTAACATAGAGCTATATGTAGGTGTTTCGCAATGCAATTGTACACATCCTATGGCCTGAGTGACAAAGGGCACTATATGTAGTTGTCTCATGATGGGTATATAACATCTTGTGGCCTTAGGGCCAATATAGAGCTATATGTAGGTGTTTCGCAATGCAACTGTACACATCCTATGGACTGAGGGCCATTGGGCACTATATGTAGTTATCTCACGATGGGTATATAACATTCTGTGACCTCAGGGCCAATATAGAGCTATATGTAGGTGTTTCGCGATGCAAGTGTACACATCCTATGGCCTAAGGGCGATAGGTGTTTCCCGATGCAACTCTACACATCCTATGGCCTAAGGGCCATAGGGCACTATATGTAGTTGTCTCATGATGGTTATACAACATCCTGTGGCCTTAGGGCCAACATAGAGCTATATGTAGGTGTTTCGCAATGCAATTGTACACATCCTATGGCCTGAGGGACATAGGGCACTATATGTAGTTGTCTCATGATAGGTATATAACATCCTGTGGCCTTAGGGCCAATATAGAGCTATATGTAGGTGTTTCGCAATGCAACTGTACACATCCTATGGCCTGAGGGCCATTGGGCACTATATGTAGTTATGTCACGATGGGTATATAACATTATGTGGCCTCAGGGCCAATATAGATCTATATGTAGGTGTTTCGCGATGCAACTGTACACATCCTATGGCCTAAGGGCCATAGGGCACTATATGTAGTTGTCTCATGATGGTATATAACATCCTGTGGCCTTAGGGCCATAGGATGATATATGTAGTTGTTTCGCGATGCATATGTACACATTCTATGGTCTAAGGGGCATAGGGAACTATATGTAGTTGTCTCATGATGGGTATATAACATTCTATAGCCTTAGGGACATAGGGCACTATATGTAGGTGTTTTGTGTTGAGTATATATAAATCATATGGCCTTTAGTCTATATGATGTTTTATCAAGGTGCTTTGTATTGAGGGCCATAGGGTGCTATATGTAGTTGTCTCATGATGGGTATATAGCATCATGTGGCCTTAGGGACACAATGAGTTTTTATACATCCTTTGGACTTAGGTCCATAGGATGCTATATGTAGGTATATTGATATGCTTATATATATACATCCTATGGCCTTAGGTCCATAGGGCCCTATATGTAGGTATTTTATGATGACTATATGAACATCCTACGGACAAAAGGCCATAGGATGCTATAGTTGATGTTTCTAGCTAAGTATATATAGATCTTATGGATTTATGACCACACGGTACTATCTATTCTTGTTTTGTGATGAGCTATATATGCATCCTATGGACTTTGGGCCATAGGGGGATATATATAGTGATTTCAGAAAGGTAGAGCCTCCTAGGACATAAGGGGTTACATATGAGCCGCACGATATGCCACGTGGCGCATCCACATTCATTGATCATATGCCATGTGGTGTATCCTCAACCATTGCTTATATCTAGAGACCGTGTCTCAAGTAGTCCCATGGATGTACATCCATATGATATGTTTACATCTTTGAAGGGACATAAAAAACAACGGTGTGCATGTATCGCATGATCAAATGTGTGATCAAATTACGTATGTGCACCTTTACAAGCCTCTTTGCAAATGCGCACTAGCACCTTTGCAATCCATTTTAGTATATGGCCTCCTCATTTAAATACTATTTGTATGAATACATGTATGTTGCATGTATACTCCAACTTTCAAAACACGTGCAATCAATGTGCAATTGCATGTGCAAAAAAAAAGAGCCAAAAAATTTTGATTTTTTTTTTTGCTTACCCCAAATTTTTCCAAAATGTGCGTTCAAGTCTCCCGATCAATACTGCACAAAAAAATATCGCATTTTTTTTGAGGGAAAATTCTCTAATTTTGAATGTTTTTTAGTGTATTTTTTAGTATGCGATTTTTGGTACCGGGATGGTGATTTCGACCATGGGTGTCGTTCCACTCATAGCAAGACAACACGGGCACTGACAAGGTCTCACGTTAATTTTTTGAAAAACTTCTATACTCGTTTTCTTTTGTTGCGAAAAGCTCTTTCATTTTCCAATCCTTTGGTATGACTCTCCTCCTAAGAAAACAATTTTAAACTCTTCAAAATTCAAAATAAAAGAGAGCGGGAAGTTTAGGTTTAAAATTTGAAAGTCAAAATTTGAATTATGAATTAACAAGATTGATTAACCTTATCTCTATCTCTCTCTCTCTCTCTCTCTCTCTCTCTCTCTCTCTCTCTCTCTCTCTCTCTCTCTCTTTCTTTCTTTTCGAAACCCTACTCTGCTCTCTCGAACACAGCTCTCTGCGCGCTCCCTGCTCCTCTCCTAAAAGCCCTCCGTGCGCGCTCCGTACACCTCTCCCAAACGCCTCTTTTGCACCACCTCTGTTGCATGCCCTCTCTATGATCGAAGGGCCTCAAACAAAGAGCGACCCTCTGTCGCCCTTGCTGCACCTCTTCTCCCAAACAAACAGCACCTCACGCTGCCCTTCATCGAACGAATCGTTTCCCTTTGCCGCCCTCCGTGCGCCTCTCAAGCGTGCAACATCTCACGAAATCGAATGCCTCCCTGAGCCTCTCTCTCAAACATGCAGCATCGTGTGGTGCCGCCTCTTTTGCCTTCTCTCTCCCTCTCTGTGCCTCTCTCCCAAACACAACAATGCCTCATGACACCGCTCGTAGGTAAGCTCAATCTTTTTTTAAAAACATCTATTTAACGCTCTCCATAAAAAACCAGTAAAACAATAAAACAGAAAAACAAAAAAGAACTTACCTTTGTATTGTACGCTTTTTGCTGGTGTGAGAGAGGTCCTAGAAAGAGGAGATGGGGTAGGGGGTTCTTGAATGACGATGCTACAGGTAAACTGGTAGATATTGAAGCCCAAAATTCACAAGGGACTGCGTGCTATATGAATGGGGAGAGATGAGAAGAGGGAGAGAAATATTTATTTGGAGTGAGAGAGAAAGGAGAGTAAGAGAGACAAACAGAGGAGAGGAAGCTCAGAGAAAGGGAGGACTGATAATAAGGCCAAATAAACAATTTGAATCTGAGAGAGAGAGAGAGAGAGAGAGAGAGAGAGAGAGAGAGAGAGAGAGAGAGAGAGAGAGAGAGAGAGAGAGAGGGCACCTTGTGACTCTGGGGCCGTAGGGTGTCAACGTATAACATAGAGGGGTTTAAGGTAGCATAGAGCACACATAGGCCCTCGGCCATATGGTGTCAATGTAGAGCATTTAGGTTTTTTTAAATTATTGCCATGGAGGATGACACCTTGTTGCCGTAAAGCAATAGAAGACAAACCTAGAGAAATGGTGGTTTCTTATTAGCATATGGCACAAAGGCCATAAGATGCCAAGATAGAGCATGGAGAGTTTTCCTTAGTATACAACAAACCCTATGGCCATAAAGAGAGCACCAAAACCCTCATAGTGGTTTCTAGAATACAGGGTGCCATATAGAGCATAGATCGGTTCTTACTAGCATAGACCGGACCCTATGGACTTTAGGCAAAAGGGTGCCAATATAGAGCATGGAGAGTCTCTTACTAGAATAGAGGGGACCCTATGGACTTCAAGCCACATGGTGCCAATATAGAGCAAATAGTGTTTTTTATTGACAAATATAGCTCCCTATGGCCCTAGGGCCATTGGTTGTCAAAAATCCATCATGAAGGGTTTCTTCAAATTCAAAACATAGAGGGAACCTTGTGGCCCTTGGGGCCATAGGATGTCATTATAGAGCATCGAGAGCTTCTTACTGACATAGAGGGGACCCAATGGCCTTCAAACCTTACGGTGTCAATATAGACCAAATAGTGCTTTATATCGGCATAGAGAGCACTCTATGGCCCTGGGGCCATAGGTTGCCAAAACAATGAGGGTTTTTTTGAAACAATGAGCGTAGCTTGTGGCCTTGGGTCCAAAGGATTTCAATATAGAGCATAGACCATAAAGAGATTCTTACCAGCATAGAGGGAACCCTATGGCCTTTCGGCCACAGGGTGTCATGATAAAGAAAACAAAAGTTCTTACTAGCATAGAGGGGACCCTATGGCCGCCAGCCCATAATGTCTCCTCAATATAGAGCAAATAGTGGTTTTTATTGGCAAGGAGAGCACCCTATGGCCCTGGGTCCATGGGTTGCCAAAAGACCCTCGTGAAGGGTTTCTTTAAAACATACAGGGCACCTTATGCCCTTAGGGTCATAACAAAGTGTAGAGCATAGAGAGGTTCTTACTAGCATACAAGGGACTCTATGGCCTTCACGCCATAGAGTCCCAATATAGAGCATAGATCGGTTCTTACTAGCATAGAGAGACCAAATAGTGCTTTATACCTGGGTCCATAGGGTGCCAAAACAATGAGGGTTTTTTTGAAACAATGAGGGCACCTTGTGGCCTTGGGGTGATAGGATGCCAATATAGAACATAGAGCATAGAGAGCTTCTTTCTAGCATAGAGGGAACCCTATGGCCTTCCGAGGGTGTGAATATAGAGAAAATAGAGGTTCTTACTAGCATAGAGGGGACCATATGGACGCCAGCCCACAAGGTCTCCTGAAGGCATAGAGAGAAACCTATGGCCCTGGGTCCATAGGTTGCCAAAAAACCCTCATGAAGGGTTTCTTCAAACCATAGAGGGAAACTTGTGGCCTTGGGGCCATAGGATGTGTAGAGCATAGAGAGTTACTTACTAGCATACAGGGGAACCTATGGCCTTCAGGTCATAGGGTGCCAATATAGAGGATAGATCGGTTCTTACTAGCATGGAGACACCAATAGTGCTTTATACCTATGGCCATAGGGTGCCAAAACAATGAAAGTTTTTTCGAAACAATGAGGGCACCTTGTGGCCTTGGGGCCACAGGATCTCAATATAGAGCATAGAGCATAGAGAATAAAGCATAGAGCATGGAGAGCTTCTTACTACCATAGAGGGAACCCTATGGACTTCAGGCCACATGGTGTCAATATAGAGAAAACAGAGGTTCTTACTAGCATAGAGGGGACGCTATGGCCTTCAGACCACAAGGTCTCCTCAATATAGAGCAATTAGTGTTTTTTACTAGCATAGAGAGAACCCTATGGCCCTCGGTCCATAGGTTTCCAAAAAACCCTCATGAAGGGTTTCTTCAAAACATAGTGGGCACCTTGTGCCCTTGGGGTCATAGGATGTGTAGAGCATAGAGAGGTTCTTACTAGCATACATGGGAACCTATGGCCTTCATGCCATAGTGTGTGTGTGAGTACACTAGGACCGCGGGGGCATTTTTTCCCTCTTTAGGAGGTTTTTTCCCCCAAGAATTGTATATACAGCCATCACTCTAGGGCTATCTATCTTTCCATTGCACACTAAGTAACACCTTCTCTATTGTGTGCCTTGCTCTTCCTTCGTCTTATCCAAGCTGTGTGCATTTCTCTGCAATCCTAGTTTTGACAATTAGTATTAGAGCAGGTTGCGTCCTCCCAGGCTTAGTCGCCAGCTGCTCCAGCACACACCTGCTCACTTTCTCCGATCTCAATGAGCTTTGGCAAGCGTTTGCAGGTCAAAAAAAATTTCGCACGAGCTCATAGAGCTTAGTCTGCTCAAATTTCAGATTCGGGCTCATTTCAGCCTCCGTTTCCAGTACAGGCAGCTCTGCACAGGCATTTTCGTCATTTTGTGCAAAATTTCTATCAGTGCCATTTTCTGCATAATAGGTGCCTTTTAGTCTTCTACGGTCTGTGCTATATAGCACGTGTTCTTCTCGCTTCATTTCTCCTATTTTCGGGCAGTTTTCACAATAGGTGCAACACTTACCATGGCTGACAACAACACAGATGTGTTCAAGATGTTTGCTACTAAGGACAGGTTGGATGGGGATAACTACCCTATGTGGGCTTATATGATGCAACATGTTCTTGTGTCAAAGGACATCTGGAACATTGTGCAAGGCATTGATGTACGTCCTGGTTCTGAGTATGTGAGGTCCCTGCCCCTTTTTGAGAGGAGCGGAGTACCTTTGATAGGTCTCCAATCTTGAAAAAGAAAAACCAACGGACATTGCCTTAGCTACTATGTAGCCATGGGCATGAACCGTTAGTGAAGGATTGGTCCTATCTCCCTATGGCAAAGCGTGACCACCATAACCCTATCTAAAAACTATCTAATCAATTATACCTAAAAGTATAAATCTTAGAGTGACCAACCTGTGCGCTTTTTTCCCCATGTTTCAGAAGCACAGCTGCCAAGGTTTGTCTCTTTTAAGATTTATGACTAATAAAAAAAAAATCTAGCGTTGGAAAGTTACACGACTCATCGGGTCCACCCGTCCATAGAATGATACCGTCGGGGTATCATTCTCCCACTTTCCACACCACACTCACGCTCCTTTTGTTGTCTAATTACTACCACACTGTTTAAACATACATGTTCCTTTATTTTATTTATGATACTGGTTCGTTAAAACAGCCCTTCAAACAGTATTACAAACAATAGTCAAATAGGAAGTCGTCCAATTTTAAACCAACAACCCTTGGATTAGGTTCACTCAAGAATCTCTACTGGCGCTATTATTTCCGATCGGTATATACATTATTTATAAAAACCCTTGTCCTCATGAGCGTCCCATACCGCTCGACAACTATTCGTTGTGCTAATCTGGATGTACTCCCGCCACACCAACAACGGTGCCAATCTGGGCGTCATTCTCACGCCACGGCAAAACAAAACCGCAGTATCCAGCTGGGCTAATCTGGATGTACTCCCACCACAGCATTAGCGGTGCCATCCTGGGCGTCATCTCACGCCTCGGCAAGTGCCACATAATACCAGCGCTAATAAGTAGAGAGACTTGAGAGAAACCATACCGAAGGTTTTGGACAAACATTCTTTCCTATAGCAACCAGTTTAACCAGACATTCTTTCCTACTTGTCAAACATATGCCGAGTTTCTTGGGTTAAGCCCCGTGGTTTCGATCCGTGTTTTCTATTCATAAGGTAATATTATATTTCTATGGTGTCACATATGCAATGATGCATAACTTGAAACTGCAATACTAACCTGTACCATAGATCCAATTGGTCCGATTGGTGGAGACATAGCATGTTCCGCAAGAGTTTCACCGTTACTTATACCAGCTTCATGATCATTAGCGCCTTGGGTTCGAGCACGCTTTGGAGACATTTTTTTGTACTACACTTATGTTATACATCTATAACTTTAAATTGGTCAATTTCCCTAGTAATCTCCTTGTTTCCAAAGAGAGTCTGTAATTTGAACCCTCGCCAACTCGGATTCACACTTAGTGTTGTTGTTCTACATCTAATTTCTATACATCAAATATTTGTTAATCTTAATTAATCAAAAATTAAGTGTGTAAACTACGAGTGAAAGTTTAGGACTGCATTACTTTTATGCATGACATTTCTAATCCAATTCTAACTTCCATTTCTATACTTTAACTAAAAATTGGTGAATGAGAATTTCATCACGTAGAATAAGAATATGATGAGTTCTCTTATGTATTAACTTTCAATTAACTATGCATAAGTTAATAGTGAAGATGTACTAACTAGAGAGAGTAAGTATACTTAGAGAGATTAGAGTAAGAGAAAACATACACACACATCTTTTCTAAAGTTGATTGAATCTTACTAATCCATTAGAAGATTAGAGTAAAAGAGAACACACACTCATCCTTTTCTTAAAGCTAATTGACTCTTACTAATCTATTAGAGAGATTAGAGTAAGAGATAGCACACACACACACATAGCTAATTGAATCTTACTAATCTATTAGAGAGATTAGAGTAAAAGATAGCACACACACACACACACACATATCCTTCTTAAACCTAATTGAATCTTACTGATCTATTAGAGAGATTAGAGTAAGAGATGGCACACATACACACATATCCTTCTTAAAACTAATTGAATCTTACTAATCTATTAGAGAGATTAGAGTAAGAGATAGCACACACACACACACACACACACATAGCTAATTGAATCTTACTAATATGTTAGAGAGATTAGAGTAAGAGATAGCAGACATACACACATATCCTTCTTAAAAATAATTGAATCTTACTAATCTATTAGAGAGATTAGAGTAAGAGATAGCACACACACACACATAGCTAATTGAATCTTACTAATCTATTAGAGAGATTAGAGTAGGAGATAGCACACATACATCATTCCTAAAGTTAATTGAATGCTTAGTTTTGCTCTCTTAGTGGTTTGTGGACGCCTTCTCTCTAAGAGAAGTGGCAGAATTTCGTGAGCGCTATAGAGGCAATCTCTATGTCTAAAGTGTGAGCATGGATGCTCTATTTATAGCAGAAAAGAAAACGTCCAATTTTCTTTTTTTTAAAAAAAAAAACTTATAAAAAAATTATTATTTTTTTCTCTCAAAAATCATACCCGCGTTTTTGGTACCCTTGTGGTACCCATCAGCTTGACCACTTTGTCATTATCATCAAAAGATAAGGCCACACAGCCCCCCCTCATTAAGATTAGTAAAGACTAGCCTCTCCTTTTCATGTGACAATGTGTCCCACTTTGTCCCCTCCTATGTGAGTCCAAGTGAGTCTATGTGTCTTCATTTGTCATCCCTATATATTCTTTTGTCTTTATAATTATTTTATTTATTTCCTTAATGATAGTTTACTTTACATTTTTAAGTTAAACTTTACAGTCTTATATTAACTTTACAGTAGTAAAAGAAAATTCTACAATTAGTAAATAAGTCTTGCAATAAGTTAGTTAGTGATTCATATAGCTAAACATGTCAGAATTTTGTAGCGTAAATTTTAAATTCTAGGTTTTCTCAACCTACGATTCATAATTTGAACTCGAATATCTTAAATAATGAGTGATGGTTAAAAAAAATTCAAATGCGTAATAGAACTTGTGTGAAATTTGAAAGTAGAGACCTTACAATCTCCCCAACTTAGAATTTGAGATGTCCTCATCTCAAGAACAGTGAAGGGTAATCCTTAAGAAGGGATGTCTCATCTTCCCAAGTAGCATATTCTATAGGGAAATCCTTCCATAAGATAAGATGTTCTTTGATGGATCTATTCCTAAGATTTCTCTCCCGAGTTTCTAGGATAGTATCAGGTTGGAGTTGTAGAACATCTTGAGCAGGTAAAATGATTCGCTCATCATCAAGGACATGGTCAGGGTTATATACATAAGGTTTTAACAGACTTACATGAAATATATCATGCACTTTGAGATGAGAAGGGAGTTTTAGTCTATAAGCTTCATCACTGACAACCTTGATTATTTCGTAAGGTCCACAATATCGGTAGCTAAGCTTCTTATACCTTCCGAGAGACAGATTGCTCTTTTTGGGCTTTACTCGTAAGAAAACTTTGTCACCTTCTTTGAAAATCCGATCAGATCTTTTTAAGTCGGCGTACTTCTTTTGTCGATCTTGAGCCGCTTGAATATCCCGTCGAATAGCTTTGGTTTGAGCTTCCATTTCTTCAAGCATTTTCTTTGAGGCTTCTACCCGTATAGTGGGGTCAAAAAAGTTAAGAGGTGATAAACATTCTTGACCATAAAGAGCTTCAAAAGGTGTCACTCCAATACTTCTATGAGTAGAGGAATTGTATGCATATTCTACCAAGGGTAGGTATTGAATCCACTTGCGAGGTTCTCTATTGCAGTAGGCTCTGAGGATGTCTTCAATTACTTGATTAACTATTTCAGTTTGGCCATCAGCTTGAGGATGATAAGAAGTACTAAAACATAACTGGGTTCCAATAGCTTGAAACAATGATACCCAAAACTTTGAAGTAAACTTGGTATCAGGATCGCTGACAATCATCTTGGGTAAACCATGAATTCTGAAAACCTCCTTTACAAACAGACGAGAAATATCTGAAGTTGTAAAGGTTGTCTTGACTGGGATTAAGTGAGCCACTTTAGTAAGCAAGTCAACTATGACCATGATTGAATCATAGCCAGCTTGAACAGAAGGAAACCCGGTGATAAAGTCCATGCTAATACATTCCCATTTCATTTGGGGAATATCTAAAGGATGTAATTTACCTAGAATCTTTAGTCTCTCTGCCTTAATCCTTTGACAAGACAAACAGTGCTTGACATAGCGAAGGACATCACCCTTCATACCTTGCCAATAGTAACTTCTGCGAATTTCATTGATGGTTTTGGCATAACCTGGATGTCCTGAAGTTGGGCCATCATGTGCTTCATATAGGATAGCATTCCTTAGGGTAGAATCCTTAGGTATGCATAGTCGATTCCTATAGTAAATTTTCCCATCTTCTAAGGAGTAATGTAGAGGCTTAGGCCGATTTGATGATACCCTCTCTTCACGTAGGATACTAGCAAGCATCTGGTAATCTGCATCTCTGACAGCAGCATCCGAGACCTTGTCTAAAATAGGGTTGTTAGCCATGAAAATTGCCCCTAGAAAAGCTTTACGGTTTAGTCCATCTGCCTCTATGTGAAAAATTGGCACGAACAGCAAGTTGCCATGGCCCGACTACACGTAGGAAGGCTAGTCGAGGGCAAAAAACTGCATCCAAAAGAATCAAGAATCCAGAACGACCCAAAATCTGCAATTTTTTGATATTTGACTAAACTTTTTTTAGTTTTTACATGAGTTTTTGTTATATACAAGTCTCCCTTCAAAAAACTCACTCACGAGCACTTACAATAGCCCGACAACTGTCACTACACTAGCCACTTGTACTGCATGTACATGTGCTTACTAAAGAAAGCTAAAAACCCCACAAAAAGAAATCCCACACACCCTTTTGACATCGGGCGTCATGTCTGTATGTACAAATTTACAAACAATGGGGTGTCAGAAATGCGCCCAACATAGTTTGCCAAACCCCCAGACTACTAGAGCATTCATGCTCAGCAATAGACTATCCAAAAGCTTATGTACAAAGGAATCAACACCATATACCCTTACCACGATCAAATGGAAAGGTATTATCCCTTGCATCCATCGTGCATACATAATGGCATCCTTTAAAGTCACAAGAACAATCATCAATCACTAGTGAGCTCCAACCATCAACGTACATGTCATACAAATCAAAATACCATGGATAAACATTCTCGCCATCATGAGAGTATCACTCACATCAAGACAAGACAAAACATCCACTGTATCCATGTCATCATGGCTATCCAAACTTTCCAAGCTAAAATCCTCTTCAACACCCACACATGCATGCGAGGTTTTCATAAGCTTCTTCACTCTTGACAATGCATGGCACACACTAACTTGCATCTCCTCATCCATCTCAACTTGTGGGTCATCGAAGCCCCAATCAAGACTACCATCACAATCCACATCACTCAAACCATCCTCTTGCTCACAATGAAAATCATAACTAGCAGGCAACTCAGTGTCACCAATAGCATCATCAACATCACAAATATTAATCTTAGGAGCCCAAATGGGTCCACATACCCACAACTCATCAAGGTACCATAACAACTCATAAGATGGAGGAGAGAAAAGATCATCCATAATCTCAATATGCATGTCATTTGTATCACAAGTAAGAACATCCATAGGCATATAATGCAAACACATAGAGCTAGATAAAGCCTTAAATTTATGAGCATCCATACAAGGAACTAAGTCAGCCATATCATTGCCCTTTTTGTCATACATGCACTCCAATGTCTTTTCTTTCACAATATTGCTTGGCAAATAACTCCTCATCAATATCTACATCATCAAGAGAGAGAACCTCATCTTCTACATCTGAATCAAACTCATCATCATTACTACAACCATCACTAGTGACAGAGGAGCTCTTGTGTGAAATGCATGAATAAGTAGACCGATTGACATCTTCCAACCATCTTTTTTTCTTCAAGAAATCAACAATGCCTTTCACACCCAATAAGTCAATGCAAGCAACTTCAATGCCCAAACATCCTGGAAGGGTACCAATGAACAAGAACTTCTCTTCCTTTGTATCCAGAACCATATCCTCAAGAACCTCTAGCTCCTGCTTGAGAGAGAAAAACCTCATGTAATGCATGTCCAACTGTGCTATGCTGCTTAGCTTCAATTGTTTCATCGCATCATTCATCGATCCTCAACAAGATATCATTGAGCTTGACCATGGTTGCAATTTTATGTCTACACCATCAAGATTGAAGGTAACTTGAAGCACTCCTCGATGGTGGGCACCAAAACACTGTTGGGAAAACAAGAGCAAGGGGCACCTCTATAGCAATGTCTCCCAAGAGCGTTTAAGACACAAGATCAGCACCACAAATGGTATCAAAAGAACCTCAACAAAACCACAGCTCAAAGACAAGTGATCTCTTGGGAATTTACCAGCACACGCCCACCCAAAAGACCACCATGAAAGTTAGGAAGCACTTACCCTCGCATGGATTTACAGCACACGCCAACCAATGCACTTGAGAGAAATAGATTTCACCTTCACCAAATAACTCTTCAAAAACACAATTTTGAAGTGTACATACATCTCCAAACAAGAGAGCTTCCACAAACTACCATACACCAAACTACCTGCAAGATGCCATACCCTATGCACTGTGGGAAATAGATTGTATCTCCCAAACCACAACTCCAAAAGGGATGCTTTCAAGCCTCAAAAATCCTCTGCATTTTCTACAACAAAAGCTCTGAAGACCACAAATTTCAATTCTATGTCCCTCTATGTGAAAAATTGGCACGAACAGCAAGCTGCCATGGCCCGACTACGCGTAGGAAGGCTAGTCGAGGGCAAAAAACTACATCCAAAAGCATCAAGAAGCCACAACGACCCAAAACCTGCAATTTTCTGATATTTGACTGAATTTTTTTTATTTTTTACATGAGTTTTTGTTATATACAAGTCTCCCTTCAAAAAACTCACTCACGGGCACTTACAATAGCCCGACAACTGACACTACACTAGCCACTTGTACTGCATGTACATGTGCTTACTAAAGCAAGCTAAAAACTCCACAAAAAGAAATCCCACACACACTTTTGACATCGGGCATCATGTCCGTATGTACAAATTTACAAAAAACGGGGTGTCAGAAATGCGCCCAACAACGTGTATTTCAAGGACCATTTAGCCCTTGGCAGAAACGACGGGCTACTTGTTGATCTGCGGTCATTGGCGGAGCATAGCGCCTAAGAGTTACAAATTTGGAGTTGTATTCTTCCACTGCTATAAGATGAAACTGACGTAAGTTGAAGAATTCATTCATCTTAAGGGATTCGTGTGCAGGTGGAAGATAACGTCCTTTGACAACATACTTAATATCTTTCCAAGTTTGAGTATTTTGAGCTACTTGATTATCTTTGCAGTGTTGTTTCCACCAAAGCTTAGCATCCCCCGTGAGACGAAACATAGCCAACATTGCTTGGTTATCGGGAGTAGTACCAACAGCAGTAAAATAATCCTCCATCTCTTTGAGCCACACTTCTGCATCGCGCTCAACTAGGGCTCCTTCCCCTTTGAAAGAGGGAAGTTTAGCTTGCTTGAGAAGTAAATTTTTCTCTTGAAGAGATGTGTACACCGCACTCTGTACAATATAGATTAAGTGAAACTTTATTGGATGCTCTAACTTTAATCCACTTTAAGGCAAGACTTGATCAGACAATAATACAAACAAAAGATAATATTAACCCAAACTTTATTTATATACACATTATTTTCTACCAAGGTTGGTAGTCTTTAGGTACAAGGATTGTAATGTCTCTATATTTTGACTTTAGTGACTACAAAAGGATAGGCTAAAGGATCAAAATAATAAGTTTCTTTTGACCCTTGAAAGCTACGAGATACACATATGGGTCGAATCCTACCATCATGGATAACTTTTATAACTTGGTTATAGACCCATTGAGTCTGAGATATCTTTTCTCCTTCCAAGGTAATGGTAGCATCCGGATTCTTAGTACCAATGAAAAGATAAACTTTGATGACTTTTAACTCCTCTGTCCATCGATGTTTCTTGAGATTGGTATCCATGCACCATATCTTGTCAGCATCGATGGTATAGATTCCTCCAGATGGACTCCAGTTGATGCCCCATCCTATATGCACCCTTGGGATAGGTGTTGCAAACACCCTATCCAAAATCATCATCACCCTTTTTTGAAACTGATAATTTGGTGATTGGCATGCATTTTCAGACATGATGATGAACACATGGAATTTCTGGTAGGCTGAATGAACATTTTCATGTACCAGGAACGTTCAATCTTCAATACCATATAAAAACTCAAAACAATTTTTCCTGGTTCTTCTATTATTTCAAACATTCGCATCCTTCAATATCCAAACATCAATCTAAAAATCTCCCCAAGCTTTAACCTAGGCTCTTAACCTAGGCTCTGATACCAGTGTGAGGTCCCTGCCCCTTTTTGAGAGGAGCGGAGTACCTTTGATAGGTCTCCAATCCTGAAAAAGAAAAACAAACGGACATTGCCTTAGGTACTACGTAGCCACGGCCATGAACCGTTAGTGAAGGATTGGTCCTATCTGCCTATGGCGGAGCGTGACCACCATAACCCTATCTAAAAACTACCTATAATCAATTATACCTAAAAGTATAAATCTTAGAGTGACCAACCTGTGCGCTTTTTTCCCCATGTTTCAGAAGCACAGCTGCCAAGGTTTGTCTCTTTTAAGATTTATGACTAATAAAAAAAAAATCTAGCGTTGGAAAGTTACACGACTCATCGGGTCCACCCGTCCATAGAATGATACCGTCGGGGTATCATTCTCCCACTTTCCACACCACACTCACCCTCCTTTTGTTGTCTAATTACTACCACACTGTTTAAACATACATGTTCCTTTATTTTATTTATGATACTGGTTCGTTAAAACAGCCCTTCAAACAGTATTACAAACAATAGTCAAATAGGAAGTCGTCCAATTTTAAACCAACAACCCTTGGATTAGGTTCACTCAAGAATCTCTACTGGCGCTATTATTTCCGATCGGTATATACATTATTTATAAAAACCCTTGTCCTCATGAGTGTCCCATAGTGCTCGACAAGTACTCGTTGTGCTAAACTGGACGTACGCCCGCCACATCAACAACGGTGCCAATCTGGGCGTCATCCTCATGCCACGGCAAAACATAACTGGAGTATTCTGCTGGGCTAATCTGGGTGTACTCCCACCAGAGCATCAACGCTGTCATCGTGGGCGTCATCTCACGCCTCGGCCAACTGCCACATAATACCAATGCTAATAAGTAGAGAGACTTGAGAGAAACCATACCGAAGGTTTTGGACAAACATTCTTTCCTATAGCAACCAGTTTAACCAGACATTCTTTCCTACTTGTCAAACATATGCCGAGTTTCTTGGGTTAAGCCCCGTGGTTTCGATCCGTGTTTTCTATTCATAAGGTAATATTATATTTCTATGGTGTCACATATGCAATGATGCATAACTTGAAACTGCAATACTAACCTGTACCATAGATCCAATTGGTCCGATTGGTGGAGACATAGCATGTTCCGCAAGAGTTTCACCGTTACTTATACCAGCTTCATGATCATTAGCGCCTTGGGTTCGAGCACGCTTTGGAGACATTTTTTTGTACTACACTTATGTTATACATCTATAACTTTAAATTGGTCAATTTCCCTAGTAATCTCCTTGTTTCCAAAGAGAGTCTGTAATTTGAACCCTCGCCAACTCGGATTCACACTTAGTGTTGTTGTTCTACATCTAATTTCTATACATCAAATATTTGTTAATCTTAATTAATCAAAAATTAAGTGTGTAAACTACGAGTGAAAGTTTATGACTGCATTACTTTTATGCATGACCTTTGTAATCCAATTCTAACTTCTATTTCTATACTTAAACTAAATCAATTTTTAGTATTATTCAAAATTCTACTTAATCTAATTGACAATAAAATTGGTGAATGAGAATTTCATAATGTATAATAAGAATATGATGAGTTCTCTTATGATTAACTTTCAATTAACTATGCATAAGTTAATAGTGAAGATGTACTAACTAAAGAGAGTAGGTATACTTAGAGAGATTAGAGTAAGAGAAAACATACACACACATCTTTTTTGAAGTTGATTGAATATTACTAATCCATTAGAAGATTAGAGTAATTGATAGCCCATTAACTCTTACTAATCTATTAGAGAGATTAGAGTAAGAGATAGCACACACACACACATAGCTAATTGAATCTTACTAATCTATTAGAGAGATTAGAGTAAGAGATAGCACACATACACACATATCCTTCTTAAAGCATTTGAATCTTACTAATCTACTAGAGATATTAGAGTAAGAGATAGCACACACACACACATAGCTAATTCAATCTTGCTAATCTATTAGAGAGATTAGAGTAAGAGATAGCACACACACACATAGCTAATTGAATCTTACTAAGCTATTAGAGAGATTAGAGTAGGAGATAGCACACATACACACATATCCTTCTTAAAACTAATTGAATCTTACTAATCTATTAGAGAGATTAGAGTAAGAGATAGCACACACACACACATAGCTAATTGAATCTTACTAATCTATTAAAGAGATTAGAGTAGGAGATAGCACACATACATCATTCCTAAAGTTAATTGAATGCTTAATTAATACGCACCTGATTAGTCCACTAGAGTTCTCTTAGTGGTTTGTGGACGCTTTCTCTCTAAGAGAAGTGGCAGCACTTCGTGAGTGCTATAGAGGCAATCTCTATGTCTAAAGTGTGAGCATGGATGCTCTATTTATAGCAGAAAAGAAAAAAAAATAAAAAAATATTTTTTTCCTCAAAAATCATACCTGCGTTTTTGGTACCCTTGTGGTACCCATCAGCTTGACCACTTTGTCATTATCATCAAAAGATAAGGCCACATAGGTCCCCCTCATTAAGATTAGTCAAGACTAGCCTCTCCTTTTCATGTGACAGTGTGTCCCACTTTGTCCCCTCCTATGTGAGTCCAAGTGAGTCCATGTGCCTTCATTTGTCATCCCTGTGTATTCTTTTGTCTTTATAATTATTTTATTTATTTCCTTAATGATAATTTACTTTACATTTTTAAGTTAAACTTTACAGTCTTATATTAACTTTACGGTAGTAAAAGAAAATTCTACAATCAATAAAATAAGTCCTGCTATAAGTTAGTTAGTGATTCATATAGCTTAACATGTAAGAATTTTGTAGCGTAAATTTTAAATTTTAGGTGTTCTCAACCTATGATTCATAATTTGAACTCGAATATCTTAAATAATGAGTGATGGTTTAAAAAAATTCAAATGCGTAATAGAACTTTTGTGAAATTTGAAAGTAGAGACCTTACAGAGTATGCATGCGGTGTTGAGGATGTTGCAAGTCTTGTTGCTATTAGAGTTGTTTTTCCTACAACAAAACAATCTCGTTGGGATGTAAAGGATGTGCAGGGTCATGCATTGATTGTGTTTTCTGTGAAGCGCACCATTGTTCCTCACATTCATTCAACAAAATCTGCAAAACAAGCTTGGGATATTCTAGCAGGTCTTTATGCAAGCCGCAATGAGGCTAAAATTGCTTTGCTGCATAAAGGGTTGGAGTCGAAGATTATGCATGAGGAAGATGATATAGACACTTTCCTTGCTGGTGTCAAGGATATCAATGAGCAACTTATTTCTGCAGGTGAAGTCATTTCAGATAGTTCCCTTGTGCAGACTATTCTTGATGCCTTACCAGATTATTACCGAACTTTTGCTAGTACTGAGGCGGTCCGGGGCGGGCAACAAGAAGAGCGGCCTCTAAACACCCTTCGAGGCTCCCGTGCTGCTCAATTGGGGCTGGGGCAAGCACAATAAGACACAACAACAACCCACACCCAGAAACCAAACAAGAAAAGGGGCACCACCTAGTTGTAGATGCGAACTAGGACGCACGTGATATCTCCTTGTACTCAAGCGCAAAAAGACAGGGGAATGCAAGATAGCCACACACACCAAACACAAACATTCACCACGCCAGAGAGAGGTAAAGAGCACAAATCAACTTGAGCAACTCAGTCTTAGCCTTAAAGACTAGATGCACACAAAGCTTGATAGAGAGACAACACAAAACTTGACCTTGTTGCCGATACACAAATTGTCTTAGGGTCACGGGAGCCCTCCCACCGAGCACCCTCTTACAATTGACCTTTTAGGCAAACAATTCAATAAGCCCTCAAACCACCAAGCATGAAATGGCACAACAAACTTCAAGGACAATATACCTTCAATCACCTGATTAGCCAACTTATCAAGTCAATTTGGAGAGAAGAGTCGTAGTTGCAGCATACAATTGCACCCAAAACTATAAATCTTATTTATGCACAAGAGTAGGCTACAAGTGTGGTGAAGAGTATGGCATACACTCCACTCCTCTAGATGGCATAACTAACTTCAAGCTTCTCCATGCACCTATGTGTAATGATGGAATAGAGCACTCACGATGCACACACTCTACACAACTAGGCTTGAAGAGTGGTGTGTTATGTGTTGAGAATGGTGTGATGTAGTGTGATCATGTGATGATTTACAAGGGAGAGAAGGGCTCTATTTATAGATTTTAGAAGCCTTGAGTAGGATTAGGCCTAATCAAGTTTATTTGAAGGAATAAAAGATTATGCATTTTTTTATTTTTTATTTTTAATGAGGGTGGGTCTCTCTTGTCCTTTGAGTCACATGGATGTGGGCTCAAGGGAAGAGAATTATTGAGGATGAAAGTAGAGAGGGATTGAGTGAATAATTGGGAGTGCCTACTCTAGTAGAGGGTGCATTTCACAATAAGGTTAGTGGTTAGTAGTTAGTAATTATCACTACAAAATATTTACAAAATCATTCACCAAATGGTGAGATATATGATGAGAAAAGTTAGAGAAGGGATAAGCTTGTAAAGCAAGGTTGAAGCTTGGAGAAGTTGACATTCACCTCTTTACAACACCGGTAGAAGAAGCGTTCAGCATGGCGAAGTAGCGCGTGTCGATGAAGCTATGTTATCTTCAAACCTTGGAAAATTAATGATAAAGCCTTCATTTGCAGAGGTTATTTTTGGATTTTTACTGATTTTTTTGAAGTTCTTTACAAAGTTGAAGAGAGTATGGTAATATGGACATATATGTAGAGAGAAAGGGGGCACATACGGTGTAGAAATGGAGGATGAAGGCTATGGAGGTGTGAGAGATGTGGAAATGGTGAAAAGGGTGAATTAAGACATGGGAGTTGCAGGTTTGGGAGTGGGAAGGAGTGTGTGTGAAAGAGGAAAATGATAAAGTGGAAGAGGTAGTGTGGCTGCATAGCATGGGCAAACTAGGGTCCACCAATAAAATCATAGCTTACAGCTCATAGCTCAAAAAAATATGAAAAAATTTGACGTGAAAGTTCAAATCATGAGCTACAACTTTTGTTTGTATCACCTTTTCAAATTCAGGGAGCATGTGATCTTTAAAAATTCAGCAAAACTGACTGTTTTTTCCACTGCACAAGGTCCTTGTGAGGTCCTTCTTTGGATGATTCTTTTGAATACCTCCAAGAGTGAGCTCCCCATGGTGCATGCATGCATGCCACATACCCTTGACCTTATTTGGTAGGTCTATAATTGAAGATATTGTTGAGATCATGATATAAGTGAATAGTACAACTAAAAAAATCAAATATTGAGGAGTCTAAAAAAATATGTACATGCCAAATATAAATAATATAGGTGGAAAAAATATAAAGGGGTCAAAATAAATCTCTCTTATTATAAGTCTACCATAAAAAGATGAATATTTTTGGTGCTCTAATTTATGAGAGTAAAAGAGAATAGATGTAGGAAGGAAAAATCACAATAGTGAAAAAATATACACATAAATAAAACTAGTTTTTTTGGATTTTTGCTGGGATGGAGTTACACCAAAAATAAGAGAAGCTTGCATGAAATTATTTTTATATAGAATAAAGAATATAAAAAATGGTAAGAAAAAATATGTTAATGGTGAGTCAATGTACATAGCATAAATAACACACCATAGGTAGAAATATTAAAATAAATAACAAAATAATTATGAAAAATCTTTTTATTTAGGCCCTATATACAATGAAATATTTACACACAAATGGCCATAATATACTTATAATTTTTATTTTTTTATTTTTTTTGGCTCAACTAGCCCAGTGACTAGCTAATTAAGGGTTTTTAAGAAAATATAGGGAAAGTCCCCTAACTCACACACGCCTATGTACAGTGAAATGGTAGGTATAACCAAAATGTTTGAGTGATTTGATAGGGTGAGGTAGCTTACTATGGCAATTATGGAAAGTCGAAAAACGGCTATCAGTACTTGGAGACTTATGGCCCAAGGAAATTCAGAAGTTGCCATTATGCACATTGCTCCTGCAAGAGTCACTTTCCAGAAAAAATAGGACTAGATAACGTGTAGTTGAACATGACTTTATTGCTTCTCAAAGAAAGGGTGGTAACAGCAATGCAGTCACTTCAGAAGAAAGAGCGTGGTTCCACTGCAAATGCTGGTTCCACTACAAATGTGTCATTGTTGAGTCTTCTGTAAAAGGAGACTGTAATGCTGATGTTGATGCAGAATGGGATTTTAGTGCAGAGTGCACTTACAATCTTGCTGTCCATGATGCATGCTTGTCAGTTGGGGTTGCTGTAGATTCACATGTGTGGTATTTCAACAGTGGTGCTACAAAGCACATTACCTCACATCGTGAATTGTTCACCTCTTGCAAGTCTGTCCCTCATGGGAATTCAGTCACTCGTGCCAACAATGTCTCTTATTCGGTTCAGGGAGTTGGAAAGATTGTGCTTACTGCTGCAAGTGGCAGTTCCTTCACACTTGTTGATGCACTTTATGTACCTGGGATAAAGAAGAATCTCTTGTCTGTATCCCCACTTGCTAGACTTAGACTTGTAGTCAAATTTGTGGATGACAGATGTACAGTTCATGATCTCAGTTTTGGTGATGAAATTGTTGCATCTGGCCTTTTGTGCAGTGGGCTTTATAAGCCCACTTTGTATGAAAAGTGTGGACAAAATTTTGCAAATGCTGTTGTAGATTCAAGGGCTATTTCAGATGCAAAACATTGGCATGCACGTTTTGGTCATCTGAATTTGCCACTTTGCTATGTTTGCAAAAGTCTGATATGGTTGCTTCTTTGCCGCCTCTTGAAGCACCTATCAAACATGTTTGTGAAGGCTGTATTTTGGGTAAGATGCACTGTTCTAAGATTCCAAAGGATGGTTCAGTTTGGGCCACATGTAGGTTGCAGCTTGTGCATAGTGATGTTTGTGGGCCCATGCAAACTCCGTCCTTGGGCAATTACCTTTACTTCGTGACTTTCATTGATGATTACTCCAGGCATGCATGGGTATTTCTGCTTAAAGAGAAGTCATCTGAATTTGCCACTTTGCTATGTTTGCAAAAATCTGATATGGTTGCTTCTTTGCCGCCTCTTGAAGCACCTATCAAACATGTTTGTGAAGGCTGTATTTTGGGTAAGATGCACTGTTCTAAGATTCCAAAGGATGGTTCCATGTTTGTGGGCCCATGCAAACTCCGTCCTTGGGCAATTACCTTTACTTCGTGACTTTCATTGATGATTACTCCAGGCATGCATGGTTATTTCTGCTTAAAGCGAAGTCCGAAGTTTTTATGTGCTTCAAACAATTTCGGGCTATGGCTGAAAATGTCTCGAAATGTACTATAGACACCCTCCGTTCCGATCAAGGGGGGGAGTATATGTCTCATGAATTTAATGCATTTCTGGCTAGTTGTGGGATAAAACACCAATGTACAATTCCTTATACACTTTAATAAAATGGTGTTGCTGAGAGGAAAAACAGGTCACTGACGGAAATGGCACGATGTATGGTCAAAATTCAAGCTTTGCCACATTCTTTTTGGCTTGAGGCCATCATGTGTGCCACTTATGTACTTAACAGGTGTCCCACGAAAGCTTTGCAGTCTATTACTCCATATAAAGCATGGCATGATAGAAAGCCTTCTATTGAGCACATGCGTGTTTTTGGTTGTTTGGCATATGCTTTGGTGCCACAAACACAACGCATAAAATTGGATGATAAGGTTGTCAAATGTATCTTTTTTGGTTATAGTGCTGAAAGCAAAGGTTACAGGTTATATCATCCAAAAACAAAGCGTATTCTGGTTTCACGAGATGTAGTGTTTGTGGAAGATTCTGTTTAGCCCTTGTTGTCATGTACTAGAGACAATAATGTAAGCTCACAGGACATTTATGGCACTTTGTTTCCTCTTTTCAGTGGTAGAAATACAAATGTAAGTTCCAATGAGGCAAATGTATAGCCTATGGGGGTTTCTGAAAATGTTAGAGATCAGCCTATTACTGATGCAGATGTACACGATGTACGTGATGAGGAAAGGGTTGAAAATGAGCAGGCTAGAGGTATGCCAAAATGGCTGGTGCACACTTTGCGTGACAGTAAATTGGATGCACCTCCGTCTAGTCGTACTCGTTCAGGCTCTCACCATGCATCTTATGCATGAGATTGTTATTCTTTGACTGTGTCTAGCTTACATGATGTTGAGGAGCCTCTGTATTTTGATGAAGCACATAATTCAGAAAATTGGATGGCTACCATGCAATGAGAATATGATGCACTTATAGAGAATGACACATGGATTCTATGTGATTTGCCTCCTGGAAAAAAGGACATTGGTACGCAGTGGGTTTACGAGTTGAAACGCAAGCCGGATGGTGAGATCGATCGCCATAAGGCTCGACTTGTTGCAAAGGGTTATGCACAACAAAAAGGCATAGATTATGAAGAGACTTTTGCTGCCACTTGTCGTATGCCTACTATGCATTTTCTATGTGCATTGGTAGCTCATTTTGGCTGGGATGTACATCAATCAGAGATTGTTACTGCTTTCTTGAATGGTGACATATTTGAGGTTTTGTCATAAAAGAACAAGAGGACAAAGTGTGGAGATGTAAGAAGGCTTTGTATGGGATGAAGCAATCTCCTCGTGATTGGTATGAGAAAGATGAAACTCATTTGGTTAAACGAGGCTTTCGTAACAGTCCAATAGAAATCACATTGTATGTAAAGCGTGAGGGTGATGTACTTCTCATTGTGGTTCTTTATGTCGATGATATGTTGATCACTTGACAAAATGAGAGACATATTGCTGAATTTAAGGCTGATTTGAATGCTAATTTCAAGATGAAAGATTTGGGGCTGTTGCATCATTACTTGGGTATATAGTTTAAGTAGTGTGATGGTGGTATTGCCTTGTGTCATAAAAGTTACATAGAGACATTGCTATGTAAGTTTGGACTTGAGGATTGCAAACCTATTTCCACTCCCATGAAAACAGGTTTGAAGTTGAGTCTACATGATGCTGGTAATCCTGCTGATGTAACTCTTTACCAAACCGCTGTTGGCTGCCTCATTTATGTATGAAACACGAGGCCAGATATTTAGTTTGTAGTCTCACAGGTCACCAGATTTATGCATAGCCCAAGGTCTAAGCATTGGCAGGCTGTCAAGAGGATTTTCCGCTACCTTAGTGGCACTTTACATCTTGGCTTGTTTTATTTCAAAGGGGGATCATTGCCGCCAGACTTACATGCTTTTTCGAACTCAGATTGGGCTGGTTGTTTTGACACATGAGTGTCCACAAGTGGTTTTTGTTTCATGATTCGCAGTTCATGTATATCATGGTTGAGCAAGAAGCAACCTACTATGGCCACTTTGAGTTGTGAGGCTGAGTACAGGGCAGTCTTCGCAGCTACGGTTGAGTGTGTATGGCTCAGACGCCTTATGGATGATTTGGGTGCTGGACAGGACACTGCCAACACTATCTACACTGACAGTCAGAGCGCATTGGTAGTTGCGAGGAACCCAGTTTTTCATGCTCGCACAAAGCACATTGAGGTGCATTACCACTATGTCAGGGAGAGGCTCTCAACAGGAGAGATCAGCTTGGCTTATGTGCCAACATAGGAAAACCTTGCAGATCTTTTCACAAAGGCATTGTCTAATGAGAAGCTTGAAGCTTTTTGCAAAGCTTTGGGCTTACTCCCCTTTGTGGACTGATCATGTGCTCAGGGCATGGCACTTCCCTTTACTCATGTGCCAGCTCTGATTCACCACATCACTCCAGGGGGGATTTGTTACCATATACATGTGGTAGTGATGTGTGTGAACACAATAGGACCGTCGGGGCATTTTTTCCCTCTTTAGGAGGTTCTTTCCCCCAAGAATTGTATATACGCCCATCACTCTAGGGCTATCTATCTTTCCATCTCACACTAAGTAACACACTCTCTATTGTGTTCCTTGAGCTTCCTTCATCTTCTCCAAGCTGTGTGCGTTTCTCTGCAACCCTAATTCCAACACATAGGGTGCCAATATGGAGCATAGATCGGTTCTTACTAGCATAGAGAGACAAAATAGTTCTTTATACCTGGGACCACGAGGGTTTTTTCCAAACAATGAGGGCACCTTGTGGACTTGGGGCCATAGGATGTCAATATAGAGAATAAAGCATAGAGCATAGAGAGATTCTTACTAGCATAGAGGGAACCCTATGGCCTTCAGGCCACAGGGTGTCAACCTGTAGAGAAAATAGAGGTTCTTACTATCATAGAGGGGACCCTATATCTTTCAGCCCACAAGGTCTCCTCAATGGCATAGAGAGAACCCTATTTCCCTGGGTCCATAGGTTGCCAAAAAACCCTCATGAAGTTTTTCTTCAAAACATAGAGGGAAACTTGTGGCCTTGGGGTCATAGGATGTGTAGAGCATAGAGAGTTACTTACTAGCATATAGAGGACCCTATGGCCTTCAGGTCATAGGGTGGCAATATAGAGGATAGATCGTTTCTTACTGCCATAGAGACACCAAATAGTGCTTTATACCTTTGGCCATAGGGTGCCAAAACAATGACGGTTTTTTCAAAACAATGAGGGCACCCTGTTTCCTTGGGGCCATAGGATCTCAATATAGAGCATAGAGCATAGAGCATAGAGCATAGAGAGATTATTACTACCATAGAGGGAACCCTATGGCCTTTAGGCCATAGGGTGTCAATATAGAGAAAACAGAGGTTCTTACTAGCATAGAGGGGACCCTATGGCCTTCAGTCCACAAGGTATCCTCAATATAGAGCAAATAGGGTTTTTTAGTGGCATAGAGAGCACACTATGGCCCTCGATCCATAGGTTGCCAAAAAACCCACATGAAGGGTTTCTTCAAAACATAGAAGGCACCTTGTTCCCTTGGGGTAATAGGATGTGTAGAGCATAGAGAGGTTCTTACTAGCATACAGGGGACCCTATGGCATTTAGGCCATAGCATAGATCGGTTATTACTAGCATAGAGAGACCAAATAGTGCTTCATACTTGGGGCGATAGGGTGCCAAAACAATGAGAGTTTTTTCAAAACAATGAGGGCACCTTGTGGCCTTGGGGCCATAGGATGTCAATATGGAGCATAGAGCATAGAGCATAGAGAGCTTCTTACTAGCATAGAGGGAATCCTATGGCCTTCAGGCCGCAAGGTGTCAACATAGAGAAAACAGAGGTTCTTACTAGCATAGAGGGGACCCTATGGCCTTCAGCCCACAAGGTCTCCTCAATATAGAGAAAATAGTGTTTTTACTGGCATAGAGAGAACCCTATGGACTTGGGTCCATAGGTTGCCAAAAAACCCTCATGAAGGGTTTCTTCAAAACATAGAGGGCACCTTGTGCCCTTGGGGTCATAGTATGTGTAGAGAATACAGAGGTTCCTACTCGCATAAAGCGGACCATATGGCCTTCAGGCCATAGGGTGCCAATATGGAGAATAGATCGGTTCTTATTAGCAGAGAGCGGCCCCTATGGCCTTCAGGACAAAGGGTGCCAATATAGAGCAAAGATCGGTTCTTACTAGCATAGAGAGACCAAATAGTGCTTTATACCTAGGGCCATAGGGTAACAAAAAAATGAGGGCTTTTCAATGGCAGAAAGAGCACCCTATGGCCCTGGGTCCATAGGTTGCCACAAAACCCTCATGAAGGGTTTCTTCAAAACAAAGAGGGAAACTTGTGGCCTTGGGGTCATCGGATGTGTAGAGCATAGAGAGGTTCTTACTAGCATATAGGGGACCCTATGGCCTTCAGGCCAGAGGGTGCCATTATAGAGCATAGATCGGTTCTTAGTAGAAAATATCGGACCCTATGGCCTTCAGGCCAAAGGGTGCCAATATAGAGCATGGAGAGGCTCTTACTAGAATAGAGGGGACCATATGGCTTTCAAGTCACATGGTGCCAATATAGAGAAAATAGTGTTTTTACTGGCATATAGAGAATCCTATGGACCTAGGGACATTGGTTGTCAAAAATCCATCATGAAGGGTTTATTCAAATTGGAAACATGGAGGGAACCTTGTGGAACATAGAGGGGGCCCTATGGCCTTCAGGCCTTAGGGTGCCAATATGGAGCAAATAGTGCTTTATACTATCATAGAGAGTACTCTATGGACCTGGGGACATAGGTTTCCAAAACAATGAGGCTCTTTTGGAAACAATGAGGGCATCTTGTAGCCTTGGGTCCAGAGGATGTCAACATAGTGCATAGAGCATAGAGAGCTTCTCACTAGCATAGAGGGAACTCTATGGCCTTTTGGCCAGAGGGTACCAATATAGAGTAAACAGAGGTTCTTACTAGCATGGAGGGGACCCTATGGCCTTTAGCCTATAAGGTCTTCTCAATATAGAGAAAATAGTATTTCTCATTGGCATACAGAGCACCCTTGGGGCCCTTGAGGCCAACCCTATGGCCTTCGGGCCTTAGGGTGCCAATATAGAGCAAATAGTGATTTATACCGGCATAGAGAGCTATGGCCCTGGGGCCATAGCAAAACAATGAGGGTTTTTTGGAAACAATGAGGGAACCTTGTGGCCTTGGGGCCATAGGAAGTCAATATAGAGCATAGAGCACAAAGAGTTTCTTACTAGCATAGAGGGAACCCTATGGCCTTTAGGCCACAGGGTGCCATTATAGAGTAAATAGAGGTTCTTACTAGCATAGAGGGGACCCTATGGACTTCAGCCCACAAGGTCTCCTCAATATAGAGAAAATAGTGTTTTTTACTTGCATGGAGAGCACCCTATGGCCCTGGGGACATAGGTTTCCAGAAAACCCTCATGAAGTGTTTCTTCAAAACATCAAGGCCACCTTGTGGCCTTGGGGCCATAGGATGCCAATGTAGAGCATAGAGAGGTTCTTACTAGCATGCAGGGGACCCTATGGCCTCCAGGCCACATGATGCCATGTGGTGTTGGTGTAGAGGCTCTAAAGGAGTATTTAGGCCATTCAAGGGATACTACTTTGAGGTTCCTCTAATGTCATAAGAGAACATGTGATCACAGTACCATAGAGTGGCCTAGGTACACTTGTAGAACCATTTTGTTGTCACCCTTTGGACCTAGGACCACATGGTTTAACATAGAGGGGAATCTATGTCCCTAGGTCCATACGGATGTATTAATATCTATCTTGTCTAAATATATGTCATTATTTTTACAAAAAATGTCTCATAAGAGAAAGTCAAAGTCAGTTGATGCAACAGGCTCAACACCAAGTTCTTGGTATACAGATTTTCCCTTACCAAATGGTGGAAGTGATGAGAAAGTCCATTTGTTCTTTCAAGATAAAGAGCAATTTCCCTTCAAGGACTGTGGTATTGTCAAGGAGATAAAGAAAGATTGTTCAGATCTTCAAAATGTCTCCATGTCTTGGAGTAAAACTACTCAATGTTGACTCCTACTTGTTGGAGCTTGTGGCATTTGCTCAAAAATTGGTGAAGGTTGATTATGACGGAGTGACAATGACAAAAACAGGGTGGGTGGAGCTTCAAGACGAAACTCCAAGTGAGAACTTTATAGACTTACATATTGAGGGCTGTAATAAAATCAATATTTAGGTAAATTGAACAACACAAAGAAGAATAAGAAGCAAAACAATGAATACACAGGTAAAGCAAATCAATTTAAGACTCTCAAGGAGAGTCAGACTCCCTCACTTGTAGACAATGGTGGAAATGTAGCCGAAGAAAATCTTTCAGTGATACCCTTATAGACTCAAGAAGCAGGAGATTCTAGTGGACTTGCAACCCTAAGAGTTGAAACCCCCTCAGTGGTAGTGGTTGTGGACTTAGTATCCGTAGCTGTGTTGGACTCTATTATACAGCCCAAAGAAAAAGATCTTGATAAAGAAGTTGCCAAAACTTCTAAGAGTGGGCTAGATGGATACGTTGGAATTGCACACTATTTTGAATTTGGTGTCCAATCTACCCAATTTATCCTAGTTGAGCAATGCAACCTTGCAACAGATGGCTATAAATGCAGTCCATTATTAGATGTGTATGTGAAATATCTCTTGAAGCAATTTGCAGGGCCCTCTAGGCCAGTCTCCAGTGCATCAAACCTGATGCCGTATAACCCAATTACAAAAATGCCTTTACAAACAGATAAAGTGCATGGAGACAAGCTATCAACATACCACTACTGGATTCTAGCTGGTCAGCATTCCATCATAGCGGCTAGAGCTTTTTTGTGTAACAACAGCACTAAGTATGCTTTGAGAAAAGAGTTCTACAAGTTTAGAACTGTAAGGATAGTGATAGACGCTCCCAAAGAGGTTGTTGTTTGAATTTCCAAAATGGAGAACATGGAGAGAATAACAACATGCAACACCAGCCTTATGTGGAGGTCTTGAAGCATGGCCATAGCCAATGGATTGCATGGAGAGAATAACAACAATGCAACACCAGCCTTATGTGAAGGTCTTGAAGCATGGCCGTAGCCAATGGATTGCATATTCTAAACCAAAAATACCCAAGGTAGATGTTCCTGCTGTTCATCCGAGTCAAGCACCTTGGGATGTAAGTTTCACTTCCCTATGCTTTTTTTTGTTACAAATATGTCTTGAAATAAAGATAATTTTATTTTCTTTATTTTGAAGGCCTTTGTAAATGTGGTGAACATCGTGTTCAACGATAAATCATTTGCCAACAAAGAAGCACACATGGTCATGTACAATGATGAAATCTATGATCAATGGATAAACATCTTGGAGAAGCATCAGACATCAACTACTCGTGGGCGACAACCAAGCATAAAAACCTTTAGATGCCTAAATGGTTTGTAAGATAATGATGTCAAGCTACTACAACAGGAGCTTAAATATGAGAAGATCTACTTAGTGAAGCAACCACATCAAGAGGGCATGCTCGACCTCTGCACGTGCAACGAACTTAAAGCAGAGCAGAGTTTTTGAGCTCAAATGTTGATGGCATTTAAAGAGATAATCAGCAATAGCAGAACTTCATGGGATGAATGTAATTCTCATTATAACATTACAGATGAGATTTACAAATCTCTCTTCACGAGCTGTACGCAATGGCTAAATCTCCTACTACAAAAAGGAAAGGAGAAAGAGCCAATTCTTGAGATCACTAGGGGATATGTGCAGTGGATCATTGCTCAAAAGAATGGTACTTCTAGTTTGCAACTCATTTTACCATGGACAATCAAGTGTGTTGGAAAGAGTTTGGAAGGCATCGAGTTTCTCTGCAGTGAGAATAGCTATATAATTTGTGTTGGTGTTTGCATGATAGATACAACACACAAAAGTATTACATCTAGTGGTTGCATGTTGCTTCCCTAGAGAAGGCAATTTATGAAAAAACTAAATGGTATGAAATGAACGTTCTACCTTTGAGCTCCTTAATGGGATCAGAGACCATCCAAACATGTACTCTTCGCGAAGTAATTTTTGGGGTTTGGGTATTTTTCAGTCAAGGAGAGCAGTACACCAACTACTCTAGTGTTAAAGAGTCACTGTTGGAGCCAATGCATACTCTCTACATCAATGAGCACGAGTATGATGCTATGACCACGACAAAAGCCTCTTTTGTGCGTCGTGTAATCAAATGCATCTGTCTCAAAGAAGATGATCAAGTAATAGACATCTTCTCATTAGGCTATGGGACTAAAGAGGCACTACAACAACAGAGAAAGGTGATATCAGTTGCATGTAGTAGTGATCAAATGACGCAATTAGAATCTCTTTGCCATTCCATAGTGGAAGAAGACCTTGATCGTAGAAGGTGGTCAGGTGTGGATAACATAGAGAAAGTCAATTCCAAGGATTCTAAGGAAGAAGAAATTGAAGAACCATTGGATGCAAGTGCTAAGGCCATTCTAGAAATTCTAAAGGAAACCGGTTAATCTAGCCACCCATGATATTACATTATTGATATTTAGATTACTATTGCTATCATTTTATTTTATTTGTCCCATCTCAAATCTGCCCATGATGTTAAAAACATTGATGTTTGGTTTGTTATTTTTCTCAATTTATTTTCTTTAAAAAAATGTGAACTTGTGAGTTTGAGTTTTTTCACAAGAAATGAATTAAACTTAAGTGTATGATATTCTATGGACATGTTGTGGTAAATAGAATTCTACATTTACATATGGTCATATGATATATTATGTAATACTTTAAAGTTAAGTGATCATATGAGGTTTCGGAAGAACGCCCTATGACTTGAGGATCATAGAGTTGTTTGTAGACATGACACCCTATGGCCCTAGGGCCATAGAGTCTCCCAAAAGAAAATGGGATACCCTACAACCTTACGGATGTAGGCTGATTACACCAAGTCTCTAAAAGGGCACATAAGAATCTAGGTTACTCTATAGCCTTAGGTCCATAGGGTGTCAACATAGAATCCCCCAAAAACATTTGGCATACCCTACAATCTTACGGATATAGGGTGATTACATAGAGTCTTTAAAAGGGCACATAAGCATTTGGACTAGTCTACAACCTTAAGGCCATAGGTTGTCAACATAGAATCCCCCAAAAGAATTTGGGCTACCCTACAATCTTATGGATATAGGGTGATTACATAAAGTCTCTATAAGGGCACATAAGTATTTGGGCTATTTTAGAAGTGAACAAAAATTATCCAAGAGCATTTGGGATACCCTAAGGACTTAGGGCCATAAGGTGGTGACATAGAATCTCCACAGGGGCACTTAAACCACCCCATGGATGCAAATTACATAGCTCTCTATGGACACATCTTATAAAATATCACATGACATCCTATGGCCTTTAGACCATAGGTTGGTAGTTCTAGGTCACCTAAAGACTCTTTAAGTGTTTCAAAAATATTTTTCTTTGGCCTTACTATCTTGTGTCCATATACATTAGGGACATATATTTCTTATCTTGTGATTAAGGTTTAATATTCTATTGAGAATGAAATATGCCAGAAAAAAAATAAAAAGTATTTAGTCCTCAAAATTCCAAAATGAGAGTTTAAACAATTGATGTATGATCATTTTTTGTTGGGTGTAAGTTCCTCTATTGTGAATTGATGGTGTAATCGTTTGAAATAATTATCTTTGTATTGCAACTAACTAGATTAAATATATAATCAAAATTTGTTGTAAATGCCAATTATTTTCTTAGTTAGTAAACATCGAGTATCAAAGTGCAAATGGTTATTGAATCATTTGTCCTTTGGATTATGTGAAGATATAGTTATTTAATTGTAACAAGATTTTATTCAAAGATATAAGTGCGAGTATTTTGTTCCAAACTATGATTTTGTTTCTCTTTTAGATGATGCAGAGAATTGGAATTTATATCTTGAAATTTTTTCAATAGAAGGAAGCTAGAACTAGTACAATTTTTTAGCTTGTCATGTAGCAATCGGAACATTGTATCAAGGTTTATTGCAAAGAAATGATTGTATAATGCATAACCATTGTTTAAGTTTGTAAATTGGAAGTAGAAGGAAATGCAAGTTCCAAAACATGTGAAATGCCATAAGGAGAATCTAACACAAATATTTTTGTCCCCCAGGATTTGAAAATCAAAGTTCATGGTGAGATGGACCTTCCATCCACCAACATATCAATGCATTTGTGAATTAAATTTGATTTAAATGTTTGAATGCTATGATGATATTTGAAGGCAAAGACCACTTCAACTGTGTGGCAAAGCAACATATGTATGATGTATGATAATGATTCAATTTTGTATATTGGATTGCATATTTACCGCAGTATTACCTTACACATTTTAATAAGATCATAAATACATTGAGATTTTATAAAAAGGTTAACGCTTTGATTTTTTCATGACTATCATTGTCTAATTAAGTTGATATATACCACCTATATTTATTTTAATGTGTATATACACTTAGATTTTTTCATGACTATTTTATTATGAAATTTTTTAATGTATATTCATCCTTGAAAATTATGTCAAAAAGTATATTACCTATATAAATGGTATTTAAGATCACTAAAACAACTTGACTTTTTTTTTTTGAAATTACTAATAATAGAAAGAATGCTATGTGCTCTAATGACATTGTAATCAAGATCCGTTTGTGAATGTATCGTGGATGCCTTGGTCACCCTATGTCCCTTGGGCCATAGGATACGAACTTAGAGCATATAGTGTTTCTTACTAGCATTGAAGACACCCTTTCACCCTTGTGTCATACGCCAAATTAGAGCATGGAGGATTCCCTCTTAGCATAGAAGTATAGAGGGCACCTTGTGGCCCTAGGGCCATAGGGTGCTAACATAAAGCATGTAGAATTTCTTGCCAGCATGAAAGGTACCCTATGGCCCCAAGAGTGCCAGCAAAGATCATATAGGGTCTCTTAGTAGCATAGAGAGCACTCTATGACCCTAGTGCCATAGGGCTCTAACATAGAGTCTATGAAGAGGCACATAAGTCACTCAATGTCCATAGGGTACAAATATAGAGTCTCTAAAGGGGAACTTAGGTCACTCAATGGTCTTGGGGCCATAAAGTATTCTATATGTATGTAGTAAGGAGCTCTCTTCAAAGACACCTTGGACACCCTATGGCCTTAGGTCCCCCTATGGCCTTAGGGCCATAGGGTCTCAACATAGACAATAGATGGTTTCTTACGATAGCACCCTATGGCCCTAGGGCCACAGGGTTCCAACATAGAGCATATGGTGTTTCTTAGTAGCATATAGGGCACCCTAGGGCCATAGGGTGTGAACATAGAGCACACAAGGTTTCTTCCTAGCATAGACAACACCTTGTGGTACTAGCACCATAGGGTGCAAACATGAAACATTAGGGGTTTATATTAGCCTTCAGGGCACCTTGTGGCCCTAGGGCCATAGGGTGTCAACATAAAGCATATTGAGGTTCTTATTAGCATAGCATGACCCTATGGCCCTGAAGCCATAGGTTGCCTATATAGAGCATGGAGGGCTACCTTGTGACCCTCGGGTTATAGGGTGCTAGCATTAGGCGTAGAGAATTTTCTACCATAGAGGATACCCTATGGTCCTAGGACCATAGGATGCCAGCATAGCCCATGTATGGTTTCTCTTTTACCATAGAGGACATCTCATGAATATAGGGTCACAAGATGCCAACATAGTGCATAAATGGCTTCTTATAAGTATACACGTAAAAATATTGCATAGAGGGAATTTTACTAGCATAAAATCCCCCCTATGGCCCCAAGGCCATAGGGTGCCAACATAGAGCATAGAGGAATTTTTATTAGAACCTTGTTGCCCTTGGGATGCCATAGTGCCATAAAGTGGTTTTTGTATATGTAGTAGAGAATTCTCTCACACATCACACCTTGGTCACCATCTTGCCCTTGGACCCCATGATAGTAGCATAGAGGACATCCTATAGCCCTAGGGTTTCCTATCGTTGGTATAGAGGATGCTCATGCCATTGACCCTACTGAGAAAGATTCTATCAATCTCCATGTCAACCAAAGAGTTTCTGAAGAAGATGACAAGAATCTACAAATTTTTGAAGATCAACTACTACAACGACTGGAGGTAAATTTAAAGAGTAATCCAATGCAAGAAGACAGTGAAAGTTCCAGAACATGTGCAAGGCAAGAAGAAGAATTCAATGAAAATATTCTAGTAGCCCAAGATTTGGGAATTGGATTGCATGACACTACAATGGAAGTAGAAGGCAATGCAAGTTCTAGAACATGTGCAACGCCAGAAGGAGAATCCAAAACAAATATTTTAGCACCTCAAGATTTGGAAATCGAAGTGCATGGTGAGCCAGACCTTCCATCCACCAACAAACCAATGCTGACTATAATAGTGAGCTTATGTGGATTGTTCCTGAGGAGATGCTGGAAAAGGTCCAAGAAAATGAAGAGCTTAAAGTTTGGACATGAGAATATTGTTCTTTGTCCAGGATGCATTGAGTTTTCAAAGGCTCTAATTAGCAATTTCAATGTAGGGATATGGTCAGTTGCTAATGACATGCATGTTGTGGACATCATCAAGATTTTAGAAAAGGAAGCTAAAGAAAATTTTCCATTCTTTATGATCTGGGAACAAATCCAATGTCAACCATGCGTAGAATCAAGGATCACTCACTTAGATAATCCAGCTATAGAAGCACTTTTCAAACCATTGGCTATTGCATCATCAAAATTTGGGCTTGATGCAAGAAGATTGCTTCTTGTAGATGATGAACCATTAAAGGGATGTGTGAATCCTACATTGAATTGTATTTTTCCACCATCATTTTATGTTGATGATGAGGAGGATAATATCTTCCTTGGGGAGCTGCTACCATATATCAAAGCTCTCAATCATGTTAATGACCTTTGCACAGTTACATGGTCTCATTTATATGGACAAGCACCCATTGATCAATGTCATGAGCTTTATAACCGTATACACACGGTTGTTGCAGAGTGGGAGGAGAGAAATCTAATTTTTCTAGGAAAAACCTACTCCACAGGAAGGCTACCAGAAGTTTCTCATCCTCTTCACAATGAGAAAGTTGCAACCTCTAGCACTAGTGGAATGTCCACTCGAAGTAAAGACAAGCAACTTTCAGCACGTGATTGAGAAAAAGTAAGGGTCTTAAAGAATATCAAATCGTTATCAGCCTTGAAAGGTACAGAAGCAATCATGCTTGCCCAAAAATTGGGATACAAGGAGCCCGTGATCAAAGTACATGAAGCCAGGAATTATATAAAGCATCTAAAAATTCAGTATGATCTCAAATAGCCCTATATCAAGAAATGATGGAACAATGTTTTGTAACATTTTTTCATTTACAAAGCCCTTTATGTACTCAGAGACTTTGAAAGAGTGCTTAGGGTTTCAAGATATATGAAGATGTAAATGATTAATGATTTTTTAATGTGTCTTTCAATACTATAAATAACTTTTGAGTTTCATGTGTCAAATGCTCTTTTTTTAAAAAGGTTTTATAGTTGTTTGCTTTGAAATTTGATTTCATTGTGCCATCAAGGACAATCTACATGCTCATAAGGTCAAATCTTGCTCTATGACCTTGGGGGAATTGCACTTTATGGTCTCAACACCCTATGCTTCTAAGGCCATAGGATCATACTTTGGCATGTGTTCTTGCATAAGACTTACTAAGTGTAACCACAAATTAGCACCCTATGTCCCTAAGGTATTCAACACACTTAAGATCTCTATATTAACTTTCTTTTTTTAATCATTTCAGGGCTTCTAAGAAAAATGTTTTGCTATTAGATTATCACAAAATAGAGGAGCTCCCTTTCATATTACATCAAATATCACATTCAAACCAAGAGCAATGGTTTCATTATCTACCAGCATCTTTCAAACAGGAGAAAAGAACGCTTATCTTTGATTTAGAGGGTGTGCTTCTTGTAGCATTTGAGCTTCAATCAAGGCCAACCTAGACCAAGTACATGTGCATTGTAGAAGATAACAATGAGGTGTATGCGGTGCGTCCAAATGCAGAGTATTTCCTTAAGATTTTGCTTTGAGTTCTTTGAGGTTTGGATTTGGAGCTGCCATCGTTTACAAAAAGCTCAACACATAATCAAGACCTGTTTTCCTACATAAAGTCACAAATTCAAGATGATTATGGATAACAGGTACTGCCAAAATTCAAATTTCATGATCGGTTACAAAAGAGTCTATCACAAAAATCTTTCGACCATATGGAATCTATTTGATTATTTAGATGGGGGCAACACTATAATATTTGATGATAGTCCATACCGAGTGATGGGGAATATGCAAGGAACTTATATGATTTTTTCAAAGTTTTGGAACCAATCTACTTAATTGCTTCAAAAAATTTTAAAAGATGAAATTGTTCCATGGTTATGTGGATGGTTGTATGCTAAAGACAAGAGAGACTATACCATAAGAAATTTTGTAATGTTCCATCCTGATCCTGAGACTCACTATGTAATGCAATGTTATATGTATCAAAGGACTCAAAATCTCAAGAGAAAGAGGCCACCTTAAGTGTACTAGTTAAGTATTCTAAATAGCATCGCCAAGTCTTTGGCATTTTGTACTTTTAAAATTTTAAACTTGATGGAAAGTTGTGGGATAGCTTGAAAAATATTTAAACTTTTTTTTTAATGAAGTGCATCCTATTGTGAGGAGACTTCTCTCATTCAAGTTCTTTGGTTTCATTGTTTGATGCTTCTATGGTATTGTTAACTTTTTCTTCTTAGTAATTGACTTTGTTAAGTGATGCAAAAAATCAAAATGTTCTTGATATTTGGTAGTGTTACAAAACGGTGTCTTTTGAACACCCTCAATCTTGGAGATATCATACTCTTCCTAGTTAGTACTTTGTTGTACATGCGATGAAGACCATCATTTTTATGAAACTGTCAAGCTGTTGGTGGTAATCTTTGTGTCTATACTTTATACTATTTTGACATAATCAATGTATACAATTCGTATTATTCACATCAAATGGTGTTTTTAAACTCCTCCTTTTTTTGAGACACCATCTCTAAAACCTTTGAGTGACGTCTTAAAGCATGTACTTGATGTAAAAAATCTTCATCTTAACATAGATTCTTTGGCACAAACTTATATTAATAGTTTTTACATTGTAGTTTTATGTTAAGAAACAAATTCAAAGTTAGAATTATGATATTTTATCTAAGTAAGTGCCTCATTTAACGTTGTATAGTTAAATAAAATACCAAATAAAATTATAGGTGCAATAGATGACATCTTGTGGTCTTAAGGCCATAGGATACTCTATATTATTTTTTAGATTTTTTAATTGTTTGTGAACATAGAGCATAGAGGTTTTTTCTCACTACCATAGAGGATATCCTATGGCTTTGGGGCCACATGGTCTCAATATTGAGCGTAGAGGATATCTTACTAGCATAGAGGGTACCTTGTGGCCCTAGGTCCATAGGGTGCAAACACAGAGTATAGAGGATTTCTTACTAGCACAAAGGGCACCCTATAGTCTAAGACCATATGGTGACAACATATAGAATAAAGGGTTTCTAACTAGCATACGAGGCACACCTTGTGCGCCTGGGGACATAGAGTGCCAACATAGAGCATAGAAGGGTTTCTTATTGGCATAAACAACATCTGGTGGTCCTAAGACAACCTACAACCTTAGGGACATAGGGTGGCACATAAATAAAGTCCCATATGGCTTTGAAGCACTAGATCTCTTTATACGCTAAGACCAGCTAACAATAAAGTCTAGATCTCTTCATACACTAGATCTCTTTATACGCTAACAATCCTAACCCTATGGCCTTGAGGTCATAAAGAGACATAATTTGGATTATCTTAAAGTCATAGATATATCTACAAAGAGCACTATATGGCCTTAAGGCCATAGGTGCAATAGATGGCATTTCATGGTCTTATAGCCATAGGATACTCTATATTATTGTTTTGACGTTTTAAGTGTGAAATATGATTTTGAATGTTTTTTAAATTATCGTGTATTTAAAACTTGATAGCATGCTATAAAACCATGACCAAGTATTTTGTTATATATGGATTAAGGTCACCAAATCTATGACAAGAGTGTTTAATAGTATTTTTCTTTACATATTATCTTTTTTAATTGTTGTAATCAATCTATATGCTGCTTTAAAATCATATCAATTGGTTTTTTTGACACCTCATTTTTTGAGAAGCTACTTCTCAAAGCATTTTTTGAATTTTGAAAAGCATTGATGTCATACAAATCCTCTTTCCAAGAACTATATTGGAGGTTTATTCTTAAATTTTATAGTAGAGAAATTAAAATAGACTCATATAATCATGATAATTTATCTAAATTAAAGGCAAATAGAGCTTAGAGATCATAAAATAACGAGATTTTCCCAAATTATCTAAAATTGTGTTAGATAGTGATTGAAAATGGCAAGATGGAGGCAGCAAGCTCTAAAAATAGTAAGCACTAAGCAACAAAGAGTTTCCCCTCAACTGAATGTCGTGGTTGACTATCATCCTCGCGAGCCTTCCAAGTTATTATTGCTTTCATGTTGGACATATTATCTGAAGCAAAAGATTATAGGATGGAGAGTCGAGAAAGCTGTGGTGGGTTGTTGAAATCGGGGGATTAAAGACAAAGTTTGCAAATATAAGATCAACTTAGAGTAAGAGGTTAAGTCAAGGTGGTGAAAGTTAATGAAGGTGAAAGATGGAGTTTACTTTTAATCATTGCTTAAAGATATTGGTAGGTAAACGAAAAGACCCATGGATTTTGTTTATAAGATAGTTGCATAAGATATTGTGCATTAACTTAGACGGCTCAAAGAAAAATGAAGAAGTGCATTTAAATTGGCCAGTACGTCATTTAATATATGACGATTGTAAATGTATGTGTATTCAAACTAATAAATTATAAATTATAAATATGTGAAAACTACAATTTTGTGCTTGCCAATGGAGTTTGGCATCAAATTTGGCGGGCCTTTTAATGTCTAGATGTTGGTTCAAGGACTGCATTTATTGCAGCCTAATAGTGCTTCCAACTGGTGTGTGTGTGTTTGTGTATATATATATATATATATATATATATATATATATATATGTATGTATATATATATATTTATATGAGTGTGTGTGTGAACACAAGCATATATGCTGATAGAAGTTTAATATATATATCTTATTCTATAAATGTCTAGTTATTTGAAATATATAATTGTTATGTGTTCAATTTTTTTAACTATATACTCGTTATAAGTGTTAATTGTATGCATTTTATAAATATAATAATGTTTAGTAATTTAATTTATATATTTTATAAATATAATACATGTAAAGTGAAATGAAGTGATGTGAAAGTGAAGGAGCCTGTTTTGTCGTGAAGAACAAGAAGGAGTAGAAGAAGAAGAGAAGGTACTCATGGGTGTGTGTGTGTGTGTGTGTTTTAGTTATTTACTTATATTACCCACAAACGAACATATATATGTTCAAAGACCAAGGTACCCAGACAAATAAAAGGTTAAAAAAACCTTAGATAGCGTGATTTTGTACAAATGAATAACATCAGGCTGGTACAAGACCCCATCCAAAAGGAAGAAGCTCCTTCACAAACTTCAAACGAGCTACTAATCTTCCAAACAATAAATCACCCAAAAAACCGAACCAAAGAGAGTAGCCCTCACTTGCACCCATAGAAACAAGACAACATTTTGCTAGCATTGGCTCTGTATGTAGATGCTTGGGTGTCCTAGTTGTTATCCATGTCACAAAGGTACAAATTTTTTGTGCAAGTAACCTTATAATTGAAATATAAATTTCAAGAAAATTTGGTAGTCAATTACACCATTATAAATAAACTTTTAACAGTCTGATATACTGGGTACTGGTACGAGTATCAAATTTTTAGTGCGAGTGGTATTGCTATCCTGCTATCTTGGTAAATTGGTACACTAGATGTTATCCATTTCACATAGGTACACCTTTTTGTGTAAGTAACCTTATAATTGAAAGAAAAATTTCAAGAGACTTTGATAGCCCATTACATCATTTTAAACAAACTTTTTACAATCTGATATGCTGATACTAGTACTGGTACCACTTTTAGATTTTCAGTGTCAATATACTGATGCTAATACAGGTATGGTATACTAGTATTGGTAATGGTATCAATCAGTGCTAGTACTAGTACTATTAATACCAGTACGATTAGTACCAGTACTGTTAGTATTGGTACTCAAATTGGTGATACTTCTAAATCGGTATACCAACTGGCATATTAGTATTGATACTCATATGGTACTGACACTAGCCTCAGAATCTTAGTTCCAGTATTAGTATTCATAGTGCTGGTATTGGTAGTACTGATAGTGGTAGTATTGGTTTTGGTAGTACTAGTATTGATACAAGTCTGGTACTGGTATTGGTATTGGTATTCGTACTGGTAGTACTGGTACTGATACTTAGTATTGGTATTGGTACTAGCACCAGTCTCAAATTTTCAATGCCAGTACTGGCACTGGTAGTATTGGTATTGCTATCCTGCTAACTTGGTAAATTGGTATACTAGCTGTTATCCATTTCACATAGGTACACCTTTTTTTGTAAGTAACCTCGTAATTAAAAGCAAAATTTCAAGAGAATTTGGTAGCCAATTACATCATTTTAAATAAATATTTTACAGTCTGATACACTGATACTGGTGTTGGTTCTGGTACCACTCTTAGATTTTTAGTGCCAGTACTGGCACTGCTATCCTGCAATCTTGGTCAACCGGTATACTAGTACTGGTACTGGTTTCACACTTGTAGTGATAGTACTGGTATTGGAAGTAATGTTATTGATACTTCTACACGTCTATATTGTTATAATTGTATATTGGTTTATTGGCAAACTGGTTTCCAGACATTGTTTATGCCAAGAATACCAAAAAGGTGTATAAACTAGTAGTCTTATATAGGAGATAGGTAATTCCATAAGTCTTGCAATATATAATAGTTATGTGTTCAATTTCTTTAATTATATACTCATTATAAGTGTTTATTGCATGTATTTTAAAAACATAATCCATGTTTAATGATTCAATGTATACATTTTATAAATATAATACCTGTAAAGTGAAATGAACACACCCACCCACACACACCCCCACACACACATCCATTTGCGTGAATATAACACACACACACACACACACACACACACACACACACACACACACACACACACACACACACACATTGGGGCTCCATTGGAGCTCCCCCATGCCTAGAAAGGCATGATGAGAAGGCAACACACGCGTGCCACTTTCTCACCATGCATTTCAAGGCATGGGTGAGCTCCAATGGAGCCCCAATGGAGCTCCATTAGAAGCTCCTATGTTGGAAATGCATACACACACACACACACACACATACACACACACACACACACACACACACAACAACAACAACAACAACACATTTCCCCAATACAATCATGCATACACACACACGCACACACACATCTCTAAACGTGGCAGGACAAGTATCTATCAAAGTAAGTTCAGCTATACTAAGCTATTTGTGGTCTTTTTTTATTTGTCACTATATACTAAGCTAGTTGTGGTCTTATTGTTTTTTGCTTTTAGGAGTAGGCTACTCGTGTATTTCTTCACCATTGCTACTTGAAAATCCATTGGGCTGGCAAGCACTGGAAGTCGCAGATGGGCAAGTCTATGTGTAAAGGGGCGTTGGAACCCTTGAGATCAAGAGTGATAGGGACAGTCCCCATCTCCTCCTTTTATCATTATGGTAGCCTCCAGTCACAAGCAATGTGCATGTTGGTCATTGGTTGTGTTTCCTAATATGGATGTTAGTTACGTTTGTGTTAGATACGTCAACCTAGAGGACTTTCAATAGGGACTATGTAATTAATGCAGAGGGTGGCAATTGTATTGCTAGAAAAAGTTGTTTCAAAGTTGTTTGCCCACGTCCACCAGCCATGGTCTATTTGAGCAAGATGGTTGAGGGGAAGGTGCCTTTGTAAAACATGTTCTCCTTCCTCTTTGTGTGAGAATCTATGCCTTTTTGCATGTGCTTGCACTAGGTGGACACATGATCATGTGGTGGTGGTCATGTAGGGGGTCCAAGATGCTTGAAAAGAGCACCATGAAGAAGTAGCGTGAACGCTGCTCCCTCGGTGTGCTCCCCAGAAGGACACATTTGGAAAGCGGCTCAGGTTTGGCCAGATATCAAAACAGATTAAATGAAAATCCTTTTTGTTTACTCATAGACGATGACAGAGTTGAAGTCATTACAGTCTTTCCAGTAGCCAAGGGAAAGAGCAGGGCACGCGCTGCTCTGGATTGAGTTCGTGATCCGTGTGCTCTGGTCGGGACACTCAAGAAAACCCTCCCCAGTGCAGCTATACAATGGCTCAATGAATGTGGATCGGCTCTCAGAAAAAGAACCGGAGTACACTCCATCCAGCCTCTGCAACACTTCCCACATGGCAGGCTCTAGAGAGTAGGGATGTTTAGGATTTTACATGGTCAAGTACTTTGAGAGCATCGATGAGCTCAAATGTCGAGTTCTCGGCATCACTCCTAGTTGGGCATCCCTGGTGTTGGTGCACAACAGGGTTTTCCACTCATTATTATCAAAACAATGACAATAACGGGGCTTCAAGGTGCTTGTAAGAAGCACGCTGAAGGAGGAGTGCATGCACGCTCCCTCGGTGTAAGGTCTCTACTTTCAAATTTCACACAAGTTCTATTACGCATTTGTATTTTTTTGAACCATCACTCCTTATTTAAGATATTCGAGTTCAAATTATGAATCGTAGGTTGAGAAAACCTAGAAATTAAAATTTACGCTACAAAATTCTAACATGTTTAGCTATATGAATCACTAACTAACTTATTGCAAGACTTATTTACTGATTGTAGAATTTCTTTTACTACTGTAAATTTAATATAAGACTGTAAAGTTTAACTTAAAAATGTAAAGTAAATTATCATGAAGGAAATAAATAAAATAATTATAAAGACAAAAGAATACACAGGGATGACAAATGAAGGCACATGGACTCACATAGGAGGGGACAAAGTGGGACACACTGTCACATGAAAAAGGAGAGGCTACTCTTGACTAATCTTAATGAGGGGGGGCCTGTGTGGCCTTATCTTTTGATGATAATGAGAAAGTGGTCAAGCTCATGGGTACCATAAGGGTACCAAAAACGCGAGTATGATTTTTTGGGGGGGGGGGGGGGGAAATAAAAAATAAAATAAAATAAAATTAATTTTTTTGAAAAAAAATTTGGACGTTTTTCTTTCTGCTATAAATAGAGCATCCATGCTCACACTTTATACATAGAGATTGCCTCTATAGCGCTCACGAAGTGCTGCCACTTCTCTTAGAGAGAAGGCGTCTACAAACCACTAAGAGAGCAAAAACTCTAGTGGATTAATAAGGTGCGTATTAATTGAGCATTCAATTAGTTTTAAGAAGGATATACTCTAATCTCTCTAATAGATTAGTAAGATTCAATTAGCTATGTGTGTGTGTGTGCTATCTCCTACTCTAATCTCTCTAATAGATTAGTAAGTTCAATTAGCTATGTGTGTGTGTGTGTGCTATCTCCTACTCTAATCTCTCTAATAGATTAGTAAGATTCAATTAGTTATGTGTGTGTGTGTGCTATCTCCTACTCTAATCTCTCTAATAGATTAGTAAGATTCAATTAGTTATGTGTGTCTGTGTGCTATCTATTACTCTAATCTCTAATGGATTCGTAAGATTCAATTAGCTTTAAGAAGGATATGTGTGTGTGTGTGTGTGTGCTATCTTTTACTCTAATCTTTCTAATGGATAGTACGATTCAATTAACTTTAGAAAAGAAGTGTGTGTATGTTTTCTCTTACTCTAATCTCTCTAAGTATACCTACTCTCTCTAGTTAGTGCATCTTCAATATTAACTTATGTATGGTTAATTGAAAGTTAATACATAAGAGAACTCATCATATTCTTATTATACATGATGAAATTCTCATTCACCAATGTTATTGTCAATTAGGTTAAATAGAATTTTGAATAATACTAAAAATTGATTTAGTTGAAGTATCGAATTGAAGTTAGAATTGGATTAGAAATGTCATGCATAAAAGTAATGCATTCCTAAACTTTCACTCGTAATTAACACACTTAATTTTTGATTAATTAAGATTAGCAAATATTTGATGTATAGAAATTAGATGTAAAACAACAACACTAAGTGTGAATCCGAGTTGGCGAGGGTTCAAATTACAGACTCTCTTTGGAAGCAAGGAGATTACTAGGAAAATTGACCAATTTAAAGTTCAAAGTGTATAATATAAGTGTACTACAAAAAGAATAGCTCCAAAGCGTGCTCGAACACAAGGCACTAATGATCATGAAGCCGGTACAAGTAACGGTGGAACTTCTGCGGAACATGCTATGTCTCCACCAATCGGACCAATCGGAGCTATGGTACAGGTTAGTATTGCAGTTTCAGGTTATGCATCATTGCATATGCGAGACCATAGGAATATATTATTTACCTTATGAAAAGAAAACACGGACCGAAACCACGGGGGTTAACCCCAAGAAACTCGTCATATGTTTGACAAGTAGGAAAGATTGTCTGGTTAAACTGGTTGCTATAGGAAAGAATGTTTGTCCAAAACCTTCAGTATGGTTTCTCTCAAGTCTCTCTACTTATTAGCGCTGGTATTATGTGGCACTTGCCGAGGCGTGAGATGACGCCCAGGATGGCACCGCTGATGCTGTGGTGGGAGTACATCTAGATTAGCCTAGCTGGATACTGCGGTTTTATTTTGCCGTGGCATGAGGATGACGCCCAGATTGGCACCGTTGTTGCTGTGACGGGAGTACGTCCAGATTAGCACAACGAATAGTTGTCGAGCGGTATGGGACGCTCATGAGGACAAGGGTTTTTAAAAATAATGTATATACCGATCGGACATAATAGCGTCAGTAGAGATTCTTGAGTGAACCTTATCCAAGGGTTGTTGGTTTAAAATTGGACGACTTCTTGTTTGACAATTGTTTGTAATACTGTTTGAAGGGCTGTTTTAATGAACCACTATCATAAATAAAATAAAGGAACATGTATGTTTTAACAGTGTGGTAGTAATTAGATAACAAAAGAAGTGTGAGTGTGGTGCGGAGAGTGGGAGAATGATACCCCGACGGTATCATTCGATCTATAGATGGGTGGACCCGATGAGTCGGGTAACTTTCCAACGCTAGAAATTTTTTTTAGTCATAAATCTTTAAAGAGACAAACCTTGGCGGCTGTGCTTCTGAAACATGGGGAAAAAAGCGCACAGGTTGGTCACTCTAAGATTTATACTTTTAGGTATAATTGATTATAGATAGTTTTTAGATAGGGTTATGGTGGTCACGCTCCGCCATAGCGAGATAGGACCAATCCTTCACTAACGGTTCATGCCCATGGCTACGTAGTAGCTAAGGCAATGTCCGTTGGTTTTTCTTTCTGAGGATTGGAGACCTATCAAAGGTACTCCGCTCCTCTCGACCAGGGGCAGGGACCTCACACTGGTATTAGAGTCTAGGTTAAAGCTTGGGGAGATTTTTAGATTGATGTTTGGATATTGAAGGATGCGAATGTTTGAAATAATAGAAGAACCTAGAATTTTTTTTTTGAGTTTTTATATGGTATTGAAGACTGAACTTTCCTGGTACAGGAAAATGTTCATTCAGCCTACCAAAAATTCCAGGTGTTCACCATGTTAAGTATGGAGCCTGATTTACCCTTGTAATTTTCTGTGGTAAAAGCGCACATTTGTAAGGCCCCCATTATGAGGAGAAGCCATCGTGCGTGAAGGAAAATCACTCACCGGAAACCAAAATTTTCACGGAGAAGAATCAGGGGCAACTTTAAAGGCTCCCAAATTTTCACGGACAAGAATCAGGGGCCCCCAAGACTTTTTTTCGCCGGAATATTATGGCCGGCCGGCGGCCGGAAAGTGGTCGGAAAACAACCGGTCGGTTGGCCGGTGGCCGGTAGTCAATGGCCGATGGCCGGTGGTCGGAAGTCAATGGCCGGTGGCCGGTGGTCGGAAGTCAATGGCCGGTGGCCGGTGGCCGAATTCAAAAGCAGACTTGTCTTCTCAAGGGCGGCCACACATGGGCGGATTGGAGGGTCCGATTTGGACTTATTCGCACAAGGGCGGCTACACATGGCTGTCTCTCATAAGAGAGGGAAACCCTTTTGGCCTATAAAAGGAGGCCATTTTTACACACATTTCACAGTGTGAAGTTGATGCAACAAGGTGAGTGTGAGGTGGTGAGAGTGAAGCAAGGCGGGAGCTCCATTAAGGGTATAATCCCTTTGTGAACTACTTCTTGTTTTGAAGTACTAAAGCCATTGAGTGGCTGCTTTCCCGTGGACGTAGCCCACATTGGGTGAACCACGTATATCGTGTGTACTCTCTCTCTCTCTCTCTACTCTATAATCTTGTGTATATAAATCTGTCTCTCTCCATTAAGTAATCTACTCAATTATCTATTTAGCTACGTCTTATTTCCTAACACACCATCATGTTTGAAAATGCATGCCAATCACCAAATTATCAGTTTCGAAAAAGGGTGATGATGATTTTGGATAGGGTGTTTGCACCACCTATTCCAAGGGTGCATAGAGGATGGGGTATCAACTGGAGTCCATCTGGAGGAATCTATACCATCGATGTTGACAAGATATGGTGCATGGATACCAATCTCAAGAAACTTCGATGGGCACAGGAGTTAAAAGTCATCGAAGTTTATCTTTTCATTGGTACTAAGAATCCGGATGCTACCATTATCTTGGGAGGAGAAAAGACATCTCAGACTCAATGGGTCTATAACCAAGTTACAAAAGTTATCCATGGTGGTAGGATTCGACCCATATGTGTATCTTGTAGCTTTCAAGGGTCAAAAGAAACTTATTATGTTGATCCTTTAGCCTATCCTTTTGTAGTCACTAAACTCAAAATATAAAGACATTACAATCCTTGTACCTAAAGACTACCAACCTTGGTAGTAAATAATCTATATATAAATAAAGTTTGGATTAATATTGTCTTTTGTTTGTATTATTGTCTGATCAAGTCTTGCCTTAAAGTGGATTAAAGTTAGAGTATCCAATAAAGTTTCACTTAATCTATATTGCACAGAGTGCGGTGTACACATCTCTTCAGGAGAAAAAGCTACTTCTCAAGTAAGCTAAACTTCCCTCTTTCAAAGGGGAAGGAGCCCTAGTTGAGCGCGATGCAGAAGTGTGGCTCGAAGAGATGGAGGATTATTTTGCTGCTACTGGTACTACTCCCGATAACCAAGCAATGTTGGCTATGTTTCGTCTCACGAGGGGATGCCAAGCTTTGGTGGAAACAACACTGCAAAGATAATCAAGTAGCTCAAAACACTCAAACTTGGGAAGACATTAAGTATGCTGTCAAAGGACGTTATCTTCCACCTGCACACGAATCCCTTAAGATGAATGAATTCTTCAACTTACGTCAGTTTCATCTTACAGTGGAAGAATACTACTCCATATTTGTAACTCTTAGGCGCTATGCTCCGCCAATGACCGCAGATCAACAAGTAGCCCGTTTCTGCCAAGGGCTAAATTATCCTTTAAATACTCATCTAGAAGCCATGAGGCCTGTAAATTTGCAAGATGCTCTTTTAAGAGCTAAACCCTTAGTTAAAGAGATGTCAAACTCTCAAAGGGTACGAAATGGAAATTTAAGGAATGCTGGAAGGAGAGGACGGTCTATGATGTGGAACCAAAGGCAAGTTCACCCAGTTCACCAAACTCATCAAATAGTTGCAGCTTCAGCAAATGGAGCTCAAAATGTAGATCTTAGATGCTATGAATGCAACGATCTAGGACATTTGAGGAATGTATGTCCTAGGCGAGTCTTCGCAACAAATACACCTACTCGAGCTAGACGACGCGGACAAATAATAAATCGTGGAGGAAGAAATGGAGCACGAGGTCGAGGGCACGGAATGGATGCCAGAGTCAATGCTATCATAGGAGAACCAACATTGGGAGAAGAGCAAGAGGAAACAGCAACTCTACATGCTGCAATTGATAACCCAAGAGCAAGACAGCAATATGCTGTCATTCAAACACCTGCAAATCACCAAGGTGAAAAATTTGAGCTTCTTATTGATTGTGGTAGTACTCATTCTTTCTTGTCACGTAAATGTTTAAGGAGGTTATCACTTAATCAACACCCTGCAAGAAAGATGAGAGTTGAATTAGCCAATGGAAAGGAGGTGTTTCTCAGTACACTGTGGGAAAAATAGATTTCAAGTTGGGAGAATACTCTACTTCTGCTACTTTTCGAACCTTACCCATAGGAATCTATGACGGAATTATTGGAATGGATTGGTTAGCCAGTCATAATGCCAATATCCATTGTGCCCAAGGAAGTGTTACTTTTGTGGACAACCAAGGTCAAGAAGTCACTATTCAAGGACAGAACGGACGACCAAAAGCTTACTTCGTCAAAGCTAATCGTCTTTTGAAAGGGTTACGCAAGGGTCAACAAATTTTTGTAGTCAAGCTAAACAAAGTAGAAAAATCTTCTTCCAACCCTGAACCAATGTGGCTAGAAGAATTTTCAGATGTTTTCCCTGCTAAACTTTCTAAACTACCACCACCTAGGGAGGTAGACCATGAAATCAAAATTTTTCCAAGTAGTGAACCAGTCTCAAGAGCGCCGTACAAGATGTCACTTCCAGAGGCTATAGAACTCAAGGAGCAGCTCAAGCAGTTGATTGAGCAAGGGTTTATCTGACCTAGTACATCTCCATGGGGTGCACCTGTTCTCTTCCAAAAGAAAAAGGATGGCTCTCTTCGACTTTGCATAGATTATAGGGACTTAAATCAGGTTACCATCAAGAATAAATATCCAATTCCTCCTATTGATGAGATGCTGGACAGATTACATGGAGCCAAAATATTCACAAAGATCGATCTTCGATCTGGCTATCATCAAATTTGAATCCAGGAGGCTGATATCTCCAAAACAGCTTTCAACACTCGTTATGGTCATTACGAATTTACCGTGATGGCTTTCGGACTTACGAATGCTCCTGCAACTTTCAATCGTCTGATGCACGATATCTTTAGAGAATTCTTGGATGATTTTGTCGTAGTATTCTTTGACGATATCTTAATTTATTCCAAATCAGAGGAAGAGCATGAAGGACATGTTAGGAAAGTGTTAGAGCTTTTACGCTGAAATAAGCTGTATGCAAAGAAAAGCAAATGTACCTTCTTTACCCCTAAGGTCTGTTACTTAGGGTTTATCATTTCACCTGAAGGAGTCTCTGTTGACCCTGACAAAGTCAAAGATATTGTGGAATGTCCTCAACCCACTTCACAAACCGAAGTCAGAGGGTTCTTAGGTATCACAGGGTGGTACAGGATCTTTGTAAAGGACTATGCTCTTAAAGCTGCACCACTAACTGAATTTGCTAAAGAAAGGAGCTACGATACTTTGGGAAGGAAAACATGAATCTTGCTTCAAACAGCTGAAGGAGTATCTTTCTTCAGAACCTCTCTTAAAACTTCCAGATTTCACCCAAGAATTTGAGGTGATCACAGATGCTAGTACCTTGCATTAGGAGGAGGCCTTACTCAAGAAGGAAGGCCTGTAGCTTATACTTCTTGGAAGCTTAGGATTCATGAAGTGAATTATGCTACACATAATTTAGAATTGCTAGGAGTTATTCATGCTCTCAAGCTATGGAGACATTATCTATTGGGACGCAAATTCCAGTTAGTAACAGATCACAAGAGCCTTAAGTGGATTTTTACCCAACCTAACCTTAACATGAGACAGAGGAGATGGATAGAGCTCATGCACGAATATGATTTTGATATTAAATTTAGACCAGGTAAGGATAATGTTGTGGCAGATGCCCTAAGTCGTAAAGCTTTTTTGGGGGCAATTTCCATGGCTAACAACCCTATTCTAGACAAGGTCTTGGATGTTGCTGTCAGAGATACAGATTACCAGATTCTTGCTAGTATCCTACGTGAAGAGAGGGTATCATCAAATCAGCCTAAACCTCTACATTACTCCTTAGAAGATGGGAAAATTTACTATAGGAATCGATTATGCATACCTAAGGATTCTACCCTAAGGAATGCTATCCTATATGAAGCACATGATGTCCCAACTTCAGGACATCCACGTTATGCCAAAACCATCAATGCAATTCGCAGAAGTTACTATTGGCAAGGTATAAAAGGGTGATGTCCTTCGCTATGTCAAGCAGTGTTTGTCTTGTCAAAGGATTAAGGCAGAGAGACTAAAGATGCCAGGTAAATTACATCCTTTAGATATTCCCCAAATGAAATGGGAATGTATTAGCATGGACTTTATCACCGGGTTTCCTTCTGTCCAAGCTAGATATGATTCAATCATGGTCATAGCCGACTTGCTTACTAAAGTGGCTCACTTAATCCCAATCAAGAAAACCTTTATAGCTTCAGATATTGCTCGTCTGTTTGTGAAGGAGGTTTTCAGAATTCATGGTTTACCCAAGAGGATTGTCAGTGATCGTGATGCCAAGTTTACTTCAAAGTTTTGGGTATCATTGTTTCAAGCTATTGGAACCCAGTTATGTTTTAGTAATGGTTATCATACTCAAACTGATGGCCAAACTGAAAGAGTTAATCAAGTAATTGAAGACATCCCCAGAGCCTACTGCAATAGGGAACCTCGTAAGTGGATTCAATACCTACCCTTGGTAGAGAATGCATACAATTCCTCTACTCATAGAAGTATTGGAATGACACCTCTTAATTCTCTTTATGGTCAAGAATGTTTATCACCTCTTAACTTTTCTGACCCCACTATAAGGGTAGAAGCCTCAAAGAAAATGCTTGAAGAAATGGAAGCTCAAACCAAAGCTATTCGAAGGGATATTCAAGCGGCTCAAGATCGACAAAAGAAGTACGCCGACTCACAAAGATCTGATCGGATTTTCAAGGAACGTGACAAAGTTTTCTTACGAGCAAAACCCAAAAAGAGCAATCTATCTCTCGGAAGGTATAAGAAGCTTAGCTACCGATATTGTGGACCTTACGAAATAATCAAGGTTGTAAGTGATCAAGCTTATATAATAAAACTCCCTTCTCATCTCAAAGTGCATGATGTATTTCATGTAAGTTTGTTAAAACCTTATGTATATAACCCTGATCATGTCCTTGATGATGAGCAAATCATTTTACCTGCTCAAGATGTTCTACAACTCCAACCTGATACTATCCTAGAAACTCAAGAGACAAATCTTAGGAATAGATCCATCAAAGAACATCTTATCTTATGGAAGGATTTCCCTATAGAAGATGCTACTTGGGAAGATGAGACATCCCTTCTTAAGGATTACCCTTCACTAGTCTTGAGATAAGGGCATCTCAAATTCTAAGTTGGGGAGATTGTACGGTCTCTACTTTCAAATTGCACACAATTTCTATTACGCATTTGTATTTTTTTGAACCATCACTCCTTATTTAAGATATTTGAGTGCAAATTATGAATCGTAGGTTGAGAAAACCTAGAAATTAAAATTTACGCTACAAAATTCTAACATGTTTAGCTATATGAATCACTAACTAACTTATTGCAAGACTTATTTACTGATTGTAAAATTTTCTTTTACTACTGTAAAGTTAATATAAGACTGTAAATTTTAACTTAAAAATGTAAAGTAAATTATCATTAAGGAAATAAATAAAATAATGATAAAGACAAAAGAATACACAAGGATGACAAATGAAGGCACATGGACTCACATAGGAGGGGACAAAGTGGCACACACTGTCACATGAAAAAGGAGAGGCTATTCTTGACTAATCTTAATGAGGGGGGGGCCTGTGTGGCCTTATCTTTTGATGATAATGACAAAGTGGTCAATCTCATGGGTACCACAAGGGTACCAAAAACGCGGGTATGATTTTTGGGGGGGGGGGGGGGGGAAATAAATAAATTAATAAAATATTTTTTCTGAAAAAAAGTTGGACGTTTTTCTTTCTGCTATAAATAGAGCATCCATGCTCACACTTTAGACATAGAGATTGCCTCTATAGCGCTCACGAAGTGCTGCCTCTTCTCTTAGAGAGAAGGCGTCCACAAACCACTAAGAGAGCAAAAACTCTAGTGGCCTAATAAAGTGCGTATTAATTGAGCATTCAATTACTTTTAAGAAGGATATACTCTAATCTCTCTAATAGATTAGTAAGATTCAATTAGCTATATGTGTGTGTGTGCTATCTCCTACTCTAATCTCTCTAATAGATTAGTAAGATTCAACTAGCTATGTGTGTGTGTTTGCTATCTCCTACTCTAATCTCTCTAATAGATAAGTAAGATTCAATTAGTTATGTGTGTTTGTGTGCTATCTCCTACTCTAATCTCTCTAATAGATTAGTAAGATTCAATTAGTTATGTGTGTGTGTGTGCTATCTATTACTCTAATCTCTAATGGATTAATAAGATTCAATTAGCTTTAAGAAGGATATGTGTGTGTGTGTGTGCTATCTTTTACTCTAATCTTTCTAATGGATAGTACGATTCAATTAACTTTAGAAAAGATGTGTGTATATGTTTTCTCTTACTCTAATCTCTCTAAGTATACCTACTCTCTCTAGTTAGTGCATCTTCAATATTAACTTATGTATGGTTAATTGAAAGTTAATACATAAGAGAACTCATCATATTCTTATTATACATGATGAAATTCTCATTCACCAATGTTATTGTCAATTAGGTTAAATAGAATTTTGAATAATACTAAAAATTGATTTAGTTGAAGTATCGAATTGAAGTTAGAATTGGATTAGAAATGTCATGCATAAAAGTAATGCATTCCTAAACTTTCACTCGTAATTAACACACTTAATTTTTGATTAATTAAGATTAGCAAATATTTGATGTATAGAAATTAGATGTAAAACAACAACACTAAGTGTGAATCCGAGTTAGCGAGGGTTCAAATTACAGACTCTCTTTGGAAGCAAGGAGATTACTAGGAAAATTGACCAATTTAAAGTTCAAAGTGTATAATATAAGTGTACTACAAAAAGAATAGCTCCAAAGCGTGCTCGAACACAAGGCACTAATGATCATGAAGCCGGTACAAGTAACGGTGGAACTTCTGCGGAACATGCTATGTCTCCACCAATCGGACCAATCGGAGCTATGGTATAGGTTAGTATTGCAGTTTCAGGTTATGCATCATTGCATATGCGAGACCATAGGAATATATTATTTACCTTATGAAAAGAAAACACGGACCGAAACCACGGGGGTTAACCCCAAGAAACTCGTCATATGTTTGACAAGTAGGAAAGATTGTCTGGTTAAACTGGTTGCTATAGGAAAGAATGTTTGTCCAAAACCTTCGGTATGGTTTCTCTCAAGTCTCTCTACTTATTAGCGCCGGTATTATGTGGCACTTGCCGAGGCGTGAGATGACGCCCAGGATGGCACCGCTGATGCTGTGGTGGGAGTACACCCAGATTAGCCCAGTTGGATACTGCAGTTTTGTTTTGCCGTGGCGTGAGGATAACGCCCAGATTGGCACCGTTGTTGCTGTGACGGGAGTACGTCCAGATTAGCACAACGAATATTCGTCGAGCAGTATGGGACGCTCATGAGGAAAAGGGTTTACATAAATAATGTATATACCGATCGAACATAATAGCGTTTGTAGAGATTCTTGAGTGAACCTAATCCAAGGGTTGTTGGTTTAAAATTGGACGAATTTTTGTTTGACAATTGTTTGTAATACTGTTTTAAGGGCTGTTTGAACGAACCAGTATCATAAATAAAATAAAGGAACATGTATGTTTTAACAGTGTGGTAGTAATTAGATAACAAAAGAGTGTGGTGTGAAAGGTGGGAGAATGATACCCCGACGGTATCATTCTATGGACGGGTGGACCTGATGAGTCGGGTAACTTTCCAACGCTAGAATTTTTTTTTAGTTATAAATGTTTAAAGAGACAAACCTTGGCGGCTGTGCTTCTGAAACATGGAGAAAAAAGCACACAGGTTGGTCACTCTAAGATTTATACTTTTAGGTATAATTGATTATAGATAGTTTTTAGATAGGGTTATGGTGGTCACGCTCCGCCATAGCGAGATAGGACCAATCCTTTACTAACGGTTCATGGCCGTGGCTACGTAGTAGCTAAGGCAATGTCCGTTGGTTTTTCTTTCTCAGGATTGGAGACCTCTCAAAGGTACTCCACTCCTCTCAACTAGGGGCAGGGACCTTACACTCGGCATGTTCCCAAGAAGCTTCAAGCTATCTGCGGCATCACCACTAGCATTGGGGGCTTGCTCTAATAATAAGCGGACTCTCAAAGTGGAGAACTTGCAAGTCTAGTTTTTGCACCACCTCAGGGCCGTCATATGCATTCTTGAGGCCTTTGGCACACAACCTCTACCCACAATCCATGCCAGCATGGCTATCCGCCTCGAAGTGCTTAGCCTATCTGACATCAAATGGGAAGTCCTTTAACACTAGAATGGTAACAGGACACTTTTATGTCCTTGGACACTGTTGTGTTCTGTTAAGTGACCATTTTGCTTGAATTATTTGAAGAGTATGAAAATGAATTTCTAGGTGCTATATATCCACAAAGTTGCCTTATGAGCTGAAAAAAACTTAGCATTTTTTTTTGACTATCGATCTCACCATTAACCTTACTCTTGCACAACATTTTTGAACCTAAACTGTGTGAAAAAACGGGTCCTGTTTTTGGCTTTTTTTCAATTTTTGGCAACTATACCACTCTAAACTTCATGTTTGTGAGGTTTATATGGCTAGAGGTTAGGCCTTCATAGTTCTCAACATGTTTTGATGCTTGTAGGGAGAGCTAAGTGTTAAAAGTGAAAGTTATGACCAATTTACAAGAATTGCATAATCCTGTTTTTTGGCCAAAATTAGCACTTTTATGATTTTTTTGGTGGCTTTCTTGATATCCAAATTCAATTTTGATTGTGTAAGTGTAATGTATAACATAAAGCTAATCTTTCTTGAGTTTTGGGGGACCTAATATGCTATATAGCATAGTATATGATGATGGTTGATTTTTTTGATTGCTGAAGAATACGATACATTTTAGAGTAGCAAGTATAACTTTCTCAATATTGCTAGTTTCTTAGGCCAATTGTGTGTATTTTGTAGGTAGTGACCATATCTGATCATAGACTACAAACTTGGCTAGATATTGAGTAGTTTCTATGGGTTTCTAGAGGTCATAATGCTAAGCCCAGTTTTTTCATGTTTGTTGTATTTAGCACTTTATCATTGCCCCCAAGGTTCCAATTGTAAGAGATCCATTATCCTTTTGACATGATCCATGGCTCCTTTTGAATCCAGAGGCCGAAAGGGAACTAAGAAAACATGTATATAGTATCTGTATTGAGCGTGACTATAGAAACTTTGATGATAGGTCCGCAGAATGGCAAAAATGCAACTTTTTGGTACCTATTTTTTTGCCCAAAAAAAAATTAGTGAGGTAAAAGCAACCATATGTTTTGGTGACCAACCCATTGAAGTTAACAGGGAATTTTATCTCATGTCCTACAAAAATCTCCACTCTTATTTATATGCAATCAACCATAAGAAATTGTTGTTTTGGACAAAATGCACTGGTCCATCAACTTTGGAGGCTTGTAGTGACCAAGGGATGAGAAAAATTACAAGTTTCTCATTTTTTCCATATGTAGTAGTTATTGAACTATAAGCTCATGAAAGGATTTTTAAAAATGAGTGGATCTACTATGGTTTTGGAGTTTTTTCCCAAAACCCTGAAAGGACACTTTTATGTCTTGTTAGGTTACCATTCTAGTGTTAAGAAATAGCTAAGCTTGTGAATGCTAATGTCATCCCCCTGTTGCCGCCTGTGTGGTACCATTACTATGTCCAACAACCTCATGCTAAACTGGTTCTTAGAAGCCAGCTCGCTCATCCAGTGGGGTGATGAAATCTATGTATGCAAAGCTCTATCCTACATTGAGTCAACCCTTAGCTGGAGACCATCCATGTGTCACCATCAATGTGAAAAAGCATGAGGCAAACATCACCAACAACAACCAGCTCATCAACACTAAAAATGATCGCAACTTATTGTATGGAGCTAACTTCCAGGTTACCTTCGTAGGCTTTCCCATGGATAGCATTAGAGTGTCTATTGCAGACTCCTAGTTGCTCAATTCTATAAGCTCATGCTCGAGATGGAGAACAATGGACTCAACAAAAACATCACCTTTGGCCCTAGTATTGCCTTGGATTTTGGCCTCAAAGGAGCTGACATTTCCATGGCCTCCTACTTGTCCGAGCTTTTGCACTTTGCTAACCCCGTCACTGCTCTCATACAGAGCACTAAGTAGCACAACAAAGATGAGAATTTAATAGGTCTGATTTGGGTGATAACGAGGCATGAATAGAAAGTCATCTGCATATGCCTGCCCAATAATGTCCGGTCTTGATGGTAGCCATAGCCCATAAAGGCAACCAGAGGAAGTCAAATGATCTAGATGCAAAAGCAAAGGGCTTGTGGAAATGGCAAACAACTAAGAGAGCAACCTTGCTTCATATTCACAAGGAGCATCCAAGAGGCCAAGAATCCCCATGGAAGCAAAGTGAGCATACGACAAGTGTACAATACTGGCTAACTTTGTCTCACAGAGCAACCAAGGGGCCAATACTCAATCAACTGAACACATAGAACACAACACTTACAATTAGTGTTTGAATAGCTACAAGCTCACGTGCTGTATGCTAAGCAAAGCAAGTGCAATTTCTTTAAAACAAAGATACATTACCTCGGTCATGTGATCTCAACCATCAAGAATCCTTGAGGAAGTGCTATTAGCACATAAGAAGTGTACAACATTGACTAACCTTGCCTCATGGAGCATCCAACAAGCCAAGGCCTGATCAGTCAACTCACCATCACCAATCCTTGAGGAAGTGTTGTGATCATATAACAAGTGTGAAATCTTGGCTAACTTTGGATCAAAGCCAAGACATCACACAATATCCACAATGAATTCCCGTTGTACACAATAACAAAGGCCTTTTCAATGTCAACTTGCATGACAAGTACAATTTTGCGTATTCATTTCCAAAAATAACATTTTCCAAATTATCTATGATTTGTCAATGAGGCATGAAACATATTGTGCCAAGTGAATACCTACGAGAAGGTATGAGTGACAATCATCTTGGCAAGAATTTTGTATATGACTGGAGATGCTTGAAAGAATATCTCTCTCCCTCTTGCAATATAGAAAAAATAGAGGTGTGAGATAAACAATGGGAGGAGCAAGAGGTAAAGATGAAGTGGGTGAAAGCTCAAGACCAAGCCTCCTTACCCAAGTGATTGAAGATGCTCCAAGATGCGCAAGCGGCTGTAGGTGTCAATCATATGACAACAAAACTGACGCAATCATGTGCACAACATTGAATTCCAAGTGCACACATCTGATTGACATTCCCTACAAAGCCCTAGTGAAAGGTGCAAGGATTAGAGAAGGCTCTTTTGGTGTATGCACAATATACACCATTAAAAGAATTTCTTTCTTTCTAGAGAACATCACATATATAGGAAAATGCTACAAGGGAGGGAATGAGGGAAAATTGGATATCTTCGAGACAGAGCAAGGAATGAAAATAATTCACCCATCCATTTTACGATGCATTGGATTTACCACTAAGGCCCCTAGATCACAATCTTTCCATAATACAATGGGGGTGCCTTGGGAGACATGATGTGCCATCTGCCAATTGCCCAAGGAGCATTCAAACGCTACATGCACATGCTACAATATGGCTGGATAAATTTGCCACCAACAACTCATCACTTACTAGAGATAGAGACTACATAGCTAAAAGGAGTGATCAAGAAGATTCCAACAATCTTACATTCTCTTATTAATGGCATTGTGGCTGCTCATTCTGTTGGTATAGTGCATAGAAACTTACATCCCTACAACATAATGCTAGATTTTACTCGTGCAAAATAACCCGACGTTGGTATTATTGATTGGGACATGATGCTTAGAACGCCAACCAAGCACGTATCAAATAAGTTTTTGCATCCTGCAGCTCAATCAAACTATCCCACATTTTACTAGACAATGATCACTTTAATTGTTTCATTGTAAGTTACTCACTTTGCAGATGGGTGAAAGCATAGAATGGTGTATAAATACTTGGTGTCCATGGACACCAAGTATGATGCTATGGATGGAACCATAGCTGGGCTTTTAAGTCAATAATTTTTAAATGAATATAGGTAAGATAATTGACTTCACGACTCCACTACTCGGATTGAAAGACATGGAGCGGTTAGCATGCATGGAACTCTCCCTCTCTCTCTCTCTCTCTCTCTCTCTCTCTCTCTCTCTCTCTCTCTCTCTCTCTCTCTCTCTCTCTCTCTCAGATGGCTTCCAATGCCCATCTCCATCTCTCTCTCTCTCTCTCCGAATCTCCTGTTCAGAATATAGATGATGGAGACTCCCTTCCTCTCGCTTTGGTTCCAACTCATACCTCCTCACAAGCAGCAATGGAGCTTCTTGAACTCAACAATGCAGCACAAATGGATTTCAGTTCACTCTTACAATCATGAAGTTTTGTACGACTTCATTCATTTCAAACTACTGCAGACTGTTCCAGGATGGTGGACGACAGATTTTATGATGAGGCACATGGAATAGACACCATTCATACGCAGGTGCACTCCAAGAGAAAGGCTTGTCTAAATGAGGATGAAATTATTGCAGTGAGGAAGTATGAAGCACAGGCTAAACGTGAGTATAGAAAGCGATGTCGTGCAAGAAAGAAAGTACAGCCAAGCGTCAACATTGGAGTGGAAGATTGTCATAGGGAGGACGTCGATGTACACACAAAGGAAGACAAGAAACAACATACTATTCAAAATATTATTTAGCACATTGTGAGAGAGTTGCATAGTTACGGGAAAGAAGATAAGAACGCAATTCTTCAAGGTGTTTTCAATGATGATAGAATCTTGCCATTCTGTGAAGATTTGTATCTTCTTGCACTCAAGGTCTCCTTACAGGAATTAAAGATTCCAAAATGAGATGTTGTTAAAACGAAGCACATTCAGCATGTTGGTGAATGGATTACTGCATGATAATGGGAGCCAAGGTAGAGGTGTTACTCTACATAAAGTAGCAAAGCTATTAAATGTTCATCCAAGGAATTTATATTCAGCTTTGGGTAGACTTGATAGCGATCCTATGTCAAGTACGCCGAGGTTCGACTTATGCAAAGGAAAGTCTGGAAATGCTGGGTCCTTATCGGAGGAATTGAAGCAGACAATTATTACATTTTGGATAGAGTAGAGTAGGGTGTCTCCAAACAAGAAAGATATTTGTCGGAAACGATTGGGAAGAAAACATTATCAAGAGCATCCCATACACTTACTTGATGAATCTCAGGTAAACATGTCTCATTCTTTCAATGAATAACTCTCAAGTGAAAAATCTCACTCTTATGAATAGCTACCCATTGGGTGTTATGGAGTTGTGTACATCCTACTATATGTGATATGTAGCCAAGTAATGTGTCAAGATAGTCCATTGTCTCTACCTACGCTATTATGTGTGCTATATTGCACAAGCGTAGCCCAATGTCCCTGTCTATGCTATAAGTGTGCCATGTAAAAGGACTCTATTGTGGTAAGATAGCAACATGTGTGCTATATAGTAAAAGTGTGTGTAAGAATAGCACAATGTTCCTGTCTATGATATGATGTGTGGTATGTGAAAGAGCTATATTACATATTGAGAGCACTATGTGTGCCATATAGAGTTACTGTGTGTAATAAGAGGCCAATGTCCCTATCTATGCTATTATGTCATAGTATTTCTTGCAGTATGAGTGCTATAAAGCATAACTATGTGTAATAATAGCCCGATGGTCCTGTCTATGCTATTATGTGTGCCATGTAGCAGGACTCTATCAGAGTATGACAACATCATGTCTGCTATATAGCAGACATGTGTGTATAATACCACAATATACCAATCTATGGTATTATGTGTGCTATCAGATTTTATAATATTATGAGAGCACTATGTGTGCTACATAGCAGATGTTAGTGTAATAGTAGCACGGTATCCATGTCTATGCTATTATGTGTGCTATGCAAAGTGTGATATGTGTAATAATAGCACGATATCCCTGTCTATGCTCTTTTGTGTGGTATGTAGAAGAATTGTGTTATAATATGAGAGCACTATGTGTGCTATATAGCAGACGTGTGTGATGTGTGTGTAATAATAGCTAAAAATCCCTATCTATGCTATTATGTGTTATATAACAAAATTGAGCATGTAATAAAAGCTGAGTTATCTATCTATGCTATTATCTATGCTATGTAGCATAGATATATGTATTTATACCAATGCATCTGTAGCTATGCTATTATGTGTGATATATAGCAAAATGTAATTCTAATGCATTTTGTTTTCAAGCAGACAGAGTATTTCTTGAAGTTTAAAGATAGCCACCCACATGTGACAATTGGGAAAAGGGCCTTTGAGAAGCTGAAGCCTTGGTTCATGCGAAAGTTGAAAGATCGAAATACTTGGTCATGTACATGTAAATGCAATGTTTGCAAATCAGATGGGGTGAATGCAGAATGTCTTGCTTTTGAGCACTCTCTTTTAGGGATCACGAAGTTGTGGGAATCATGCGTATGTACAAAGGCTGAGGGGGATATGTTCCATAAACACACCTGCTTGATGGGCCAATGCAAAAACTGTGGTGTGGTAAAAGCTCAGCCTTTGTCCACAAGAACTTGTAGAGATGACAAAGACAATTCCCCTGCAAGTCTTCGAGGACATTAAAGTTCAAACTAAGCATGGTCTAATTAAGAGAAATATGTTTTCACTCAAACACGTGGCTTTAAGTGAGCTGACAGGGAGGATTAAAGACGACATCAGAATCTTCATCGAGCACAATTTCACTTACAGATGACAGGCACATCAATACAAAGAATGCTTGAAGGTGTTTCCTTCAGATACCATTATATCTGTAGTAGACTTCGCTGAAAATTACTCGTTCAAAGAGAAAAATGAAGTACAATCCATGCATTGGCATACAGATCAATGCACCATCCTTGTTCACATAACGTACATGCGTGACAACGAAGATGTCAATATTATCAAGCATATGCATTTCTACATCTCCGATGATAGGCAACATGATATGCTATTTGTCCAACATTGTTTTCTTCTTTGTGATCAGTGGCTTAAAGACTAAGGGCTGAATTTCAAGAATTGCTGGGTGTGGTCAGATGATGCAGCCTTGCAATTCAAGGCTACAAGGACATTTTACCTTGTTGCTAGATATTACCAACTAACAGGTACAGAGATGACATGGATTTTTTTTGGCTCTCGCCATGGCAAGGGGGAGCATGATGGCGCTGGCACTGTGATAAATAGAGCCCTTACACATGAACAACTCAAGAGTAATGGATTTGTTCTTAGGCAAGATGTAGACGTGGTTGCATTTTTTATGAGAACAATGTCCAATGCTGCATGCAGCTCTTATGCACAATCCACTAAAGCAGGTCCTACTATAAACAGGAAATTTTGGCTAGTAAAAGAGACAGAAGTGGACACGTCTAATCTATGGGGTTGTGAGAGAGTACCATGATCTCGATCACTCCATTGCATTTCAGGATTAATCATCATGATCCTACTCAATTAAGGACCAGGCGAGTTTCTTGTTTTTGTGATGCTTGCATGAAGGGCCATTGGAGGACTTGTTCCAGCAAATCATATGCAGGCAAGTGGACACATAAGACATTGAAACCACTCTCTGAGATAGCAATAGAGACTCAGGTACCAGAAGATGAAGCTGTAATGTTTGAGGGATCCCAGGATATGCTAAGTGAGTATCTCATTGAAGGTGATAACTTTGCAGTCAATGCAGACGCTGGCAATGCAGAAGGTGAAGAGTTCTTTCTTTTGAGATGTACAAAGAGAAACTGGATGACAGATTGCATCTTAAGAGATAAGTGGAAAAACAAATGTGATAAAAACACTTATGTTGTCACAGGGTGTTATTATCAATAGCAAGAGGGGGACCCAAATCACTACACTCTACTTGATGATAGGGGAGTTACTAACCTGTACTCTCACCTTGTTCAGGAAATCAAGTTTGACATGCCTTTGGTAGATGCTACCTCAAAGAAATATTATTTATCTCCGGAACTACATGAAACCATTTACAATGCCATGCCCTATGAAGCAGCATGATACCTATTTAATAGACTTATATTATGTTCTATATAGCCTTCACCATTCAGTACCTCCTTACACATGTCCATTGTGCTATGTATCACATAGCACACAACCACACATAGCACATAGCATAGAATCACACACATTTTAGATAATGAGGTTACTATTGTGAACATGTTGCACCTTGAAAAAAGTTAGCCAAGATATTTGTCAGAAACGATTGGGAAGAAAACATTATCAAGAGAATCCCATTCACTTTCTTGATGAATCTCAGGTAAACATGTCTCATTCTTACAATCATCTCACTCTTATGAATAGCTACCCATTGGGTGTTATGGAGTTGTGTACATGCTACTATATGTGATATGTAGCCAAGTAATGTGTCAAGATAGTCCATTGTCTCTACCTAGGATATTATGTGTGCTATATTGTACAAGTGTGTGTAATAATAGCCCAATTTCCCTATCCATGCTATAAAAGGACTCTATTGTAGTAAGATAGCAACATGTGTGCTATATAGTAAAAGTGTGTGTAAGAATAGCACAATGTTCCTGTCTATGATATGATGTGTGGTATGTGAAAGAGCTATATTACATATTGAGAGCACTATGTGTGCCATATAGCGTTAGTGTGTGTAATAAGAGGCCAATGTCCCTATCTATGCTATTATGTCATAGTATTTCTTGCATTATGAGTGCTATATAGCATAACTATGTGTAATAATAGCCCGATGGTCCTGTCTATGCTATTATGTGTGCCATGTAGCAAGACTCTATCAGAGTATGACAACATCATATCAACAAAATAAAATTACATCATATCACCAAAATAAAATTACATCATTCAATCATTAAGTTTAGAGAACTTTGAACAGGTCAGTTTTTTGTATAGTAATTAAGTACATTCAGTGCGCAAAATGTTGTACACATGATTCCATAACCACAATCAAACTTCCCTACATACTTCTCGTTGACTTCTATAGTGGATGATGACACGAGCAGACACTATGTCCGAAGGATTTTCAAACTGGTTCATCTTTGCATAAGCATTAGGGATGGGTGAGACTATCCACTTGACTAACCAAGGGAACAATGTGCTAACCAGGTAAATTGGGGACTAACAAATATCTACTGGTTCAAATGAAGCAGGACAGACCCAAGTCCTGGGAGGGTTGAGCAGACACTTGTAGAGTGTGTCATCCACCACCAGTGTATTATCAGAGTTGAACTTAGGACGGTGCTTCCAAAAGTCTTTCAAACATATGGGCTTTGCATTATCTCTACATGGAGGGATCCCAGGAACTTCATTTAGATTGAAGCTCGCCTCTCTACACCCCTCTTGACCGATAATATTGAGGAAATTCTGTTTGTTCAGCCTAGGAAAGCATGCACTCAAAGCAAGTGCTAGATTGTCCTGGGTCATGCAGCTCCATAGTGCAACTTGTGCTCTTTGCAGCAGTGCATGCAAAAAGATTGATGCATTGGGCCTGACCACATATTCAAATTGCATCTTTCCTGTAGCATTTGGCCCAGTGACTATCTGATACCTTGATCTTTCCCAATCAAGAGTACTGCTTCTCGCTATTCCTTTGTAGAAGGAGACCTTATACCTCCTTATGAGAAGCCCATTCACATCTAGTATGATGCATAAATTGTCCCTTCTCTTCTTGTCCTCAAAAGACGTAGGAGGCAGTGCAAAAATCTGTACTGGCATTACCACAAGACACGGCCTCTCTTGCCTCTCATATTCATGTCCATTTTTGGCCTCTTTATCAGCATTCTTTGTACCTGCCTCATTTGTAATGGTAGCAGCCGCTCGACCCATAAGGAGCTCCGGACTTTTACCTTTGGTATTCCCAACAGTGGGATCTGTACAAGACTCAGTTGTATCATGTGAAACTACCTCTTTCCTATCCACAGCAGCCAGGAAATGTTCTCCCATTGCCTCTCCCGATTGAGCTGCTCTATAAGTGGGCACCTCTATGACTTTCCCTGCCTCATTGTTTTGCTCTATACATGCCTCAGTTGTATTATGTGTATTTTCCTCTTTCATGTCCGTAGCAGCCACGAGAACTTCTCCCATTGCCTCTCCCGATTGAACTGCTCTGTCGTATGCTTCAGTTGTGTCCCGGCAGAAGCCGCGACATCACCGTTACCCACTACTTAGCCTATTGCAGGTACTCTCTTAGTGAGGTCCTCCTCATCCAAGCCTCCCATATCTTCAACAGTGGCATATGTACCCTTTGCCTACTCTGCATCAACAATGTCATCAGCTGCATCACTTGGACAGACCACCTCGGCTTCGGCTGTGACATCACTTGCACCCACTGCCTCACGTGTTCTAGCTTCTCTCTCAATGAGGACCTCCTCACCCATGCCTCTGGTGTCCTCAACACTGGCATCTGTACCCATAGGAACAACTGCATCAAGAAGGACATCTATGACAGCATGAACAATACTTTCTGTTCCACCATCATTAACATTGCCATCAGCAATAGCATCTGTGCTAGCATCAACTTCCATAGCATCCACAATGTCATTTGTGAAGGCATCAACTATTGTAGCATCAGCAATGACATCTGTGCAGGCATCAACTGTGGTAGCATCATCAATGGCATCTATGCCAGATTCAACAGTGGCATCTGTACCCATAGGCACAACTGCATCAAGAAGGGCATCTATAACATCAAGAAAAATACTTTCTGTTCCACCATCATTAACATTGCCATCAGCAGCAGCATATGTGCTAGCATCAACTTCCATAGCATCCACAATGTCATTTGTGCAGGCATCAACTACCATAGCATCAACAATGGCATCTGTGTAGGAATCAACTGTGGTAGCATCATGAATGGCATCTGTGCCAGATTCAACAGTGGCATTTGTACCCATAGCCACAACTGCATCAAGAAGGGCATCTATGATAGCATGAACAATACTTTCTGTTCCACCATCATTAACATTGCCATCAACAGCAGAATCTGTGCGAGCATCAACTTCCATAGCATCCACCATCTCATTTGTGCAGGCATCAACTAGCGTAGCATCAACAATGGCATCTGTGCAGGCATCAACTACCATAGCGTCATCAATGGCATCTGTGCTAGATTCAACTGTGGTGGGGGTGGGTAATGTACCCTTTTCAAGTTTAGCACGGTCAACATCTGTATGCACATCATCATGCACAACCTGCACATCAATTGCATTAGGCACATTTGGAACAAATTCAGCAGTACTAGTAGGTGTGCAAGGATCAACTGTATCAAAAGACACTTTTTTTTGCCTGTAACCCCCCTGGAAGCTGTAGCACCCCTTCTTGGATTCTTCACAGGATAAGACTGAGCGAGTGATTCTATAGACCCCTCATCTAGAAACCATGAAGAGCGAGTGCGTCTCATGCAAGTTCCTCTTTTTTCAGCTTCTTGATTATCTACGACAAGAGAAAGTAGAAACATATTACTAAACATGTACAAAAAATAAATCAAATAGTTTGCAACTACTCGATGCAAAAGAATTAAGAGACATGTCACTAACAAGTTCCAACACTTGATTCATCAATGAGCATGGATACAATAGGGGTGCAATGGATTGCACATGCCTTCTAAAGACATCTTCTAATTGCATGAAGTTACAACAAAAACACACTCATTGCTTTGAATTTGGTTTCTTTCTCTTCCTACATGAATCAAGAGGTATATCCATTGTGGGACTTCCACCTAAGTTCTTGGGAGTTGATTTCTTGCGCTTCAGTGTTGGCTTCTTCTCCACTAGAAGGGGTGTTGCTTTCACCGCATCTGCAACTGCCTCATCTGATGCTTCATCTCTAGTGTCCACACTTGGTGATGCTTTGGCACTCAACGGAGAACGCAACAGCCTTCTTGGAGTTAGTTGTTGCCTAGGTGATTTGACTGCAGAAGACTTTTCCATCAAGATGTCTTCAACTACTCCACGTACTGCATCCCCTACGACAAACTCCGCTTCAAGGGCCGCTTCAAGGGCCGGCTGCATCCCTCGGGTAGACTCCGCTTCAAGGCCTGGCTGCATCCCTGGGGTAATCACGCCATTCTTCCTTGTGGAATGCATCATCTTGTTGGAGAAAGCATGAGATGGTTGTTCTACAAAGCAAGCTATTTACAAAGTCTCACTTGGAGTATCCCAAAATACACACATAAATACTGATTTTGGTACCTACCAATGGCCTGTGTAGAGAATCTCTCTGTTTTTGTCCTCAATGATTCTTGTATACTGGTCTCTGCTGCGATGTCTGTACCTGCAAATGATTTCATTAAATGCAAGAGTTTAAACTACCAATGGAAAATGGGCCTACAATAGTAGTAGTAAATAATTGACACAGTGACTACCTGCACTTGATTCTTTCATCTCACTCTTCACCTTCAGACCAATCATATGCTTAGCTCTAGGGGGAACAGACATGTTGCAATCTAGTGCAACACAATAGCCATAGTCCCTACATACATGCGCACAGCATAGAATATGGTACACATGGGTGCAAGGCAGGGAGAATACATCCAAGCTTCTGGCATCGAACTGGAATCCACATCCTACACAATGGTAGAACCCATTAAGTGCCACCTTGCTAATGCTCTGCTTAAAATCCACAGGAGGAAAAGGCTTCATCAAATTGGCTCCCATGTTATGTGAAGTCCTCTCCATGGTAACACAAAATTTAAAGTGCTCTGATTCCTGTGCTATGTTGGTCTCTACTTCTGCAAGTAGTGCCTGTGAAACAAAGAAGACAACACATCTAATTTAAGTCTCAATAACCCAACAAAAGCAAATTGCTGAAAAGAATATGCAGCGTGAATCTTATCCCTTATTTGCAATACCACATATAAGAGAAGCACTTACTCTATATGCTATAAAAACAAGCTTGATGTGGTATATGATATGCACTGTGCTCTATAGCACATAGCACAATCCAAGTATAATGTGCTATAAGTGCTACATAGAGTATGCACTGTAGATCATAGCAGAGAGACTTTTTAAAATACCAGATATAGCCCAAACATTTTCTCTATATGCTATATAGCACAAGCTTGTTGGGTATATGATATGCAGTGGGCTATATGAGACATAGCACATAGCATATAGCACAAATATTGTGCTATGTAGCACATAACAAAAATAGAGATTGTGCTATATAGCACAATTCACTATTCCACACACTCTAGGGCTATATTGTGAACATATAACACACAAAATGTGTTATTTAGCACATAGCACATAAAAAGATTGTGCTATGTAGCACATATCAATATTTAACACACTTTAGGGCTATACTGTGAGAATATAACATACAGGTATGCTATATAGCACGTATGACACATGTCCATTGTGCTATGTATCACATTGCACATAACCACACAGAGCACATAGCATAGAATCACACACATTCCAAATAGATGAGGGTACTATTGTGAACATGGTGCACCTAGATTGAACTATAAAGCACATAGCACATAACCACTTATAGCATATAACCACCCACTCCATGAAGATGATGGCTATGTTGTGACCATATGGCACATATTTTGTGCTATATAGCACATAGCAGAAATAGAATATGCTCATACAGTACATAACCATACAATCCATAACACTCTAACCACATAACCACATGGAAGTGAACCACATACTCCAAAACAAAGTGAAGCACAAGTAGCAGGGTATGCACCTTTTCTTTAGCCACATTGGCTTCTAATTCAACAACGTTCTCTCTAGTAGTACTCGAGAACTGTCCAATCAAATCAATCAGGCGTTGTGGAGCTACAGGGTCTTGCACGCAATCAATCTCCATTTGCAACTTTATGGCCAAAGTGTTTGAGCTTTGAGCACCCTCAGCCCTATGCAATTATTTGACTTGATCCTCTACCTGCTTTTTTGCACCCTCAACTCTTGACTTATAGTCTTGCAGTCTGCCCTCTGCAATATTCTTCATTTTTGCAAGTGCCCTACTATCCTCCTCTACCAATTGTACCAGGCATCCTCTTGTAGGCACGCTTGACAATGGTACAGACGTACCTTTTGTTTTCAATGATGATATGGTAGAGGCAACAGTGGTTTTGGAACCTCTCCCTCTACCACTCATCTAATCTTCCCACCTCTTGATCTTGTTTTGCAAGTTGTGTCTTTCTTCTGAGGCTCTCATTTCCCTCTCTGCAAAGATAGCCCAAGAAATTTGATGTTTGCCAGATTCATTGCAGTTTTCCAATGCAAAGGCCTTTGCAAATTGAGTCCCTACTTCATACATGAAGGGACCCTCCTGGTAGACATCCCAATGTCTCCACACAAGCTTTTGTAAGAACTCCGACCGAGCATGGTATGCCTTCACTTTCTTCTGGCTACCCAGAATAGGCTTTGGGCATATAAAGATAGCTTCCCAGTCCTCCTCAGAGATGTCACTGTTTCCTGTCAAGCTACGCGGATCAACTCCCTCCAATGGCTATCCACGCTCCATATGAAATTCCTCGGCAAGACGACAAAAATTCGTATGTAGAGGTAGTTCAATGTTCCTAACTAGACTACTGCTTTCTTCAATAAGATGCTTTGAGGAAGGTGCCATGATGCAGTCTCAAATTATATACCTGCACATCATCCAATGAACTCATGAGACGAGGTGTGCCCTCGCTTATCATCCCTGCTAAAAAGAAACAAGAACTTCATGGGCCTGCTCTTGTAAGCAGGGCATTCAAGGTGATGTGGTATGGGATTTGCCCCCAGATTGCATGCAGCTTGTGGACTAGCAAATTACCTCGAGAGTGTATGTCCTCTCATGCAGCCAACAGTAGCATTAGGTTTTGCTCGCCTCTTGTTGCAAATGAGCAAGATGTGGCACTCATGCAGCTCCAAATGATCCAAGGTGGGACGCGCGTGCTCAAGTAGTAGAGAGTGTACATGTTCAATGGGAGAGACATACCTCGAAGAGAAGAGGGCAGTTACTGCAATCGTCCTTGAAGCAGCCAAGCTTGCACAGTAGAATCTCTAAGCACAATAGACCTTGAGCACGCGCGCGAGAGAGAGAGAGAGAGAGAGAGAGAGAGAGAGAGAGAGAGAGAGAGAGAGAGAGAGAGAGAGAGAGAGAGAGAGAGAGAGAGAGAGAGAGAGAGAGAGAGGTGGGGGGTGGGGGTGGGGGTGGGGGGGGGGCACGGCGTTTCAAACTACCAACTACTCATGAAACAAAGTGGGTGTGTGAAGGCTGAAATTTTCAGTATAACATTTTTTAGAATATAAATTTGGACTTCTAAAATATGGCACAGTGACCACACCCCCAATGTCATGCTATGCTATTTAATTGTATCACATATATAGCTTTCCACCTATTCATACTTTCACCGAGATATAACTAAATGGCTACACTTAAGAAATTTCTCAACAAGGGACAATACAACCAGTCACTTTTAGAATACACGGCCTTCTACTTACCTACTTGGTCGTTGAAATCAACTATCTTTAACATTGTGTTGTACTTGAATTGACTGGAAGTACTCTTGACATGATTGATCATTTTAACACTAGCTTTGTGTGAACATCAACCTCTTTAGTGGCTTTAAGTAACTCTTGTGTAAATTCTTGTTCTCACGAACCATAGGAAACCTCACCAAAACCTTTCAAGGATTTGTGCTCAAGGTACGTAGGTAGTTGAAAACAATTAGAAAAAAACAATAACATATGAAATTAGTATTTTTCAAGGGCAATCTTTTAGGTACAATAAAGAAAAACTTGCTCAAAAATTTTGATATCCCATAAAGATCCCTTAAAAACCCTTAAAGCACATTGACACTTTTTTGAAAAATACTTGGACATGCAATACAATAACAGTTTCTAGATATACTATTTTTACAAAAAACACGAGCGACTTGGTTTAGGCTTCAAAGACATGTATGCTATCAAATAGCAAGATATTGTAAAAGATGGTATATAATGTGCGAATATTAATCTAATAAGATAAAATAAAATAAACATTACTATGATATAGTATGTATGTCATGCAAGTCATATACATATAGAAAACGGAGTTGTCAACATAAAAACTAAGTAAAGTTTATCAATAAATTACATACTTTGAAGTTCTAAAAGAATCTATCTGCTGATAGGAGCCATATGTTTTGAATCCAAATTGATACTTCAAAAACTTGAGAGCATAAAATTATTTGAAAACACAAATATAGAAGGAAATGTCATTTGTGCTTACATATAACAAAATCTAAAAGTAGAAAAATGTGATGACAAATAGAACAATCATTGCATTGTATTGTTATGAATATGCAGAGAAACTCTTACCTTGTTGTAGATCCTCTTGCTAACCTGTAAATAGAATAACTTAACAAGAAACGTTGATTATAGATAAAATATTTTTCTGGTTAAAGATGATGTGTACATTGCTGCTTGTGAACCCAAATAAGGATACTGCAAAATATACGTTCTTTGTCCAATTGGGAAACATAAAGCCATCATATGTATTGAATGAGAATGCATAATGACGTTAGTAAATCAAGGAAAAAGAATCATGCTAACTAATTCTGGGAATCAAATAAAAGATTATACAGGAATTTTTAAATGTTTTTTAAAAATACTTTTGCACTAAACTCACTCTCTCACTTCAATTAATGTACTCTTACATCATTCGATATTACATTTATAACATACATTTTACCTCACATGCTGTCAAGCCATGGGAGTACAAAGGAATTACCCTTAGTGGAACCGTTGTGATCGTTTGGGACAGTAATAAGACTTTGATTGAGGTAATTGAGGTTTCTTACTCCAAAAGAGTTTGGAGCCTTGATAATAATCATGGACTGATGAGTGCAACACTATTGATTTGGTTTTCAATCAAAGCAGTTTGTATTTGTGGATGGGATTCCTAACCTCACTCTTATCTTATTGAAGACATGGCAAGAACCACAAACATAATTGTCAATCCATGGGATGAAGTTGGTTTGACTAGTGCTTGGAGGCTACAAGAGGGTTTCAAGCCCTTGAAAAACAACATACAAATTGCATCTAAAACAAGCTACACTCGAATGACCTAAGTCATCAAAAGCTAGTCGCTAATCGACAAGAAAACCATGATTGTTACAGCATCAAACGACATCGGAATACTATGAAACTTCTAGGACAAGTTCATAATACCTAAGCACACATGCTTATGGTCTCAAATCTCACTTTCAATGATGGGCAAAAAATGCACTTATTAACAGTAGTAAGATTTTGACCTAGTTGCTTTCGACCTTGAATGCATCTAAATGCTTAACAATGACGCTCCAATACCCCACCTATACTTACTTTGTGATTTATTAGCTTAAATTACTACTTATGATGAAATTAGGCCGCTCGTCGGTGACATCAAAAGCTACAAATTATCATGCTATGTTTACGTCAATGCATAGAGCTCTTACTTGTGGGTGCAACGCAACAGATGGCACTGCAATGTGACAACCGCCAAGGGAGATAGAAGCAAGAGAAGGAGAGAGGAGAGCATCATAAGCTCATGCTGTGTATTTATTATCCAAAAACTTTACAAAGTTGGCTTTTATACCTTAGCCAAGGTTTGTTAGGTCAAAAACTAAACATCTGGGAGCTCTAACCAAGGACTAGTTGATACAATCCGGAATCTTATATCTCCGGCTCATAGATTACAATATCCTCTCGCCAAATAGGAGCTACAATATTCCGCATTTATCTAAAGAATATGTGTTTTTACAATGAAGCTCCCATAGAATGTTACATGGGTTATCTTGCTGCTAACATTCCCCCTCGTGTACTGTGTCGTCCCTTGACAGAGTTTCATGGAATGAAGTAGCCTTCAAGTTGACGGCTATTGAGGCGGTCTTTAAGTGCTTGAAGAGATTTTTTATATTGGACGCGTCGTTCTTTCTCAAGGACTTGCAAGAAGTGAATAGTAACTCTATTCTTTAATTCTATGGTTGAATATCCAACAAACCTCGCACAATTAAATTGTTGATCATTGGTCCAAAAACTTTTATACGCCATGTGAAGAACCCAGTGTAAAAGGCTTCTTTGAATGTCAACATATTGCTCGATGGCACTACAAAAAAAAGGTGTTATCGACGTATATAGCGACGCTTGACGTCTCTATACGCGTCGCTATATGCGTCCCTGTGAAACTGTCGCAAAGAGCGTCGATATACGCGTGGAAAGGGTTTATTGGTGACGTAGATATCGACGCGTATATAGACGCTAATATAGATGTAGATAGCGGCGCGGATATTGTCGACCATAACAGAAAAAATTTTCTTGGATAGAGGGCAAGTAGCCTGGCCTGTGCCCAGTGAAAGGATGGACATAGCCACCACAGCCAGACTTCTTGCCCTCTGCCCAAGAAAGCGAGCGGCACCAAAATCAACCGTGCTCGGTAGAGTTCCCTTTGTTTTTACATAAACTTTTCAAAAAAATTATATCATGTATACGCCTCCTACATGCTATCCATGTAGGATCTCACATGAGATTTAAGGCCAATGACCATAACAAACCATAACCATAACTTAAAAGCATAACCATAACGAACCATAACCATAACTTAAAACCATAACCATAACGAACCATAACTATAACTTAAAATCATAACCATAACTTAAAACCATAACCGACCATAACCACTTTGATCATAACCAGAAAAAAAATTAACAATGACCATAAGCATAACCAGAAATTTAAACATAACCATAAACAAAACCTGAACCATAACTATGTCTATACAAGAATAGGAGAAATAACCATGTCTATACAATGACAATGACAATAACCATAACCATAAGGAAAACAATAACTTTCTAAACAATAATCATAACCATATATATATGTCTATACAAACGGAGACACAGAAGCGTGTCTGTGTCTCACAAAGCATATATACGAAATCCGGTCCACTGATGACTAGGCGTCACAACTTGCACATAGGACAACTCACAAAATTAGTATTGATATTACTTCACATATACTCACTTAATTAAATCAACTCACACATATTAACGTCTCACCTCAAGCGATCAGCGAGACTGTAAGGCCTCCCAGTCTACAGGCTCTCCTGAAGCATCAAGATCATTCAATACTTCATAGATACCTCTGCGATATCCATCTGACTCCTCCTGACGTGTCGGGGCTCGATGCATCGCAAGATTTTGCGTTTATACAAAAATCAAAGTAATAAGAATACATGATTCATCGCGTTTTAAAAAATGCCATAGTTAAGATTGGATTAGAAACTCACAAACTCATAGCGAAAGGTGTCGAAGCCTTCACTGCCAAGATGAGATGTTCCCTTGGTCATCTGTCGTATCTGCGCAGCCTCACGCTGCTGTCTGAACCGCGTGGCCCGGTGCTCGCTCATCATCCCTGATCTGTAGCCACGTCTCGTGTGGGATGCCCGAAGGCTTCGGCGAGCCGGTCCTAAAAGCCTTCCGACCTGCATCTCGTCAATGTTTCACGGTGTCCCGTGCAACACCCTTGATCCACCTCCTTGGAACAACGTCAGAACCCGGAGCAGGCTAGTACTCTCTCAGGATGGTCTCCACTTTGTAAGTGACTTTGTCCTTTTTCTGCTCACCCCAAGACGTCAGAATGCTGGTCGAAAATTGTAGCTCCGCGAGCTGTCGAATCCGTTGTCTCATCTCACTCCCGAATCTATCCATGTCAGCAACACAACCATCTGCCCGTACACTATAGAGCTTGGATGCACTAGGATCGTCTACCCCCCAAGGTGTCCAAAGTGTGCCAAGAGGTGTGTCAAGAGGTGTGTCGAGAGGTGTGCCTGGGTAGGACGGGGGTCGTAAGCGAGGAGGGGTCGAAGCATCTGTGGACCCTCCTCCACAACAACCACCACCTCCACCTGACGATCGCCGAGATCGGCCGAGTAGGCCTGTGCAGCGGAGATGAGGACGTACCCGCCTTTGCCCCACCCCTAGGTGTCAAAGCGGCCGTGATGGGAGAAGCAGGCGTTGTACCCATAGGCATCCCCCCCCCCATAGGTGTCCCCCCCCTAGGCATCGGACCCTCAGGTGTGAAGCCCGGAGGTGTAGTACCCATGCCTCTGGCTACCCAGTACTGAGAAGCCTCTGCCATCTGAGCAGGCGTCATCCGTGTAACGAAGCCCATGAATGCATCTGCACTCATAGAAGTAGGATCTGGAAACTGGTCAGCCATACTAAAGTCCTGCACAAAGAAAGTAAAATAAAGGGTCAGAACAGTTGTTTAAATTAACTTTAAGATTAATTTTAAATCAACGTCTTCACAGAAACACTTATAGGCCTAGTCCTGGACGAGTGAGGCATCATCGATAAGATCTTGCACCGTACCATCGTCTATCTCTAATTGCAAACATAACTCTGCCCCAACTCGTTCTGGCAGATTGTCTTCATCCATTGCATCTTCATCTACAAGTGTCAATTCTAGATCGTCTGCATCATCCCTCGTATATCTGTCAGCTTCCTCTGCCATACCTTCGTCCATCTCATCTAATGTCACAGTAGTATGGACGTCCTCTGATTGAATTTTCTCCAGGAGATCTTGCCCTTCAAATACTTGTTTATTTCTTGGTTTCTTGGAGCAACCTGAACCACAAACCACCATTTTCGCTCTCGAGGGTCCGGTACAAAGACCACTTGCTCGCAATGTTCGGGGAGAGCAAATGTGTCGCTCGTATCTGTCCAAACCTTTGTAGAATCTATTTGCACAAGTTTGTTTCCATCTCTGCGTACCGTTGCATTGCAAGCAGAAGTAATCACCTTGAACCACTTCACATCCAACAAAAACATCTCAAACCGCCTGAAGCTTAGTTTCAAGATATCTGACACCAGACCACAGTAATCTAGGTTGCTAGTGCTCTCATTCATGTCTCTGGAACTTGCCCTGCTCTTTTGCATGAAACTAACCATTACCCCATTGTCAAACATGTTTCTTCTGCTGTCAATTTTTTGTGTTCTAAAATGCTTTCCATGTCACCACAGTGCCATGTATGTATGATACTTCCAGTCACATCCAATAGCTAGCTCTTCCTCTTCTAGAGATATGGGTTCTCCGATCTTTCAAGCTGCTCTCACTGTTGTCCAACCATGCCATTGTAGGGAATTGAGGTAGAGGAGCGAGATAGTTTGGCAAGGGTAAACCTCTAGTCGTTCGGCTTCGCCTGAAATCCTGTCGCTCCCTATTGCGTCTCTCTTTCTCTTCTTCGTACCTTTCAAGCCATTTTTGCATCGGCGCTGAATTTAGTATACATAACTTCATGATCTTTTCTCGCATGGTGTCATTCATTTTCTTTGGCACCCCTTGCCCTTGCGGCTCCTCTCCCACCAGTCTTGCATCCTCCTCATCGCTCCACAGTCGAGGCATTTCTGGGTCAGAAACGGATAGAAATTCGATTGTCAATACAAGAGAGTCTTGCACAAGCCATCCTTCTGCCATGATCCCCTCTAGACGCGCTTTTTGGTGAACAAAACCCTTAAGTGTTTTCATGAACCGCTCTAGAAAGAGCATCCAACGACTGTGGACTGTACCTGCCACTGCAACCTCATCTACTACATGGACGAGCAAGTGCATTTGGATAGTTAGGCAGCTCGTGGGTAGATACTTCTCAATCATGAAAATTGCCTCAATGGAGTTATCCCTTCCGATTGCAATAGATTCCTCTCGTATCTCCTTGGAAGAGATCCATCGCACTAGCTCTGAAATCTTGTAAATGCAGGTCCGCACTTCCTCTGTTCAACACCCCTTGATCGCCATTGGAAGAATGAATTGCAAGAACTTATGCCAGTCGTGCGATTTCAGTCCTGACAGTTGATCGTCACGGATGAATGCTGTCTTGAGACATCGCATATCTCTTGTTCGCGTCCTGAACTCTGAAATCACCCTTTTAACGTGTCGCTCTTCGTTTTTTAGCAATACCCATGGCGCTCTTGGAAGTTTTGTTTGGCTAGCTGCATTGGTGAAAGGCCACAGCTCTGGCATCTTTCCAACTGATTGCAAATCATCTCGTGAAGCTCGATTGTCTTTCATTCCCATGATTGTCTTCTAGAGGAGCTCTCGCACATTCTTGAATATATGCATTGGATCCAGCAAATGGTTAATTAGTAGATCACCCCAGTACGACAACGTATGGAGAATGGACTAAGTATTTGGCCTTAATTCAAACCCATTGACCTACAGATTTCCATACATGCTCTTGACATTTCTTTAAGACTACTTAATGGACTACGGATGGTTTTAGTAGGCATAGAAGCCATTTCCAAAGTCCATTTGCGTTTTTCCGTAGAAAAACGCAACCACATTTGACCTACGGCTTGTGTATTTGGCGTTTTTTCTATCCGTTTGACCTACGGCTTGCCATACGCGCTCTCGACATTTCCTAAAGACTACCTAATGGACTACGAGAAGCCATTTCCGAAGTTCGTTTGCGTTTTTTCATAGAAAAACGCAACTGGATTTGACCTACGGCTTGTGTATTTGACGTTTCTTTTGTCCGTTTAACCTACGGCTTGCCATACACGGTCTTGACATTGCCTTAACACTACTTAATGGACTAACGGATGGTTTCGGTAGGCGTAGAATCAGTTTTTGAAGTCCGTCTGTGTTTTTCCGTAGAAAAATGCAATCGGATTTGACCTACGGCTTGTGTATTTGGCGTTTCTTCTATCCGTTTGACCTACGGCTTGCCATATGCGCTCTTGGCATTTCCTAAAGACTACCTAATGGACTACGGATGGTTTCAGTAGGCATAGAATCAGTTTCCAAAGACTGTCTGCGTTTTTCCGTAGAAAAACGCAATAGGATTTGACCTACGGCTTGTGTATTTGACGTTTCTTCTGTCCGTTTGACCTACGGCTTGCCATACACGCTCTTGACATTGCCTTAAGACTACCTAATGGACTACGGATGGTTTCGGTAGGCATAGAAGCCATTCCCGAAGTCCGTTTGTGTTTTTCCGTAGAAAAACACAACCGGATTTGACCTACGGCGTAGAAGCCGTTTATGAAGTCCGCTTGCGTTTTTCCGTAGAAAAACCCAACCGGACTTCAAAAACAGCTTGTATTTTGGGCATTTCTTCTATCCGTTTGCCCTACGGCTTGTTATATGTCGCCGCCCAATATTTTTTGAGGAGGAAGCTTGTCTCTAAGAGCAACGACGGCGCTGTTGTTGCTCCCTAGAGGACTTTCATGTGTAAAGGTGAGAGTTGAGCTTCGAATGTATTTTGAGCTGGTCAAATAAAGTTAGAGGTTGCATCAGATGATCCAGGTCACTTTGGCTCGACATGCACAACGCCTGGTTAGACTACTGACCATGGAGGAGATTGATGAGGTCCGCCAGCGACGACAGATGCTGGATCTCCTATGATCTACCTATCCCAGCTAGCTGGTTTAGCTGCTTAGTCCACACCCAGCAATTTAGGATTCCATAATTTTTTATTTTTTCATTTTGTCATCTTGTTATTCTGACTTTGTATCAGTCTACCACATTGTAACTTTCTGGTCTCATAGCTCACTTTGGCCTTTTGAAGAGTTAATATAACATTTCATTTCATTTCTTTCTTTAATTTTATTTTTTTACGCACTCTCTCTCTCTCTCTCTCTCTCTCTCTTTAGTTTTAATTTCCTACGCACATTTTTCTATCTCTATCTCTCTCTTTAATTTACTACACGCACACACACTTCTCTCTTTCGCTCTCTCTCTCTCTTTAATTTCCTACATGCACACACACTTCTCTCTTTCTCTCTATCTCTCTCTTTAATTTCCTACACGCACACACTTCTCTCTCTCTCTCTCTCTCTCTCTCTCTCTCCTACACACACACACACCTCTCTCTCTCTCTCTCTCTCTCTCTCTCTCTCTCTCTCTTTCCTACATATACACACACATGCACACACCGCTCTCTCTCTCTATCTCTTTCCTACACACACACACACACACACGATGTGGAGAGAGAGAGAGAGAGAGAGAGAGGGGTTGGGGGGGGGGGGGGGGGAGAGTGCCATAATACCTGCTGCGCAGGTTTCGGCCAAGATCTGAGAACGCACACGTTGAGGGAGAAAATGGCCCCTTCGCGCGGGTTCGCCTTTTTTCCCCCCAAATTCTTAGCGTCGATATGTGCGTCGATATATGCGTGGAAAACTTTACCTTTCTACGCTAATATCAACGGGCATATCGACGCACATATCGACGGAGTGTAAAAACGTCGATATGGACGCGGAAAGGCACGGGCCTCGATATATAGGGCATCGATAACTTTGAGTTATGTTGTAGTGTGGCAAGAACATGCATCTGGCATAGAAGATGTAAAGAATTTCTTCTGAAGGTTTCCCACTTAATTCATAGCATAGACCCTATTTAACTTCTACAAAAGACATCCACAAACCTCCTGCTTGTTCAGGCTCATGAAAAACGTGGAGACGTGTGAGCAGCATTTTGCAAGTTTCAAAAGGTATAAAATACTGTTGGCTAGGGTATAAAAGATGATGAGGCTACTGTTTATTTATGAAAATTATGTACAAGGGAAGTAGATTAATGAGGATCTAAATTAGAGTATAATACCTGGAGGACAAAAGGGAAAAAACCCAGTGGGGAAAAGTGCCTTTGGGATAAGCGCATCATGAAGTACTCATTAGCATGGAAAATATTAATAAAGTACTGAAGGGATTATTTGCTGATAGATATTAATATAAGAGGGCAACAAATATATGAAGGTAGCATGATGGACCATTGTTTGCCTGCTGTAGTCCACTCAAGGTGTATAGGTGGAAGAAAAAAAAAACGTTTCTAATGCATATGTCCGATGATGGGACATCCTATATGCATACATAGAAATACATGAGAAACAATATGATGTGCAAGAAATATTTTGAGGGGTTCTTGAGAAAGATGGGGTAGCTATAAAAGCACATGACATGGATTTTCACGTTGGCACCCCTTTAAGAATGGTTTTTTTTGTTGAGGATATGTACTCTCATCTTACTGTGCACTGTGCATGAGTGTTGGACTCTACGACACTCCATCAGTTGTAAGTTAATAGAAATCGACTCTTATGCTCATCTCATCTAGCATGAGGGACATGACTTAGATAAACTAAACTCTTCCAGCTTGAGCATAAGTCTAATAACTACGAATCTTAGAACAGAGTTTATTATGACTTGAAGCTTTGGAACTAATGCTTTGCTCATTTAATGGTTCAACAGCCCGCCGACTCAGACTATGCCAAAGAGTGTTTTTTGCACCCTGATGACTTGACTTTTTACATTCTTGTGCTTACTACAAACATTTCTTCAGGTAAAAGTAAGCTTGAATCCTCAAAAAGAGGATTAGTGAAGGACCAATCTGGCATTCAAGGTTTTATTTGCCATACCTATTTTAGCTTCTTTGAACCTGCATTCGCATTGGTTGGGTTGTTCTTCTTTGACTGTGAAGACTCCATTATTTTTTTGATTCTTTAATTATTCTTTTTGATAGGAATCTTTGATGTTGTTGTAGGCCTCTGTTTACCATTTGCATTTAAATTTTGACTAGAAGCATTGGAAGACTTAGGAATCCTCTTAACGACCTTTGTATCTCCTTTGTTGACTTTCTTTGCTCTAGGTCTTGTTGAGTTTTTGAGATCTTCATGCATGTCTGGTGTAGCTGTAGTTGGCTTGTGGTTTACTGGTAGCCAAATATTTGTATAACCTATGTAGAATCCTTGTCCAAGAGAAAGATTCTTTGAGATCAATCTTTGTTCTGTATCCTCTTAAGAGTTGTGGTAGACTTCATCTTCTTTTGATGTTGTTTTGTTGTATACACACTACAATATATTGCACAAAACTCGACGTTTATACCAACTCAAATAAACATGTTCTAAAATTAAAATGCATCGGAATAAACATCCATATGCGCATCGGAATCGTATCGTCGATTTACACGTGGGTATAATCACTTTCTATATCGATGTGTATAGTGATGCTTGTATAGGCCCCTGTACAGATGCCTATATTGGCGCTTGTAGAGACACCTATATAGACACCTATACAGACGCGCATATCGACATTTACACCTGCAATTTTTTTTTGAGTAGAGAGTAGTGCCATTTGTTGCTACTGATAGCCGTTTTTCGACTCTCCGTAATTGCTATAGTGAGTTAACCCACCCTACCAAAATCATGCAAACATTGTGGCTATCCCTACCATTTCATTGTATATAGGTGTGTGTGAGTTAGGGGACTTTTCCCATTTCTTCTTAAAAACCCTCAATTAGCTAGTCATTGGTCTAGTTGAGCCAAAAAAATAAAAAAATAAAAAATTATAAGTATATTATGGCCCATTTGTGTGTAAATATTTCATTGTATATAGGGCCTAAATAAAAGGATTTTTCATAATTATTTTGGTATTTATTTAAATATTTCTACCTATGGTGTGTTATTTATGCTATGTACATTCACTCACCATTACCATATTTTTTCTTACCATTTTGCATACTCTTTATTCCATATAAAAATAATTTCATGCAAGCTTCTCTTATTTTTGTTGTAACTCCATCCAAACAAAAATCCAAAAAAACTAGTTCTATATTTTTTCACTATTGTGATTTTTTCCTTCCTGCATCTATTCTCTATTACTCTCATAAATTAGACCACCAAAAATATTCATCTTTTTATGGTAGACTTATAATGAGAGAGATTTATTTTGACCCCTTTATATTTTTTCCACCTATATTATTTATATTTGACATGTATATATTTTTTTAGACCCCTCAATATTTGATTTTCTTAGTTGTACTATTCACTTATATCATGATCTCAACAATATCTTCAATTATAGACCTACCAAATAAGGTCAAGGGTATGTGCAATGCATGCATGCACTATGGGGGACTCACTCTTGGAGGTATTCAAAAGAATCATCCAAAGAAAGACCTCACAAGGGCTTTGTGCAGTGAAAAAAAACTGTCGGTTTTGCTGAATTTTTAAAGATCACATGCCCTTCAAAATTTAAAAGGTGATATAAACAAACATTGTAGCTCGTGGGCTGAACTTTTACATCACATTTTTTCATATTTTTTGGACCTACGAGTTATGAGCTATGATTTTATTGGTGGACCCCAGTTTGCCCATGCTATGCAGCCACACTCCCTCTTCCACTTTATCATTTTCCTCTTTTACACACACTTCTCCACTCATTTGGAGAGCCTTGTAAGAAATTGTATTTCTCTCTCTAGAAACTTTTTTTTAAATGCACTTGCACCTTGTGAGTACGTCCAAAAGGACAACCAGACACTTTAAACAGTAGATTTATATTCCCAATCGTCCTTGAAAATGGTCACTTTTTTATTTAATGTGAGCGTCTTTTTCAGGAGGCAGGTGCGGCGTATTCAAGGCAGCTTACGTCATCACTGAAAGTTGAAAAGTCACAAACTGTCAAATAGTGATAGATTTTGAGGCTTTTGACACCACCAATGCGTCCGGAACGCCAAAATACCCTAAAAATGAATGTCTACTTGTCTCATTCCGACATCCAGAGAGGCAAAAAATATCAAAAAACCCCAAAAAATGGGCTTTTACTTAAGGAGCGCGAGGAGGCATTCTAAAATGCTAGAATGCCCCTCTGTGCGCCCTTAGTACAAAGCTCCTTTTAGTGATTTTTGGACAATTATCTTTCAAGAAAGCCTACCCATGTTTCTCTATTGCACTTTTGCACCATGCTCTCTCTCTCTCTCTCTCTCTCTCTCTCTCTCTCTCTCTCTCTCTCTCTCTCTTTTCTATAGCTTATCATATTTAAAGAGAGAGAGAGTGAGAGACTCCCATTACTAACGGCACGCGTGGAGCATGTTTTGACCTCAAAAAACACCTCCTCGCGCCGTTAGTATAAGGTAACAGAAAGACTCTCTCTCTCTCTCTTTCCCCCGTCTTACTTCCTCTCTCTATAACACTCACACATACAAACATAAACACATACACTGGTGGATGCACAGTACTAAAGGCGTGCATAGAGACATGCACACTGGTTGTGCCTCTCTACGCGCGCCTATAGTAGAGAGAGAGAGAGAGAGGGGCTCTTTGTGTTTGTGTGTGTGTGTGTGTGTATGTTATATTTGTGTGTCTGTGTGTTTGTGAGTGTGTGTGTCTCTGTGTGTGTCTGTCTCTGTGTGTGTATGTTATATTTGTGTCTCTGTGTGTTTGTGTGTATGTTATATTTGTTTGTCTCTGTGTGTGTGTGTATGTGTGTGTGTGTGTGTGTGTGATCAAAATGCACTTTGTAGAATTGTAACAATGGGTGTGTGTGCTCACTCTTATAGACTCGAAATTATGATCTCTAAGGCTAAGATGATGAAGAAAAAACCTATGTGATAGATGGAGGCCTTTTTAGAGATTTTTTGACATTTTCCTCTCAAAAAGCTCTCTAAAAGAAGAAAAAAGGGGCTTTTTACTAACGGCGCGCGATGAGGCATTCCAAAATTTTGGAATGCCCCCTCGCGCGCCGTTAGTAAAATGTTCTTTTAGGGGTTTTTGATATTCTTTGCCTCTTTGGATGTCGGAGCTACGCAATTGGACATTCATTTCTAGGATATTTGGGCGTTCCGGACGCATTGACAGTATCAAAAGTTTCAAAATCTTCCACCACTTGATAGTTTTGTAACTTTTTGAATTCTAGTGATGATGTAAGCCGTATCAAATGCACCACATCTACCTTCTGAAAAAGGTGCTCGCATTAAATGAAAGAGAGTGATCGTCTTCAAGGACCACTAGATTATTAAATAAGGAGAGGGACACCTTTTATATTTTTGTTAATATTAATCTATTTTTCTACGTAACGTAGGATATTCTCTCATTGGAGGAGCTTATTTTCCTCTCTCTTCCAAAAGGCCCTCCAAAAGACCTCCGAAATCTCTTAATGTCTCTCACCACTCCTCTCTGCACCCTACTCACCTTCTTCTCAACCTTGAAGAATAAGAGAAACCATGGTGAACTCATGTCTCCTACACACACTTCCATTCCAAAATTGACCACCTAGTCTCATTTTTCCTCTTCCATATTACCTATATCTATCAAGAAAACCACAAAATTCAGCCTCTTCTCTTGAAAGACAGCACCATGTTGATTGATTACTCATATTCAATCACCTTGGCTCTCAAGGAAGATCAAGAGTGGAGAAAAAACGTACCGTCAAAGCTAGTGGACCGTCAACAAGCGTCAAAATTGATCCTACTCAAGACACTTGGAGCATCAACATTGTAAGAAATCCATAATTTCTTACCTATTAAGAGTTTTTTCTTCCTTATTTGTACCCTGCATGGATACTCCCATTGTAAATCAATAAAAATACTAACTCTACTAGTTTACTAACACTAACCTACTATGAAAAGTCCTATCACCTCCACTTCTCTCCTCTCTCTCTTCTTCATCTATCCCCACCAACTTCTTGATAATTCCAAGCAAAAGAAATTAGATAAGTTCTGAAAATCTAGCCCAACCATGGTTAGAGGAGTAACCCTAGCCCTCAAAATTTCTATAAAAAGAGGGTGTAGCTAGCACAGAAGGGGGGGAGCCATAAGCAAGAGCACTGTGCTATAGCTTGAGAAGCCAAGCTCAACCTCTCTAGAAGGAGCTCTTGAGTGGAATCTCATTGTCTTATGTATATGCATGTGTTGTATTAGGGGTGATTAGCAAGGAAAATCTATGCCATTGTAAGAGAGAGTGATCATTCAATTGAGAGTAGGAAATCTATCATTTCTCCTACTAGTGTAAGCCCAACATTTGTTGAATCAAGGAGGGTGGATTTGGACTAAGCTTGGATACTTTGTCTCTCTTCCAACGTGAAGTAATGGACAACAATGATGTGTAAGTGTCTTGGTGTTTTCTTTAAGTTCTTGATAGCTTGTCTCTGGGCGTTGTCATCAATTTAGCCATAAATCCAACATACTGTAAGAGGGCGACAGGGTGGAGAGGACTCCCTTGGCCTTAAGACAGTGATTAGGGTGGATTTTCTTGTGATGTGTTGTGGTGTAATTTACTCAAGCTATGTTGAACAAATACTAATCTCACTTTGATTGGTCGTGACAGATTTGTAAGAAGGTATTAATGCAATAAGCATCCCCTCCCCCTTCTCTCTCTTTCTTACCTATATAATTGTGTTTGCTTGATCACGGCCGATACATTTCAAAGCAGCTCGAGCACTATCTCTCTCTCTCTCTCTCTCTCTCTCTCTCTCTCTCTCTCTCTCTCTCTCTCTCTCTCTACGCGTCCTAGTTCACATCCAAAACTAGGTGGTGCCCCAAATTTTTGTAGGGTTAGGTTGTGGGTTTGTGTGTGTGTTTGTTTTTTTTTCCAACCCCAACCCAATTGAGCAGCACGGGAGCCTAGAAGGGTGCTTAGAGGCCACTCTTCTTGTTGCCAGCCCCGGACCGCCTCAAATTGGTGCCCCCACTGAGGAACCAACTTGTGTATGTTTTTGTGTAGGATCAATCTTTATAATAGTCAATTAGTTTGCATGAATCACGAGAATTTGTATGATCCTTTCATTCCGATTGCAAGGCAAAAGGTATACATAATTGTTAGTACTAAGTTGCAATTTCAACGTGTAATTCGTAGAATTTTAGGTCCCTTTATGTAAGGTCTCTACTTTCAAATTTCACACAAGTTTTATTACGCATATGAATTTTTTTTAACCATCACTCATTATTTAAGATATTCGAGTTCAAATTATGAATCGTAGGTTGAGGAAACCTAGAATTTAAAATTTACACTACAAAATTCTGACATGTTTAGCTATATGAATCACTAACTAACTTATTGCAAGACTTATTTACTGATTGTAGAATTTTCTTTTACTACTGTAATGTTAATATAAGATTATAAAGTTTAGCTTAAAAATGTAAAGTAAATTATCATTAAGGAAATAAATAAAATAATTATAAAGACAAAAGAATACACAGGGATGACAAATGAAGGAACATGGACTCACTTGGACTCACATATGAGGGGACAAAGTGGGACACACTGTCACATGAAAAGGAAAGGCTAGTCTTGACTAATCTCAATGAAGGGGGGCTGTGTGGCCTTATCTTTTGATGATAATGACAAAGTGGTCAAGCTGATGGGTACAAGGGTACCAAAAACGCGGGTATGATTTTTGGAAAAAAAAAATATTTTTTTTTCAAAATATTTTTTTTTGGGAGAAAAAGTTGGACGTTTTCTTTTCTGCTATAAATAGAGCATCCATGCTTACACTTTAGACATAGAGATTGCCTCTATAGCACTCACGAAGTGTTGCCACTTCTCTTAGAGCGAAGGCGTCCACAAACCACTAAGAGAGCAAAAACTCAAGTGGACTAATAAGGTGCATATCAATTAAGGATTCAATTAACTTTATGAATGATGTATGTGTGATATCTCTTACTCTAATCTCTCTAATAGATTAGTAAGATTCAATTAGCTATGTGTGTGTGTGTGCGCTATCTCTTACTCTAATCTCTCTAATAGATTAGTAAGATTCAATTAGTTTTAAGAAGGATATGTGTGTGTGTGTGTGTGCTATCTCTTACTCTAATTTCTCTAATAGATAAGTAAGATTCAATTAGTTTTAAGAAGGATATGTGTGTGTGTGTGTGCTATCTCTTACTCTAATCTCTCTAATAGATTAGTAAAATTCAATTAGTTTTAAGAAGGATATGTGTGTGTGTGCTATCTCTTACTCTAATTTCTATTTCTCTAATAGATTAGTAAGATTCAATTAGCTTTAGAAAAGGATGTGTGTGTCTTCTCTTTTACTCTAATCTTCTAATGGACTAGTAAGATTCAGTTAACCTTAAAAAAGATGTGTGTGGATGTTTTCTCTTACTCTAATCTCTCTAAGTATACCTACTCTCTCTAGTTAGTACAACTTCACTATTAACTTATGTATAGTTAATTGAAAGTTAATACATAAGAGAACTCATCATATTCTTATTATACATTATGAAATTCTCATTCACCAATTTTATTGGCAATTAGATAAAGTAGAATTTTGAATAATACTAAAACTTGATTTAGTTGAAGTATAGAAATGGAAGTTAGAATTGGATTAGAAATGTCATGCATAAAAGTAATGCAGTCCTAAACTTTCACTCGTAGTTTACACACTTAATTTTTGATTAATTACGATTAGCAAACATTTGATATATAGAAATTAGATATAGAACAACAACCCTAAGTGTGAATCCGAGTTGGCGAGGGTTCAAATTACAGACTCTCTTTGAAAACAAGAGATTACTAGGGAAATTGATCAATTTAAAGTTCTAAGTGTATAACATAAGTGTAGTACAAAAAAATGGCTCCAAAGCGTGCTCGAACCGAAGGCGCTAATGATCATGAAGCTGGTACAAGTAACAGTGGAACTCCTGCGGAACATGCTATGTCTCCACCAATCGGACCAATCGGAGCTATGGTACAGGTTAGTATTGCAATCTCAAGTTATGCATCATTGCATATGCAAGACCATAGGAATATATTATTTACCTTATAAAAAGAAAACACGGACCGGAACCATGGGGCTTAACCCCAAGAAACTCGGGATATGTTTCACAAGTAGGAAAGAATGTCTGGTTAAACTAGTTACTATAGGAAAGAATGTTTGTCCAAAACCTTCGGTCTGGTTTCTCTCAAGTCTCTCTACTTATTAGCGCTGGTATTATGTGGCAGTTGTCGAGGCGTGAGATGACGCCCAGGATGGCACCGCTGATGCTGTGGTGGGAGTACACCCGAATTAGCCCAGCTGGATACTACAGTTTTTTTTTGCCGTGGCAAGAGGATGACGCCCAGATTGGCACCGTTGTTGCTGTGACGGAAGTATGTCCACATTAGCACAACGAGTACTTGTCGAGCGGTACGGGACGCTCATGAGGACAAGGGTTTTTATAAATAATGTATATACCGATTGGACATAATAGCGCCATTAGAGATTCTTGAGTGAACCTAATCCAAGGGTTGTTGGTTTAAAATGGGACGACTTCTTGTTTGACTATTGTTTGTAATACTGTTTGAAGGGCTGTTTTAACGAACCAGTATCATAAATAAAGTAAAGAAACATGTATGTTTAAACAATGTGATAGTAATTAGATAACAAAAGAAGGGTGAGTGTGGTAAGGAAAGTGGGAGAATGATACCCCAACGGTATCATTCTATGGATGGGTGGACCCGATGAGTCGGGTAACTTTCCAATGCATAATTTTTTTTTTAAAAGTCATAAATCTTAAAAGAGACAAACCTTGACGGCTGTGCTTCTGAAACACGGGGAAAAAAGCGCACAGGTTGGTCACTCTAAGATTTATACTTTTAGGTATAATTGATTATAGATAGTTTTTAGATAGGGTTATGGTGGTCACGCTCCGCCATAGGGAGATAGGACCAATCCTTCACTAACGGTTCATGCCCGTGGCTACGTAGTAGCTAAGACAATGTCCGTTGGTTTTTCTTTTTCAGGATTGGAGACCTATCAAAGGTACTCCGCTCCTCTCAAAAAGGGGCAGGGACCTCACACTCGTATCAGAGCCTAGGTTAAAGATTGGGGAGATTTTTAGATTGATGTTTGGATATTGAAGGATGCAAATGTTTGAAATATTAGAAGAACCTAGAAAAATTGTTTTGAGTTTTTATATGGTATTGAAGACTGAACTTTCCTGGTACAGGAAAATGTTCGTTCAGCCTACCAGAAATTCTAGGTGTTCACCATCATGTTTGAAATGCATGCCAATCACCAAATTATCAGTTTCAAAAAAGGGTGATGATGATTTTTGATAGGGTGTTTGCACCACCTATCCCAAGGGTGCATAGAGGATGGGGCATCAAGTGGAGTCCATCTGGAGGAATCTATACCATCGATGCTGACAAGATATGGTGCATGGATACCAACCTCAAGAAACTTCGATGGGAAGAGGAGTTAAAAGTCATCGAAGTTTATCTTTTCATTGGTACTAAGAATCCGGATGCTACCATTACCTTAGGAGGAGAAAAGATATCTCAGACTCAATGGGTATATAACCAAGTTACAAAAGTTATCCATGGTGGTAGGATTCAACCCATATGTGTATCGCGTAGATTTCAAGGGTGAAAATAAACTTATTATTTTGATCCTTTAGCCTATCCTTTTGTAGTCACTAAACTCAAAATATAGAGACATTACAATCCTTGTACCTAAAGACTACCAACCTTGGTAGAAAATAATGTGTATATAAATAAAGTTTGGATTAATATTATCTTTTGTTTGTATTATTGTCCGATCAAGTCTTTCCTTAAAGTGGATTAAAGTTAGAGTATCCAATAAAGTTTCACTTAATCTATATTGCACAGAGTGCGGTGTACACATCTCTTCAACAGAAAAAGATACTTCTCAAGTAAGCTAAACTTCAAGAGAAAAAGCTACTTCTCATGTAAGCTAAACTTCCCTCTTTCAAAGGGGAAGGATCCCTAGTTGAGCGCGATGCAGAAGTGTGGCTCGAAGAGATGGAGGATTATTTTGCTGTTGCTGGTACTACTCCCGATAACCAAGCAATGTTGGCTATGTTTCGTCTCACGGGGGATGCCAAGCTTTGGTGGAAACAACACTGCAAAGATAATCAAGTATCTTAAAACACTCAAACTTGGGAAGATATTAAGTATGCTATCAAAGGACTTTATCTTCCACCTGCACACGAATCCCTTAAGATGAATGAATTCTTCAACTTACGTCAGTTTCATCTTACAGTGGAAGAATACTACTCCAAATTCTTAACTCTTAGGCGCTATGCTCCACCAATGACCGCATATCAACAAGTAGCCCGTTTCTGCCAAGGGCTAAATGCTCCTTTAAATACACGTCTAGAAGCCATGAGGCCTATAAATTTGCAAGATGCTCTTTTAAGAGCTAAACCCTTAGCTAAAGAGATATCAAACTCTCAAAGGGTACGAAATGGAAATTTAAGGAACACTGGAAGGAGAGGACGGCCTATGATGTGGAACCAAAGGCAAGTTCACTCAGTTCACCAAACTCATCCAATAGTTGCAGCTTCAACAAATGGAGCTCAAAATGCAGATCTTAGATGCTATGAATGCAACGAGCTAGGACATTTCAGGAATGTATGTCCTAGGCGAGTCTCCGCAACAAATACATCTAATCGAGCTAGAGGACGAGGCCAAATAATAAATCGTGGAGGAAGAAATATAGGACGAGGTCGAGGGCGCGGAATGGATGCCAAAGTCAATGCTATCATAGGAGAACCAAAATTGGGAGAAGAAGAAGAGGAAAGAGCAACTCTACATGCTGCGATTGATAACCCAAGAGCAAGACAATAATATACTGTCATTCAAACACCTGCAAATCACCAAGGTGAAAAATTTGAGCTTCTTATTGATTGTGGCAGTGTCAGGCCAAGGGCAAACCCAGGCGAGTAGGACTCGGGCCAAGGGCCGGCCGGCTGCTAAAGGCGGATAGGGGGATTCTGTTATAGTGTCCAAGGGCTATATAAACGGATGGTTGGGCGGAGAATCCTCATAACGCAGCTCCTGGGTCTTAGATTGGTATCAGAGCAATCTAAGACCCAGGAGCTGCGTTTATTAGGATTCTCTGCCCAACCACCCGTTTATATAGCCCTTGGTCACTGTAACAGAATCTCCCTATCCGCCTTTAGCAGCCGGCCTGCCCTTGGCCTTGTGGCCCGAGTCCTACTCACCTGGGTTTGCCCTTGGCCTGACATTACTCTCCCCTTGGAGAAGCGTTTTCCTCCTCGAAAACACAAGTGGTGGTATCTTCATAATAACACTAATGTTTTCCACGGTGGCATCCCTCATGGATCCAACGGTTCATTGAATCGGAAACCGGTTCATTGGGAGGTTCAATGAAATCAAGAGTAAAAACTTGATTTTCTACATTGTTGTCCCTGTGCAACCATCTTGGTTAACCGACTCATAATCAAAAGAGCGTGAAGGCTCCATTTAGAACTCACTTGAGAATGCTAAACGAGTTATCACAACTAAGAGGTGTTTAAATGCATACCCAGGTTTCAGACTTTCTGAAGGTACTGGAATGTGCAATATAACCTCGGCTCATCTTTCCTTGAAAGTACTATGCTGACATACTCATCAGCAGCAACCAAGTCCTTGACTTGCGGTGGTTTCTTGCCAATAGTCAACCTCATCCAAACTGATGATTAAGGTTGATAACTTGAGAATAACAGGCAGAGACTAGAACTAGCTGTAACATGCCTTTCATCATATGAAGCAAACTCCAAACTAGAAAGGTAACCGATCTAGTTGTTTCACTTCTTGCTAACGTATGCACTTAGCATATCCTGTAGCGTGCTTTACTAACGTATGCACTTTGCATATCCTTTAGTACTAAATATAATGCTTGTAAGCTTCCCATCCTATGCGGGATGCATAGCAACAGTAAGAGTGAGGTGTTGTCCCCCAACCACTTACAGACAGTCGTCCACGACTCACGACAAACTATGACTCAGCCATTGAGTATCCAGCCATATACTCGATATGGAATGGAGACAACCAACTAGGTTGGAAGCAAATTGGAGTTTCAAGAAACGAATCACGAACACCCATACTCAGCCATCACCTTGTATGACAGGGTGTAAACTCATACTAAATCTGCAAGAGAGATTGCACTGGCAGTGCAAAAAATTGCAGAAACAATAATGTCCATGAATTTGCATGCCGCTCCGAATAAATTTGTGTTAAACACTAGGGCCCATAACACCTAGTGTGCATGCATTTAACACAAACATATCCGAACCGCAATTCCATTACGAGACTTTCCACGGTACGTACGTGAAAGTCTTGCAACAAATTTGGACCATAATAGAATGTGACAACCCAGTCACACCTAGGTACCAACCATGAGACATTCTCAAGTACATAGCATACTTAGCTACATGTAGAAACGACCCTCCGTTAAGGTGGTTTCACGGGACTTGTAATCGTAACAAGTTTGTACTTAGTACCCGACAATTTTTGGCCACTGAAATTGCTCCTGATATTATGTGATTAAAATGATTGAACCAATGGATGCGACCAGCACCTAGGGACTTCGTCGCGACACATTGGTAAAAATTTGGTGCCAGTGTCAGTCCAAGAGACTCATATTCTCCACATGTGGAATATGTATCAAACAAGGATATCAAGAAAAGAGACATCCATCAAGTACGAGCTGGTACTTGTGTGTGGAGGTAACTACAAACACTCCCCAACAAGAGTGAGAGGGACCCTCATTATCATGCTCCACACTGGCTAAACTGAACTCCTTGAGTTCCTAGACCATGTTGTATCCCATGTGACAACATGTGCCAAATCGAACCCTACAACTAGGTTCGTAACAGCATAAGGTATAGTGGACGCTACGGTCCAAAATACTCTATTCCAATTTTCCCTTGTCATGGCTTTGAAAAATTCAATCGTATACAACTTGGACTGGAAACCGTGAGTGTTGCCTGTGCAATCCAACCCCTTTTGTTATCATCTACGTAGTCAATTGGTAAGACCGTATGTAGAAACTGCTCAACTAGCAGGCAACGATAACCAACATAGTTAACTGTGTACATAATGATTGGAATCAACTCAAAAAGTTGAATTCGTCCGCTATCGTGTGGTAGATTGTGGAATTCTTTCCTTGAAAGTATAACTGGGAGAGATCAACTGTGATCCTCAATGCAGATCAAACTGTGATCCTTAATACTGCTGGGTAATGTAGAAATCACCTATCGGGTCTTACCCCAAAACAATATGTCCATAAACACTCCGTAGTGCTATAGAGAGAGCAAGAAATCCACACAAGTGAACTGCCTAGCTCTTGTGGACAGCCATGATGTCTCAACTGATTGCTGCATCTATACTTCCTTGTAGAGATCAGCTACTGTGTAGTGCAAAAATGACATTGTAAACATCCTGAATGACAAGACCCTTGCTCCTCCATTAACGTTGATGTCTACGTCCCTGGGTAGATCTGTTCACTGTTGAAAACAATCACCCAAAGAATGCCAATAGGTGGGTCTTACCCTTGGCATGACAATGGCTCGTAGCGTGTGTGGCTCATAGCCCTTCTGCAAATGAGTGTTCAATGGACGAACCGATGAAGACTAATTTGAGTAGCATCTTAGCCACGTGCTAGCTGAGAGTTAGAGCACCTTGGCTTAGGCTGACTCACGAGCAAAACACGTATCAAACGCTTCTTAGAAGATTGTCATTATTCCCTAAAAGAGAGGGAACGAGAGAGAAGAAGAGCATGCTGGGCTGTGGAACTTTCCTTGAACGACTATGACCTGTATAGTTGATTGCCATGCTCGTGTGCATCTTATTCCTAACGTGCAACATATCCTATAAGCATGCAACAAGTTTCTGCTATGACTCTCTCTTTGAGAGAGGTAATAGAAAAACACAACCACATCTTGATCTACCTGCCTTGCAGGGTCGTGATTGTATGAAAATGACTTAGCATTGGCTCTTTGCCTGTAAAATAAGTCCTAGATTTAGGTTCCTTTTAGTGTTGTTGGGTGTTGATAGCAACCAACGAGTAGGTTCAACAATCCATCACTTAGTCTGTCCTTGACAGAGTTGCGAGTGTGATAGCGGAAGCATAATGCATAAAGTGGTGGAATCCATGCCACCTACTTAACATGCCTTGCATGCAAGAACGTAAGCCCTTGGCTACTATAACGGTCTCAAGCGTGAGAACCAAAACCATAAGTGCCTTGCACAATCTAAATTGGTAGGAATTCTGTGAGGTGATATTCCCTATTTTACCAGTTTTTGCAAACTTGTGTGCCACGGCCCTTGATGACAAGTCATTGGGCAGTTCCTTGGCACAAGGGAGAAGCTGTGCTTCATGTAAAATTTCCAAAGCACTTTCTTTGCACAATGACAGTAATTGCCAAGTAAAGTGTAAACATGGAAAAATAATAAGAACATAAAATTGGCTAACCTGGTCGTTGCGGTCACTAGTTGACTCAAAAGTCCGTGGAACAAAACTCACTTAAAATGGCTCGTAGCCATATCTGCTGCACGGATGGGAGCTGTTGGATGTAAATATACATCCCTTGTATCATATACGCTCGTCTGTCACGTAATGAAATAAGATGGAAGTATTTTGCCAAATCCTTCCCAAGTTTGTATGCTCATAGCATAAGCCGAACGTGGAAATTTTTCATGCAATATACCTGGCTTGAAGCCTTGCTTCACATAAAGAATGTTGTGATACTAGACGACGAAGTCGGCTGTTGAGACACAGATATCATGACAAAAAGCATCGACCTTGTCGAGTGATTTCAATTGAAAGTAACCAGTCTTGTGTGGCAAACATCCTCTGTCCGCTTCGAGAAACAGTGACACGAAGTCGGCCATGCCGAGAAACATCCCCCCCCGCATCAAGTCGAGCAGTAGGATGTGCCAATCTCCTTGAGATTCTAAAGAATCGTGAATTTGCTATGCTTTTGCATCAAAGTCAACCACTGAGAAGCCGTGCTTCGGAGCCAAGTGGTTGGGATTCAAGCCGTGCTTGATTCGAGTTTCCTAAGCAATACACAGCCTTGCTATTAGAAACATCAGAACCATGTCATACTCAAGCCATGTTTGATTCAAGCTGGCCAGGGAAGCATGGGAAAGGTATATGCAAATCCGGATTGACTGAAAACATCCGACCTAGACATAGCACGATAATTTTTCAAGACATGCCATGCATGCCTGATCGTACTGATGATGGAGAAAAATCATGCTTCGGACAAGCCTTGCTTGTGGATGCATATACATGTCTAGTACATGCGCTGTTACACGGCATCACTCATAGCCCTTGAATATTATACTATTCAACAGGTACTTGAATAGTTTGATAAATACAAGTAAAAGTGAATGCTTACCTCATAATTTACCTGTATAAACTTGCCGTGTTGATCACATGGCCGGGATGCTCGATTAGAGGTAACATCGTCTTTGCCGAGTAGCCTTGCTCAATAACTTGCCCGATGTTAGCAATCACAGGTTCCAATGAATACTAGCCCTCTTCAAGCGATGGAACCATGTTGTCGTATTATGGATGTTCTTGTTAGCAACATCTGACGCGCAGTAGTGTCACCGCAAATAGACCAGGTTGTGCCTAGAATCATGTCGAAAATCTGTGAAGGCATCATAGTAGTGGAAGGCTCCTGCTCTTAGTCGAGCATGGCAAACATCGCGACTATCTTCATCAATCCTTGTTGGAATTGCTTTTGCTCTCGAAATCTTTTTGCCACAAACATAATCCTTGAAACTACGACCTTGTCATGCATGGTATGCTTGGTAGGCCTTGCACTTTTCTTGCTATGTCAATTCCAAATCCAGTGAAACCCTTGCTAAATATTGAAAGCTTAACAACTCAAAAGTTTGGACATCCGTAGATTTTCCCAATTCGACTATCCATGGTTAATTCCTGCAGCCTTGAGGATCGTCCATCCTCACATGGTCGCACAATCCCCGCACAAATGCATATGGTTGTGTTTGTGGTGCATGTGGGTGGACTGGCTTGTTGGCAGCGGGTGGGAAAGGCCCCCTTTCAAGGGGATGGCCAATTTACTCAAGGCCCACAGGCCGGACGAATTTGAATGAGGGGGTTGAAAGCCACGGCGGCCGCAGGCAGCAGCGCAGAGGAGTCAAAGAGAGAGAGCTTGCGCTCTGCAAGGTTCCTCACACCACCATGAAGCAACGAGATCTCATGATCTCCGCCTTGCGTATCTGACAAGCCTACGCATGCAGGGTTCTGCCGAGGTCGACCTCGATCCTCATCTCGACTAAGGGCGCTTTCCCATGGTCCTCCAACCTGCTCGACTTCGTTCCCGCCTAAGCAGCCATGCCCGCCATGTTGCATGAGCATGCTAAGACCACGCCCTCCTCCTTCTTTCCTAGAATAGCCTGAGGCTCTGATACCAATCTAAGACCCAGGAGCTGCGTTATTAGGATTCTCCACCCAACCACCCTTTTATATATCCCTTGGCCACTATAACAGAATCCCCATATCTGCCTTTAGCAGCCGGTCGGCCGTTGGCCCTGTGGCCCGAGTCCTACTCGCCTGGGTTTGCCCTTGGCTTGACAGGCAATACTCATTCTTTCTTGTCACCTAAATGTTTACGGAGGTTAGGACTTAATCAACACCCTGCAGGAAAGATGAGAGTTGAATTAGCCAATGGAAAGGAGGTGTTATCTCAGTACACTGTGGGAAAAATAGATTTCAAGTTGGGAGAATACTCTACTTCTGCTAGTTTTCGAACCTTACCCATAGGAATCTATGACGGAATTCTTGGAATGGATTGGTTAGCCAGTCATAATGCCAATATCCATTGTGCCCAAGGAAGTGTTACTTTTGTGGACAACCAAGGTCAAGAAGTCACTATTCAAGGCCAGAATGGACGATCAAAAGCTTACTTGGTCAAAGCTAATCGTCTTTTGAAAGGGTTACGCAAGGGTCAAAAAAATTTTGTAGTCAAGCTAAACAAAGTAGAAAAATCTTCTTCCAACCCTGAACCAATGTGGCTAGAAGAATTTTTGGATGTTTTCCCCACTGAACTTTCTGAACTACCACCACCTAGGGAGGTAGACCATGAAATCAAAAATTTTCCAGGTAGTGAACCAGTCTCAAGAGCGTCGTACAAGATGTCACTTCTAAAGGCTATAGAACTCAAGGAGCAGCTCAAGCAATTGATTGAGAAAGGGTTTATCCGACCTAGTACATCTGCATGGGGTGCACCTGTTATCTTCCAAAAGAAAAAGGATGGCTCTCTTCGACTTTGCATAGATTATAGGGGCTCAAATCAGGTTACCATCAAGAATAAACATCCAATTCCTTGTATTGATGAGATGCTGGACAGATTACATGGAGCCAAAATATTCACAAAGATCGATCTTCGATCTGGCTATCATCAAATTTGAATCCAGGAGGCTGATATCTCCAAAACATCTTTCAACACTCGTTATGGTCATTACGAATTTACAGTGATGGCTTTCGGACTTACAAATGCTCTTACAACTTTCAATCGTCTGATACACGATATCTTTAGAGAATTCTTGGACGATTTTGTCCTAGTATTCTTTGACGATATCTTAATTTATTCCAAATCAGAACAATAGCATAAAGGACATGTTAGGAAAGTGTTAGAGCTTTTACGCCGAAATAAGTTGTATGGAAAGAAAAGCAAATGTACCTTCTTTACCCCTAAGGTCTGTTACTTAGGGTTTATCATTTCACCTGAAGGAGTCTCTGTTGACCCTGACAAAGTCAAAGATATTGTAGAATGGCCTCAACCCACTTCACAAACCGAAGTCAAAGGGTTCTTAGGTATCACAGGGTGGTACAGGATCTTTGTAAAGGACTATGCTCTTAAAGCTGCGCCACTAACCGACTTGCTAAAGAAAGGAGCTACGATACTTTGGGAAGAAAAACATGAATCTTGCTTCCAACAGCTTAAGGAGTATCTTGCTTTAGAACCTCTCTTAAAACTTCCAGACTTCACCCAAGAATTCGAGGTGATCACAGATGCTAGTAACCTTGCATTAGGAGGAGTCCTTACTTAAGAAGGAAGGCCTGTAGCTTATAGTTCTCGGAAGCTTAGGATTCATGAAGTGAATTATGCTACACATGATTTAGAATTGCTAGCAGTTATTCACGCTCTCAAGCTATGGAGACATTATCTTTTGGGACGCAAATTCCAATTGGTAACAGATCACAAGAGTCTTAAGTGGATTTTTACCCAACCTAACCTTAACATGAGACAGAGGAGATGGATAGAGCTCATGCACGAATATGATTTTGATATTAAATTTAGACCAGGTAAGGATAATGTTGTGGCAGATGTCCTAAGCCGTAAAGCCTTTCTGGGGACAATTTCCATGGCTAACAACCCTATTTTAGACAAGGTCTCGGATGCTGCTGTCAGAGATGCAAATTACCAGATGCTTGCTAGTATCCTACGTGAAGAGAGGGTATCATCAAATCAGCCTAAACCTCTACATTACTCCTTAGAATATGGGAAAATTTAGTATAGGAATCGACTATGCATACCTAAGGATTCTACCCTAAGGTATGCTATCCTATATGCAGCACATGATGGCCCAACTTCAGGACATCCAGGTTATGCCAAAACCATCAATGCAATTCACAGAAGTTACTATTGGCAAGGTATGAAGGGTGATGTCCTTCGCTATGTCAAGCAGTGTTTGTCTTGGCAAAGGATTAAGACAGAGAGACTAAAGATGCAAGGTAAATTATATCCTTTAGATATTCCCCAAATGAAATGCGAATGTATTAGCATGGAATTTATCACCGGGTTTCCTTATGTTGAAGATGGCTATGATTCAATCATGGTCATAGTCGACTTGCTTACTAAAGTGGCTCACTTAATCCCAGTTAAGACAACCTTTACAACTTCAGATATTGCTCGTCTGTTTGTGAAGGAGGTTTTTAGAATTCATGGTTTACCCAAGAGGATTGCCAGCGATCGTGATGCCAAGTTTACTTCAAAGTTTTGGGTATCATTGTTTCAAGCTATTGGAACCCAATTATGTTTTAGTACTGCTTATCATCCTCAAACTGATGGCCAAACTGAAAGAGTTAATCAAGTAATTGAAGACATCCTCAGAGCCTACTGCAATAGAGAACCTCGCAAGTGGATTCAATACCTACCCTTGGTAGAGTATGCATACAATTCCTCTACTCATAGAAGTACTAGAATGACACCTTTTAATGCTCTTTATGGTCAAGAATGTTTATCACCGATTTAACTTTTCTGACCCCACTATAAGGGTAGAAGCCTCAAAGAAAATGCCTGAATAAATGGAAGCTCAAACCAAAGTTATTCGAAGGGATATTCAAGCGGCTCAAGATCGACAAAAGAAATACGCTGACTTAAAAAGATCTGATCGGATTTTCAAAGAAGGTGACAAAGTTTTCTTACGAGTAAATCCCAAAAAGAGCAATCTGTCTCTCGGAAGGTATAAGAAGCTTAGCTACCGATATTGTGGACCTTACGAAATAATCAAGGATGTAAGTGATCAAGCTTATAGACTAAAACTCCCTTCTCATCTCAAAGTGCATGATGTATTTCTTGTAAGTCTGTTAAAACCTTATGTATATAACCCTGACCATGTCCTTGATGATGAGCAAATCATTTTACCTACTCAAGATGTTCTACAACTCCAACCTGATACTATCCTAGAAACTCTGGAGAGAAAGCTTAGGAATAGATCCATCAAACAATATCTTATCTTATGGAAGTATTTCCCTATAGAAGATGCTACTTGGGAAGATGAGACATTCCTTCTTAAGGATTACCCTTCACTGTTCTTGAGATGAGGGCATCTCAAATTCTAAGTTGGGGAGATTGTAAGGTCTCTACTTTCAAATTTCACACAAGTTCTATTACGCATTTGAATTTTTTTTAACCACCATCAGTCATTATTTAAGATATTCGAGTTCAAATTATGAATCGTAGGTTGAGAAAATCTAAAATTTAAAATTTACGCTACAAAATTCTGACATGTTTAGCTATATGAATCACTAACTAACTTATTGCAAGACTTATTACTGATTGTAGAATTTTCTTTTACTACTGTAAAGTTAATATAAGACTGTAAAGTTTAACTTAAAAATGTAAAGTAAATTATCATTAAGGAAATAAATAAAATAATTATAAAGACAAAAGAATACACAGGGATGACAAATGAAGGATTATGGACTCACTTGGACTCACATATGAGGGGACAAAGTGGGACACACTGTCACATGAAAAGGAGAAGCTAGTCTTGACTAATCTTAATGAGGGGGGGCTATGTGGCCTTCTCTTTTGATGATAATGACAATGTGGTCAAGCTGATGGGTACCACAAGGGTACCAAAAATGTGGGTATGATGTTTGGAATATATATATATATATATTTTTTTTTTAAATTTTAAAAAAAAAAAATTGGAAAAAAAAGTTGGACGTTTTCTTTTCTGCTATAAATAGAGCATCCATGCTCACACTTTAGACATAGAGATTGCCTCTATAGCGCTCACGAAGTGCTGCCACTTCTCTTAGAGAGAAGGCTGTCACAAACCACTAAGAGAGAAAAAACTCTAGTGGACTAATAAGATGCGTATCAATTAAGCATTCAATTAACTTTATGAATGATGTGTGTGTGCTATCTCTTACTCTAATATCTCTAATAGATTAGTAAGATTTAATTAGCTATGTGTGTGTGTGTGTGCTATCTCTTACTCTAATCTCTCTAATAGATTAGTAAGATTCAATTAGTTTTAAGAAAGATATGTGTGTGTGTGTACTATCTCTTACTCTAATTTCTCTAATAGATTACTAAGATTCAATTAGTTTTAAGAAGAATATGTGTGTGTGTGTGTGCTATCTCTTACTCTAATTTCTCTAATAGATTAGTAAGATTCAATTAGTTTTAAGAAGGATATGTGTGTGTGTGTGTGTGCTATCTCTTACTCTAATCTCTCTAATAGATTAGTAAGATTCAAATAGTTTTAAGAAGGATATGTGTGTGTTTGTGTGTGTGTGTGTGTGCTATCTCTTTCTCTAATTTCTCTAATAGATTAGTAAGATTCAATTAACTTTAGAAAAGATGTATGTGGATGTTTTCTCTTACTCTAATCTCTCTAAGTATACCTACTCTCTCTAGTTAGTACAACTTCACTATTAACTTATGTATAGTTAATTGAAAGTTAATACATAAGAGAACTCATCATATTCTTATTATACATTATGAAATTCTCATTCACCAATTTTATTGTCAATTAGATTAAGTAGAATTTTGAATAATACTAAAAATTGATTTAGTTGAAGTATAGAAATGGAAGTTAGAATTGGATTAGAAATGTCATGCATAAAAGTAATGCAGTCCTAAACTTTCACTCGTAGTTTACACACTTAATTTTTTATTAATTACGATTAGCAAATATTTGATGTATAGAAATTAGATATAGAACAACAACACTAAGTGTGAATCCGAGTTGGCGAGGGTTCAAATTACAGACTCTCTTTGGAAACAAGAGATTAGTAGGAAAATTGACCAATTTAAAATTCTAAGTGTATAACATAAGTGTAGTACAAAAAAATGGCTCCAAAGCGTGCTCGAACCCAAGGCGCTAATGATCATGAAGCTGGTACAAGTAACGGTGGAACTCGTGCGGAACATGCTATGTCTCCACCAATCGGGCCAATCGAAGCTATGGTACAGGTTAGTATTGCAATTTCAAGTTATGCATCATTGCATATGCGAGACCATAGGAATATATTATTTACCTTATGAAAAGAAAACACGGGCCGAAACCATGGGGCTTAACCCCAAGAAACTCGGCATATGTTTGATAGGTAGGAAAGAATGTCTGGTTGAATTGGTTGCTATAGGAAATAATGTTTGTCCAAAACCTTCGGTATGGTTTCTCTCAAGTCTCTCTACTTATTAGCGTTGGTATTATGTGGCAGTTGCCGAGGCGTGAGATGATGCCCAGGATGGCACCGCTGATGCTGTGGTGGGAGTACACCCAGATTAGCCCAGCTGAATACTGCAGTTTTTTTTTACCGTGGCAAGAGGATGACGCCCAGATTGACACCGTTGTTGCTGTGACGGGAGTACGTCTAGATTAGCACAACGAGTACTTGTCGAGCGGTATGGGATGCTGATGAGGACAAGGGTTTTTATAATAATGTATATACCGATCGGACATAATAGCACTAGTAGAGATTCTTGAGTGAACCTAATCCAAGGGTTGTTGGTTTAAAATTGGACAACTTCTTGTTTGACTATTGTTTGTAATACTGTTTGAAGGGCTGTTTTAACAAACCAGTATCATAAATAAAGTAAAGGAACATGTATGTTTAAACAGTGTGGTAGTAATTAGATAACAAAAGAAGGGTGAGTGTGGTGTGGAAAGTGGGAGAATGATACCCCGACGGTATCGTTCTATGGACGGGTTGACCCGATGAGTCAGGTAACTTTCCAACGCTAGAAATTGTTTTTTTTTTAAAGTCATAAATCTTAAAAGAGACAAACCTTGGTGGTTGTGCTTTTGAAACATGGGGAAAAAAGCGCACTGGTTGGTCACTCTAAGATTTATACTTTTAGGTATAATTGATTATAGATAGTTTTTAGATAGGATTATGATGTTCACGCTCCGCCATAGCGAGATAGGACCAATCTTTCACTAACGGTTCATGCTCGTGGCTACGTAGTAGCTAAGGCAATGTCCATTGGTTTTTCTTTTTCAGGATTGGAGACCTATCAAAGGTACTCCGCTCCTCTAAAAAAGGGGTAGGGACCTCACACCTTAGGTTGGCAGAGATAAACGCATTAGTAAATCCCTTTATTTTGCCTCTCATTAGGTACGACCTTAGTTTGGACATCTATATTTTTGTTTTGTTTTAAGCATTAGGTCATGAATAGACCATGGATAATGGCCCTGGAATAGAGGTTTTTCCATTCCATTTCACTCCACACATTAGAATAAACGTTGCAATTAGTAGGAAGATCCACTTTCAACAACGTATGGTCTTCATGTTTGGTGCCCAAAGAGTAGGAGAAATTATGGCATCACCAAACCTTGTCATCTTGCCTCTTATTGATTATCATAGGTCATTTGATGTGAATATTTTTATTTTGTTGTAGAATAGATTGCAATTTAGAAAATATTACTGTGTAAATCTATAAAAAAAAAAACAAACAAAAACGTGTTGTCACCTGAAAACTGATTCAATACAGGCACAACGCCAAATGTCTGGATATCCTCTTTTCTTTGAGAGCCTGGAGAGGATGCAGAATAATTTTAGCAAATTTCAAGATGTCTTGTTGTATCAGGAGGATAGTAACTGATCAAGAACGCGTAGAGATGTCTGAAGTGGTCCTTAGGAAAGATGCTAGCACTTGGTTTGACTTGTTGCCTGAGGAAATTAAAGGAAATTATACGGAAGTTGTGAATCATTTCAAGAGATACTTCTTTGATCCCCAAAACACTCAAAAACTATGGCAAGACATTGTTTCTCATAAGCAAAAAGACCTAGATGACTACTACTTGTACAAGCAAGAGTTTCTACGTCTTTGGGCTGTATGGGTGAGAAATTTTGCTAACCCTGGTGATGGTGCAGAGTTCCTAAAGAAGGAGAGGTTCATAGCCGGACTCTTTCTTGACCTTAAGATAAAAGTTGAGGTGGGTGCACCTGCTACCTTTGATGCAGCTGAAACTAGGGCTGCTCAGAAATATAGAAAACTCAAGTGCCTAAGGGGAGAGGTTCCAATAGAAGGTCTTAGACCCAAAGGTAAGTCACAAGCATCAACATCTAGGGAGCTTCCTGAGGTAACGGCGGAAGTGATTGAGAAGTTAAATGAATCTTTAAGCAGCTTGTCAATTCACCTTGCACAAGCTGTAGGTCCAAAGGGACAAGCAAAGAAGTTTGAAGAGCAAGATCCACGACCTAGGAGAGTATTGCAATGTTGGAATTGCGGAGAGTCTGGACATGGGATGTATAATTTTCCTTGGCCCCGTGGGGAGCCAGGGAGACCTAGCTTGAATTACCCAGTGATGAATGCAAGTGAAGGAACTGGTCAACAACCAAGGCTTCTACAAAGACCAAATGGACCAAGACCACCTCCTTTAGGTGTAGAAGGAGTTCCACCTTTGCCAGATCCAAATGTGCATGTGGTAGAGGTGACAAAATCAAATGCTGTTGACATGGAAGCAAATGGCATTAAGCGTGGCTGAGGAAAAGGTAAAGAGAAAGAAGGTGTCACATCATAGAGTGACCATGGACGAGGCAAGAAGGCAAAGGAGACCAAGGAAGCTAAGAGGACTCGACGTCGTATCAATCTCCAAAACTTCCCTCTTGGACATGGTATGGCTCCATACAACCTATTGGAAGACATGAGAGGTAAGGGTCTTGATATCTCATGGCCTCACTTTCTTGCATTATGCTCACAAGTTAGGAGGGATTTAACAAAGGCAGTTAGCACTAGGAGAAAGATAAAAGAGAGTGTTCCTGTTGTAAAAATTGCACATGCTGAAATGAATGAGGATATTACACTTGTGCTAGATTGTTACATCGAAGGAAGATTGGTTAGTAAAGGTCTAGTTGATGGGGGTGCACAAATTTGCATCATGACAGAAGGACTCATGCAAAGACTAGGCATGCACATCCATGAGACACTTGAAATTAAAGTCAAAATGGTAAACAATAGCAAAGCTAGGTGCGTAGGCATTTGTAAAAATGTCTTTGTGGAGGCCTTTGGCATTAAGAAGGCAGTGGATTTCTATGTCATGTCTACCAAAGGAAATGGTTACCCATTTATCCTAGGGAGACCATGGCTAATGAAAATGCGAGATTTGCAGGATTGGGAGATTGGAAAGCTAATTTGCAGGAATGACAATCATAAGAAGGTTGTCTTTGACATGAAGGAGCAACTCCAAGAGAAGCTCCATGAAGAATCATCTCAAAGTGAGACGGAGAAAGGCGGGACCGATAGCACTTCAGAAGGAGGAAGTAGCGGAAGCATTACTGAAGAGGAGTCTTCCATCGAAGTCATGGGGGTAAGGTTTAATCCAAACAACCAAGAGACCTCTTGCCTAGGTTTGGAAGAGGTAGGTTCCCAAGAGAACCAAAATGTACAAGATGAAGGAATGTTAGAAGGTATGTTGTCTACAACACTTACAAAGGACGAAAGAGAGGAGTTCAAATGTGTGCTAAGGAAATTTCCTAGGCTTTTTGCTAAAGACTACACCGATGTGCGTGGAGTAGATGCTGTTCAACACAAAATTGAGTTAAAGCAAGAGGCCACACCTAAGGCTCAGAAGCTACGAAGGCTAGGAGTCATCAAGGAGCAAGCTTTACTCAAGGAGGTAAGAAAGCTTCTAGCAGCAAGTTTCATTTATCCAGTGGAGAATTCAGAGTGGGTCTCTCCCATTGTTGTCACTCCTAAGAAAAATGGAAAGTGGAGGGTGTGTGTGGATTACCGTCCACTCAATGAGGCAACAAAAAGAGATCACTTTCCCCTCCCATTTCAAGATGAGATACTAAATGAGGTATCTGGTCATGAGAAGTACACTGTGTGTGATGGCTACTCGGGTTACTTTCAAATAGGTATCGCATTTGAAGATCAGTTGAAAACAACCTTAATCACTCCTCGGGGTTGTTATGCTTTTAGAGTCATGCAATTTGGACTGACAAATTCTCTTGCAACTTTCCAACGCTTCATGAACATGATGTTTCAAGCATTCTTTGGAAAGTCAATCAGGGTGTTCATTGATGATTTCCGCATTTATAGCTCAAAATCATTGCATCTACAAAAGGTAGAAGAAGGTTTAAAAAAACTTTACGACATGGGAGGTCAACTCAACCTTGACAAGTGTCACATAGGTGAGGATGAAGTGATCTTGCTTGGTCACAAGGTTTCCTATAAAGGTATTTGATAGCGGGAAAAAGAGTAGTGCAATCGGGTGGCCTCTGTACTCGTGCACACTCCACAAACCACGCCTCATGCAAACAAGCAAAGAAAAAAAAAAGGGGGGCACCACCCTAAATTAAGAGGTTTCGGGACCTCACACATAGTGCACATAGGCAAGTGAGACTTCTGGCATTATGATGGCATCAAAACATATGGCAAAACACATAGAAACGAAGCTTAGGGACCTTATGTAGCATATATATACACAAGACATCAGCTTAACAATACAACGGCATCTGATCATACATCACAAGGATATAGAGAAGCAAGCCAAGGATGGCATAATCCCTTGTCAAAAACAATGAACCCAGCAAGTGGGTATGATCCTACTAGCAACACATCAATACCTTAGAGAATGACGGCGAGGATGGTGGCCATGGAGCATGAGAGAAGACTCCTTATTTAGGTTTTAGGGCTAGTAATGTAGCATACTAGAGGGAGAGAGAGAGAGGGAGAGAGAGAGTAGAGCTCCATCCATAGCTCCTCGTTGTGAGCAATGTCGTCATAGCTTCGTTGCTTGGTGAAGTGGATGAAGTGTTGGTTTTGAGTGAGAGAAGGCCTCCTTATATAGGTTTCTGAGAGGGTTTAGGATTAGGGATAAACATGCTTAAATCCGTTGATTGGGGTTACTTTTTTCTTAGGGTGGTCAACAGATTGAGGTCACCTGATATGTCACCATCAAGATATTCTCTAGAGTGATTTGAGAGGGGAGGGTAAATGCTGATTTTTTTGATTGTGACACATGGGGATAAGGCCTTGACCAGCATTTATGAGCAGGTAAGGTGGCTGTTGAAACTGGAGGTTCTGCACATGTCAGGGGGGGACCTGCGGGGGGGAGGTGGCAGCTGGGTCCTCCTGAATATCAAATTCTCAAAAAATCCTCAACCATGGCTTCTTTTGACATGTGTTCTTTGAAAAAATCAGCATGTCTCTTTTCAACTCAAAAGTCTTTATCCCTGTTGACTCACCTTTACCATAAGATTTTCCCCTTTTCTCCTCCTGTAACTACATTGTTGATGCCCAATCACTGCTTCTAGTAACAGTGAACTGTTACCTACCAAATACTTATGGTGCAGTAAAAAATGTTTACCATGGGTTAAAAAAATTACTGTAGGTAAAAAGTGATTTGTATTTACCATGTAGGTGAAAAATATTTATTGTAGGTAAAAAATATTTACTGTGGTAAAAAATATTTACTGTCGGTAAAAAAGTGAAAATGGAGTTTGCTGTGCTGTGAGTCCACATGAACATCCTCGTGTAAATTTCACTAGAAATTCACACCTAGAATGGGCTATTCTGTAAGATATAGGTTGTAGGCATGCATAAGAGCTCGTTCCCACGTATCTTCTGTTCATGGCACTTTTTACTCTTTGGTGCTTGTGAAGTAGCTTTTTCTTCTCTTTCGAGATCCCTTGGACTAGAGTATCCTCATCTCCCCAACAACTGAATGTGGCTTTATTGCATCTTCAGAAGGGGTCCTAAAAACCATGCATCATATAGCCCTCCCCCTTATGCTAGAGGTATTTGATGCCTCTAGCTGTAGGTTGTGCTACAATAGGGTTCTCTTGAATACTTACCCACCTGGTACCAATTGAATTTGCTATGTTACTGCTTTCTTGGCTGATGCACCCTGTTAAGTCCTTTCTGATGAATAATTGTATCCATCCATGACTAACAACTGGTCTCCTAGACCCTTGAAAGCCATACCCCATCCATTGTCAATATCCGCTTTCACTGGTAGCATTCTCTTTTTTTCTTTTTTTCTTCTCTTTTTTTCCTTTTTTTTTTTTTTTTTTGAAACGACTATGTACATGATTGTTACCTTAGTTGGAGCTCGAATATGATGAGCTCTCCTCTGAACCATCCTTAGCATTGATTTCACCAGCATATGGATGTGAAAGGCGACATTGGTAGGCCTTCAATCGCCAACCATTTACGGGGGTCTGATGTACCTTACCATCTAGGTCACCTAGTTGGTAACTACCATTTGAGAACCTCTCTATTACTACAAAAGGGCCTTCCCACTTTAGCAAGAACTTACCATCCTTCCTGCGATCAAAGCGATTGTCGTATCTGAGCACTAAAGAACCTTCCTTGACACCTTTCTTGACAAGGTTGCGATTGAACTTCTTTCATTTCTTCTCTACCTGGGTTGCATAGTACTTCACTGCTGACTCTCAATCTAGCCCTAACCTCTCCAAATCGATGATTCTTCCTTCCACCTGCTTCTCTTGACTATCCTCTTGATGTGCTTTTAGAACTCGGAGGCTCGCTAGCTCCACTTCTATAGGCAATAGTGCCTCTTGCCCGTAAACCAAGTGAAAAGGTGTATACCCCAAGGATGTTTTAAAGGATGTTCTGTAGGCCCAAAGTGTTGCATCTAGGTGTTTGTCCCATGCCTTAGGATGTAAATGCACTTACTTAGTGATGATTTTACATATAAGACCATTTACCTTTTCCACAAGACCATTGCACTGAGGGTAGTATGGTGTAGAGTGCTTGCGCTTGATTTTTAACTTGCTCATCAATTGCCCGACTAAATCAGCTCGAAATCTCGGTCCCCTATCCGAGAGAATCTCCAAAGGTGTGCCAAAACGGCAACAAAGGCATTCAAAAATGAAATCACTCACGTCCTTGGCTGTGATGCGTTTTGTGGGACGAGCTTCTGCCCATCTGGTCATGTACTCCACCCCCATAATGATGTATTCCTTCCCTGATTGAGTGCAAGGTAGTGGCCCTATTGCATCTATCCCCCATTTTCAAATGGCCCATAGGTTTTGATTGGATGCTGATTTTCATGGGTAAGACGCCTTGGTCCAGCTTTTTGGCAAACCTCACATGTGCGGCACCAATGTTGTACATCTCGATGGAGGCTTGGCCACGTGAACCCTGCTTGTAAAATCTTTCTGCTAGTAATCTCTTGTGCAAAGTGGCCACCACTCACACTTTCATGACAACTAAACAAAATATCCTTTATCTCTTGGGATGCAGGAACTCTCCTTAAGACAACATCTTTCCCTCTACAATACAAGTCCTCATTCACTAAGCTATAGCTGGTAGCCTTTTTACCAACCACCTACATTCACTTTTACTCATACCAGAGGGTGCTTCACAATGCTCAAGAAAGTAAAGTAAATCATGCAGCTTCTCCTTTCCCTGGTATAAAGGACTTTTCACAAGGATAGCACCTACTATGAGAGTTTGTAGTTCTTCACCTGCTAAGGCATCTGCTTCTCAATTTTGATCTCTAGGTACAAAGTGCACTCGAACTTCTTTAAAACCCTTCAACAAGGCCTTTGCTTCCCTCATCTTAACAGACAATTTGTCATTTTTACAGGCCCATACACCAACCATTTGCTTAACAATCAACATGGAGTCACCAAAAACATTTAGCTTTGTGATGCCCTGAGAAAGACAACATTGCAACCCTAAAACAAGGGCATGGTACTCTGCCTCATTGTTAGAATGAACCTCTTTTGCAAAGATCTTCTCCTTCTCTGGACCTAATATTACTATGCCTGCTGATGCCTTGTCTTTGGTCCTCTTGTAAGCCCCATCAAAATACAGACTGTGTGCTCCCAGTGGAACTTCAGGCTCCGGGATAGGCAGTACCTTACTAGGTGCCTCTTTCTTGGCCTTCTCATAACACCTTTGTGTGAGGACATCTGCCAAACAAGCACGGGTGGAATCCTCTACTTGTAGTGTGTAGTCAAACTCTTGAAACTGCACCACCCACTTTGCTATTCTTTGAGACAATTCCATGTGTTGTAGGGCATATGGAAAAACCTCCTTAGTTGTGATCACCACAAATTGTCTCGGAAGTAAGTAAGCCCGAAACTTCTCCACTGCAAACTTAAGAGCTAGCACCAATTGCTCAGTTGCGCTGAAACCCTTTTCAGCAGCTGTCATCACTCTACTAGAGAAGTAGACTGGTCTCATGAGAGATGTCTTTGGGTCTTTTTGCATCAAGACAACTCCTAGAGCTTCTGGACCTACACTAGGATTTACATAGAATAATTCACCCCATGTGGGTTGTAGGACGACAGGCAATGAGCTCAAAATGGTTTTAACTTCTTGAAAGCACCTTTCACCCTCCTCACTCCATGTCAATGTAGTGTGTTAAGTGAGCTGCTGCAAAAGATAGATTGCCTGCGAAAGGAGATGTATGAATCGTCCCATGTAGCGAACCTTTTGAATGAAGGAGACTAGTTGCTTCACGTTTGAAGGAGTAGGTAAAGCTAACAATGTCTTTACCTTTTCAGGGTCAGCCTCAATACCATCTTGAGACACAACATGGCCTAGTAGAGTGACCTTGCTCTCACCTATGTGGCACTTGTCTTTATTCAATTGCCCACCCAATTGGGCCAGACGGGTGAAACCTTCATCAACCTTGGACAGATGTACTTCCCTAGAGCTGTAAATGCAAAAATCATCAATGAAGACTCGTATGGACTTACCAAAGTAAGGTTGAAACACCAAGTTTATAAACCTCTGGAAAGTAGCTGGGGCATTAGCTAAACCAAAAGGCATAACTCTATAAGCAAAACACCCCCAAGGTGTTATGAAGGTAGTCTTTCTTTGGTCTTCATCTGCAATTCTGATTTGGAAGTAGCCTGAGTATCCATCACACACTGTGTACCTTTCATGACCAGCCACTTCATTTAGTATTTCATCTTGAAAAGGCAAAGGAAAATGGTCCCTTTTTGTGGCTGCGTTTAGAGGCTTGTAATCCACACATACCCTCCACTTCCCATTTTTCTTTGGTGCTACCACAACTGGAGACACCCACTCAGAATCTTCCACTGGGTAGATAAATCCTGCCTTGAGTAATCTTTTTACTTCTTTTAAGAGTGCATCTTGTTGCACTAGCCCTAATCTCCTTAGCCTTTGCACCACTGGTTTGGCACCTTCCTTTAATTGGATATGGTGTTGAGTTACCGTCACTCCTTTAATGTGCTCGTAATCAGCTATAAAGAGGCCAGCATGCTTCTTTAGTACCTGCAAATAGGGTTCTCTCTCTTCTTCTAGTAGGTCCTTAGCTAGCATCTCCTCTAAGCCTGTGGCTTCTTCCTAGTTTAGAGAGTCTTGACCCATGACTTCCAAAGGGATAGCATCCTCCTCAGATGACTCATCCTCAGATGAAGAGCAGCTGCCTATGCTCCATTCATCCATAGAAGTCTCCATCTCTAGGTCTTGTTGTCTACCCTGCTTCATGTCATACACAATTTTTTGTTGCTTGCCACCTACCTTATGATTTGGTCGCAACTAATGGGAACCTGTCTCCCAATCTTGCCTAGCTTTCATAGCCATAAGCCAAGGTCTTCCAAGGATTAGCGGATAGCCCTCCCCCTTAGTTGGGATCACATAAGCATCAATTGAGAGTGCAACACCAAAAGTTGAAACCTTCACTCCATTAACCTTTCCCACACAAGCCACCCTTACATTATTTGCCATCTTAGCTTGTAAGGAAGTTTGCTCGTTTACTTCCAAACCCAACCTGTGCATTAATTTCTCTGTCATAACACAAATCTCGGCTCCACCATCTACGTACACATTGGAGACTCGCTGACTCTTAATCTCTGCATCAATGACTGGCACGATATCCTTCATGCCTCTTGCACTAATAGTCCCAACTGACTTTGCCTTAGCCCTCCTCGTGCTGACCATCTTAGACCAGGTTCTACGCATCTTTGGGGAAAGGTGGAGGAGTTGCTACCATGAAATCTTTGGTCCTTGCTTACTCACATCTGCTACCAGGTCGTAAGGTATGGATCCTACCCCAAGTGGAAAGTCTTCTACTCCTATGTGCCTCCTTGACCTACTCTTCCTTTTCTTGTCTCCTATCACTTGGGAGGAACCCTCATTCCCTTTATCCGGCTCTGAAGCTTCCATTTCATCAGTTCTTTGTCTCCTAACTCTCTTTATTGGCATGGAAACAACTTCCTCCATTTTTTCTTTCCCTTTATCCTTACCATTGTCAAGACTTATGACAGAGACAGCCCTGTCCTCTCCTCTCGATGGTAGTGGAGGGATCTCTGCTGGTGCTTGTGGTGGTGGAGGAGGGGGTCTCAATATTTGGATTGGTGGAGTCACGTGTGCATTTTGTCCATTTAGTGGCCTAGCTCGAGGAGGAGTGACTTGCTGGTGAGGAGGCCGTCTTTAATTACCATTTCCTTGATAGCGTCGTGGATGGGGGCAATAATACATGCCGTGACCTACCTCTCCACAGTTGTAGAAAATGTACTCACGTGCTTGCCTTTGTCCTTCTTGTCTATTTCGTTCATTTTCTAGCTGGGGAGCCCTTACACCTTGAACCAGATTGATGGACAGGCTCTCTAGTTGATTGGTGATTTGTTGAAGTAATTCTTGTTGAGAGGACTCTTGGTCTGTTTCTCCTGTCCCTGCTACTACCCTTGCCGTAGGTTGAGCTAGCGGTGGAGGCTCCATTCCCCCTTGTAGTTGAGCTTGGAATTTTAACTTCCTATCCTTCTCCCTTGCATAAGTCATAGCTTTATCAAAGGTATCTGGGAATTTACCTTTTACCTTTTCTCGAAGGATGGGGTAAAGCCCTGCCAGGAAACAGTCCTTCTTTAGGCATTCTGGCACCCTTTCTCCTTCACCTAGTGATGCACACCATTTCTCCCACATGTTGCAAAACTTTCCTTCATAGCTTCTATAGTCATTGGGTGATGTTTGGCGTAGCTCTAAGAGCTGTCTCCATATCTCCTCTGGAAGCTCATGGCGGCGAAATTCTTCGATGAAGGCCATCTTTAAGGACTCCCAGTCTCTTCTTTCTTCAGGTGCCAAAGTTTGATACCATAATTTTGCACCTTCCCTCAAGACCAATGGAAAGGCCCTTAACTTAGTAGCTTTGTCATCCCTTCCCGATACCAGAAAGGCCATTTCCAAATTATCCAAAAAGTCTGGAGCAACCTCCCCAGGCTTACCATAAAAATTAGGGAAGGCCATAAGTGAGAGAGTAAACAATTACACAAACAGCTCCAATTTATTTTAAAATAGAGTATGGTAATTACAATTTGGAGCTTTAGCACAACTTAGCTCAAAATAGGATGAATATTGACACATCAAAGGAATGGTAATAGTCTAGTAAGGGTAGAATGACAGGATGAGGAGAGCGCAAGATTTCCCCAATTCTCTCGGCTCCAAACAACAGGGCTATTCTTTGCTGATAAAAGATTTTTCTATCAATACAAATATTCACACGGATATGACGCACAAAATGGAAAGGAAACATGCGGGGATCATCATTCTCATTATTGGCATCCATACTTACATATAAGAGCCTAGCTTAGTTGCACCACCTTGGGACCAATGAGCCTGATCAGCCATAGAAGGTCAGCACCTCGGATAACTTCGACTCTTCCTGATGCATCTGTGAAGACGTAAGGCGTGATGGCAACACTTTGTACAATGGTGAGCCTTTTAGCAAGCAACAATTGGATGCTATTACCATAATCAGCATGACGAATGAAAGTGACACCATTAATGTGTAGCACATCATCAACTAAGATAGTTTCCTTAGATTGAGATAACTTCTTGAAAATTAGCAGCAAAGGTAGGGCAGGGAGGCTTTTCACCCGGTCTCCAAAGCACTTTGGACAATATTCAAAGTGATCTTCACGCGGACAGGAGGTTGGCTTGGGATTGGTGGTGTCTGGATTCACAAAGTGCACTGGGAGCACTCGTAGACAGGCGCCAATCTTGTAGGCAAGCCTTCGCCTCTTTGCTTCAGGAGGATTTAGGGGTGAGAGTCGTGGTTGCAAGTTGGAGGTTGAAGTTGGTTGCTCACTAGCCTTTTTCTTGCCTGTAGTGGTCATGTAATCCCTTATTAATGAGATTAAGCCAAATGTTACCTTACGCTTGAGCACGCGCTGCGGCCTTGGGCCACTTAGGTGTAGAGGTGATCTTCCTCCTCTTAGTCAGCTCCTCAGAAAAGAGAGGTCTGGTGATGCTTTCTCTTCCCTTAATGTGTGTCACAGTACCTTCGTGTATGTTGATGTAGAATATTTCAAGCTTGTGTGCGTTGGAGGTTTCTGGAGCACTCATAGGTTGAGAGGAGAGGTATATCAAGCTCTTCTTCTTACTCTCCTTCGTTGGCGACGATCACGAACAAGGCATGTAGAAGAACTTACTTCTTGAATTTCAATGACACTGCAACCTGGTAACAAGACCTCGATGAAAGCTTTTAAGGCCTCTAAAGCCTCCTCCTCTTCTGTTCTCCAATTTGCAAACTCCTCACGCCATTCGTCCATGCTGTAGATTGCACATCTTCATTGCTTGTGGACTGAAGGTCTGTGTAGCCCTCCTCAGTGGGGGCACCAAAATGATAGCAGAAAAAACAGCAGTGCAATCGGGTGGCCTCTGTACTCGTGCACACTCCACAAACCACGCCTCATGCAAACAAGCAAAGAACAAAACAAAGGGTCCACCACCCTAAATTAAGAGGTTTAGGGACCTCACACATAGTGCACATAGGCAAGTGAGACTTCTGGCATTATGATGGCATCAAAACATATGGCAAAACACATAGAAACGAAGCTTAGGGACCTTATGTAGCATATATATACACAAGACATCAGCTTAACAATACAACGGTATCTGATCATACATCACAAGGATATAGAGAAGCAAGCCAAGGATGGCATAATCCCTTGTCAAAAACAATCAACCCAGCAAGTGGGTATGATCCTACTAGCAATACATCAATACCTTAGAGAATGACGGCGAGGATGGTGGCCATGGAGCATGAGAGAAGACTCCTTATTTAGGTTTTAGGGCTAGTAATGTAGCATACTAGAGGGAGAGAGAGAGAGGGAGAGAGAGAGAGGGAGAGAGAGTAGAGCTCCATCCATAGCTCCTCGTTGTGAGCAATGTCGTCATAGCTTCGTTGCTTGGTGAAGTGGGTGAAGTGTTGGTTTTGAGTGAGAGAAGGCCTCCTTATATAGGTTTCTGAGAGGGTTTAGGATTAGGGATAAACATGCTTAAATCCGCTGATTGGGGTTACTTTTTGCTTAGGGTGGTCAACAGATTGAGGTCACCTGATATGTCACCATCAACATATTCTCTAGAGTGATGTGAGAGGGGAGGGTAAATGCTGATTTTTCTGATTGTGACACATGGGGATAAGGCCTTGACCAGCATTTAAGAGCAGGTAAGGTGGCTGTTGAAACTGGAGGTTCTGCACATGTCAAGGGGGGACCTGCGGGGGGGAGGTGGCAGCTGGGTCCTCCTGAATATCAAATTCTCAAAAAATCCTCAACCATGGCTTCTTTTGACATGTGTTCTTTGAAAAAATCAGCATGTCTCTTTTCAACTCAAAAGTCTTTATCCCTGTTGACTCACCTTTACCATAAGATTTTCCCCTTTTCTCCTCCGGTAACTGCATTGTTGATGCCCAATCACTGCTTCTAGTAATAGTGAACTATTACCTACCAAATACTTACGGTGCAGTAAAAAATATTTACCATGGGTAAAAAATTTACTGTAGGTAAAAAGTGATTTGTATTTACCATGTAGGTGAAAAATATTTACTGTAGGTAAAAAATATTTACTGTAGGTAAAAAATATTTACTGTGGTAAAAGATATTTACTGTCAGTAAAAAAGTGAAAACAGAGTATGCTGTGCTGTGAGTCCACACGAACATCCTCGTGTAAATTTCACTAGAAATTCACACCTAGAATGGGCTATTCTGTAAGATATGGGTTGTAGGCATGCATAAGAGCTCGTTCCCACGTATCTTCTGTCCATGGCACTTTTTACTCTTTGGTGCTTGTGACGTAGATTTTTCTTCTCTTTCGAGATCCCTTGGACTAGAGTATCCTCATCTCCCCAACAACTGACTGTGACTTTATTGCATCTTCAGAAGGGGTCCTAAAAACCATGCATCAGTATTGAGGTGGATCCAGCAAAGGAAAAAGCTCTCATTGAGCTACCATCACCAAAGAGTCTTAAGGAGGTCATCTCATTCATTCAAAAGGTGAAGTATATGTCCCGCTTCATTCACCCTTTGCAAAAGTTGACATAGCAAGTAGAATTATAAGTATATTATGGCCCATTTGTGTGTAAATATTTCATTGTATATAGGGTCTAAATAAAAGGAATTTTCATAATTATTTTAGTATATATTTAAATATTTCTACCTATGGTGTGTTATTTATGCTATGTACACTGACTCACCATTACCATATTTTTTCTTACCATTTTGCATACTCTTTATTCCATATAAAAATAATTTCATGCAAGATTCTCTTATTTTTGGTGGACTCCATCCCAACAAAAATCCAAAAAAACTAGTTCTATATTTTTTCACTATTGTGATTTTTTCCTTCCTACATCTATTCTTTATTACTCTCATAAATTAGACCACCAAAAATATTCATCTTTTTATGGTAGACTTATAATGAGAGAGATTTATTTTGACCCCTTTATATTTTTTCCACCTATATTATTTATATTTGACATGTACATATTTTTTTAGACCCCTCAATATTTGATTTTCTTAGTTGTACTATTCACTTATATCAAGATCTCAACAATATCTTCAATTATAGACCTACCAAATAAGGTCAAGGATATGTGGCATGCATGCATGCACTATGGGGGGCTCACTCTTATAGGTATTCAAAAGAATCATCCAAAGAAGGACCTCACAAGGACTTTGTGCAGTGGAAAAAAATAGTCGGTTTTACTGAATTTTTAAAGATCACATGCTCTCCGAATTTGAAAAGGTTATACATACAAACGTTGTAGCTCGTGGGCTGAACTTTTACCTCAAATGTTTTCATATTTTTTTGAGCTACGAGCTGTGAGCTATGATTTTATTGGTGGACCCCAGCTTGCCCATGCTATGCAGCCACACTCCCACTTCCACTTTATCATTTTCCTCTTTTACACACACTTCTCCACTCATCATCCCCACCTCTCTCACCACTCCTCTCTGCACCCTACTCACCTTCTTCTCAACCTTGAAGAATAAGAGAAACCATGGTGAACTCATGTCTCCTACACACACTTCCATTCCAAAATTGACCACCTAGTCTCATTTTTCCTCTTCCATATTACCCATATCTATCAAGAAAACCACAAAATTCAGCCTCTTCTCTTGAAAGACAACACCATGTTGATTGATTACTCATATTCAATCACCTTGGCTCTCAAGGAAGGTCAAGAGTGGAGGAAAAACGTACCGTCAAAGCTAGTGGACCGTCAACAAGCGTCAAAATTGGCCCTACTCAAGACACTTGGAGCATCAACATTGTAATAAATCCATAATTTCTTACCTATTAAGATTTTTTTCTTCCTTATTTGTACCCTACATGGATACTCCCATTGTAAATATCCAATTCCATTTGTAAATCAATAAAAATACTAACTCTACTAGTTTACTAACACTAACCTACTATGAAAAGTCCTATCACCTCCACTTCTCTCCTCTCTCTCTTCTTCATCTATCCCCACCAACTTCTTGATAATTCCAAGAAAAAGAAATTAGATAAGTGCTGAAAATCTAACCCAACCATGGTTCGAGGAGTAACCCTAGCCCTCAAAATTGCTATAAAAAGAGGGTGTACTAGCACAGAAGGGGGGGAGCCATAAGCAAGAGCACTATGCTATAGCTTGAGAAGCCAAGCTCAACCTCTCTAGAAGGAGCTCTTGAGTGGAAGCTCATTGTCTTATGCATATGCATGTGTTTTATTAGGGGTGATTAGCAAGGGAACTCTATGCGATTGTAAGAGAGAGTGATCATTCAATTGAGAGTAGGAAATCTATCATTTCTCCTACTAGTGTAAGCCCAACATTAGTTGAATCAAGGAGGGTGGATTTGGACTAAGCTTGGATACTTTGTCTCTCTTCCAACGTGAAGTAATGGACAACAATGATGTGTAAGTGTCTTGGTGTTTTCTTTAAGTTCTTGATAGCTTGTCTCTGGGTGTTGTCATCAATTTAGCCATAAATCTCACATACTGTAAGAGGGCGACATGGTGGAATGGACTCCCCTGGCCTTAAGACAGTGATTGGGGTGGCTTTTCTTGTGATGTGTTGTGGTGTAATTTACTCAAGCTATGTTGAACAAATACTAATCTCACTTTGATTGGTCATGACAGATTTGTAAGAAGGTATTAATGCAATAATCACCCCCTCCCCCTTCTCTCTCTTTCTTACATATATAATTGTGTTTGCTTGATCACGACCGATACATTTCAAAGTAGCCCGAGCACTCTCTCTCTCTCTCTCTCTCTCTCTCTCTCTCTCTCTCTCTCTCTCTCTCTCTCTCTCTCTCTCTCTCTCTCTCTACGCATCCTAGTTCGCATCCAAAACTAGGTGGTGCCCCAAATTTGTGTAGGGTTAGGTTGTGGGTTTGTGTGTGTGTTTGTTTTTTTTTCCAACCCCAACCCAATTGAGCAGCACGGGAGCCTAGAAGGGTGCTTAGAGGCCACTCTTCTTGTTGCCCCGTGCCGGACCGCCTCACTACATGTGCTGCAGTAACAAAGGCACAACCTCTCTACTCAAAACAAGAAGGAAAATGGAATCGCACTTTTTATTAAGATAGATTGATAGTGCATCATAAAAAAATAAAGAACTGTTAAGAAATCAACCATTAATACAAAATTAGAAATTGCAATAATCAAAACCATGGTAACCATAGCTATTCCCATTGCCATAAATAAACACAAAACTATAAGTATAACCATAATGATAACCGTAAGATAAACCATAACCTTGCATTAAAACATATTGGTTACCTTAACCATAAACAACAAATAACCTTAACCAATGCCAATGACATAATCATAAACAAAATCATGACCATTGCCACTATCATAACCATAAGCATGACCATAAAAGGGTATCAAAACCATAACCATTGCCACTGACATAATATATAAATACATATCCAAAACCGTTGTTAACACCATAATCATTTCCACTATCATACGTATAAGCATAAACATAACCATAACCATAACCATAAAAGAGTTATCAAAACAATAACCATTGTTGGTAGCATAGTAAACAATAAACAATAACCATTTTTAGTGACATAGCAAAAAAAAAACCATGACCATAAGCATTATCATAAGCATAAGCATAACAATAAAGGTATTGTTAGAACCGTAAAGATTTTCATTATGTGCATCATAAGCTTAATCATAATCATAAATAGTTTATGTGTGTGTAGTTATGTGTGTATATTTATGCGCATGCACGTGTGTGCTTATGTGTGTGCATGATAAAGAGTGTGAGTGTGCGAGATGAACAAAGAGTCAAGCAAATACCTACAAAAACAAAGCATAAACATTTTTACCCACACATAGAAACACAAATATTTATGTGTATGTGTGTGTGCATGAAACAAAAAGAAGGAGCACTTACACTCAAAGAATGTGAGTGTGCAAGATATACGAAGAGTCAAGCAAATACCTACAAAAACAAAGCATAAGCTTTTGTTATCAACACACCCAAACACAAATTTTCTCACACAAATACAACAAAAAAATGTACCTTCTTTGTGTAGAAATATGTGGAAGCATAGATGAGAAGTCGAGAGAGGCATTTCCATGAAGGTCTACAAGGAGGGAGGAGGAGATGGGGAGGAGCTAGGGAGGAGCTAGGGAGGCATTCGCGGTGTGGAGAAGAAAGAAAACACAGAAAATGAGCTCTTGGGTATTATAAAGCAACAGGTCATCGATACAGACGTCTATTGATGGCCAGAAATGACATGCCATATGGGGTGGTCTCTACACCACACATAGCCTGAACATCCCCAAGCATCATCTCGAGGTGGGAGTGATCCTATGGATAGGAAGGGGCACCACCTAGCGTAAATGTGGCTATGACGCAAACATACATGCCCTAGGGTAGCAAATGTGAAATGCCCTCTAGGTAATCAACATGAAATGGTGGTGTGGTAGCCGTTGACGTGTAGAAAAAGATGCCTAATCATTAATCATTAGTGTGTGCACAAGAGAGGTATGTGAAGAGATTGGAACAGAGCACACTGATGGGTGGGAGAGATTGCACATGATGGAGCACGAGTAGGGTGATGTACAAGAAGCGAAACATCCCGTAGTCCTAGGAAACCAAAATCAAGAATGGACTCAAAAGATCAAGAAAACATTACACCCTTTATTGGCAATGGAGATACTTACAAATGATGGTCTTGATGACTAAAAACCTGGCTCTTGGCATTAGGGATGTAATGTGGAATACGAGCGCCATATGGTGCATGTCGAGGTTTTGAGTTAGCGGGAGGGTTAGTTGAGGGAAAATAACGAGATGATGCATCCACTAGCGACATCAATCACCAACATTGGGAGCGATGCCTTCAATCCAAGCATGCTCATGTTGCTTGGTGGAGAGTAGGGACTACTTCATGTGCATAGAGTGATTGTGATTAGTGACTCAACGTGGTGTGGTGAATCATGGGGGGGAATGGTGATGTTGCCAATACTAAAATGCCCAAAGATTGCAACAAAACATGAGCCGTTAGCTCTAAAGCATGGGTGCACTACGTTCGAGAGGGGGAATGAGGGAACACGCCCAACACAAACACAAGGGACTCTCTATAGCTCAGGGTATTCACGGCACCCTTTTCCTCTCGGAAAATACCTTCAAACACACAACTCACACTAGCAGACCACCTCCTACTCGATTAGCCCTGATCACACACTCCACAAAAACACCGCACGATGCACACCTGTTACCACTACTTGTCTCCAACCTTACACACGCACACAACCACTCAATCTCACTCTCTCACAAAAAATACCGTCAGTCCGGGGGGGCACACACTTCCACACAGCCGGCACCAAGGAGAACCATGAAACCAGGAGAAAGAGAAGGGGGAAATGGGAAAGAACAGCAGGGGAGACAACAACGACTCGATTACACTCCACCCAACACCTGTACAAACTCACACTGCCATCTCTATGACCATTTACACAAAAAAAATGCAAAGGGCTTGACAGGCACACTCCTCTATCCAATAGCTCCCCTTTGCACGCTTCAAATGGGCTCCTTAAGCCAAGAAAAAGCCAAGAAGAAGCCCCTAATTTGATCATTTTTTGACTTTAATAGGGTGGGGGGTTCAATTTGGGAAACTGCCATTTGATTGGTCCATGGGGCACCTTTTTTTGGTATCTCTTGGGAAGGTGACACCGCCTTTTTTCATCTGCTCTCCTTCTCTCTTTTGCTCTTGGGGGGGGGGGGAGTAGCAACGTCGCTATTGCCCCCTAGTTATTCTTTTTTTTTTTTTATCTTCTTCATTTTTTACCCTTATGGAATCAACCTTACACTACTCCACATGCTTGACTTTGACTCCCATTTTTCTCTATCCGACTCTTCTCTAGCTCCTTTTGGTCTTTGGTCCATGCCTTTGCCCGTCCACTTGGCCCACTTGGCGTCCTCGAGCTCCGACTCTCTCTCTCTCACCCTTGTCTGCTGTTGTGGGACCTTCCCCTTACCTGAGGGGGGGGGGGGGGGCAATGGCGATATCGCTATTGCCCTCTCCCTCCTTCTCAAAACTTTGTGGCCCCTAGGGCCGTGTGAACTGCCGCATGCCACGTCATACGCCGACACCACACCCACGCGGGTGCCACGTCATCGTCACTGTCAACTGCCTCATGCGCGGGCACGCCACCTGTGCTGTCGCCAAAAACGCTGGCATTACGCCCAGCGCAGCGCCACTAGCGCCGCCTAGGCCTTGCGCCATATCCACCAAACCACGGAGCTCCAAGCTCCCTCTCCACCTTGTGATGTCAATGAGGGCAGCTCGTCCTAGCTTATATACTCCGGATTCTTTACCCGCGCGTCCGCATGTGGGATGGTTATACTGCCACGTGGCAGCCATCCGTGAGCTGCCTCCAAAAACCTCATTACCCTTTGTAAAAAAACCTCCTTACCTTGCCAGTTTTTGGTCTCCCTTGGTGAAGCTAACACCAGTAGCCTACTAGCCCGATCTCCAAGAAAAAGAAACCCCCTGAAACTCCACATTTCCGGCCTCGTCTTCACCTGCCGTCTCTGCATGTCGATCCCTCGGCGCCCTCGAACTAAGGCCTCCAAAACGAAGAAAAACCTTCTGCAACTGTTCACCGCCCAAATGCTCCCAACTTAATATTATCGTATCCTGTTGACCAAGTGTTCGTTTGACATGCTGTCAATTTGTGCTTACTCCACACAACACACACTTCTACGGAGAACCCTGGCAAGGCTCAAAAGAAACCAGATGGCGCATTTTCCAATGCGGTCAGATGGCCTCAGACCCGACCCCCTGAAAATCTTCAACTGATCATATCTTGCTAACCAGAGCTTCGTTTTACGATCCGAAAAGACAGGCAAGCTCCACAACTCAAGAAACACACACATATACACTAACATCAGCCCGGGACACCTGTCCCCAGCTGCCCTGTTCGGCGGGGCTCTGCTACACTCTTCAACTTTAAACTGCAATATCTTGAGCATCAGGGCTCCGTTTGTGACGAGCCATCTGGACCGGCTTGGAAAGCTCACTGAACACTACATTCTCGGACATAAAACCCACATCTCGGGCACAGTAGGCCACCATCCTGCTTGGCTCTTTGCAACACACCTTTGGCCTAAAAAACCACTTTGAACATACACCTCCGCTATCCCTGGGCTGTCTAAGGCTTTGGTAGCTGCCCTAGCCTTCTACACTGTACTCACATGCCGCCTTTGCCTAGCATTGACCATCTCCTAGCTCGGACCAACTTTGGCTGCACCATCATTGCCCACCCCCTTGTTGAAAATTTATGTTCAACCACACATGGCCTTATTGCACTAAAAACCTGCACACCAAAAACTGACTCTCTGTACACTGCAAAAACACCCACCATATGTACAAAACCAACACCTGCTACCCACTGTCTTTGCTCATGCGGGTTGCCCAACCCCTTGCTTTTCCAGTCACCAACTGCCTGGGTCAAACACCTTGCATTGGTCTTCTCCATCCACCTGTAACACTCTTGCATAGTGCCACACCAAGGCACATACCCAATTGCATAACCAAACTGCCATCCACATGGTTCTACCACCCCAAGCCCTCGTTGGCAACCTGTCCTCTCGCAACAAAGCTCCTCCAGGAACACCAAATAGAGCATCCTCGTGCTCACCATCCAAAGACCTGCTTGTACCATCACTCGCACCAAGAAAACCTAACACATTTGACCTGCCCTCCCATCCATGTAAAGCTAGATCCTCATCTAGCAGATCTTGTACTTGCTCAACAGCATACTGCACAGCCGCTTTTACCACCATTCCTTGCAGCCACCACTCACAGACCTCCTTACAAAGCTTGGACACCGCCTTAGAATCCACATCACCTGTCATAGAGGGCACCAACTGCATAGGAAGCACCTCTAACTTTGACTCCACATCGTCCTTATCACCTCCCATGAACTCAATTCCAGCATCGTCGAGCTCCTCCTCGTCAATTGTCCCTTCAAGGTCAATAAGCACCGCTTTCTTATCCACTGCGATTACTTGCTCTTCTACCACCGCATCCTCAAGCTCTGCCAAGGAAGAGAGAAACTCGTTCTCTACCGCATCCTCTTCATCTTCTTCCATAGGTACCGGTTCTCTAACCCTCTTGGAAAAAATTTGCACCTGCTGCACCACCATGGCATACTCTACTGCTACCTTCATCAACATGGCCATTAGCATGGCACTGCACACCAGTTTTACCTGCTCTTCATCACATGTAGGCCTAGACAGCTCCACTTGGTCCTCACCAAACATTTTGGCTTGCACTTCATGATGCTCCTCACACACATTCACTGCCTCTCCACTCACATGTAAGAGGTCGAACTCATCATACCTGGATTGGGATGATTCGGTCTCCCAACTCGTATCTGTGTCCATAGAGCTACTGTCACTCGACCGAGTCTCCACCTAGGTTTCAAGCTCAAGAATCTCCTTTAGCTTCACCGCTCCAACCTTGTCTGCAAACCGCACTCCTTGCTCTTTACCGCACTTTAATGGAGATTCAACAGCTTCACTCGAATTTCGTAGCACTTCCTTTGTCCACTCTGGAACCACCTGCACTTCCTCCATAATTTAAACTGCTCTAGCCGACATCTTCGGCATAGGAACCATTCTGTCTCTTTGTAGCCAAAGAACCCTTGGTTCTTCTCGCACCTGCACTTCTCTTTGCACCACCTTTGGCTCGGCTATCACCGCATCACACTGCTTTGGCATCATTGCACCTTGCAAACACCGCCTAGCCTCGTGTTTCTTTAAAATATTTTTGGTTCGCCCTCTCGCTAGAGCTACCGCTTCTTCATACGACGTTGGTCCATCTAAATCCACCTTATCTCACACTTCCTCATGCAGGCAATCCATGAACTTACACAATTTCAAAAAACTGGCATTTTCTGCAGCAGTTACCTTGATTAACTTCCCCCATAGGGCTTCGAACTCCCACTCGAACGTTTGAAAATCTCCCACCAAGCTCTGCTTCAAACCATCCAGCTTCCGCTTTACTTCATCTAGCTGTGCATCTGCTACAAATCTGCTTCGAAAAGCCGCCTCCAGGGCTTCGCAATCTGTATTTACTTCTTCACCAAGGCTATCGAACCATAGCTTTGCTTTACCATGAACCAAGAGCGGAAACACCTATACCGCACCATCTTCTCTCGATAAACCGCTTTCCAACACGAGAAACCCGTAGTCTTGAAGCCAAGTTTCCGCATCTTCAACCCTAGTGAAAATCGGAAATCCTGCCCAAGCCATCACTAGCAGCACCTGCTCTTCAAAGGCCACACCTTTGGCATCACAAAAATCACCGCTTCGACTTCAACTAAGAGCATCAGCATACTCCTCAGTGGGGGCACCAGAAGATGGAGAGGGGGAATGGGGGAACACGCCCAGCACAAACACAAGGGCCTCTCTATAGCTCAGGGTATTCACGACACCCATATCCTCTTGGAAAACACCTTCAAACACACAAATCACACTAGCATACCACCGCCTGCTCGATTAGCCCTGCTCACACACTCCACAAACACACCGCACGACGCACATCTGTTACCACTGCCTGTCTCCACCCTTACACACGCACACAACCACTCAATCTCACTCTCTCACACCAAACACCGTCAGTCTGGGGGGGCACACACTTCCACACAGACGGCACCGAGGAGAAACATGAAAGCAAGAGAAAGACAAGGGGGAAATGGGAAACAACAGCATAGGAGACAACAACGACTCGATTACACTCCACCCAACACCTGTACAAACTCACACTGCCATCTCTTTGGCCATTTACTCAAGAAAAATGCAAAGGGCTTGACAGGCACACTCCTCTGTCCAACAGCTCCCCTTTTCACGCTTCAAACGGGCTCCTTAAGCCAAGCAAAAGCCAAGAAGAAGCCCCTAATTTGATCATTTTTTGACTTTAATAGGGTGGGGGGTTCAATTTGGGAAACTGCCATTTGATTGGTGCATGGGGCACCTTTTTTTGGTATCTCTTGGGAAGGGGGCACTGCCTTTTTTCATTTGCTCTCCTTATCTCTTTTGCTCTTGGAGGGGGGGGGGGGGGGAGGGGGGGCATTAGCGACGTCGCTATTGCCCCCTAGTCATTCTTTATTTTTTTTATCTTCTTCATTTTTTGCCCTTATGGCCTCAACCTTACACTACTCCACATGCTTGACATTGACTCCCATTTTTCTCTATCCGACTCTTCTCTAGCTCCTTTTGCTCTTTGGTCCATGCCTTTGCCCGGCTTTGATTTGTCCACTTGGCCCACTTGGCGTCCTCGAGCTCCGACTCTATCTCTTTGACCCTTGCTTGCTATTGTGGGACCTTCCCCTTACCTAAGGGGGGGAGGCAATAGCGATATCGCTATTGCCCTCTCCCTCCTTCTCAAACCTTTGTGGCCCCTAGGGCCATGTGAACTGCCGCATGCCACATCATACGTCGACACCACACCGACGCGGGCGCCACGTCATCGTCACTGTCAACTGCCTCATGCACGGGCGCGCCACCTGCGCTACCGCCACTCGTCAACTGTCGCCAAAAATGCCGGCATTCCGCCCAGCGCAGCGCCACTGGCGCCGCCTGCGCCTTGCGCCATATCCACCAGACCACGGAGCTCCAAGCTCCCTCTCCACTTTGTGATGTCAATGAGGGCAGCTCGTCCCAGCTTATATACTCTGGATTCTTTACCTGCACGTTCACATGTGGGATGGTTATACTGCCACATGGCAGCCATCCGTGAGCTGCCTCCAAAAACCTCATTACCCTTTGTAAAAAAACCTCCTTACCTTGCCAGGTTTTGGTCTACCTTGGTCAAGCTACCACCAGTAGCCTACTAACCTGATCTCTAAGCAGAAGAAACCCGCTCAAACTCCACATTCCCGGCCCCGTCTTCACCTGCCGTCTCTGCATTTCGATCCCTCGGCGCCCTCGAACTAAGGCCTCGAAAACGAAGAAAAACCATCTGCAACTGTTCACTGCCCAAATGCTCCCAACTTAATATTACCGTATCCTGTTGACCAAGTGTTCGTTTGACATGCCGTCGATTTGTGCTGACTCCACACAACACACACTTCTACTGAGAACCTTGGCGAGGCTCAAAAGACGCCAGATGGCGCATTTTCCAATGCAATCAGATGGCCTCAGACCCGGCCCCCTGAAAATCTTCAACTGATCATATCTTGCTAACCAGAGCTCCGTTTTACGATCCGAAAAGACAGGCATTCTCCACAACTTGAGCAACACACACATATACACTGACACCAGCCTGGGCCACCTGTGCCCAACTGCCCTGTTCATCGGGGCAGCATCAGGGCTCCTTTTGACGAGCTGTCTGGACCGGCTTGGAAAGCACACTGAACACTAAATTCTCGCACATAAAACCCACATCTCGGGCACAGTAGGCCACCATACTGCTTGGCTCTTTGCAGCACACCTTTGGCTTAAAAAACCACTTCGAACAGACACCTCCGCTATCCCTTCGCTGCCTAGGGATTTGGTACCTGCCCTAGCCTTATACACTGCACTCACATGCCGCCTTTGCCTGGCATTGACCATCTCGTAGCTCGGACCAACTTTGGATGCAGCAACGTGCTTAGTGGTGCTTACAATGTAGAGTGCATGGAGCTAGCATGCTCCTCCTACACTTGAGTGTTCTCTCTTGGGTGTCTCCTCTTCCCTGTGTATCCTTGTTTTTTGCTAAGCGGAGGCCTCTTTATATAGGCTTGAGAGGTGGTCCTTACCCATTGGTCATTGCAAATAACCTGTGGTTTCTGTAGAAGGCCTAGATGCCTCTCTAGTGAGAGAGATAGCAAGAGAAGGTAGAGATAGAGATAGGAAAGAGTGGGATGGGTAGATTTTTTAAATAATCCACTATCCATGTCTAGGTTATTAGGGAAGAGTGGAGTCTTAGGGTATTTACAAGGGTTTTGTCGATGGTTCGGGTGGTTGATGTGAGGTTTTAGTGTTGCCAGAGTCGTTTTTTGTCGTGAGAAGCCGAGATGTCTTGAGTTACCTCCTTTTGGTCCTGGCCGGGGCATGCCTTCGGTGCCAGTTCTTGCTTTGTTGTTGGCGACGCACGAGTTGGCCTCCTTCTTTCCTTTCATGTTGGTGTCGATAGTCTCCTTTCCTTCTTTGTTGTGAGTGTGTATATGCATGTGTACATGTATGGGTGTATGCATGGTGTATGTGTACATGTGTACATGTATGGGTGTATGCATGGTGTATGTGTATGTGTATGTATAGTTTTCTGTGTGTGTATGCGGGTGAATGTGTGTGAATAAATGGTGTGTTTGTATGAGTGTGTGGGAACGGGAGTAGGAGGTGGGGTTTTTTTAATTAAGTGAATAATATATGTATATATATATATACAGTTTTACTATGTAGGGAGATGGGAGGGACGAGCGGCGGCAACGCTGAAGGGGGGGGTGTGGGGGGAGAGAGTGTGTGTGTGTGTGTTTGAGTGTGTGTGAGCGCCCTATGGCTACGCCTGCTGTCCTATCTGCGCCGACGCCAAGAGCGAGAGAGAGAGTGTGAGAGAGTGAGCGATGGTGGGCTTGAGAAGGTGAGGGAGAGGGTGAGGGGGTTGAGGGAGAGGGGTCATCCCGTGTGGCCTATGGCCTGGTCCGAGAGGACGCGCAAGGGGGGTGAGATGGTGAGGGGGGTAGGCTAGCTTTTGGCCGCTTGAGCAAGGAAGGGGGGGGGGGGGGGGGGGGGGGGGGTTCTTAATGTAGTCAAAGGTGGAATATATATGTAAAAAAAGGATGTATTATTAGGCTCCCCTTATGGGTTTTTCACACACTGTAAGAGACAACGAGGGAGAGGAACAAAAAAAGAGAAAGAAGGGGGAAGGGAAAGAGGTGATAGAGAGAGGGGGAAAATGGGAAAATGGGGGGGAGGGGGGGGGGGGGGTGTCGAGCTCGGCCCGCTGGTGGAAAGAAAACAAGGGGAAGGAGAGAGAGAGAGGTGTGTGGGGTAAAGAAGAAAAAGGGGGGGAATAAGAGAGAGAGTACAAATCATGATGAAAGAGAGGGAGACTTTTTAAAAAAAAAAAGTGTTCGCCATTTGTTCCCTAGAATGGCATCTCTCTGGCCAGGCTAGAGTGCGGTGCAGACAACCCGACATCATTAGCCCACTCCCTTAGGCTAGGGGCATTCATGCCTCTAAGTCATCTGTTTGATTATTGTCGTCGGAGGTGGCGGTTGATGGTGTATCCTCCGACTGAAATTTCGATAGGTGGAGTCTGGTCGAATCAAAGAAAATAAGGTTTGATCTACCAACCATTTACCCTGGTTTTATGCAGTTTTCCATCAGCTTCCATAAGCTGGTAGCTTCCATTGGCATACTTATTCCTGATGATCAACGGGCCTTCCCATCGGAGTAGGAGTCTCTTATCTTTGCGCGTGTCGAAGCGATTGTCATAGCGGAGCAACAACATTCCTTATCTTTGCGCGTGTCAAAGCGATTGCTGTAGTGGAGTACCAACATTCCTTTCTTCAATTATTTTTGTCGCAGATGCTGGTTGAAGCTAAGCCGTTTGTGCTCTGATTGTGCCGCATAATAGTTTATTGCTTCTTCTCTGTCCAGCTGTAGTCTTTCCTAGTTGATGATGTGATCTCTCAAATGCAGGTTAGGTTGTTGAAGTTGGCTTGCCATTACTCTGAGACTTTGTAGTTGCACTTCAATGGTCAAGATTATTTCTTTACCAAATACCAGATGATACGGTGTGAATCCCAAGGATGTACGGAATGAGGTTCTGTAGGCCCACAAAGCTAGTAGTAGGTACTTGTCCCAGTCTCTAGGATGATTGTTTACCTGCTTGGTAATAATTTTAGAAACCATTCCATTCACCTTTTTAACTAGGCCATTACATTGAGGGTAATATGGTGATGAGTGCCTCCTTGTAATACTAGGTTTCTTATCTCTAATGGTGTGCCAAACCTACAACATATGTGCTTGTAGATGAACTTAGCTACCTCTACTGTTGTGATTCTAGTGGTGGCTACAGCTTCCGCCCATCTAGTCATATAGTGGACTCCCATGATGATGTAAAATTTTCCTGAGTTGGCCCTAGGAAATGGTCCTATGGGATCGATACCCCACTTTTCAAATGGTCCATATGAAAGAATAGGTGCCTGTGGTTCAGGCATAGGTGACCTAGTGCCTGCCTTTTGGCACAGCTTGCACGTCTTGCACCAGCGGTGTACATCTGGGTTGCGGCTAGGCCATATAAAGCCAGCCTGCAAGATTTTCCTACTTGTTATGTCTAGGGCAAAGTGACCATCACAGACCCCATCATGACAGCTAGCAATTACTCCCGTGATTTCATGAGAGAGGGGGACCTTCTTGAGTATTTGGTCCTTACCCTTACAGTACAGACCGTTGTCGTGCCGCTCCGCTCCCATGACAGAAAATGAGTAAATGAATGTTGATCAAGAGTATTTGAATCCTACATGGTTAATCAACAGTTTCAAGGGCTTGCTAACAAGCCAATTTATAAGCTAAAAGTGTGCCAGATGCGGCTCTAAGGGCCAGAAGATGTCTTGGTAATTCTAAATAGTGAGTATTCTTGGAGTGGTCACAGCTAGGATTTTATTAATCCAAGTTGAAGTAATCAAAAGCCTCTACATGACTGTCTTTACGGCTCGTCAATCAGAGCTACGAATAAGAAGTTATGACAATTTTAAGTTGAGTCTGTAGCAGATCCATACCGGATTGAGCACCTGCTGATAAAAGGTCAAAGATGAAAGGAATGCATGGGTCCAAAGTTCTCACTCCCAAGAGCATGTCGGCCTTTCCAGTTCATCAATCGGGGTTTTGGTTGGCAAGATATGGCTAGTTTAAGTATCACTGGGGGCGGGGTTTGAACCGCCTTGGTCGCCGTGATCAGTCACATTCATCTGGCTTAATGGAGTGCGGTGCCCGATGTGTATGACAAATGAGGGCCGATGCGGAAGCATTTTTTATAATATGTCTAGCCTTGATGGGACAACTCTCCAAAAGCAATCACTTACACTTGCTTCTTGCAGGTATGTGGCAATATTGAAGATTTTACGACATCAAAATTCATGATGATAATGCGAATCGATGACGACTAGAGAAAGATGTAGTGCTTGACAATGCTTGCCCATCATTTATGCCAAACATTATGCTCTTACAGTACTTATGGCCGCCAATGAAGGAAGCTTTGGCGGGGGAAAATGTTGTGTTTGGCAAGGCTACGACCGATGTATATACTAAACGTGGTGCCGTTACAAATGCAGTGGCCGCCCAATATATAAGTTTGGTGGTGCCTTGGCCAATATGTATACCTAATGTGGAGCCCGAAGGCCGGCCGCCCAAGGCCATAAGCAATTAAAAAAGGGCCGCCCAGTCAATTAAGGGGCACCCTAATTGTAAAAGGTGTGAAAGCTAATGGAAAATGGGGGAAGCCAGGCGTGGCGGCAGCGAGGAAGAAAATGTGCAGCGCTGTTTGAGCTCCTAGCGCGCAAAGGGATGGATGGTTGAGGTCGGCCATGAAGCAGGATATGACACGCGACTCCCGGCGACCTGATTTGGTACCATCCACACTGCATTTGAAGCAGCCCGAAACTCGGCTTGCCACGCTATAAGGGTGGCTACCCATTAGCGACGTCGCTAATGGGTAGGCCAAAAATACCAAGGGGGCATGCAAACTAAACAAAAAGGGACTCGTGTGATTTTGAAATGGGGAATCCTCCTCATCTAAGGGAGCTCTCTATCTATCTCTCTCCGGAATCAACATAGGCGAAGGCCCTTGCTCTGATAAGAGAGCTTGAACTCTAATATTGCTCTTTAGGCCAAGCCAATTTCTTAAGCTCTAAGCTAACCTCTCCTCATCTTATGAAAGCCTCTTCTCTCCGGAGGTGATTGGCATGCTTAACTCAAGCGAGACGATTAAGCCCGGATTATCAAATCTAATCCCAAGCCTAATCTCTCAAATTCATGAATCAAAAGCTCTCTAAATCAAGCCTAATCTCAAACCATTAGCGGAGCCTAACCTAAGCCGAGCTTCTAAGCCATCATTAGCCATTTGAATTGGGTAGCAGAAGCCAAATCGGACGGCCATTAGAAGGAAAAACTCTTGTGCTTTAATGGGAAGAAGCAGAAGACGGGACAAATCAGGTCTTTGATAATTTTCTTCATTGGCACCTGGTTTAAGCCAGGATTCATCTTGTAAGGAGCATTAAGCCTCCATTAATGATTGGTGAATGATGATTACGGTTGATTAACTAGAATTAAGAGAACCATTTGTTTTGAGCAATGTTGTCGTTAATTGTGCCTGCTGCACCTCTTTTCACGCACCTCTCACAGCCAGGCGCCCGGTGCCTTCCCGGCTCACCATTTGCACAATTATCCCCCGACATTCTTGGTGAACCCGACGCGAAACGAGCCGGGGTGGGAGGTCAGGATGGAGATTTGAAGCATTTTATTGAAGATTACAACCTCAATAAATTTGACAAAAATCTAGCAGCAGCAGATTTGCCAAAAATGTTGGGCTTAGTTCAGGGATGCTTGCAAGAAGTAAAAGCTATGAAGATGAAAAAGCAGCTTGATGATGCAGTGGAGATGGCACTTGATGCCATGCATGAGTAGTACGGGATTTTTCAAGGGCATGATCCAGATGGACTCCTTGCATGCTATCAAGCGGAGATGAAGAGCCGAGGAATTCCAAAAGATCGGATGATTTCAACCTTTGAAGAAGTGGTAACCTTTGAGTTTAAAGATACGGTCCGAAAACGGGCAGAGACATACCCCACACAGTAGGACTATTTTGCAGATGGTTTTGTTCATCAAAGCTAAAAAATTATCGAGTTATCAATGAAGGAGATTAATGAACAAAGCCAGATTGTTTTCTATAAAGAAGGGGATCATATGCAGTTCCTTAATTATGATCAATTTTGGGACCATATTTATGCAAGAAGTCAAGCCAAGGCAAATACAGCTTTGGAAATAGCAGATTCAATGACAAAGGACCATATTTTGAGCAACCAAGCAAAGGTACATAATGAATTTACTGCTGAAACACAAATTTATGATTTTTTTTCGAAGATTGCTCGTATGGAAGTTACCTCGAATAATGGTTCTAGTGAAGAGCTAGACTGTGCAATAAAATTTTTTCAAGCTATTGACCTTGGCATGGGATGCTCTCAACAAGTTTATCAAGAAGATGAGCCACTACAGGCTTCTAGTGGTTCTATCGGCACTATAGCTGAGCAGGGCAACAGATTTATTACAGATAATTGCAGAAACAAATCTATTATATATACAATAGCTGATGAAGTGTCCGAGACCATGAACCTGACACAGGATGTACCTGATAATGTCAAGGAGCTTATGGTTGCTTCTGGCAATATGTTTGCCGATTCAATTATCACAGAAGCAGATTCCATACTTGATGGGTTTTTGGCCCAATCTGAAGGAGAAGGTTATAACAGTTTGGGAGAGCTTTGTGATGCATGTACCCCTTCAGAAGGGGTGCCTGATGAAAATTTTTCAAGTTATAATGGCTTGCTCAGTATCATGGATGCAAATGAGGAAGCAGAGGACGATATTGAAGATTTCCTAGATCATGTTGATCGCGAACAGGATATTGACATAGATTGTACATCTATATACGGGCTACAAGAGGAGCCGACTCCTATAGCTTTGTTGAATGATGAGACTTCCAAGGGTGATTTTCCCAAGGATGTTATGGATGAATATTTTTAGGACAATGCTATTATTCATTATTAAATTGAAGAGCTAGGTAAAAATTTCTCTGATGATAGAGGTCCTGAAAGTCGTAAGATTTTTTGTAATGGCTGTGAAGCTAGAGGGGGTGATGATGCTAAATCATCCCTTTTTAGCATCCCTGATACTACATAAAGTGCATTGGATTTTTCATTTTCTTGGACGATGTGCCAAATGTGGTTGGATTTGGATATTATTCCTAATTCTTATGTCAGTGATGTCCTGGCTACCAGTAAAAGGGAGTCAAAATTCTTTAATTCTTGCTGGTAACGACCTTAAGTTACCAAAAGTTTATGAGATGTGGCTGTTGCACTATGCTTTAGGTGAAGCTCTAGTATATTGCGGAGGCCATCAATGCTATGTGATTTTAATGGTATTTGATCCAAGTGATTCGAAAGATCTTCAAAAGTAGGTTCATTATGTTTTTGGGTCTACATTGTGGTTTCTTTCTGCCAGATGCTGGCATAGCATATTTGGAGCAGAAATTATTGAAGTTGATGGATTCAGAATGTGTGTGCATATGTGGATATTATGTTGCTCCACTAATTCCTTATTATCCCATTTGATCGTGGGAGCTATTGAAGAGCAACTGGCAGATTCAAAGACTTGATTTATTTTCCTGTAGCAGGTTACTTGGCAGTAGATTTGTTTTTCGATGTATGCTAAGACAGGCGTATTTTTGGTTATATGATCAGTAAGATTACATGGCTAGCTTCCAGTTGACATCTTGGATAATTGGTATCCTATCTTCACATTTTTTGAGATGGTTCTGCTACCAGAACTTGAAGTAAAGGACTTGATGGCCATTTTGTGTGCAGATAGAGTAAGGCATACTTGAGCTTGACAGGGTTCCCTAAAGAGAGCTGATGGTCAAGCCGTGTGCCTAAGTAATTGGAGCACTTGAGTCTGGCGGGGTTCACTATCCAGGTTTTCATAATTGCATGCTTTGGAGATACGACCACTACGGTTCAAAGATTTGTGATGGGACAGCTACTAGATAATTGATCTAGACTATTGATGTTATGATTTACACCTTCTTTTTGTTTTACATAGCTTTATCAACTACGTGAGCTTGATGACAAGTAGCTTAAGGTATTTATAGAAGATGCAGCTTGAAGACCGGTTGTCACAGACCGAAGGCTCTGCAAGTTCAGAGGGGGTGAATGTCGTGCCGCTCCGCTCCCATGACAAAAAAATGAGCAAAGGAATGCTGATCAAAAGTATTTGAATCCTGCATGGTTAATCAATAGCTATAAGGGATTGCTAACAAGCCAATTTATAAGCTAAAAGTGTGCCAAATGCGGCTCTAAGGACCAGAAGATGTCTTGGTAATGCTAAACAATGAGTATTCTTGTAGTGGTCATAGCTGGGATTTTATTAATCCAAGTTGAAGTACTCAAAAATCTCTACATGCCTATTTTTACGGCTCGTCCATCGGAGCTACGGATAAGAAGTTATGACAATTTTAAGTTGAGTATGTAGAAAATCTGTACCGGATTGAGCACCTGCTAATAAAAGGTCAAAGATCAAAGAAATGCATGGGTCCGAAGTGCTCACTCCCAGGAGCATGTCGGTCTTTCCAGTTCGTCAATCGGGGTTTTGGTTGGCAAGATATGGTCAGTTTAAGTATCACCGGGGGCCCGGTTCGAACCGCCCTGGTCACCCTGATCAGTCACATTCATCTGGCTTAATGGAGTGTGGTGCCAGATGTGTATGAAAAATGAGGGCCGATGCGGAAGCATTTTTTATAATATGTCTAGCCTTGATGGGAAAACTCTCCAAAAGCAATCACTTACACTTGCTTCTTGCGGGTATGTGGCAATATTGAAGATTTTACGACATCAAAATTCACGATGATATTGCTAATCAATGACAACTAGAGAAAGATGTTGTTCTTGACAATGCTTGCTCAGCATTTATGCCAAATATTATTCTCTTACAGTACGTATGGCCGCCAATGAAGTAATGCTCCTTACAAGATGAAACCTGGCTAAAACCATTAGCCAAGCCTAAACCCATTCAATTCTGGAAGACAAATCAGATGGCCATTGGAAGAGGAAGTTCCTAAGCCATAACGAGAAGAAGCAGAAGGCAGATTTAAGCAGGTCATTATCACTTTTCTTGATTAACACCTGGATTAAGCCAGGTTCCATCTTGTAAGGAGCATGAAGCCTCCATTAGTGATTGATTAACCATGGATTCTGCTGATTAACTAGAATTAGGCAAACTATTTGTTTTGAACACTGTTGTTGTTAATTGTGTCTGCTGCACCTCTTTTCCCCACACCTCTCACAGCCAGGGGCCCGGTGCCTTCCCGGCTCACCTTTCGCACAATTGTCCCCCGACACCGTCATTGATGAGCCGATACTTTGTGTCCTTCCGCGCCAACCATTGCTTCTGTCCCTTTGTTAAATCCGATGGACATTCCCCTGTTTCCAAAAAATACATGATGTCAGGTAAGGCATCACTACCTTGAAATAGAGGGAGCTTTAGCTTTATGGCCCCAACCAACACTTCCTGCAATCTTTCACTCGCTAGAGCATCTGCTTCATGGTTTTGAACCCTTGGGATATGGTGTATTTGAACTTCTTCAAACTTACCCAACAAGGTTTTTACACCACTTAAATGAGTCCTCAAGCTAGGATTCTTTCATGTCCATACTCCATTTACTTGCCTTACCAAATGTAGAGCATCCCCAAATACATTAAGGCATTGTACCCCTTGCGAGACGCACCATTGTAGACCCTTGGATGGTGCTGCATACTCAACTTCATTGTTAGAATGTGAATCTAACAAATGGCCAAGAAAAAATACCTTTACCCCTTTGTCATCAAAGACCACTATGCCTGGAGCTGCCTTGTCGGATGCTTGCTTGTAAGCTCCATCAAAGTAGAGAGAGTGTGCTCCTACATCGGTGGTATTGGAAGTGATCGAATCTCTTCCTTCTTAGATTGCTTCTCGTTCCTCTCAAAGCCTTGGTAGGTCATGAGTCCTCCTAGGCTTGCCCTTGTCGTGCTTCCACTTGTACCGTGTAGTCAAATTCTTGCAGAAGAATTAGCCATTTAGTAATCCTAGCAGACACATCCATGTGTTGTGCAACATAAGGAAACATCTCATCCATGGTTAGAATCACAAATTTCTTAGGCAGCAAATATGACCTAAACTTTGTTGTTGCAAATCTAAGAGCTAGGACTAAGTGTTTCACATGGGTGAAACCTTTCTCTACTGCTGTCATCATTCAACTAGAGAAATAGATTGGCTTCATGAAAGATGTCGTTGTATCCTTTTGGAGTAGCACATCCCCGAATGATTCATCACCCACACTTGAGGTGACATAGAATTTTTCATCCCACTTAGGTGGTGAGATGGTTGGCAGGGTGGCTAAGACCTCCTTTACCTTGTTGTAGTGATGTTCACTTTCCTCGTCCCAAATGAAAGTTGATTTTGGAATGAGCTGTTGCAGCGGTAGAACAAGTTGTGATAGTAGATGTATGAATCTACTCAAGTACCTCACTTTTTGTAGAAAAGAGACCAGTTAACGTGCGGTTGTTGGTGAAGGTAGGGCTATGAGTACATATATCTTACTTGGATCGGCGTTGATACCTTTTGCTAAGATTTCATGGCCTAGTAAAATGATGTTACTCTCCCCAATGTGGCACTTATCCACATTTAATTACCCGCCTAGGCTTTGCAACCTAGCCAAACCTTCAATTACCTTTTCTAAGTGTGAAATGCGAGAGCTATATATACAAAAATCATCGATGAACACTCTTATGAATGTTCCAAAGAACGGTTGAAAAACATATGTGACATATCTTTGGAATGTCGCAGGTGCATTTGTGAGACCAAATGGCATAACTCTATATGAAAAACAACCCCATGGCGTGATAAAAGTGGTTTTTAGCTGGTCTTCCAAGGCTATGCGTATTTAGAAATATCCAGAATAACCATCATACACGGTGTAGAATTCAAAACCCGCTACTTCATTCAAAATTTCATCCAAGAACGGGAGAGGAAAGTGATCTCTCTTTGTAGCTACATTTAGGGGCTTGTAGTCAACGCAGACCCTCCACTTACCATTCTTTTTAGCCGTCATTACTACGGGTGACACCCACTTTGAGTTTTCTACAGGATAGATGAATCCTGCTGGTGATGGTGGCTTTTTGCATACACCCCCCACTCGGTATTTTTCATGTGTATCCTCTCCAAAGAAGCCAAATGCTTTTAGTGTACGGAACCACCTCTAGCATTTCTATCTTTAGCATTTTTTTCCTACTAGTAGATTTGGCTTGTTTTTCCTATTTTATCTTTCAAAAATAAATAAAACCCATCATATTTATCTTAATAAAAGTGAGGAACACTTTCCACATCATTATCTATTTTTCTAGTATTTTTACTATTTATTATCTCATCACTAATTATTTTCCCTTCATTTTTCTATATGTTATTTCCTATTTTCTATTTTTGTTATATTTGCATATCTCTATCATCATCTTCTCTTGGATGGTTGCAAGGTGAGTCATGGGTATACATCATGCTAAAACAAGGCATCAATGAGTCATCTTTGGAAGCATAAGGAAAGGTAATGTCATATGGTCCACCAAACAGACTTTTGGGATGTGGAGAATACATGTTTATTGGCTCGAATTTTAGCACGTAGCTCCACACCGAATCTGCCAAAGTGGCATGAATGAACGTTGTAGCTCGTGAGCTCATCCAAAATGGTGGGACCCTGCTGGCAGCTCATTGTGACAAGTTTGCCTACCCTGTTTTCCCTGCTTCCACACACACACAACCACTTTACCCTCAACTCTCTCTCACCCAACCTTGTAAAAACCCCTCTCTCTCTCTCTCACCTTTGTACATCATTATACCTCACTTACCACATCATTTGGCATCTAGCTAGAGTGGCCACTCACATGGATAGAGGCATCTTTTAGGCCTATTCACCACTTGGACATCATGCAAAAACGAAAGTGGTGGGGAGGAGATTCATCATCACTGCCCTATCCGCTTTGAAAAAGTTAAGTGCAATTATCAATTAACTCCATCTTAATCAAGCTCCCCCTCTCCTATATAAAGAGGCCTCTTCTACACACAAAAAACACACACAACACAATAGGGTAACAAGTTGCTAGAGGGTTACGCTACACACACCACCTCTTAAGAATTGGTGCTTGAGCTTCATGCCTACACTCGGAGTATCCATGGCCATCCACTGAGCCTCTCTATTGTAAGTATGGTCTTTTGTCGATAGTTACATGGTTTCCTTATGCCATATTTCCACAAATCTCTCTCGTGGTTCTTACTCTTACTTATTGTGCATGATGTATTGCTTATCACTTGGTGGTATGTGAACTCCTAGCCCTAAAACTCCCTCTCCATCACTCTCTCATGATGGGATAAGTATACAATACCTAAAATTCATCCCCATAACTCTCTCTTGCTATTTGTTTATGTGTGTGTTCAAGGTCATGCAAATGGTCAAGATGGTTCCACTCTCTTCTTCTCCCATGGTCTTGGGGATTAGTGAGTGATTTTTTTTGTTTAGGGTTTTGGTAGAGTGCTCTCCCTCTCTCTCTCTCTCATGACAAGAAGCATTCCATATGGTCCATTGCATAGTGTGTTACCTACTCACTATCTTGCGTCCTAGCCGCACACAATCTAGGTGGTGTCCCCTATCGTTTTTGCAGATTTGTCTGGCCCATTGCCATTGAGGAGGATCGGCAAGGAGGTGTAGAGGCCACCCCCTGATGGCTCTGCATTCCGGCCCTCATTTGGTGCCCCCATGGAGGAGGGCTACATAGACCTTCAGTTCACAAACAATGAAGGTGTGCAATTTTCAACATGGACGAGTGGCGTGAGGAGTTTGCAAATTGGAGGAAAGAGGAGGAGGAGGCTCTAGAGGCCCTGAAAGCTTTCATCGAGATCTTGTTGCCTAGCTGTAGTGTCATGTCCTTGCTTTGTTCGTGATCGTTGCCAACGAAGAAGAATGAGGAGAACAGCTTGATTTACATCTCCTCTTAACCTATGAATGCTCCAATAACCCCGGATGCACACACGGTTGAGATTCTCTACATCAATACACATGAAAATACGGTAACACACATTAAAGGAAGAGAGAGTACTACTAGACCTCTCTTTCCTAAAAAGGTAATTAAAAAAGGCAGATCACATCCACACCTAAGTGGCCTAAAGCTGCAACACGTGCTCAAGCGTGAAGGTGACATTTGGTCCCATCTCATTTAGTGGGGGTTACATGACCACTTTTGGCAAGAAAAAGGCTAGTGATCAACCAGCTTCAACATCAAACCTACAACTATAAATTTCACCCCTAAACCCTCATGAAGCAAAGAGGCGGAGGCTTGCCTTTAAGATTGCCACTCGTATGCGTGTGCTCCAAGTGCACTTTGTGAATCCAGACCGCACCATTCCTAAGCCAACCTCCTGTCCGCGTGAAGATTTCTTTGGATATTGTCCAAAGTGCTTTGGTGATCAGGTGAAGAGCCTTCCCGCTTTACCTTTGTTGCTAATTTTAAAGAAGTTATCTCAATCTAAAGAGACTGTCCTTGTTGATGATATTTTGCAAATTAATGGTGTAACTTTTGTTCGTCATGCTGATTATGGCAATAGAATCCAACTACTACTTGCAAAAAGGCTCGACATAGTAAGAAGTGTTGCCATCACCCCCTACATCTTCAAAGACGCGTGAGGAAGAGTAGAAGTGATGTGAGGTGCCGACCTTCTATGACTCATCAGGCTCATTGGTCCAAAGATGGTGCAACTAAGCTAGTCTATTTGTATGGGTAAGTATGGATGCCAATAATGACAATAATGATCCACGGATGTTTCCTTTCCATTTTGTGCATCATATCACTACAAAAGGTTGTGTGCTCTTGTGATGATTTTAGCGACGGAAATACACTGGGTTTTTATAACCCCCAGTGTCGCTAAGAGCGTCGATACGAGGAAGTCGCTATATGCGTTGCTATAAGCATCGCTATAAATGTTGCTATATAGCAACGCCAATAGCGACGACTATAGCGACGCTTCAGAGCCATCAATAGCGATGCAACAGAGCCTTATATAGCGACGGTCATAGCGATGCCCGAGAGGAAAACTTTTTGGTGGCAGGGCATTGAATGCTCTGCCACCCATCAACCATATTGAATGTTTCATTTGTGTATTTACCTTTGAAAAAAAGAGCAAAGGTAAATATAGACCCAAAATAGTCACCCACAAGACAATATAATCATTAACTCCCTCATCCATTGTACGTATTGTTTGCAACATAAAGATACAAAACTGACAAACGTGAATTGATGAAAGTAAATCAATGACAATTGTACACATAGGCAAAATCACTTGATTGTTAATCATTGAAAATGTAATAGTTACAAACCATTGTCATTATTTAAAAAATATACATAGTTTTCAAAAAGACGTATAAAAGTCGTCTCATGATACATACGCTATGACAAAAAGAAACTAATGCTATCTAGCTATGGCTAAATTGACATCGTCTAATCAGATGTCTCATCGCGTCCAAGCGGCGTATCTATCGGATTCTGCAAAAAAAAACAATAAGATAGCTTTTTGTAAGTATAAACATATAGCAATGTTTATAAAACAATACAACTGTTTCCTAGTAGGGCTTTACCCCATCCTTCGAGAAAAAGTAAAAAAAGGTAAACCTTTGAGGAAGCTATGAATTATACAAGGGAGAAGGATAGAAAATTAAAGTTCCAAGCTCAGCTACAGGGAGGAATGGATCCTCCACCACTAGCTCAACCTACGACAAGGGTAGTAGCAGGGACAGGATCAATAGACCAAGAGTCCTCTCAACAAGAGCTGCTTCAACAAATTACCAATCAACTAGAGAGCCTGTCCATCAATTTGGTTCAAGGTGTAAGGGCTCCCCAGCCAGGAAATGAATGAAATAGACAAGAAGTACAAAGGAAAACCCGTGAGTATGTTTGCTACAATTGTGGAGAGGTAGGTCACGGCATGTATTATTGCCCTCACCCACGATGCTATCAAGGAAATGGTAATCAAAGACGACCTCCCCGCCAACATGTCACCCTTCCTCGAGCAAGGCTGCCAAATTGAAAAAATGCACATGTGGCTCCACCAATTCAAATATTGAGACCCCCTCCTCCACCACCACAAGCACTAGCAGAGATCCCTCCACTACCATGAGGTGGGGAGGATAGGGTTTTCTCTGTCATAAGTCTTGACAATGGTAAGGATAAAGGGAAAGCAAAAATCGAGGAAGCTCTTGCCATGCCAATAAAGAGAGTTAGGAGACAAAGAACTGGTGAAATGGAAGATTCAGAGCCGGATAAAGGGAATGAGGGTTCCTCCCAAGTGATAGGAGACAAGAAAAGGAAGAGTAGGTCAAGGAGACACATAGGAGTAGAAGACTTTCCACTTGGGGTGGGATCCATACCCTATGACCTCATAGCAGATGTGAGTAGGCAAGGACTAAAGATCTCATGAAAGCAACTCCTCCACCTTTCCCCAAACATTTGTAGAACCTGGTCTAAGATGGTTAGCACTAGGAGGGCTAAGGCAAAGTCAGTTGGGTCCATTAGTGCAAGAGGCATGAAGGATATTGTGCCAGTCATTGATGCAGAGATTAAGAGTCAGCGAGTCTCCAATGTGTGTGTGGATGGTGGAGCCGCGATTTCTGTTATGATAGAGAAATTGATGCACAGGTTGGGTTTGGAAGTAAACGAACAGACTTCCTTACAAGCTAAGATGGAAAATAATGTAAGGGTGGATTTTGTGGGAAAGGTTAATGAGTGAAGGTCTCACCTTTTGGTGTGGCAGTCTCAATTGATGCTTATGTGATCCTAACTAAGGGGGAGGGCTACCCATTAATTCTTGGAAGACCTTGGCTTATGGCTATGAAGGCCAGGCAGGATTGGGATACAGGTTCCCTTGAGTTGCGCCCAAGTCATAAGACCGGTGGCAAGCAACAAAAAATTGTGTATGGCATGAAGCAGGGTAGACAACAAGACCTGGATATGGAGACTTCGTGGACGAATGAAGCACAAGCAACTACTCTTCGTCTGAAAGTGAGTCATCTGAGGAGGATGCTAGTTCTTTGGAGGTAATGGGTGAGATGTTAGCTAAAGACCTACTAGAAGAAGGAAAAGGACCCTATTTGCAGGTACTAAAGAAGCATGCTAGTCTCTTCATAACTGATTATGAACACATTAAGGGAGTAACAGTGACTCAACACCATATCCAATTGAAAGAAGGTACCAAAGCAGTGGTGCAAAGGCTTAGGAGATTAGGGCTAGTGCAACAAGATGTGCTCTTAAAGGAAGTGAAAAGATTACTCAATGCATGATTTATCTACCCAATGGAAGATTCCGAGTGGGTGTCCCCGGTTGTGGTAACACCAAAGAAAAATGGGAAATGGAGGCTGTGTGTTGATTACAAGCCTCTAAATGCAGCCACAGAAAGGGAACATTTTCCTTTGCCTTTCCAGGATGAGATACTAAATGAAGTGGCTGGTCATGAAAGGTACACAGTGTGTCACGGGTACTCAGGCTACTTCCAGATCAGAATTGCAGATGAAGATCAAAGGAATACTGCCTTCATAACGCCATGGGGGTGTTTTGATTACAGAGTTATGCCTTTTGGCTTAACTAATTCCCCAGCTACTTTCCAAAGGTTTATGAACTTGGTGTTTCAACCCTACTTTGTTAAATCCATACGCATCTTCATTGATGTTTTTTGCATTTACAACTCTAAGGAAGTGCATCTTTCCAAGGTTGATGAAGGCTTCACCCATCTGGCCCAATTGGGTGGGAAGTTAAATAAAGACAAGTGCCATATAGGTGAGAGTAAGGTCACTCTACTAGGCCATATTGTGTCTCAAGATGGTATTGAGGTTGACCCTGAAAAGGTAAAGACAAACGTGAAGTAGCTAGTCTCCTTCATTCAAAAGTTTCACTACATGAGACGATTCATACATCTCCTTTCTTAGGCAATCTATCCTTTGTAGCAGCTCACTAAACACATTACATTGGCATGGAGTGAGGAGGGTGAAAGGTGCTTTCAAGAAGTTAAAACCATTTTGAGCTCATTGTCTGTTGTCCTGCAGCCCACATGGGGTGAATTATTCTATGTGAATCCTAGTGTAGGCCCATAATCTCTAGGAGCTGTCTTGATGCAAAACGACCCAAAGGCATCTCTCATGAGACCAGTTTACTTCTCTAGTAGAGTGATGACAACTGTTGAAAAGGGTTTTAGCACAACTCAGCAATTGGTGCTAGCTCTTAAGTTTTCAGTGGAAAAGCGCAATTGAGGAAGTATTTCCATATGCCCTACAACACATGGAACTGTCTCAAAGAATAGCAAATGGGTGGTGCAGCTTCAAGAGTTTGACTACACACTACAGGTAGAGGATTCCACCCATGATTGTTTGGCAGACGTCCTCACACAAAAGTGTTATGAGAAGATCAAGAAAGAGGAACCTAGTAAGGTACCACCTATCCCGGAGCCTAAAATTCTATTAGGGACACACATTCTATATTTTGATGGAGCTTACAAGAGAACAAAAGACAAGGCATTAGCAGGTATAGTGATACTAGGTCCAGAAAAGGAGAGGATTTTTGCAAAAGGGTTTCATCTAGAACAAGTTCATTCTAACAATGAGGCAGAGTACCATGCCCTTGTTTTAGGGTTATAATGTTGTCTTTCTCAAGGCATCACAAAGCTAAACGTTTTTGGTGATGCCATGTTGATTGTTAAGAAAATGGTTGGCGTATGGGCCTGTAAAAATGACAAATTGTCTATTAAGATGAGGGAAGAAAAGACCTTGTTGAAGGGTTTTAAAGAAGTTCGAGTTCACTTTGTAGCTCGAGATCAAAATCGAGAAACAGATGCCTTAGCAGCTAAAGAACTACAAACTCTCATGGTAGGTGCTCTCCTTGTGAAAAGTCCTTTATACCGGGGAAAGGAGGAGCTGCATGATTTACTTTACTTTATTGAGTATTGTGAAGCGTCCTCTAGTATGAGTAAAAGTGAACGCAGGTGGCTGGCAAAATAGGCTACGAGATATAGTTTGGTAAGTGAGGACTTGTATTGTAAGGGGAGAGATGCTGTCATGAGGAGAGTTCCCTCATCCCAAGAGATCAAGGATATTTTGTTTAGCTGTCATGAAGGGGTGTGTGGTGGCCACTTTGCACAAGAGATCACTAGCAGGAAGAAGTTACAAGCAAGGTTTGTATGGCCTAGCCCCATCGAGACGTACAACACTGGTGCCGCACATGCGAGGTTTGCCAAAATGCCAAACCAAGGCGTCTTGCTCATTAAAATCAACACCCAAATAAAACCTACGAGACTTTTGAAAAATGGGGGATACATGCAATAGGGCCACTACCTTGCACTCAATCAGGAAAGGAGTACATCATTATGGGGGTGGAGTATATGACCAGATGGGCAGAACCTTGACCCACAAAGCGCATCACAGCCAAGGACGTTTGTGATTTCATCTTTGAGTGCATTTGTTGCCGTTTTGACACACCTTTGGAGATTCTCTCTGATATGGGACCGAGATTTTGAGTTGATTTAGTTGGGCAATTGATGAGAAAGTTGAAAATCAAACGCAGGCACTCAACACCATACTATCCTCAATGCAATGGTCTTGTGGAGAAGGTAAATGGTCTTATATGTAAAATCATCACTAAGAAAGTGCATTTACATCCTAAGGCATGGGACAAGCACTTAGATGCAGCACTTTAGGCTTATAGAACATCCTTTAAAACATCCTTGGGGTATACACCCTTTCACTTGGTTTACTGGCAAGAGGCACTACTACCTATACAAGTGGAGCTAGCAAGCCTCCGAGTTCTAAAGGCACATCAAGAAGATAGTCAGGAGACGCATGTGGAGAGAAGAATCATTGATCTGGAGAGGGTAGGGCTAGATCAAGAGTCAGTAGTGAAATACTATGCGGCTCAGGCAGAGAAGAAGTGAAGGAAGTTCAATCGCAACCTTGTCAAGAAAGACATCAAGGAAGGATCTTTAGTGCTCAGACAATCGCTTTGATCGAAGGAAGGATGGTAAGTTCTTGATTAAGTGGGAGGGCCCTTTTGTAGTGATACAAAGGTTCTCAAATGGCAGTTACCAGCTAGGTGACTTAGCTGGTAAAGTACATCAAACCCGAGCTCTGACTAAGATAACAACCATGTATATAGTTTATTTCAAAAAAAAGAAAGATAAAAAATAAATAAAAAAGAGAAATTAAAGAATTAAAAAGAAAAAAGAAAAAAATGTTACTAGTGAGAGCAGATATTGACAATGGATGGGGTATGGCTTTCAAGGGTCTAGGAGACGAATTGTTTATCATGGGTGGATACAATCATTCATCAAAAAGGGCTACAAAACAAAGAGGATGCAGCAGTCAAAGGGTAGCTACATGGCAAAGGAAAGGGTCGTGATAAAACTCCAAGATATAACGTTCGCATATCAAAGGCTTTCATCTACTATTCAATTGCTTCAAGATTGCAGGTGTGTAATGCACTCCATGAAACACCATATTACAACACCTTTCTAGGGCTAGAGGCATAAAATACCTGTAGCTTTTGGGAGAGGGCTAATGATGGTGGCTTTTTGCATACACCCCCCACTCGGTATTTTTCATGTGTATCCTCTCCAAAGAAGCCAAATGCTTTTAGTGTATGAACCACCTCTAGCATTTCTATCTTTAGCATTTTTTTCCTACTAGTAGATTTGGCTTATTTCTCCTATTTTATCTTTCAAAAATAAATAAAACCCATTATATTTATCTTAATAAAAGTGAGGAACACTTTCCACATCATTACCTATTTTTATAATATTTTTACTATTTATTATCTCATCACTAATTATTTTCGCTTCATTTTGCTATATGTTATTTCTATTTTCTATTTTCATTATATTTGCATATCCCTATCATCATCTTCTCTTGGATGGTTGCAAGGTGAGTCATGGGTATACATCATGCTCACACAAGGCATCAATGAGTCATCTTTGGAAGCATAAGGAAAGGTAAGCTCATATGGTCCACCAAAAAGACTTTTGGGATGTGGAAAATTCATGTTTATTGGGTCGAATTGTAGCGCATAGCTCCACACCAAATTTGCCAAAGTGGCATGAATAAAAGTTGTAGCTCGTGAGCTCATCTCTTTGCTACTATTTTTATTTATTTTTTTGGATCTCTAAGCGAGGATCTATGTCCAAAATGGTGGGACCCTTTTGGCAGCTCATAGTGACAAGTTTGCCTACCCTATTTTTCTTGCTTCCACACACACACAACCACTTTACCCTCAACTCTCTCTCTCACCCAACCTTATAAAAACCCCTCTCTCTCTCACCTTTGTACATCATTATACCTCACTTATCACATCATTTGGCCTCTGGCTAGAGTGGCCACTCACATGGCTAGAGGCATCTTGTAGGCGTATTCACCACCCGGCCACCATCATGCAAAAACCAATGTGGTGGGGAGGAGCTTCATCATCACTGACCCATCTGCTTTGAAAAATTTAATCGCAAATTAGAAATTAACTCCATCTTAATCAAGCTTCCCCTCTCCTATATAAAGAGGCCTCTTCTACACACAAAAAACACACACAACACAATAGGGTAACAAGTTGCTAGAGGGCTACGCTACACACACCATCTCTTAAGCCTTGGTGCTTGAGCTTCATGCCTACACTTGGAGTATCCATGAATGCCCATTAAGTCTCTCTATTGTAAGTATGGTCTTGTGTTGATAGTTACATGGTTTTCTTATGCCATATTTCCACAAATCTCTCTCCTGGTTCTTACTCTTACTTATTGTGCATGATGTATTGCTTATCACTTGGTGGTATGTGAACTGCTAGCCCTAAAACTCCCTCTCCATCACTCTCTCATGATGGAATAAGTATACAATACCTAAAATGAAGCCCCATAACTCTCTCTCTGTCACTCTCTCGCTATTTGTTTATGTGTGTGTTCAAGGTCATGCAAATGGTCAAGATGGTTCCACTCTCTTCTTCTCCCATGGTCTTGGGGATTAGTGAGTGATTTTTTTAATTTAGGGTTTTGGTAGAGTGCTCTCCCTCTCTCTCTCTCATGTCAAGAAGAATTCCATATGGTCCATTTCATATTGTGTTACCTACTCACTCTCTTGCATCCTAGCCGCACACAAGCTAGGTATTGCCCCCTATCATTTTGGCGGATTTGTTTGCCCCATTTCCATTGAGGAGGATCGGCAAGGAGGTGTAGAGGACACCCCCTGACGGCTCCGCATTCCGGTCCTCTCCTGCTTGCAACAGCTTCCTTACCTCGGCCAAGACTGCCTTTTCTTGTATGACACCCAGTCGTCGTAGCTTCTGCACAAATTGTTTTACTCCTTCCTTCAGCTTAATATGATGTTCCACCACTGTGTTGCCCTTCTGATGATGGATTACTAGTTGTGCTTACCCTTTGTGGATCCTTTATGATGATGCCCATCACATCGATGGAGTTGTCACTTTCGTTGGTGGATGTGGTCTCCTCCTCAGAAGTGGAAGACTCGCTAGTGGTTTCATCTACTGATTTCTAGATTCATTTTCTTCTGCTTGCCAATGTTCATGTCATAGTAGATTGTCTCCCCTTTCTTACCGGTCATGTGTAGAAAGCCAGTGCCCCAGTCCTGTTTTTCCTTCATGGGCATCAACCATGGCCTTCCCAAGATTAGTGGATAGCCCTCCCCCTAAGTAGCCATTACAAAAACATCTACCTCTACCTCTCTGTTGAAAGCTTTTATCTTCACAGCACATACTACATCTACACACTTTACCTTTGCGTTGTTTGCCATCTTTGCATTGCATGGAGAAGGCATGTCAACCTCAAGCCCTAACTGAAGCATCATAGCTTTTCTCATGACATAGTTTTGTGCACCTCCATCAATGTAGGTATTCCCAATTCTCTTCCCTTTTTATGTTGACGTCGATAGTTGGAAGGATGTCGTCCATGTTGCAACCTGAAATTGCTCCGGCTACCTTTGCTTTGGAGCATCTTGTACTCACCATTTTGGACCATTTCCGCCTTACCATTGGTGCGAGATGTAGTAGTTGTGGCCATGTGATCTTTGGTCCTTGCTCCACCACATCCAACGTTAGATCATAGGGTTTAGAACTTTCCCCTAATTGGAAGTCGGCGATGCCCAATTTCCATCGTGGCTTGGATGGCCTCTTGCTAGTCTCTCCTCTCATGCTTCTCTCATCATCTGATTGTGTGGCTTTCTCCCTCCTAGATCTTTTCACAGTCATGGCTTCAAATGGTTCTAAAAAGGTTACCTTCTCCTTTGCTTGGGTGGATCCACTACTATGGCTTTTCCTTTCTTTTCTAGCTTTATGATGTTTACAAGGTGATCAGGTGGTGGTGCTGGTGGAAGAGGTGGAATGGATGCTTGTGCTGGTGCTTGGGGTGGGCGTAGAATTGGTGTTTGTGGGTCTGGTGCTCGAGGTGGGGGTGTTCTTTCTCTAGGGGGTGACAATTGGTTCCTCCTACCTCCTCTATTATAGTTTTGTCGTGGTTTGGGATAGTAGTACATACAGTGACCATCTTCTCCGCAACTGTAGCAGTGATACTCCCTGTTTTGTCAATATCGTGCTCTTCCTTGGTCTTGATATCTTTCTTGATTCCTTCCTTACTGTATCAAGTGGACATACAAATTCTGTAGTTGGTCAATAATATGGGCCAACATATCTTGTTGGTCATCTCTTACCCCAAGAGCCAGTGGTGGTGGTGGAATGGTGGTTGTCATGGTTGTTGGTCTGCGTGATGTTCCTGCTTCTGTCGACTCGGTTTATTTGGATTTTATTCGTAGCTTCTTGTCCTTAAGGTGAGCAATCTCAACGGCTAACTCGTACGTAGCCGAGAATATACCCTTCACCTTCTCCTTGAGAAGCGACCATAAGCCATGCGTGAACCGGTATTTCTTTAGGAAATCGGGTGCAGCTTCCTCCCTTGCCAGTGACTCAACCCATCGTTCCCACAAATCCATAAATTTGGACTCATAGGTGGCGTATTCTAAAAGACCCTCCTGTTTCAAGTCTCTCAACTTGTTCCACAACTTCTCTGAAGTGGTACCTCCCCCAAAGCGCCTCTTAAAAGCGGTTTTTAAAGGCTCCCAGTCATCCTTGGTTGCTTGTGGAAGTTCATTGTACCACAATCTAGCTTCTAGCTTCATGAGATGCTTAAAGATTCTAACCCGGTATTCATCTGTATCTTTGTTGCTCACTACACATGCTACTTCAAAGTCATCTAGGAAGTCTGTTACCAAATTCTCCCCCTTCTTTCCTTTAAATGTTGGAAATGCTACACTTGCCATGATTACTGAGAGAGAGCTATAAAGACACTGCTTAGCTTTCAAAAATGTTTTTTTTTCTCCTTTACAACGAGGCGTGTATACCCTCTAATACTATAGATTAAAACTTCAAACAGTACATTTCCTTGTACCAAAGGTAAGACAAATGGCTGATTTGATGCCAGAACCTCAAAAAACTGCTCCGCACCCAGCATGGTGTCGATGGCGTGCTAGTAGTGAGCCTTCAAGTCCAGTATTACCTTGATTGAGCGTACTCATGTTGGTATGTGTAATCCGTCTTGAGGTAGGTTGTATTGATTCATGTGAAGCTTAGGGGTGCTTATTCACTGTCCAAGCTTGTGGGCGAGGGTGGTGTTCTTTCCTGAAAAAAATTCAGTAGATCCCTAGTCTCTCTAATGAGAACGTCAGAAAATGCTTTCGTTATTTATGTTGCAGCATCAGGCGTGACCTGGAAACTGACTGTGATAATTACCTCGGTGACTTGAGCTACCCGATTCTCGAAGTAGAATAGTGTTGATTCTCTATTGTGCAGAGCTCCATCCATCTTGTTGTTGCGGGCTCGTTGTAGGTTGAGGACATGGTTTCGACCTTCTCCTTCTTCTTCTTGGAACCCGGCTTATGTATATCCACTGAGTTTGGCATGTTGGTTGACTCTCCCACTGTAGATCGATTACCGTTACGCTTGGCACTCGAGCTTCGATGGAGACGCGGAGTTCATCTAGTTATGCTTGGAGCTCTTCTTCTTCTATCATCCAATTAGAAAACCCGGCTAGCCATTCATCCATCCAAAAATGTTTAGGAGTTTCTGTCTTGTAAATTGGAGGGTTCCATGAAAGGATCCTCGGTGGGGGTGCCAAGAAAATGATGGCCGGAAATGACATGCCATATGGGGTGGCCTCTACACCAGACACAACCTAAAAATCCCCAATCATCATCAAGAGGTGGGAGTGATCCTATGGATAGGAAGGGGCACCACCTAGCATAAATGCGGCTAGGACACAAATATACATGGCCTAGAGTAGCAAACGTGAAATTCCCTCTAGGTAATCAACATGAAATGGTTGTGTGATAACCGTTCACATGTAGAAAAAGATGCCTAATCATTAATCATTAGTGTGCACACAAGAGAGGTACATGAAGAGCTTGGAACAGGGCACACTGACTGGTGGGAGAGATTGCACATGATGGAGCACGAGTAGGGTGATGTACAAGAAGCGAAACATCCCGTAATCCTAGGAAACCAAAATCAAGAATGGACTCAAAAGATCAAGACAACATTACACCCTTTATTGGAAATGGAGATACTTACAAGTGATGGTCTTGACGACTACAAACCTAGCTCTTGGCATTAGGGATTTAACGTGGAATTGAGCGCCATATGGTGCATGGCAAGGTTTTGAGTTAGCGGGAGGTTTAGTTGAGGGAAAATAGCAAGACGATGCATCCACCAACAATGTCAATCACCAACATTGGGAGCGATGCCTTCAATCCAAGCGTGCTCATGTTTCTTGGTGGAGAGTAGCGACTACTTCATGTGCATAGAGTGGTCGTGATTAGTGACTCGCCGTGGTGTGGTGAATCATGGGGGGGAATGGTGATGTTGCCAATGCTAAAATGCCCAAAGTTTTCAAAAAAACATGATGCCATTAGGTCTAAAGCATGGGTGCACTACGTGCTTAGTGGTGCTTACAATGTAGAGTGCGTGGAGCTAGTATGCTCCTCCTACACTTGAGTGTTCTCTCTTGGGTATCCCCTCTTCCCTGTGTATCCTTGTTTTGTGCTAAGCGAAGGATTCTTTATATAGGCTTGAGAGGTGGTACTTACCCACTGGTCATTGCAAATAACCTTTGGTTGTTGTAGAAGGCCTAGATGCCTCTCTAGTGAGAGAGATAGAGAGAGAAGGTAAAGATAGAGATAGGAAAGAGTGGGATGGATAGATATTTTTAATAATCCACTAGCCATGGCTAGGTTATTAGGGAAGAGTGGGGTCTTAGGGTATTTACAAGGGTTTTGTTGAGGGTTCGGGTGGTCGGTGTGAGGTTTTAGTGTTGCCAGAGTCGGTTTTTGTTGTGAGAAGCTGAGATGTCTTGAATTACCTCCTTTCGGTGCTTGCCGGGGCGTGCCTTCGGCACCACTTCTTGTTTTGGTGTTGGTGACGCACAAGTTGACCTCTTTCTTTCCTTTTATGTTGGTGTTGATAGTTAATTTGTTTCCTTCTTTGTTGTGAGTGCGTATATGCGTGTGTGCATGTATGGGTGTATGTGTATGTGTATGTATAGTTTTGTGTGTATGTATGCGAGTGAATGTGTGTGAATAAATGGTGTGTTTTTATGAGTGTGGGAACGGGAGTAGGAGGTGGGTTTTTTTTTATTAACTGCATAATATATATATATATATAAAATACCGTTTTACTGTGCAGGGAGATGGGAGCGACGAGCGGCGGCAGTGTTGAAGGGGCGATGTGAGGGGTGAGAGTGTGTGTGTGTGTGTGTGAGAGCGCCCTATGGCTGCCCTTGCACGCCTATCAACACCGACACCAAGAGTGAGAGAGAAAGTGTGAGAGAGTGAGTGATGGCGGGCCTGAGAAGGTGAGGGAGAGGGTGAGGGGGTTGAGGGAGAGGGGTCATCCCGTGCGGCCTATGGCCTGGTTCGAGAGGATGCACAAGGGGGAGGGTGAGATGGTGAGGGGGGGTAGGCTAGCTTTTGGCCGTTGGTGATCACTATAGCCTCTCCATTATGAGAGTTCAAAACTGTTTGGCTCACGTTTAGTCTCATCTTTTGGGATAGTGAAGGCACACTTTTGGTAGCACTGTTGATGTTTGGTATTTGTAAACCTTCTGCATAGTTTCTTATGTATCTTCGTGAACATGATAAATTATTTCCCAGGTCAAGGTGTAAATAGCATTATCTTTGCCTTGATATTGTCTATCCCATGGGTCTCCTATGATATGATCTTATGTGGTTTTAGGACCCATGGCATCATAGATTTTAGACTCTCGTCTATATCTACGTCTGATTTGGTCAAAGTATATGCTCATTTGGTCACAACTTTGAAGTATGAGTTTCGATGGAGGAGAGTTTGTCTCTGAACAGATGTTCGGGTTCACCTGGGTAATATCCTTCAGCTCTAGAGAGGATGGGCTGTAATACAATCTATCCTCTGAAATGAACCATCCTTTTTGATCTATATGATATGTTTACGTCAATGCGTAGAGCTATTACCTGTGGTTGCAACACAATAGTTGGCACTACAATGTGACAACCAACAAGGGAGATATAAGCAGGAGAATGAGAGAGGAGAGCATTGTAAGCTCACGATGTGTATTTCTTATGTAAAAAATTAATAAAAACTTTCCAAAGTTGGCTTTTATATCTTAGCCAAGGTTTCTTAGGTCAAAAAATAACCATCTAGGAGCTCTAACCAAGGATTAGCTGATACAATCTGGAAGCTTAAAGCTCCGGTTCATAGATTACAATATCCACTTGTCAAATAGGAGTTACAATATTCTCAATTTATCAAAAGAATAGGTGTTTCTACAATGAAGCTCCCTTAAAATGCTACATGGATTAGCTTGCTTCTAGTAGTATTCTATTTTCTTTAAAAGTAAACTAAATAAATAAAAATTGTCCAAAGAATTTTGTTTTAAAAAAATGCACACCAGAAATTTTAAACTAAAATAAAATCAAATTTTACACACAAAAAAATCGTGGTAGTACTGAGAGAGGATCTTTGTTTTTGGGTGGGAACTCAAGGGTGACTAAGGATAATTCAATGTAGGTACTAAAAAGGGAAGGAGACTGAGGGCTTGAGTTATTCATAGCTATTCACGATTAGTCTTGGTATGCTTCTACTAATTTAGAAGATGCTTTTGCATCTTTTAAATTAATTCTAAGAATTGTGTTTAAATGTCACCTCATATTACCTTTCTATTTCTATCTATTACCCCTATATGCTTGCCTTACTTTCTCACCTCCTCCCGGATTGCTTATCTTACTACACAGTTGCCTTGTCCACTTTACCTTCCTCCCATGTCTTATCTCCTATGCCCTAGTTTCAACACAAAACTTCAATTTCAAAATACTATCAAGCCATAGTCGTGTTGCAAAATCTTAGTATTGTTGTGTCGGGGGGTACGCATGATGACACACAACTAAATTGATTGATAGAGAGGACTAGCTCGTGACTCAGATTTATGAGAAAGGATATGTAGAATTTAAGAAGAGAAATCGATAGTGCAGGAGATGATAGAACAAGAGAGAGGTGGAGAAATTGATAGAGATTGCATTTATTTATGTGTGTGTGTGTTTGTGTGTATCTCCAAAGATTGTCAATTTTGGGTTGGATGGAACTATTCAATGTTTATGAACGTAATATTATATGTGTCATGGTTGATGGTTGCTTTGTCTACCTTGTGGCCTATGCAACCCAAATAGAACGGTTTATTGCCATAAATTTGATTTCTAGCGCAAAAGATGTCATGGAGAGAAATCAAGATGTATGGGTAGTCTTCAAGAAAACTATGTCTTAGATTAGCCTTAAATAACCAATTGATAGGGAATCACAAATGAAAATTTTTGCTCCGATTTTGCAAAACGATAGTACATATATAGCCAAAAATATATGTTACTTTGTAATATTGGGGGTGTATCCAAGGTCAGAGATAAAATTAGCTTCTCCATGAGGGATGTGGACCAGAAACATATGGTCGGTTGTAATGGATTGAGTTGTCTCTGGTTTCTATTGTTATTTTTGTGTAGTAAAATTGTATGGTAATCATGAGGATCATAGAAGTCAGAGTTGACTATTTGCATGTCGATGATCTGACGTTGCATGATTATATGGGGACAAGTGGGAACGGCTTGACGATGTTGAGAGTACTGGTCTGACAAAACCGGCATTTCCCCCAGATGATGTTCGTGGGGTTGCTTTGTATTGGTGAGTGGTATGTGTCGCGAGTGCCTATCAGCTAGGCATGTGGTGGATAGGTTATAATAGGAGGTGTATGCTAAGAGAGAGAGAGATCAACAAGGTTTTTTTGACATGCTACCACAATCATGACCTAGTTGAAGAGGGATACATGATGGCTAGGAGACGTAGAAAGAGAGAGAGAGAGAGAGAGAGAGAGAGAGAGAGAGAGAGAGAGAGAGAGAGAGAGAGAGAGAGAGAGAGAGAGAGAGAGAGATGATAGCATACAATAGAATGTCTCTATGTGCATTGTGGTGCAAAAATGTAGCAAAAAAGTAGAGGAGTACACCTGAGCACTAGTTACCGAGAGGAATCAAAGAACGCTAACTTGTTTGGGTATGTATGTGTGTGAGGCTGCATGGGCAACATGACAAGTTTGGAGGGCCTATATATGGCATGGCTGGGAGGACAATTGCATGCTCTAATCCCTCTATCTCAAACTGGTATAAGATCTCAGGGGAAGGGAGAGCTATGGAGGAGGGGCAATCTTCTTTGCGTAGATTTGCATGTGTTCTCTCTCTCTCTCTCTCTCTCTCTCTCTCTCTCTCTCTCTCTCTCTCTCTCTCTCGTCGTCAAGCTGTCATGGCTTGGGCATGGCCCCTTGATTCAAGCAACAAGGGCTTGACAAAAAATATAAGTGTTTTTTTCCAAATGGTAATAGCCAATGCTCATTTTCCTCAGCATTTATTGTGGACTTTGAACAAGTTGTCAATATCAAAGAGATAGCGTGGGAATTTGTTTAGACATAAGATACTCCTTCAATGGAAATTGAAGGTTACATGTGTTATTATAGGCTACATGTGGAAAATAACGTTTGGTCTATAGAATTTGCAGAAGGGTACCAAGTTTATTGACATTGTATTATTAAAGAGCTACAATCACTTTATGTTTGGTCGGACAATTTGTCATCATTTTGAGCATTCAAGAAATCCATAAGTAAATACGTGCAAGAGGAAAAAGCTCACTCTTGCATGGGGGGATATTGAACCCAATTCCTTGTGTTTCTCTTTTTTTCTCTTCTCACCTCTCCTCTCTTCATGCCTGTGTAGCACTCCGCGCTCTGGGAGGTGCACTTCCATGAGCTTTGTCCTTTGTCTTGCCCTTTGTCTCTCTCAGATCATGTATAGCTTTGACTGTGTGCACGTTTGGTTCATCGGATATGCAAATTCAATGGTTTTATCTCTTGTGACATGTTATTTTTCATATTTTTGTAGGCATGCTTTTCCTTCCACATGTAGCAGCGGTATCAAAGTTGTGGCTATGCTCTCATGTATACAAGTAATCATGGCTATGTATAGATTTGTCTACAATGAAATTCAAAGCTAAGACCTTTTTCTTTTTTGTCTCTCTCTTTGATATATCAAAATTTGGTTATGATATTCAATCTGAATGGCAAATTCGTATGAGATCATTCTTTGTTTTCCTTGTATAGCTTTGAATGTTGGTTGGTGCGGATAGTCTAAAGGATCACAAGTAAGGGATATTAAATAGAGATGAAAAAACATGGTGAAGAAGAAAAAGTCAAAGGATGTGGTTTTGCATAGCTCCATGAAAAAAGAGGAGTAATTTTAGCTTCATAGATACGTGTATGCACAATCAAGTAGTAGTAGAAGAAAGAAGCAACGAAAGAATTTTAAGATGTTGAATAGTAGAAAGAGAGATTTTTGTGATGTAGGATTATCCCCAATAGATCAACAAACCCCATATACTAGTTTGATGAGTCTTGAACTCAAAGCTTCATATTCACCAAGAAGCTCCACAATAGGTTTTTTTCATGAGAACATAGCTCATTGTGACCTCATGGTTTCTCAGTGTCACTATATAGTAGTGAGGAAAACAATCCTATGAGACCTCAAGGAATCATAAGACAAGTTGAGCTCAAGATTTGATCCTAGAGAAGAACCATAAATAATCAAATGAAAGATCATGGGATACAACCCCAAGAGACTCCAAAGGTCCTAAATTTTTCAACTTTCAAGGACCTGCATGTCACCTTGCTAAAAACCATCATAGATGGATGAACATCCACAATGGAGTATTAGAGTAAGGAGCCATGCTCACTTATCAGACATGCAACTACCGTATAGCAACACATAGGCAGTAATGTCATTTGTAGGGCACCTACAACAACCATTTGACATCAACAAAGTAGTCATTAACTATCGTCAACACACAAGCAAACCTTCAATCTACACACTGTTGCACAATCACATCATCAACTACACCACCGCATCAGACCAAGCCATTAACAAATAGAAGTGGAAACTTCACCTTTGCCATCATCAGCAGCCAAGGACCACACATTATGATTAGTTTAACCACCCAATTCTCATGCAAGTGCTCTCTGCCATCCACTCATCTATCTCTCACTAGCTCTCTCACATGCACCAATTCTATCCACCAATCATGCATGCCAATGCTTTCTCACATCCAACATCTCACCCACCTCTTGAGATTCCATGCCTACCACCCTTATGAACTTCCAATCTTCTCACTCTTACTTGCTGTAAGCCTAATTTTTTATTTTGCACACACTACACTAGAATATGGCCACATTTTTAAAGGACTTCACAACCACTACTTTTCCTACTATTCAACCCACTTAGTAATACTTCTGTACCCCTTTTCACCCACCCTCATGTAGGCCATTTGCTGCTAGCCACCTCACATCCCATCCTCCCCCTATTGTGGTTCCATGATGCTCAGTCCTCTTTCTCCTCTTGTTTCTTCCCTCCAATGAAATTCTCTCCCACTTTTCCTTTCACCACTCCGCTATGCAATCCATCTCTCTCTCTCTCTCTCTCTCTCTCTCTCTCTCTCTCTCTCTCTCTCTCCCTCCTCACAACGCATCCCATCTTCTCCACCACCACAAACTCATTGCAAGCTTTATTTTGGTTCTTCCCAAATTACATAAATGTTACTCCTTTGTGCACACACTATAACATTTCATTTACCTAGTTCTATTGCCCCTCATTTTCTACAAGAACCTAGAAGATCATGTCAAACTTGAGGATAATTTGAAGATATAATAATCTTGATTTCTTTCGTTGATGTTGTAAATGCAAGAAGGCCATTTTTTGTCGTCTCTTGGCATCATTCCCCCTTCCCTCTTCTCTTATCTACTTGTGTGCGTGTGGAAGGCTGTGAATTGAGCAGAGCGGAGTGGTTGGATCTATCTGGTGCATTGAAAGGCATGTGTGCGTATGGTTGTCTGCAAGCGGTGGTTTGTTTGTGGGTAGTGTCGTGTTTTGAAGGTGAAGTCTAGTGGATTGGAGCGTTGTGTATACCCTATGCTATAGTGAGGAATTATGTTGTGTGTTGGGTGTGTTCCCCTTTCCCCCTCTCTAGCGTACTCCAAGTCATGGGGCTTGAACTTAAGTTCGAGCCTCAGGAGCTATAGACTGAATGCTCAACTAGAAAGAGTCTTGCAATTGTCTTTCTCTCAAGAAGCTCTTGAGATAAATACGAGGTAAATACTCAATTCAAGCCTTGTGAGATACAAACTCTTCTAGATAGTTTCTAGGTAGAAATAACTCTTTTAGAGTGCTCACAAGGATTAGGAATTGAGTGTCCAAGTCGTGAGCCTTGAACTTAAGTTTGAGCCATGGATCTAGAGACTGGATTCTCGTCTAGAACAAGTCATCCTAGAGTGCTCATGATGCTTGAAAACTAAGCATCGAGGTCATGAGGCTCGAACTTAAGTTCGAGCCTCAAGAGCTATAACCTGAATGGTCAACTAAGTATTGCAAGTGTCTTTGTCTCAAGAAGCTCCCGAGCTTAACCTTGAGCCGCCTCATGTGCTAGAGGGTTCTGCAAATGGTTTGTAGCTAGAAAGAATTTTGCTAAAATCTCTAGCTTAGGAGGCTTGATAATCGAGTCTCTATGTCATTAGGCTCGAGCTCAAGTTTGAGCCTCATCAGCTAGAGATTCTAGAGTAGAGATTGTAGCTTGTGAGTAATCAAGCCTCCGATGAGCTAGAGACGCATGGAGAGAGAGAGAGAGAGAGAGAGAGAGAGAGACGGAGAGAGAGAGAGAGGGAGAAGTGACATGAGGACTCCTTATTATGAAGGCATTTTGCAACAAGATGTAGTAGGTAGAAAAGACTCTAGGGCTCTTTGAGCATGTGTAACAAGCACATGGAAATTGACATTGAATGTGAGAAGGTCACCATAGAGGCAGAGAAAGGCAAGATTCACAAAACAACTAGAGCATAGCAAGTTAATTTGGTTCATGCATTAAAAATTAATAGCCCAGTTTTTTGGCTGCTAAGTTTAATAGAGATCCTCAAGGAGACGCTCAATCCATGTCGCAGATCATGGAGGGCATGTGCAGGCACCAAAAGTAGCCCACCTGATGAAACAGGAAGCAAAGAGAAGCTCACGACATAGGTAGAAGAAGAAAAATTGTACTATTGACAGCGGTGAAAATCCATGGCTCCTCAAGGTGGCGACGTTGAGTTCATGCCAAAGCTCACGAATGATTTGAAGTTAGTGTCCTCTTTACCCATCACACACACACACAAAGAGAGAGAGAGAGAGAGAGAGAGAGAGAGAGAGAGAGAACTCATCTTTATAAATCTGACTCTTGAGCGACTGCTTGCGCCTGGAGATTCTTATCACTTTCTTCCTTTGTGCTTGCGCCCTACATGTCATCGACGCGATGGCGATGGACTCGGGGTAGTGTAGACATTCACACGTGAACACTTTCCTGCAGATGACAAGATCATTACTTGCAAAATCCTTCTTCACTAGTTTATGGAAAAGTCACATGGAAAGCTTAGACATTCTGTATCAGGCCATAGTTCATGGCAAGCTCATGGCGGCATAGCAGCAAGACACGTCACAACTTTTCATCGTTAGTTTAAAAAACTCAATGTAACGTTTGATTTCAAATTTGATGGATGTATCTATCAACTTTGACGATATTAGTTAGTGTTTCCTTTGTCGCTCGCTCGAACTATTTCTTTTGTGACTTTACCAACAAAAAGACCCTTTCTATAAACCACCTGACCTGCTGCAGCCTGACTACACTCTTCATTTCTCACAGTTGGTAATAGTGCCTTTCTCTTTGAGATGGACCAAAAGCTCTGGTCATATCTTTCTCAATAGCCTTGCTGAACTCATTATCTTCTGCAATAGAGAGGTCAAACACCTTAGCTACTAACTCTTCAGTCAAATAGTCTTCCTTGAAAATCTGTCCATCATTTGACTGCAGTTGCTTCAAGTAAACTGTGGCCATGTGACTGTTTCTCCAACTTACCCATGGGAGTCTTGAAAAATCATGGAGACCAATATTTCTCAGCCATGCATTGTTTACTTCATTATTATCCAAGTCATACTTGAAATCAAGAAATGTGTAGTCGGAGATAGCTTCCTCTTTGGGTTGTACCATGCAGGTAGGGGTTACCATCTCTAGTTAATCATCAAAGCTTGGATCTTGCACCATCGAGCCCTGAAAGCGAGTCTTTCTTGCAGAGCTTCTTAACATAGCAAGAATTTCATTATCGGCTCTTGCATCCGAGCAAACACTCGTAGAGGAGTTGCAAATTGTTGACATCCGCAGCCCCGTCGTAAAATGCAAGAATGGTCTCGTACGGTCACGTACAAAGACGTACGGTACTCATCGAACTAGAAAATTTTATGTCGTACGACATGGTTACGTATGTTCAAAAATAATAACACGCAATTCTTAACCATAGATTTTACACTTAGGACAAATAGACAATTGATTATCACATTGGACAAGAATGCAATTTGCAAGTGCCAAGTGCCAACACTCAAGAGTTGAGAATCAAGACAATGAGACACAATGGGTATGAACTTCGATTCGCATTACATATGTCATAAATCAAAAAGCTAAGTTGAGATTTGATAATCGAGATGATACAAAAAAGTAAGCCTTTTAACACTAGGTTGGTAATGGGACACTTTTATGTCATAGGACACTTTTATGTCCTGTGAAGTGACCATTTTCCTTGAATTATGTCAAGAGTTTCAAAATGGATTTGGTGGTGCTATCTGTCTAGAAAGTTGTCTCATGAGCTGAAAAAAACTTGACATTTTTTTGGAATATCAATTCCATCTTTAACCTTGTCCTTGCACAACATTTCACAACCTAAACTGTGTGAAAAAACGAGTCTTGTTTTTGGCTTTTTTCAACTTTTTGCAACTATACCACTCTAGAATTCATGTTTGTGAGGTCTATAATGCTAGAGAACTATCTTTAGTAGTCCTCAACATGTCCTGATGATTCTAGGGAGAAATAAATGTTAAAGTTGTAAGTTATGACCAAATTACAAAAATTGTCAAATCCTGTTTTTTAGCCAATTTTAGCTCTTCTATGATTTTTTTGGTGGCTTTCATGATATCCAAATGCAGTTTTGATTCTCTATGTCGCATATTGTAACTTAAAGCTAATATTCCTTGAGTTTTGGGGCACCTAATACCCTATTTTGCATAGTAGACAACGGTGGTTGATTTTTTCAATTATAGAAGAAAACGAAACATTCTAGTATATCAAGTATAGCTTTTTTAATATTGTTAGTTTCTTGTGACAACTACATGAATTTTGTAGGTAGTAACCATATCTAGTCATAAGGATCAAATTTGGCTAGATATTGAATAGTTTCTATGGGATTCTACAACTCATAATGTTGAACCCAGTTTTTTCATGTTTGTTGTATTTAGCACTTCATCTTTGTCCCCAAGATTCCCCTTGGTAAGAGATGTATTATTCTTTTGACATGCTCCATGGCTCCTTATGAACCTAAAGGACAATAGGGAACTAAGAAAACATGCATATATTATTTGTATTGAGCGTGGCTATAGAAACTTTGATGATAGGTTTGCAGAATGGTAAAAGTTCAACTTTTTTGTACCTAATTCTTTTGGCAAAACAAAAAATAGTGAGTGAGAAGCAATCATATGTTCTGATCACCAACCCATTGAAGTTAACTAGGGAATTTATCTCAAGTCCTACAAAAATCCCTAATCTTATTTTTATGCAAAAAAACGTAAGAAATGATTGTTTTGATGAAAATGTACTGGTCCATCAACTTTGGAGGCTTGGTGTGACCAAAAGATGAGAAATTTTACAAGTTTCTTATTTTTTCCATGTGTAGTAGGCCTTGAACTATAACCTCATGAAAGGATTTTACAAAATGAGTGGATCTACTATGGTTTTGGAGGTTTTTTTCAAAACCCTAAAAGGACACTTTTATGTCCTGTTAGGTTACCAACCTAGTGTTAAGCCTCAATCGTGCAAAAAGTGGAAGTAGGGTCAAAAAAGATATGAGAGACACTAAAGTGTAAGAGCTTTCTCCGCTCTTATGATCATCATCATCATCTTCCTCTTGTGAGCTATGCTCATTGATGTCATCTTCATCCTCACATGAATCGGATTGTGGTGTGTCACAATCTCCCTCACTAAGAAGATTTCCCTCCTCGTCATACTCCGGCTCTCTAGGGTCCATAGAGAGAGAGAGAGAGAGAGAGAGAGAGAGAGAGAGAGAGAGAGAGAGAGAGAGAGAGAGAGAGAGAGAGAGAGAGAGAGATGAGCCTAGGCCCTAATGGAATCCAAGGTAAAGGACCAAAGCAATGAGAGAGAGGGAGAGGGGGAGAGAGAGGAGCTAATGGAATCCAAAGCAATGCTCAAGGCATGTGGGAGGTGAGAGGGGGGATCCTATGCCAAAAAGTCACGTAAATTCCTTGCAGTCAAAAGCGCAGTCAACGTTTTTTAAGCCAGTCAAACGGACTTTTAAAAAAAAAAAAGGCCAGACGTAACAGACGGGACGTCAGGACGGGACGACACCGGACGGGACAGGACGGGACGAGCCGTAGGATGGACGAGAACAACCCTGGTCGTACTACACGTTGTGATTGCGTGCTACCCTTTCATATGTATAACTAGTCACCATCAAAAAATCATCATTTATAAGACTTCCCTCTTCATTCCCGACCCTTTGCCCAAAAAACAGTTTAAGTTGGAATCTGTTGATAGGCCTTTTAATAATTGTACCCTCCTGATTACACAGTATAAAAGTATTGGGCCCCACTGATTTTATAATCTAGAATGGTCCCACATACCTGAGTTTAAGTTTACATGGTCTCACGTCCAATTTACTGTTATAAACCAGTACCCAATCACCTGGAGAAAAAAATTTGAATTTAATATTTCTGTTAATCCAAGCTTGTGTCCTTTGTTGGATAATGTCAGCAATGTACTGTCTATGGATTCTATCCTCTTCTAACCTCAGTAAAGCCTCTTTCCCGGAACTGACTAAGTCTTGAGGAGACAAATTTTCCTGAACTGCAACCCTGAGACTTGGCACTATAAATTCAATGGACACCACTGCTTCTAACCCATACAATAACTTGAATGGTGTCATTCCAGTAGTAACTTTGTATGCTGTTCTAAAAGCCCATAGTGCAGAATCCAATTTTTCATCCCAATTTGTCCTGTGTTGATTGACCAACTTCCAGTTAATCCTGACCAAAATCTTGTTGGTACTTTCTGATTGTCCATTGGCCTATGGATAGTACACTGTTGACTTCTTATGCATAAACATATGCAGCTCAGTCATTAACTGATTACTTTGTTAAGAAAATGTCCTCCCTGATTAGAAACTAGCTCAATACGTGGTCATAATGTTTCTGTACAAAAACTTTGCTATACTTTTTTCTTTATTGTCTTTTAAAGCCACTGCCTCTACCCACTTTGTACTGTAGTCAGTTGCAACCAAGATATACCTGTTTTGTGTAAATCTAGCAGGTGGTTTGATTGGACCAACAAAATCCAGTCCCTATTTAAAAAATGGTTTCAAAGGCAAAATAGGTTGCAATGGCATTCTATCCACATTCAATGACCTGCCATATCTTTGACACATCAAACAGTTTTTACTGAACTCCTGAGCATCTCTAATTATTGTTGGCTACCAGAGTCCTGCTTGAAACACTTTCCTTGCAGTAATCTCTCTCTTGAGAAGTGGTCTCTTGAATTACCTGCATGTGCTTCTGCCAAAACTGCTTTTTGTTCAAACTGTGGCACACATCTCCTTATTACCTGATCAATGCCCCTCTTATATAAAAGTCGTGCAATAACTATAAATGGTTTACTTCTCAATTCCATCCACTTCTTGTGATCTTTGGTCATAGATTCAGGTAACACTCCTTCAGTCAAAAATTGAAACATATCTTCATACCAATCCCCCGACTAGTTAGTCACCTGAACTAAAAATAGATCTGCATCAGGTAATTAGTCAGGTACTCATGAGGAATCAGCTACACCAATTTCCAACCTACTGAGATAATCAGCCAAGACATGAAGTTGTCCAGGAGTATGTATGACCACATAATCAAATTCCTGCAATAGCAGTTTCCATCTGGCCAACCTTCCTAACAAATGTTTTATTCCCCAAATAAATAAGAGCTTGATATCCACATGGAAAATTACCTTATTGGCCAAAAGGTAATGTCTAAATTTTTGCAATGCATAGATCATTCCCAAGCATTCTCTCTCTCAGTCCACTGAATAATTCCTCTCTGCAGGTGTCAATATCTTGCTGGTATAGTAAATAGGTCTAAACCAATCTCTACTTGTTTCTTGCATCAATGTTGTGCCCACTGCCACATGAGATGCATCTACAAAGATATGGAATGGTAAATTCCAATCAGGAACAATCAAAATTGGTGCTACAATCAGCATATTTTTCAATATCCTGAATGATCTTCCTTGATCTTCTCCCCATTCAAAAATTGCATCTTTCTTTGTAAGTTTGGTTAGTGGTGTACAAACATGTACCAAATATCTCAAGAATCGGTTATGCCATTTCACTTGACCCAAACATCTTCCCAATTGCTTAATGCTCTTTGGTTCTAGTGCTTTATTTATTGATGTTACCTTGCTTGGATCTATAGATACTCCTTATTTAAAAATGACATGTCCCAAGAGAACTCCTCTTTGAACTACAAAAGCATACTTGGCTTGGTTCAGTGAGCCTAAATTCCCTACATTTGTGAAAACATAACTTCAAGTGCTCTAAATGCTCGTGTTTCTTTCCAAAAACACTAAAATCATCCAGGAAAACCCTCATAAATGTTATAAGGTATTCTTCAAATACACGTTGAACTACTTTCTGAAATGTTGGTGGAGCATTTTTTAAGCCAAAGGTTATCACATTACTGGCATAAACCCCCCATTCCATCGCAAAGACTGTTTTCTCCCTGTCTTCAAGTGCCATTAAAATTTGGTTGTATCCACTAAAACCATCCGGGAAAGTGTAAAGCTCATGTCCCGCTACTGCATCCAGTAATGTATCACAAAAAAGGTAAAGGAAATGGATCAGTTTTTGTAGCAGCATTCACTTTCCTTTAATCTACACAAACCCTGATCTTTTCGTTCTTCTTTGGAACAATAACAATTGGCGACAACCAAGTAACCTCATCCAATGGGTAAATGAAACCCACAACCAACAGTTTGCTGATTTCCTCTTTAACCTGTTTGGCATAGTTAGGATTCATCCTGTATCGTTCTTGTACAGCTGGAACTGCATCTGCTTTCAAATTAATTTTATGTTGGCAAAAGCTAGCATCTACTCCCTTTATATCAGAATATTTCCATGCAAAAACACCTTTGAATTCCAGCAACAACTGCTTCAATTTCTGCTTAAACTCCTCTCTAGTTCAGCTGAAACCTTTATTGTTTGTGGTTCCTTCTCAATGTTCAGGTTCAATTCCTGCAATTCATTCTGAGTGACTCTTGCAGTCCTTTCCATTTGATGTTCAAATACTCTTTTTGCTTGCTTTACTACTTCAATGGCTTCCAATTCTTCTTTGCTTTGAGTTTGCAAATTCTTCAATAACTCATTACCCATTTTGGTAGGTGACTGCTTACCCTGAGCAATCAGTGCTTCCTGAATTAAGGACTTTAGCCCATTATCCTGATGCTATAAAACATACTTAGTGGCTATCTTTTTCACATCCACTTCAAGGATAGGTACCACTGATGAATTGGTTCTAAGAAATTCTTCTTCAACATTCTCTCCAATTTCTTCTACCATGTTCAGTTCTTCTACATGCAATGCCCTAAAGCCTGGTGGGATTACCTTTCTGGCATCCATTTGCATTCTAACTTTATTCTTACCCCTTTTGATCACAATGGAGTCTGCTCCCCATAACTGCTTGACTCTTGCTGCTCTTAACCATGGTCTTGAAGGGGATCGGGGAGCACCACAGACGGAGAGTGAGAGAGAGAGAAGGAGACACACACAATGTGGGTGGGGAGACTCCAAAGAGTGAGCAGCCCCCTATACACTTATGCTATGTATAAGGTATACAAGTCAGTGGGCGCCCAGACTCTGGGCGGCCGGGCAAGGCACAGACGCCTATACCCCAACAACCTCCCACTTAAAGGCGACTGTGCCTTTAAGCAAGAGAACCTAGTCTAAAGACTACAAAAGATGAGAGAAAACCGCTCTCAACTCATGCCCACTGGCTGGCTGTGATCGTGTGCATCCAGCTCTACTGATAGACAAACATCCCGCTGCGGAAGCCACACAGAGCTAGCTCCAAGCTCTGCAAATAGTCTATAAGAGCTCATGCACTCCTGCAAGTATCGGTCCAATACCTGCAAACCTCCCCTATGCTCTATGCCGAGATCAGTCATCGAACGACTGATCAACCCTGTTGCAAATGCTCCCACTGCAGCTGCTATGTCGGGCCTCGAGATCAGCATCTCGTACATAAGGACACCGAACGTTGATGCAACCCTGGCAACCTCTGCCACCTCCAACTCAGAACTCAACTCATGGCAATCCTGTCCCCTATCATAGAGACCATGGCACTCTGACTCCGAGCTCTGGAGTGATTGCTTGTGCCCACCACATATCACATGTGTACCAAGTGTATCCATATGTCATGAATCTGCATCAAGCTCTGGCATAAGCATATCAAGAAATGACTCCACAATAGCCGACATCTCAGCATCCATGTGAGTCATCTCTGTCATCACCTCTGATGACTCATCCTGCTCCGACTCACTAGAGCTGTCCCACTCTACCTGTGCATCCGTAGACGTAACCTACACAACAAGGTCACTGCTCTGCACTCCATGCAAAGCACCCTGCAACTCACAAGCAAAAGAGACTCTCCTGCTCTCTCGCTCTCTACCTGGCTGCGTGATCACAGAGACAACACCGTCTCTCGCGTGATCCACATGCAATGGGTAACCTGTACCACTCCTGGCACCTCTCGCAATCACTAGCGAACCCAAATGCATCACAAAATCTCGCTCTCGTAGCGAAATCTGACATCCACAATCTCTAAGCTGACCAATTGAGATCAAACTCACTGTCCAATCTGGTACATAGCGCACATGTCGTAACAAGTAAGATGCACCACTCGGTAATGACAGTCTCACATCTCCTGCACCTGCTATCGCATGCACCGATCCATCGGTCAAACGTACACTGCCAAGCATCCCGCTAGAATAGCTACAAAACCATTCACAATGCGGCGTGACATGGAACATAGCATCTGCGTCTAGCAACCATTGCGAAGGGAGTGCACTATCCACATGTATAGCATCTCGTGCATAGCTCGAGGTAAAAGTGACATCCCTGTCACTAGTATACTCCGACACTACATGTGCCTCAACTGTCAAAGCAACTGAGTCCATGGCATCACTACATACATCTCTGAGACTGCCATGTCTCCTACGATGTCGCATACGACGAAAACAACGCCGTCTAACGTGTCCAGAATGACCACAATACCAACATGTCACCTGTCGGCGTGCTCGTGAATGTACATGTCTCACACAAGTCCGTGATGACTCGGATCTATCATACATATCATGTAATCTGCGCCAAAGTGCTCTCGTAGTAGTCTCATGCATAACAAGAGCATATACAGATTCTGCAAGGTGCAAAGAGAGTGTAGATAGTGCCATCTCCTCTAGCTCCTGCCACTGATCGTCAGACATGTTTGAAGGTCTACCTACATCACCACTCAATGGTCGATGCAACCCTCGCTGTGTCAATGCGTCAAGCATACACTCTCTCCATGCCGCAAAGTCTGACCCATCAAACATGCGCATCTGTGAGAGGTCACAATCTGATCGATCACCTGTCTCTGCCATGAGCACAAGTAGCAAGCTAGATAGCAAAACCACCTCACCAACAACACCTGGAAACTGTCTACAAATATGGCCAGAAACACAATGTAAAACCTGTGAGACACACTCCAAAATAGAGCTCCCGCAATGTCAATACAAGCCTCGCCTGCTCTAGTATCACACTGCAATCTGTGAGCTAATCACCAAGCCCACACTGTGAGGTATCGATGCATACACACGCACAAATCTCCCACCTGCAGAGAACACCGCACGCAAATGCTGAGTGCAACCTGCAATCTCTACCTAGATCGCATAAATGATACGCATAAAACTCTTGGGAAAATTTCGCCAGAGTTTCGACGCACAATGGCTATCAACACAAAATAACCATTGTCCTGCAAGCTCAATACAATGAGCAATCAATGCGCATCAAACTACACTCAACATACATCAACGAAGTGACCGCGCATAAGCAAACGCCAAAAGATTTGCAATCCGGAAACTTGATCAATGCGAAAACAATGCTCTCAAGAGAGCTCACCGGCACTTGAAAGTGCTCGTCAAAATGCATGTATAATGGGCATCAACCATGCGCCATAACCATATGCAAACCATCCGCAAATACCATGAATCCAAGCACAAAATCACTACCAAAGTATCTTGTGAAAACCAGTGAAAGAAGCTCCACCTATGTGCTCCAAAAACCTGCGTCTCTCAAGAGACCGCTTCGGTGGTGTGTAAACGCCTCCGTACTTCGTTGCCCAAGTCTACCAAAAAACCCTCAAACCACAAGCTTAACACAAGCTGCAATTGCATCTTCAGCTCAGAATTTATGCACTCAACTTCAAGCATCTCCCGTGCTTCCAAAAGTGCATCAAACTTGCACACAATGCGACAACAGAAAATATGGAGTTTCTGTATACAGTCAGTCTGAGCTGAATATCAGCAAAACGGTGAGGAATTTGCAAAATGTTTCTTCTGCAAAGTTGTAGAGCACGTCGAAACGGATGGGCTCCTCGAACAGAATTCTCAGATATGCATTCTACAAGGAGAAAAACGAATCTGAAAACTGTACTGCTGCGCACACAGTTTTAGGGCAGCACCTTCACTTACACACAATCTTCCACACTCCTTTCTGAGCTTCCACAAGAGCATACATCACTCTCAAGTGAGCTCACAATCTCCCATTGCATTCTCACAAAGCTTCCAAGCTTTCTTAATCTCTCTACCGTCGAGAGCGAGCGAGCTATCGCCTCGAAGCTCTCAAATCCATCGTGCTCTCCGTGGTCACCATAGCTCTGATACCAATTGAAGGGGATCGGGGAGCACCACAGACGGAGAGTGAGAGAGAGAGAAGGAGACACACACAATGTGGGTGGGGAGACTCCAAAGAGTGAGCAGCCCCCTATACACTTATGCTATGTATAAGGTATACAAGTCAGTGGGCGCCCAGACTCTGGGCGGCCGGGCAAGGCACAGACGCCTATACCCCAACAGGTCTTCCCAACATGATTGGATAAGAACAAATAGATTCCTCCAACCTGAGTACTACAAAGTTGGCTACAAATTGCAGTCCCCCAACAGAGATCTAAAAATTCCTCAAACTGCCCAGAGGCTAAACCCACCTCTGGTCTTCCATTTTAACCTGAAAAGGAGATGGATCCCACTTTAAAAGATTCAAACGTTTGCAGGTTGACTCCGGGAGAATATTAACTCTGATCCCCCATCCAAGAGTACACCTGGGAAAAACACTTTTCCAATGGAAGCCCCAATTACGGGTACCTTGTAATCAACATCCAAAGGTTTAACTTCACAAGATTCACTATAAATAGTGTCCTTAGGGTCCATTCCGGTTTCCTGATTCTTTCCTGCCACTTATTTGGTAAGTCTTTTCAACAATTTCCGTGAAAATGTAGGTATCAGTCTCAACATTTGCTTCATTGTGATGCTCATTGGAGCTGACAACAATGCTTCATAAAAGTCATCATTTACAACCTGTTCTGGCAGTTCAATTTGACTATGATCTAAATTTTGTCTCCCCTGGTCATCCAAGGATCTTATAACAAAATTCCATTCCTCAGGTGGTACATCCCCGCTTTGAGAGGTTTGCACTTCTTTGAGTGCCCTTGTCCCTACTGCTTTTTCATCTTTCCAACTCAAACTGTTCGGGTTGTCTACTTCTTCCAAGATGGAGGTTCCAACCTTGGCCTTTGCTCTAGTGACCACCATGGCATCAATGCACCCACTGATTTTTGGAATATCCTCAATGAGGATGCAGGCTGTACAATCACAATTGTGATGCTTAGGTGTTGCTTAGGTGTTGCTTGAGCAAATTTAGTCCCATGTACCTACTGATCAGTTTGTTGTTTTGTTTTGATGATTTCTACCTTTTATTCAATCCATTCTTTCTCAGTCCATGCCTCTTCAGTCCATTCCTCCAATATTACTAAATTAGCATAACCCGGAGGTCTTTGCTGTTGCTGCTGTGGTGGAAGTGGGGGATTCTGTTGTGGAGGTCGAATAATATTGTTATTATTGTTATTGTTGTACCTAATGATAGGGATTCCTCTATCATTCCAATGTCGGCACCAAAGTTGAGAGTCAGGTCCTTGTCTATGACCCATGAATCCACAATAATTGCATGGTGACTGTGGCATATTATTTTGATTCCTGTTTTGATATACCCAATTATTTGGATTTTGAAACCGTCTTTGAGGTGCAGGTCCCTGATATCTCCGGTTAGGACCTTGAGGGGCAATCATGCTCCCAGCGGCCTCCCTCACCTTTTGACTAATGTACTGAGGTCTTCTTCCCCTGAAATCAGGGTTGTAAAAACAACCATCATAGTCATGTCCAAACCTTTGACATACCTCACAATATGGTTTCTCTGACATGCAAAACTGATTCATGCCTAGAGCTTGTAATTTATCTTGAATAATTTTTTTGATTGCATCTGCAGTCACCACATCCTTTCCTTGGTTTTTATCCTTTTTGGAGACTCCTTATCTTTTTTCTGCTTCTTCTTTTCCCTATTCTTTTTTCTTTGCCTTCTTCTTTTCTGACAAATCTTCATCCTCATCACTGTCAGTATCAACACCTGTATCCTGATCTAAATCATCAGTTTTTGACACTGAATCTTCAGACTCTGACTCTCAGTCATCACTTTTCTTCTTCTTCTTGTTTTCACGTAAGATAGTTTTACCTCCATACCTTCTTTTAGCCCTGGTGGCTGCCTCAACGATTCTGTGCATTTGCTGACGAGGGTCTCCCTGCTACTGCACTCTTGTATTCTTGTTTGAGTCCCTTACAAAAATAATACCCCAAGATGGCTGTTGTGCCACTTCCAATCTATTGTTCAAATTCCTAAATTTTTGGGCATAATCTTCAACCAACAAGTCTTTTTTCTTTAACTTCCTCAATTTCTTTAAAATGTCTTCAGGTGTTTTGTCTTCTCTAAACCTTAACAAAAATCTTTTTTTCAAATCATTATAATTAGCAAAAGCAGGAATACCAGACTGCAAGAACCAATCCATGGATTTCCCCTGCAATGTTGCTGCAAAATGCTCCTTCTTTACTCCATCCGGGTGTAGTGCCTCATATCCACTTGCAGACCACCTTGTTTGAAACTGACCAACGTGGCTGTCAGCATCTTGGGGATTTTCCCCGCTGAACTTTGTCGTGCCCACTTTATGATTTGGTGCAGCCATTGGAGGTATCGCAAGTTTTCTGAGTACCCTTATCGGAAGTGGATCAAAAGGTAAAGAGGAAATCCCTGTTACTGTGAGCTGTAATTATCTTCTTGCCTAAAAGATTGTATAAGGTAATAATAAATTCACCAATGTTCCCACAATTAGGGTCTGCTATAGGAGGAGTTGCTTGTTGGACTTGTTGGTTTGCAGGTGGTGTCCCCTGCCATCTTTGTTCAGGTTCTTGCAGTTCAATCCCCGCCCCAACAGTACCTGCTCATGCAGTGTCCCCCTTTACAGGTACATCTTGGCCATCATTGACCAACTCTCTTTCCAGTCTTCTCCTTGCTCCAAATTCTCTCCTAAGCTGAAACCAGGTGCCATATGAGTGTTGCGGTCAATTGGACCCTTGTCCTGACCCACTCATACATGATTTCTTCTTTTCTGTTGTAAATACTATACCAACACTTTCCTTTCATAGCAAACTACATACAACATAACTTCACTGCACAACAGAAAATTGCATAAAATCAAGGACACAAACGAACAGTACTGTATTACTGCATACTCTGTATCATGTATACACACGCTACAACCCCCATGTTGAATACAGTTCGACTTCTCTAAGTAGAGAACGCCTAACAACTCCTAAATGCCATGATGCGACAAGAAGTAACTTGAACGACTAAAATAAATCCCACTTAAACTAACCATTATAGGTGTAAAAACACCCTTAGAGTTCAAAGGTCTAAACCTTGGTTACAAATAAAAAGTAAATAAACTATGACTGAAGCATCAGGGCCTAACATCAACATAGCCACAACATGGCCTGCATGTGGGCTGCTTCTCAACGCTAATGATAGAGAGTATTCCCATTGAGTTGGCCCCTTTTCTTATGTAGCTCCCAATGAACTTCACCTCCTCGGCCCATTCTACCAATAGCTTCTTCTGCACTATCTCTTGCAGTGATTTCAGAGCTTGCCTTCGGCTGCCCTCTCGAATTGGCGTTCGCTTCCAATTGGACTTCCTAATTAGTCATGGCTTGCTCAATAGCTTTCAAGTAGACTTATCTCACCCTCTAAGCTTGGCCCTACTTGTGATACCCTTCTCCAACTCCCTCTGCGTGCCGCCCCGGGTTCTACACACCCGCCCCCTTGTGTGCCCAGTGTGGTGACCTCCTGCATCACCTTCATCTGAGCCTTTAGATGATGACTCGGTTGAGTGCCATGGAGGCCTATTTTGCTTGAAGACACCCTATTGCAGCTCAATACCCCCTTCTCTATCTTATGTTATGTTGAATAGCCTGGCAAAGATGGGAGTCAAGGGAAGGGTGAGTGATGGGTGCTCCTAGCTAGTGTAGGGAGGATTGCCCAATGACTAGGTAGCAGATGGATGCTATGTACGGCGAGGCAGTCCGGGGCGGGCAACAAGAAGAGTGGCCTCTAAGCACCCTTCTAGGCTCCCGTGCTGCTCAATTGGGTTGGGGTTGGAAAAAAAACAACAAACACACACACAAGCCAGCAACCTAACCCTACACAAATTTGGGGCACCACCTAGTTTTGGATGCGAACTAGGACGCGTAGCGAGAGAGAGAGAGAGAGAGAGAGAGAGAGAGAGAGAGAGAGAGAGAGAGAGAGAGAGAGAGAGAGAGAGAGAGAGAGAGAGAGAGAGAGAGAGAGAGAGAGAGTGCTCGGGCTGCTTTGAAATGTATCGGCCATAATCAAGCAAACACAATTATATATGTAAGAAAAAGAGAAAAGGAGGAGGGGATGCTTGTTGCATTAATACCTTCTTACAAATTTGTCACGACCAATCAAAGTGGGATTAGTATTCGTTCAACATAGCTTGAGTAAATTACACCACAAAAAATCACAAGAAAAGCCACCCCAATCACTGTCTTAAGGCCAGGGGAGTCCTCTCCACCCTGTTGCCCTCTTACAGTATGTGGAATTTATGGCTGAATTGATGACAACACCAAGAGACAAGCTATCAAGAACTTAAAAAACACCAAGACACTTACACATCATTGTTGTCGATTACTTTACGTTGAAAGAGAGACAAAGTATCCAAGCTTAGTCCAAATCCACCCTCCTTGATTCAGCAAATGTTGGGCTTACACTAATAGGAGAAATGATAGATTTCCTACTCTCAATTGAATGATCACTCTCTCTTACAATGGCATAGAGTTCCCTTGCTAATCACCCCTAATACAACACGTTCATATGCATAAGACAATGAGCTTCTACTCAAGAGATACTTCTAGAGAGGTTGAGCTTGGCTTATCAAGGTATAGCATAGTGCTCTTGCTTATGGCTCCCCCATTTGTGCTAGCTACACCCTTCTTTTATAGAAATTTTGAAGGCTAGGGCTACTCCTCTAACCATGGTTGGGTTAGATTTTCCGCACTTATCTAATTTCTTTTGCTTGGAATTATCAAGAAGTTGGCGTGGATAGATGAAGAAGAGAGAGAGGAGAGAAGTGGAGGTGATAGGACTTTTCATAGTAGGTTAGTGTTAGTAAATTAGTAGAGTTAATATTTTTATTGATCTACAAATGGAATTGGATATTTACAATGGGAGTATCCATGTAGGATACAAATAAGGAAATACAAACTCTTAATAGGTAAGAAAACATGGATTTCTTACAATGTTGATGCTCCAAGTGTCTTGAGTAGGGTCACTTTGACGCTTGGTGACGGTCCACTAGCTTTGACGGTACGTTTCTTCTCCACTCTTGACCTTCCTTGGAAGCCAAGGTAAGTGAACATGAGTAATCAATCACCATGATGCTGTCTTTCAAGAGAAGAGGCTGAATTTTGTGGTTTTTTTTATAGATATGGCTAATATGGATGAGGAAAAATGAGACTAGGTGGTCAATTTTGGAATGGAAGTGTGTGTAGGAGACATGAGTTCACCATGGTTTCTCTTATTCTTCAAGGTTGAGAAGAAGGTGAGTAGGGTGCAGAGAGGAGTGGTGAGAGAGGTAGGGATGATGAGTGGAGAAGTGTGTGTGAAAGAGGAAAATGATAAAGTGAAAGAGGGAGTGTGGTTGCATAGCATGGGCAAACTGAGGTCCACCAATAAAATCATAGCTCACAGCTCGTAGCTCAAAAAAATATGAAAAAAATTGAGGTAAAATTTCTGCTCACGAGCTACAAATTTTTTTTGTATCACCTTTTCAAATTCCGGGAGCATGTGATCTTTACAAATTCAGCAAAACCGACTGTTTTTTCCACTGCACAAAGTCCTTGTGAGGTCATTCTTTGGATGATTCTTTTAAATACCTCCAAGAGTGAGCCCCCCATAGTGCATGCATGCATGCCACATACCCTTGACCTTATTTGGTAGGTCTATAATTGAAGATATTATTGAGATCATGATATAAGTGAATAGTACAACTAAGAAAATCAAATATTGAGGGGTCTAAAAAAATATGTACATGTCAAATATAAATAATATAGGTGGAAAAAATATAAAGGGGTCAAAATAAATCTCTCTCATTATAACTCTACCATAAAAAGATGAATATTTTTGGTGGTCTAATTTATGAGAGTAATAGAGAATAGATGTAGCAAGGAAAAAATGACAATAGTGAAAAAATATACACATAAATAAACTTTTTTTTTTTTTTGTGGGGATGGAGTGACTTCTAAAATAAGAGAAGCTTGCATGAAATTATTTTTATATGGAATAAAGAGTATGCAAAATGGTAAGAAAAAATATGGTAATGTTGAGTCAATGTACATAGCATAAATAACACACCATAGGTAGAAATATTTAAATAAATACCAAAATAATTATGAAAATTCCTTTTATTTAGGCCCTATATACAATGAAATATTTACACACAAATGGGCCATAATATACTTAATTTTTTTATTTTTTTGTCTCAACTAGCCTAGTGACTAGCTAATTAAGGGGTTTTAAGAAGATATGGAAAAAGTCCCCTAACTCACACACACCTATATACAGTGAAATGGTAGTGATAGCCACAGTGTTTGGATGATTTTGGTAGGGTGGGTTAACTCACTATGGCAATTACAGAGAGCTGAAAAACGGCTATCAATGGCTTTGTTTTGCATGCGAAGATTTTATCTCATGAAATTGCCAGTCAGGAGCTCGAGAGGTAGCCGAGAACAAGCCACAATTTTTTTGTGCATCATCTTGACATAGCAATGGCGAGGGGGCTGGGGGGGAGGGGCAACCAAGGAAAATGATGGAGACGTGCTATTCACTGTTGCCTCCAAATTCTAGATTCTCCAGGAGATTTTCTGCTCTCTCTCTCTCTCTCTCTCTCTCTCTCCCTGTGTGTGTGTGTGTGTGTGTGTGCATAGGGGCTGAAGGTATGTGGAGAGGGAGATTGCAACATAGCGGAGGAGGTGTGGAGGGGGGAGTGTAGATCGAGCACTGTACAATGGGTGGTGTCAACAACACTTGAGCACAAATGGAGGGGGAAAACTCTACATGGAGCACTTTAGAATGCCGAACGGAGAGAAGGTGTCGAGGCCAAGAGGTGTGTAGGAGCTCAGTTTAGTGCCGACAAGGTGTGGGCAATAGGAGATGCAGTAGTGTGAAAAAGAGAGGGTGGGGGGCATCCAAGAGATAACGCTTTCAAAAGGGCAAAGAAAAGAGCAACCAAATCAAAAGATTTGTGTTAATAAACCGGATGTAGAACCAAAAGAACTCAAGTTTTAGCTTTTTTTTAATGTGTAGAATAAGTACTTATTGGGACATACAAATTATAAAAGAAAAGCTCCTATTCTTTCACTGTCAAACATAAAATAACAACTATCACAAATCAACACACTCCAAAATTGAGTTTTACAGGACAACTAGACCAAGTTTTTAAAGAAGTAACATTGAACATGGCAACCCCATATTTATTATCTAAGGCCCACCAAGTTTCTTCAAATTCTACCTCTACTTCTAGTACAAGGCAAAGATGTGTTAGCTACATTTATGTTAACTTTACAATTCAGAAATTAGCGTCTCCAATTCCTTTACATCCTCTTGATACCCATCTAGCATCAAAAATTTTAAGTTCTCTGTATACTCATGATTCATAGCACAATGCAACGTTCTTTGAGTTAGTAGAGTCAGACACCCAACCATTGGCAACAATGCAGCCTAGCAAAGTTGACACCAATGGCACAACCTAGCACAATGCAACCACCACTCAAGAATATGGTGCACAAAAAATTACTGCAAAATTACGTATTTTTCCCAAAATTTCAAAATATGTCTTTAAATCTCAAAATTTTCAAGTGGGATTACACTAAATCTAAGGACTTTTGGACCACTGTTGCCAATCTAGGGATTTTTTGACCACTATTGCCGATCTAGGACTGTGTCAAAGCATTAAAGTGGATGCCTCTCCTTCTTTGAAATTTTTAGGCTCCATTATATATAGTATAAATAGAATTCATGTTTGGCAAAGATTTGGTCAATATTTTTCTCCTGTGTTGAATTGATCACAACCAAGAAGCTCTTGACTATTTTCAAGCAATGGAAAGCAAAGGTCGTGCTCCAAATGTAAGCACCTATGTTTGAAATGTGAATATGGAAAAGATGAAAGGGAGATGGTTCTACTCTTTCCAAGGTAGCTAACTCACCCAATGAGATTTGCTACGTGTTTCATATCTTTGTTTTTATTAAAAGAATAGCCAATCCATGCACTTTCCCTTCCCATGGTGTTGGCATGTCTTGAAACTATCCCACGTGCCTTGTTCGGCGTCTCAGCTGGACCTCGCACCACTTGGCATGCATCGCAGCTTTGTCTCCACTTTGTGCCACCTATAGTGCACATGCCCTTTTCCTCTTTAATCTTCCTCTTTGTCCGAGGGTCCAAATCACAAACTAGAGTGCTGACCAATTTGTGGCTATCACAGAGCCCATTTAAAGTGCCCAAGCCTATATTGTTACGGTTTTTTTTCAATAATCGAATACTGTCAAGGATTTTTCAAATGGAAGATTTTATGAAAATGCACTCCAAAACCATGACCTATGGTGTTCACTAAAAACTGGCGTCTTGTAAAAAGCAGGCTAAATTTAACAACTTTATATACATAGCTGTAGGGATCTTATAAACATGAAGCTCTTCGGCTCGACAATCTGGACTATAGCGTTTAATTATTTATTTTGCAATGTGTTTATACGCTAATTATAATGTATAACTTGTTTACCTTGGGCTTCTCCAATGAAGTACTGAAGCTTCCATGAAATGGTCATGACGAAGAATCGAAGCGTAAATTTAGGGTTTTTAACAGGTCGAATGAGCACTGCATCTGTGCAATTGGGAGCAAGGCTATGCCTAATCTTCACACACACAAGAGTTTTGAGTTTGTATTGGTTCTTTTTCAAAGTGGAGCTTTCGTGGATGGAGTTTTTTCTTTTTTAGTGTGTTTTTGGTTTCAAATCGTCTATGCCTTGCTTGATTTTGCTACGAATCCTCACAGTTAGAGGCCCGACGCTTTCCTGGTCGCACTGCACACTTCTTGACACATTTTTGGTGAACCCGACGTGAAGGTAGGCTAGGGTGAGGGTTCAAAAGATTCATTGAAGGTCCCAAAAGAAATTTTTAATGCTATGGAGCAACAAGAGCAATAGGGGGTTCGGCTTGATCCAGTCACAATGCAAATGTTTCAAGCTTTTGAAGTGTTTATGCAGCAACAGCAAGCTGCAGAAAGGAGGGAGCTCTCCTCAACCAAAGCGCTTTAATCTGTGGTGAAGAAATTGAACCAATTTAAAGGTAAATATGTAACAAAGTAACTTTGTGGATATGTAAAGGAGATGGAGCTTCATCGAGTGCCCGAAGCAGAGATGGTACAAAGTTTTGAACTTGCTGTGGTTCCCGAGATCAGAGAGCATGTAAGGGGAATTAGAAATGAGCATGGGGAAACTTGGGAAGCATTCAAATTAGCCTTAAAGGAAGAGTATTTCATGGAGGACTCCGAAAGGGTAACAAAGAGGACTTTCCTAGAGTGGGTAGTTCAGCCAAAAGAGGGGCTCTCGCCTACCGAACTGCTAAGGGAATTCGAACGCCATTATGATCAACTTTCAAGAACTGAAAAGTCTACCCTAAACTCGGAGAAGACAGAGCTCTTTTTGCAAGCCGCAGGTAAAGATATTCAAGAGAAGTTCGAGCTACTAGTTGAGGATAAGGATGTGGAACAGGGTTTGAAGACTCATTGGAATGAGGTCGAAGACGCCATTTCACTGCTAGCTAAGCGACAACGACGAAGGGACAAGATGATAGTAAACCCTACTCAATCCCCAAATGTTTCCGAGAGTCCTAGAAAGCCTGTGATTGTGGTTCCAAAGAGTGAAAAATCCATCCTAGATGATATTGTAAAAGGAATTCAAGAGCTCAAGTTAAATCTTACAAGGCTAGAAGAAAAGGGGCAACCATTAGGTGAATCTACAGGGCAACGACCGCAAACCAGAGAAGGCTTTGTCAATAGATGCATATGGTGTGATAGTACTGACCATGGAAGGAGGGATTGTGAAAGTTTTAAAGATGCTTTGACAAAGGAGATCGTTTTCTTTAAAGATGGAAAAATTCACTTAAGTGAAACAGGTAAGCTCTTGGGAACAAACTTTGGCAAAGGCGGGATGAAGAAACTAGTTGAGAACATGGCTACTAGCCATGCCATCTCGATGGTTGAGGCAGCCGCCTATGGGTTGAAGGTGGATCCTATTAAGAAAAAAGGGATCATTCAAGGTTGGAGAAGATGACTCTAATGATATTGGAGAGTTATGGCCATGCGCTATAGAGTCTGTTATGAAGGGTAAAATGACTACAGAGGTTTTACATGAAGCTGGAGATTGTATTCGGCTTGAAACAGGTTGGAATGACCCTGTGGACTCTTTGTCAGTGCATGCATATATTGCCAAATTTCAAGCAAATGAGGCCATTGTTGAAGAGAAACGTAGGTGCGAGAATGGGGATGAAGGGCCTTCAAAGCGGGCAACGAGGAGTGGAGGTAGAAATGACACAATGCCCCCTAGATCACCTTACCTGCATCAAATGCCTGTCCCTGAAGTGCCTATGCAAGAAGCCTCTAAAGACAAGAACAAGGATGCAACAAAATCCAAAGAAAAGGGTCCGGCCTACAAACTCCAATCCGATATAGAGGCAGCAACGGATCTCAAAAAGGTTTTGGAAGAGAGGATTCTGAATAGTAAGGTTGAATTTACCTTGGGTGAGGTCCTTAGTATAGCAAAGCTGGAATTCCATGAAGAAATAATTGATATCATAAAGAGGAAGCGGCAGTCTCTTACTGAATCTATCCATGTACAGGGTGAAGAAGAGACTTTAAATGCACAGGGTGTACAAGTCTATGGAAAACAAGGTGATGAAACTATTGTTGGATGCTACAAGTCTAGGGGAGGAGTAAAACACGTTCTCTTCTTGGATGATGAAGATGAAGAGGAGACCACTCACAAGAGCTACTACTTGAATAGTCACTGGGCAAGAGCAACTACTGAGACGTTGGTAAAAGTGGGAGACTTGGAAGAGCCATACATTGTGTTGATAGATCATGGGTCATAAATTAACCTCATGTCAAAGAGTCTTTACCAAAAAGGAAAATGGACAATTGATATAAATCATGGATGGATGATTCGTGCAGCAAACAACTCATCAAGGGACCTGTACAGAGATTGTCCAAATGTTAAGGTGACTATAGGGGATGTGAAAGATGACCAGAATTTCTTTGTGCAAGAGATGTCTACATACCCTCTTATCCTTGGGCAGCCATACATCACTGCTACTCGCATGGAAACTAAGGTGATGGATGATGGGTCAGCTTATGCAAGAATAAGGAGCAGGGATGGGAAGCGTGCAATACAGTGCCTTACTATTTGTGTGGACCATTAGAGGAACCGTGAAAGTCTTAGAGAGCAACCCTTGCCAAAGACGAACAAAGAATTCAAGGACTATAGGGATATGAGGGGTTTTGGCCATGTACCATTGTAGAGCGGGATTGCAGTGGTACAAGAAGAGAAAGGTTCTCGCATGATGTATATGCAAAGGAAACATTTTCTACAGGTTTTGTAGGATTATCAGACTATGGATCTATTGCTTTTACAGAGTGTGAGGACTTAAAGCAGGGTGAACGATAACATGTAAATAGTGTACAAAGACATTTGAAGATGAATGGTTTGCCAGAAGATGAGGAATGCATTGCAGGTGTGTTTGATGAGTGTTCTTTTGTGGATACTATGCAAGATTTGGAGTCCTTAGTGGATTGCAATTCTCATATGGGAAGTGAGGTTGTGAAAGTATGCTCAATAGAAATGTACAAGGTCATTAAGGATTTCAAAAATGCTCAAGGTGTTGATGTACGAGTGGAGACTAAGTATAAGTCCGTGGCAAAGAAAGTGAAACCAATGGCATTACATCTACCAAAAGATTGCACAAATAAGATGGAGCAAGCTGCTTTGCAACCTAGCCTTTGTAACCCTGGACACAAGCTCACAAAGGATTCTTTGAAAGAGTTAAAGCTTGGTTGCGAGGACAGTTTGAGAAAAGCTGAAAAGATATGCTTTGAAGACATGCTTGCCAAACATGAAAAAGATTTTGCATTTGAGCCTTATGAGATAGGGTGTGTTGATCCATCCATTGTTTCTCCTATGGTGATCTTCACTATCCCTCATGTACCTTGGAACTTGAGGCCTATTCCTGTTCCAAAGGCTCATTTACCAAAACTCATTGAGTTGCTTAATGAAAAGATCAAGATGGGTATCTTGGAGCCTTCTTGTGCTCCGTATTCAAAGAGGTGGTTCACAGTTCTGAAGAAAAATGGTTCTTTAGGCTTTATTCAGGATATGCAACCTATAAATAAAGTGACAATCAGAAATGTGGGTATAGGGCCAATTGTCGATGAGTTTGCAGAGGCATTTGTAGGAAGGGCAATATATTCTATGGGAGATTTGTACTTAGGGAGCAGGGACTTGACTACCATGAGGACACCCTTGGGTTTAGTAAGGATGTGCACCTTACCTCAGGGGGCAACGAATTCAGTTGCACACATGATGAATGGTATGAACAAAGTCCTACGTGACTTCATACCGCAAACTACAATGCCTTTCCTTGATGATGTGCAATCAAAGGATGTGATGTAAGTGATAAAGATGTGGATCTAGACTCGAGGGGGTGCCGAAAGTATGTGGCAAAACATATCAATGATTGTGATAATATCTTGTCAAGGTTGGAAGAGGTGAACCTTACCTTGTCTGGCCAAAAGTCAGTGTTTGGTGTGAATGAAGTTCTTATTGTGGGACATATGTGCGCGCCATATGGTAGAAGGCCTTGTCCTGCAAAGATTTATGTAATCTAGAGAATGAAAGACAAATGTATAAATTTCACTGAGGTTCAAAGGTTCTTGGGTGCATGCGTGTTTTATGTTATTTGGATTCCGAATTATGCACATGTAGCAGAGCCTTTGTATCAGCTTTTGAGAAAGAACAAAAAGTTTCAATGGGAAGAAATGCATACCCATGCCATGAGGAAATTAAAGAAGTTGTTGCTTATGTCTCCAACTTTGAGAAAAGAAAACTATGAATGTGGAAGATATGTAATTGTGACAGTGATACTAGACCCACAGGAATTGGATGGGCGATTGGGCAAGATGATAATGATGGCAAGGGATATGTGGTGAGGTTTGGAGCAAAATTCCTAAGTGCTCGTCAACGCAACTATCCACAGGTAAAAAGAGAGTTATGGGGAGTAGTCACAGCTTTGAAATGTGACAAAGAGTATTTGATAGGAGCAAATGTAATAGTGGAGACTGATTGTCTACCACTTCTTGGAATGATCACAAGTTGCTCAACTCCCGACATTTCTATGTTGAGATGGATTGCCTACATAAAGTCCTTGAACCCAGAATTTAAGCATATTGCAGGGAAAGATAATCCAGTTGCAGATATACTTTCAAGAAGCAAGGTATGAAAAATAATAAGACATGGTTGTCGAGGGTGATGATGTAGGCACACAGTTTTATAGTATCTCTCATGCCAAGGGTGATCATGTTTGCCTGTCAAATGCACTTGAGTCGTTTACAGAGGACCTATATCAAGGTGACTGGTTGCTCATTGGACGCTCTCTTAGCACTTTGACAAGGCAAGAAGGGTGGAGTGATCAAGAGTTCAAAAGAATACGTAGAAAGGCCTATGGATACTTTTTGAAAGATGGGTACTTATGGAAGCGTCCAAAACAAAGAAATGGAATGCCAATGAGAGTCGTGAATGATAAGCACACTCAAAATGAGCTTATGAAAAAGTTTCATGAGAGTCTTTATGTTGGAAATAGAGGTGTATGGGCCACCTTTACTAAAATGAAAGAGAGGTATTGGTGGAAAGGTATGTATAAAGATGTATCTCACTTTGTGGAGTGGACTGTGAAACCTGTCAAATGTATTCAAATGTACGTCATCGTGATGAGTTGCACCCTACTTACCCATTGGCCATGCATTACAAGTGGCTAGTAGATCTGGTTACGATGCCATTGGGCTTATGGCAAATGAGATACATAGTGCTTGCACAAGAAGACTTAACCAATCAGGTTGAAGGTCGTGCTCTAAGAACAAAAAGCACAGAAGGAGTATGTAAGTTCCTCTTGAATGATGTAATTAGCCGTTATGGTTGTGTTGGGAAAATAACAACGGACAGGGGTGAGTTGGATGCTGACAAAGCAAGGGAGTTTTTCTCTAGGTTGGGCATTAAACTTGCTCTCACTACTGCATATAATCCTGAGGGAAATGGTAAATCTGAGCGTGACCATCCTCCTATCATTAAAGCTTTAGCTAAGGCCTGCAAAGGTAAAATGGGAGAGTGGCCTAGGTTGTTGCCTTATGCTTTATGGGCTAATCGTACAACTCATAGCTCAGTTACTGGTTATATGCCTTTTGAGTTGATGTATGGTCAGAAACTTATAATGCCAATTGAGGATGTAGTTCCCACGTGGAATGTATTACCTTGGGAAGATGGGATGAGTAGGAAAGACCTTCTTACTTTGCGCATACAACAGCTAGAAAGAAGGCCCCAAGATATTGAGATTGTAGTAGAACGATTAAAAGATGCAAGGTTAAAGAATAAGGACAGATTCAACAAGAGGCATAGGCTCAGACCTAAGGCTATTGAGGAAGGTGATTGGGTGTTGGTGTATGACAGTAGTCTTGAGAACCAACATTCAACAATAAGAAAGCTTTCAAAGAGATGGTTTGGTCCTTATGTGGTTCAGCATGTACATTGGAATGCAACTTATACCTTGCATGAATTAGATGGGACAAAAATGAAGATTCCCATTGTAGGGAAAAGAATCAAGTTATTCAAAAGAAGAAGTGATACAGATCCCTTTGATTCACAGGAAGGTCAAAATGAAGGCTCTAATGAAAATCGTATGGATGTGGATGAAGAACAAGAGGATGATGCGTTAGATTTTGTTGCAAGCGATGATGAAATTGACATGTATGTTGACTTAAATGAAGACTGAACTTGCAAAAGATATCTGTGGCACATGCCGGAGGATGTGCAGGTTTAGAGGGGGTGGATGTTGTGCGATGGCACGTTCATAATGTGAAATTAAAGTATCTACCTCACTCTTAATGTTTATGATGTGTGGGACCAAATGCTACAATGTACATAGTGTGATATATGTGAAAATGAATGTCACGATTGCAGTTGTATACATACTTTTCTGGGCGGGCCAAGCCCTACACGTGGCACCATGGAATGCTTTTTCACATAAATATATGCCTAATTTTCTTTATGAATGTACAAATGTCAAGTGTTTCGAAGTGGCATGCTCGTTTTGCCTAGAAAGTTCAATGCGGGCAATCTTGGCCAAAAATAGCAGGTTTCGTGCAGTGGCGTGAAGTACGTGTCCAAAGTGCTTACCAAGTGGAAAAATGAGTTTCAACATGAAATTTGAGTCCAATGGGATTTTTCCACAATTTTAGGGATTTTTCCCAGCTCGTTTGGGCTTTTTACGGAAAAAAAGTGACATTTTTGGGCTAAAAATGGTCAAAAATAGTCTTAAAAATGCTCAAAATTGCTCAAAATGCCACATCAACGACGCTGTCTTGGTTTCTCAAGTTGTGTGGGAATTTTTAGAGCCAATAAAGAGCTCATTTGGGCACATGAGCAAGGCGATACAGCCATTCCTTTACAAGGTGCTACTGCAGTCCCGTGCTGCTTCCACTACATGGTTGAGGTTGTGAGGCCTCCAATTAGGGTTTCCCCTCCTCAAATAACTATATGGGATTCTCCAATGAAGTACTGAAGATTCCATGAAATGGTCACGATGAATAATCGAAGCGTAAATTTAGGTTTTTTAACAGGTCGAATGAGCACTGCATCTGTGCAATTGGGAGCAAGGCTACACCTAATCTTCACACACACAAGAGTTTTGCGTTAGTATTGGTTCTTTTTCAAATTGGAGCTTTCATGGCTGGAGTTTTGTTCTTTTTTAGTGTGTTTTTGGCTTCAAATCGTCTATGCCTTGCTTGATTTTGCAACGAATCCTCACAGTTAGAGGCCCGGCGCTTTCCTAGTCGCACTGTGCACTTCTTGACAACGCTGGATTGAAATATTTGTATCTCCTTGCTTATATGCCCAAATGAGCTCATTCTTGGCTCTATAAGTTCACTCTTAGCTTAAGCAGAAATGAGATCAACATTGATGTGGCATTTTGAGCCATTTTGTACTATTGTTAGGCTATTTTTAACCATTTTATGGTCATTTTTACCAAAAAAATGCCCATTTTTTTGTAAAATTTCCAAATGACTACTTTTGTGAAATAGTCCCCTTCTAGCTCAAATTCAATACTGAACCTCATTTTTCCACTTGGTAATCACTTTGGGCACTCTTTTACGCCCGGGTACGAAACCTCTTGCTTTTGGCGAAGATCGCCTGCATTGAACTTTCTAGGCAAAACAGGTGTGCCACTTTGAAACACTTGACATTTGTACATTCCTAAAGAAAATTAGGCATGATTTAATGTGGTAAAACATGCAACAATGCCACGTCCTTTGGCTCACTTTCCCGACAAGATATGCACACGCCTAGGACCGTGGCATCTGTTTTCGTACATATCACAATATGTACATTATAGCATTTGGTGCCACACATCAAAAACATTAATATTGAGGGGGATATTCTTAGTTTCACATTACACAGGGCACAACATGACAATGGGTTAGAAGCCTTGCTTTTAAGAAATGTTGTCGAATCACTTTGCTTTGTACAATAGATAATCGTTGTCAATCTTAAAAGTCAAAACATAGAAAAACTTGAAATTGTCTAACCTTGTCATCTTGTTGTGGCCAACTGTCTTGAAATTTCAAAGAAAAACATTTCTCAAAACTGGCTCATAACCATATCTGGTACACGAGAGGGAGTTGTCATATGCACCATATACGTTGTCTGGCACATAATGAAATAACCTGCAAATGCATTGCCAAGATCCCCCCAAGTTCGTATGCTCATAGCATATTCCAAATGTGGGAAGTCTCAATGCAAGACGACTAAATATAAGCCTTGCTTCACATAATTACTTTTGTGCTTATAGTCAATGGATGTTTTTGATGACATACATATATCATGGAAAAAGAGAATGGACCGTGTCAAACCCTTTCAACTAAAATTGACTAATAGTGCCGCGTGGTAATTACTCTTCCCCATCCTCTTGATAGTACGAAGAGGACATATCAAAGAGATACTTTTTAACAAAATATATGGCCAAGTAAGTGTATGGAGCCTTGCTCCTCTTTAAGACATGGCCAAAACTAGCAACAAGACATGCCGCTGCATAAAAAATGTAATATGCTAAAATCCATCCGTAGAATCCTAAGAGCCATGCACTAGCTAATCGCGAACTCTGAATGAAACAAGAATAATCCTTGCATCATAGGATGATCCGAATGCCATGCATCACAAAAATCGTGTCAATAATCAAGAAAGAATCAATCTGTGGTGCATCGACATCTGTTGCCACCACTACCTTCATTGGACAAGAGCAAATCTTGCATCAAGAATTAACTTGTGAAAAACTTTTAGAGCTCTTATAGTGTCAAGCTATACGGATAGCAAGAAAAACCCCATGCCTCTATAGGCCATTAGAAGCATGAAGAAAACAAAATTTATAATCTAAAAAAAACAATCTCATGACAATTGGGCCGTTTTGGACTACAAGCACTTATCTCTAGCTTGAATGGCGGAGAACGGTCACGGCTGATAGCCGTACTTAATGGATTTCGGAACCCATGAGCTAGAAGCACCGCAGTTAAAAAGCCTTGAATTTTGAAGGCCTTTGCTAAGTTTGTAAGAGATTTACCTTAATTACCTTGAGAACTCTACCATTTAAACAATTTATCTTACCTGCAAGACCTAGATTCCAAGTCCTTTCTGCCTCTGCAAACTCTAAAGTGATACCCTGCTGCCCGCATGTCTTGCATGCGAGTGCATGCGGCTTTGATTGAATCCTTGCATGGGGTTGGCCCCTAAGGTGACCCTAGGGAGCCATTGAGCGCCCATATTGTGTTAAAATAAAAGAAAATGTCAAACCTATGAAGCGATGGAATCAGTGGTGGAGAGAGAGAAATTGTGTGAGCCTCGCCGTGCTCTGTAGAGGGCATGAAAGCCGACAATGAAGAAACGAACCGGCTTGATAGGCCACTATTTGGTGCAAGTGGCTCCCCTCCCCCCTTCTCCCTTAAGCAGCCATGTTCGTGTGCCTGTTGACATATCTTCCTATATCTTCTTGGCGATTCCCATGCCGATATTGAGCCCGCAACCATCTTGGCTTCAATCTTGCTTTGCATGAGAACCTTCATGGTGCCCTAGTAGCAAGTTGTTCTTTATCTCCCAAGAGCTCTCCATGGCAAGAGAGAGAGAGAGAGAGAGAGAGAGAGAGAGAGAGAGAGAGAGAGATGTTGAGCTTATATGTGAAGCTACTCAATATATGGCTTCTCTACATATGGCACCCAGGTCCCCTCTATATATACATCATCTCATGTGTGTATTCTACACACTTTGGGGTTCTATTTCTGTGCTCTCTTTTTCTCTCTCAACATGGTATCATAGCAGTACATTTTTGTTTTTGATTTCTCTGCTAATTGAAAACGATTTTGCAGAAACTACCCAAACTAGGGATCGGAATCGATGTGGTCTACAACTTTACGGAAGGAAGTGTTTTCAAATTCTTCACCGATTTTGAGTTATCGTTCGCGGACTACGTACATGCCTCAAAAGCATGTTCCACTTTTTGTTTTTGATTTCTTTGCTAATTGAAAACGATTTTGCAGAAACTACTCTCCAAAGAGACCGAAATTGATGTGGTCTACAACTTTGCAGAAGGAAGTTTTTTCAAATTCTTCACCGATTTTGAGTTATCGTTCGTGGACTGCGTACATGCCTGAAAAGCGTGTTCCGCTTTTTGTGCTAATTGAAAACGATTTTGCAGAAACTATTCGCTTCAAGGATTGGTATCGATGTGGTCTACAACTTTGCAGAAGTAAGTTTTTTCAAATTCTACACCGATTTTGAGTTATCGTTCGCGGACTGCCAACATACCCGAAAATCAACTTCTATTTTGTGTTTTTGATTTTTTTGCTAATTGAAAACAATTTTGCAAAAACTAGTCACGTGAGAGATCGAAATCAATGTGGTCTACAACTTTGCAGAAGGAAGTTTTTTCAAATTCTTCATCGATTTTGAGTTATCGTTCGCGGACTGCGTACATGCCTGAAAAGCATGTTCCGCTTTTTGTTTTTGATTTTTTTGCTAATTGAAAACAATTTTGTAGAAACTACTAGTGCGAGGGATCGGAATCGATGTGGTCTACATTTGCACAAGGATGTTATTTAAAAGTCTTCACTGATTTTGAGTTATCGTTCACGGACTGCGTACATGCCTGAAAAGCATGTTCCGCTTTTTGTTTTTGATTTTTCTCTTGATTGAAAACGATTTTTCAAAAACTACCCGCGTTCTTTTGTTATATGATATACTCGTTCATTGATTCTCGTATAATTATTCTTTTAGAGATATAGTTCCGTCGTTTTATTGATAATTTCTCGTTGATACCATGGTGGTTTTGATGGTACCATGATGATGTTTTGTTAGTACTTTGGTCATGGTGATTTTTGTTGATACCATGGTTATTCTCGGTGATGCCATGATGATGTTTCGTTGATACCATGGTTATTCTCGGTGATTCCATGATGATATTTCGTTAATTCCATGGTGATTTTTGTTGATACCATGATGCTGTTTCGTTGATACCATGGTTATTCTTGGTGATACCATGATGTTGTTTCGTTGATACCATGGTTATTCTCGGTGATGCCATGATGTTGTTTCATTGATACAATGATTATTTTTTGTGATATCATGATGCTTGTTGTTGATACCATGATGATTTATTCATTTTTATTGATACAATGATGATGTTTTGTTAATACTTTGATGATATTCATTGATCACTACGTTGATAAATGTTATTTTATGTAGTATATACACATATCATTTGCATCACGTAATCACGCATCTTGTACTTTTACGTTCATACTCTATGTACCATATGTTTTCGTGCGTATATATGTCGTCAAAAGAGTGGCATCGCGAACCATCTCTTATGGCATTGTGAACGTAAATTATTTCACTAACGATGCTAATAATTTTCATGACTATGTTTTTTTTGAGTCTATGATCTATGTAGGATTCATCAAAGAATTAATTTTATGAAGACAAACTTGGTGACAATAAAAGATTTATGAAGATATGTTTGGTGATGTCATATTGATGACAATATGAAGATATGCTTGGTGATACGATAGTGATGACAAGCTACATAGCAGATTCATGGAGACACTTCTGATTACGAGCTAATCGATAGCCTTTACACCTCTTTATTGAACCTTTGTATTCATTATTGTATTTGATAGGATAGGAGTAATGTAACTCCTCATAAAACATTCATTGTAAAAGGAGTGATGTAGCTCCTAAAAAATATTCATTGTAAAAGGAGTGATATAGCTCCTCATGAACATTTGTATATTCAATGATTTTTATAATATAACGGTGGGTGTATATAGAGCTGTGGGTTTTTCCCCCAAGGGTTTTTTCATCCACAATTAGGGACCCTTATTTGAGCGGGGGTGTTGAGCTTATATGTGAAGCTACTCAATATATGGCTTCTCTATATATGGCACCCAGGTCCCCTCTATATATACATCATCTCATGTGTGTATTCTACACACTTTGGGGTTCTATTTTTGTGCTCTCTTTTTCTCTCTCAACAATGTTGAGCTTATATGTGAAGCTACTCAATATATAGAGAAGCCATATATTGAGTAGCTTCACATATAAGCTCAACATTGTTCAGAGAGAAAAAGAGAGCTCAACAAGAGAGAGAGAGAGAGAGAGAGAGAGAGAGAGAGATCATGCATAGCCATGCAAGGTTAGGTCACCTTTCCCCTCCTCTATAGATCCCCTCTCCCCTAAACTTTGGTACCAGTGTAAGAACCTAGGGAACTGCGTTGAAGGATTCTCCACCATACCATCCATAATATAGACCCTTGGCCATCCATTGAGGCGGTCCGGGGCGGGCAGCAAGAAGAGCGGCGTCTAAACACCCTTTGAGGCTCCCGTGCTGCTCAATTGGGGCTGGGGAAAGCAAAATCAGAGACAACAACAACCCACAGCCAGAAACCAAACAAGAAAAGGGGCACCACCTAATTGTAGATGCGAGGACGCATGGATATCACCTTGTACTCAAATGCACAAAGAGAGGGGAATGCAAGATAGCCACACACACCAAACACAAACATTCACCACGCCAGAGAGAGGTAAAGAACATAAATCAACTTGAGCAACTCAGTCTTAGCCTTAAAGACTAGATGCACACAAAGGTTGATGAGAAATAGAGAGACAACACAAAACTTGACCTTGTTGCGAATACACAAATTGTCTTAGGGTCACGGGAGCCCTCTCACCGAGCACCCTCTTACAATTTACCTTTTAGGCAAACAATTCAACAAGCCCTCAAACCACCAAGCATGAAATGGCACCACAAACTTCAAGGACAATATACCTTCAACCACCTGATGAGCCAACTTATCAAGTCAATTTGGAGAGAAAAGTCGTAGTTGCAGCATACAATTGCACCCAAAACTATGAATCTTATTTATGGACAAGAGTAGGCTACAAATGTGATTGCACAGTATAGTATCACTCCACTCCTCTAGATGGCATAACTAACTTCAAGCTTCACCATGCACCTATGTGTAGTGATGGAATAGAGCACTCACAATGCACACACTCTACACAACTAGGCTTGAAGAGTGGTATGTTATGTGTTGAGAATGGGGAGGTGTAGTGTGATCATGTGATGATTTACAAGGGAGAGAAGGGCTCTATTTATAGGTTTTAGAAGCCCCGATTAGGATTAGGCCTAATCAAGTTTATTTGAAGAAATAAAAGATTATGCATTTTTTATATTTTTTTTAATGAGGGTGGGTCTCTCTTGTCCTTTGAGTCACATGGATGTGGGCTCAAGGGAAGAGAATTATTGAGGATGATAGGAGAGAGGATTGAGTGAATAATTTGGGAGTGCCTACTCTAGTAGAGGGTGCATTTTACGATAAGGTTAGTGGTTAGTAGTTAGTAATTATCACTAAAAAATATTTACAAAATCATTCACCAAATGGTGAGATATATGATGAGAAAAGTTAGAGAAGGGATGAGCTTGTAAAGAGAGGTTGAAGCCTTGGAGAAGTTGACATTCACCTCTTTACAACACCGGAAGAAGAAGCAGTCAGCATGGCGAAGCAGCGCATGTCGATGAAGCTATGTTATTTCAAACCTTGGAAAATTCATGACAAAAGCCTTCATTTGCAGAGGTTATCCTTGGATTTTTGCTGATTTTTTGAATTTCTTTACAAAGTTGAAGAGAGTATAGTAATATGGACATATATGTAGAGAGAAAGGGGGACACATAGGGTGTAGAAATGGAGGATGAAGGCTATGGAGGTGTGAGAGATGTGGCAATGGTGAAGAGGGTGAATTATGACATAGGAGTTGTAGGTTTGGGAGTGGGAAGGAGAGGGAGGAGTGTGTGGGAAAGAGGCAAATGATAAAGTGGAAGAGGGAGTGTGGCTGCATAGCATGGGCAAACTGGGGTCCACCAATAAAATCATAGCTCACAGTTCGTAGCTCAAAAAAATATGAAAAAATTTAAGATGAAAGTTCAGCTCATGAGCTACAACTTTCGTTTGTATCACCTTTTCAAATTCGAGGAGCATGTGATCGTTAAAAATTCAGCAAAACCGACTGTTTTTTCCACTGCACAAAGTCCTTGTGAGGTCCTTCTTTGGATGATTCTTTTGAATACCTCCAAGAATGAGCTCCCCATGGCGCATGCATGCATGACACATACCCTTGCACTTATTTGGTAGGTCTATAATTGAAGATATTATTGAGATCATGATATAAGTGAATAGTACAACTAAGAAAATCAAATATTGAGGGGTCTAAAAAAATATGTACATGTCAAATATAAATAATATAGGTGGAAAAAATATAAAGGTGTCAAAATAAATCTCTCTCATTATAATTCTACCATAAAAAGATAATTATTTTTGGTGGTCTAATTTATGAGAGTAATAGAGAATAGATGTAGGAAGGAAAAAATCACAATAGTGAAAAAATATACACATAAATAGAACTAGTTTTTTTTTTTTTTTTTTGTTGGGATGGAGTTACACCAAAAATAAGAGAAGCTTGCATGAAATTATTTTTATATGAAATAAAGAGTATGCAAAATGGTAAGAAAAAATATGGTAATGTTGAGTCAATGTACATAGCATAAATAACACACCATAGGTAGAAATATTTAAATAAATACCAAAATAATTATGAAAAATCCTTTTATTTAGGCCCTATATAAAATGAAATATTTACACACAAATGGGCCATAATATACTTATAATTTTTTATTTTTTTGGCTCAACTAGCCTAGTGACTAGCTAATTAAGGGTTTTTAAGAAAATATGGGGAAAGTCCCCTAACTCACACACGCCTATGCACAGTGAATGGTAAGCATAGCCACAGTGTTTGAGTGATTTGATAGGGTGAGGTAGCTTACTATGGCAATTATGGAAAGCCAAAAAACGGCTATCACCATAATTGGAATTCCCTATCCACACCTAGCATCCGACCTTTGGCTTGGGTCCATGCCCCCCCCCCCTCCTCTGGGTTAGCCCTTAGAATTACAAGAAGGTGATCTTCACCCCAAACCTTCAATGTCCTAATAAGGGCAAAGCTTTTATATTGTGGCAAACAAATACCAAGTTCCTAGAAACATTGGGAACAAAGATGGATAAGGTTGAAAGGTTGACAATTAACCTCAAGTGGGGGAGCTTGGCTAGCTCCTAACACCATTGAGGAAACCATGGTCATTTCTCCAAACATTTCCCACAAACTATTAATGATATTGGCAATCTTAGAGCTCTGTCCAACGGACATGGCTATAGACAAGCTTCCACCTCAAGCATCTTCAAGATAAGGGCAAGAGGCATGTACATCATCAAGCATTTACTATAGATCATAGGAATTTTAGAGGCATAGATATAACAGCCTTACCTACTTAGAACTTAGAAGGTCTTATGAAGGATATGCCTTCACCTCAAATACTCGCTGCAATGGATAATGTCATGGAAAACTATGATGCAGCCAAGAGAACCAAGACAGCTAGAGAAGATGGACAAGGGATACAAATTAAGGTGCATATGCAAGAAGTTGATAGTAACCCAGACACTCACACCCAAATCATCTAGAGCACACCATTATGATGTTGGTATACTTGCAATGCCCACCTCTCTCAGTTTTGACACCACATTATATGCTGCAGAGTTTGTAAGCCCCCATATGAGGAGAAGCCAATGGTGCACATATATTTGGTGGATTCTAGATTTGCATGCTGATGAGATCTCTATTTGTGATTGTAGATAGTATAAAGAAAATTCAGGGGCCTCGGGGGCGGAAGCCCCCGAGACTTTTTTTCCCCTTCTCCGGAATATCTTGGCCGGACGACGACCGAAAGACAATAAAAAAATGGCCGTTCAGTGGCCGGTGGCCGGTGGTCCGTGGTCTTTGGCTCGGTGGCCAGTGATCTTTGGCTAGTGGTTGGATGTCCTTGGCCGGTGGCCGATTTCTAGGAGGACTTGTCTACCCAAAAGCGGCTACACATGGGCGCATGGGAGATTCCTACTTGGACTTGGCTATCTAAGGGCGGCTGCACATGTGTGTTTAGAGGCTCCGTTACATCTATATAAGGAGTCCTTCTCATTAGTAATCTGGTAGAATGGTGTGCACACTTGACGCACACAACACATCCTTGTATAAGGATTGTTAGTCCCTTGTATTCCTACTTTCTCTAGTTGTCTAAATTGCCATCTAAACTATACCTTGAGAGCGCATGAGTGGATGATGCCATCACTTTGTAATAGTGTGCTAATCTAAAGTTTTTGATTTGCCACTAATCTACTTTTCATCGTATCTCTCTCTACTCTCCCTACTACTAGATCCTTATTGTATTCCGCATTTCTTACATATGAAAGTTGCCTCTTACAATGTAAAGGTGATTAATCACCACTCTAGACTGTACACCTTTAATAAGTGGATTTTATCATAGGATTCATATATATACTTCTTTCAAGAAAATAATTAGCACTCAAGATCTTCACAAATGTTGCACTACCACGGGTCTAGTTTTTTCTATGGAGGTAGTCTTGGAGAGTACGTAGGAGTCCTCACTTGCATCAGAACCTCCCTTAACCCTCAATGGATAATGGATCATCCCTTAGGCCCATGTTCAACGCTCCTAATCAACTTCCCTTGGGGCCCTCTCTCATTGGTTAACACTTATGTAGATAAAAACCATACTAAAATAGGATTGTCATTTGGCAATGGCTAACAAAGTTTGACATGGACCTTTACGTAGATCATACTACTTCTACAGATACAATTGTCCCTAAGCTAGAAAGTCCAACCTAGAAATGCAATGGCATTAACTTTGTATTTGCAAGATTTCTTATACCACATGCTGCACAATACTATAGGCTACAATTATCACTCCTTGTCACATGTATCCTCATGGTATAGGCTTGATAGAATGTATTTTATGACCATTTCTTGACTTCCTCATATTGCTCACATCTTGGTTGATTACAAGTTTCTTTGTTTGATCATTTTCCTTTGATTCAGATAGTATTTTATGTGGATTTCTCTGCACATACCCTTAGAACCTCAAGATCTCTGATCGTCTCAAGAATAACCTTATCTCTGATGATGTATTTCAAACTGAGGTGTAGGGGTTAGCCAATAAAGTTGTGTGTACTAAATGTGGTCTCTTAGAGAAATGGAAAATGTTTTGTTGTGGCATGTAGAATTGTATTAGAATAGTGGGTAAGCAAGCTGATAGAGCTCAAAGGAAAAAAGTTCATAAAGCAGGTACAAGTACACTTCCAATCTCTCGATGAATCAAGATGATATTTGGAGAGGCATGAGCAATGTATGGCAAGAAAAATGACATTTTTATGTGGAAAAACTCAATTGAAAGATACTCATGGCTATGCCAAGGCCTTTTTCAAGAAAATCAAAGCTAAACATGCCAGGGATAGTATCAATAGGATTTAATTGCAGTATGGTATAATTTTGGAAGATCCTGGTTAGATTGTGGATGTTTGTCTCAAGCCCACTTTAAGGAAATTCTTGGTACAATGAAAAATCAATTGAGAGAGTAGCTACTATAGAACTCCTACTGAGGAATGTGTATCCATGTGTTGAGGTCACAACTTCTAGATTGTGTTAGCCATTTGAAAATAATGAACTCAAGTGGGATTTGCATAAGCTCCCCAATGACTTACCAAGGAATTCATACAAGCATTGTGGCCTCAACTCAAGGATATCATTACATAATTGATCAGCCAGATCTAGACCTCTCAACAAATGGACCCTTCTCTCAAATTGGGGACAAGAAAGCTAATCCCAAAGCAGACCTTCTGCTCTCAAATGTCTGATTAGAGACCTATCATTATGATGGGCATCTCGTACAAGATTTTGGATAAGACTATTGCTATGAGGTTGGAACTAGTTTTTTGGAAGATCCATATATGAAATTAGTTTGGTAGTGATGCTTGGATGGAAGCTACTTTGAACTTTGAAGAGAAGACAATCTTGCTTCAATTTGACCTTGCAAAGCCCTTTGATAGTGTGCGATGGAATTTTTGTACATTTATGCTTGGTGAGGGCTCCTTGTATAGAACTAATGTATGCATGTATATAAACCCTTAGTCCCCTACAATTTGTTGTAGCAATGCATCCTTTGTTTTTCTTTCTTGAGGCTAAGGGTAAGAGTGGCAGTTTACAATAGATAAATGCATCAATTACAATAGAATATTTACATTGGCTTTTGGTATGGACCTGAATCTTGGTAAATCATTTTTTACTTATGTCAATGTAGACAAATTTTATGACCTTATCTAGAAAGGGAAAGAATCCTGAGGGGTTGTGTCTTCAAGAACTTGGGCTACCGTATTGGTGTTGATGTAACCCCGAGGCAGAAAATGAAATGGATTCTTAATGGAGTGCATACAAAGATGGTATCCTAGCACTGCAAAGAGTGGCCTATGCATGTCCTTTTATGAACTTCTATACATCCTTGATATAGCATGGTCTAAGACCATGTTATCTAAATTCACATATGTGATTCAAAAATTTTCATGGGGCTCCTCCCACTCTTGGATTACTTGGGACTATATTCAAATTCCCATTGGAAAGGGAAGATTGAGTATTCTTGACCTGCATGTTCCTATAAAATGCTAAATGGGCAATAGTGATTAAACATAGTACGCTTAATAAAGATACTATTTGGGAAAAAATTATATGGTACTTGCTTTAGTATTTGTTTATTATCATGGTACCTGGGCACAAGAACTTTTTTGCAGCTCATTTCTCTGTGTCATGCGCTACTGCTCATTTCTTGATTGCTTCATGAAAAGTTTTCCTCTCTAAGATTATCTAGTCTTGTAGAGAATGTTACACTGGACACCAATTTGGCACTGGACACTAAGTCTTGCTTCTGGAGCTAAGTTTTTGGAAATCCACTTGTTATGTACTTAGGAAGGAGATTTTTTCTACTCTTCAGACGGGGAGTAGGCTCAATTGATCTAATTGTTTACGCTAACAACCTTGGTGTCCTTTTTGGTTGGTAGTCATAGATATAGAATTGATCATGGACTTTGGAATGTTTGGAACATGTTGGAAGCCTATGCAAGTAATTGCAACTCTCCCGCACACTCAATGTAAATGATCAACATCAAGATTGGAAACTTCCTAATGCTTCTAGGAAATGGTGGAGATCACCTACTAGACTTTTTTATCTATCATGGTTGCCAAAGACAACCATAGATACCAGATGTATCACGATGTGGGCTCTTCCTAGGGAAAATAAATGTGGACATGCAAGATACAACAATTATGGGACTATCAAATCTCACTTAAACACAAAGTTTCCTTATGGAGGGCTATCATTGAAGACTTTCCATTTGGGGGTTTAATGACCACGACACATATGTCTGATGGGCAATGTGCTAGGTTAAGGTGGATAGGTTAGTGTGCCATTCATGCTAATGGAATGCTTTGGAGAGGTTAGTTTAGAGCTTGAGAGAGAGACTATTGCAGAATACAATAGGGTATAATGAAAATGATAAAAGTCACATTTTAACCAGCATAATATGTCCTTATATAGGTATATACAAATAGAAAACCTTTTGATACATGAGCACAAGATGTAGCTGCCTATGAACAGAAACAAGTGGTTGTTCTTTGCACAAAGGTTGTAAGAGGTTCCTCACATGGCTTGACACATGAGGTGGAAGAGTTTGTTCACACAAGATATGAAACAAAACCTCGCATCCCAACAATCCTCCCCTATGTGGGTTTTGGTTCCATATCACTCACACAATCCTCCCCTCAAAACACACTAGGGTGAGCCTTGAGGCACACAATTCACAAGCCTCCCCTTGAACACAAAGTTGCCTCCCATACACACAAAGGGTGTAGGCATAAAAAACATTAGGGGGTAGGCACACACAAGCCTCTCCCAGCACTATTAGATGGTAAGTACAACCCAGAGAATGCTCATAGTACATCATCATAAACCAAGCCAATATTGTTATCGTTATCTTCGTCAAAATCTCCAGAGGTGGCAAGGTTGATTTTTTCTTTTGTTTGATCTTTGAAATGGTCTTTATGATTGGTAACCTGTGTAGATTTATTGTTGAGTCTACAATACTTTGTAGCATGGTTGTTCTTGCCACAAATGTGACAAGGGTTGATTTCATAGAAATCCTTTGAAAGGTTATTTGTTCTACCACAATGTGTGCACTTTAAGTTCCTTTTGTGATTGCGGTTGTAGTGGTTGGATGAGACCACATAAGCACCATTTGACTATTTTCCTTTGAGTTTCTTTTCGTGCTCTTGAAGAGAGTTTATTACATCTTCAATTTTAGGGATTGGGTATTTCTCTTTAAGAACTGCTACAATTTGGCCAAAATCTACATCTGGTATTGCTTTGAGAAGCACAACAATTTGGTCTTCATTATCTACAAGGCATTTTATATATGTCAACAGTGTGCAAATACTTTTGAGCCTGTTGACTAGAGATGACACACCTTCTCCAGTCTCCATAAGCAATCCATAAAGTTGCATTTTTAACCAAAAATAGAGTGTAATTAGCCAAAATTGAACCAATGAGGGATCAATTTTAGTAACTAATTATGCAAATGCATGAAATTAGATATGAATGCTTAATAATTACATATAAATCATCGCAATTTCCTCAAGCAAGGCTAGTGGCTCTAGGCATAAGCCATGAACGTTCCCCAAAACATGAGTAATTGGCAAATTAGATATGAATGCTTAACACTAGAATGGTAATAGGACACTTTTATGTCCTTGGACACTTTTGTGTCCTGCTAAGTGACCATTTTGCTTGAATTATTTGAAGAGTATGAAAATGAATTTTTAGGTGCTATATATCCACAAAGTTGCCTTATGACCTGAAAAAAACTTAGCATTTTTTTTATAGTATCGATCTCACCATTAACCTTACTCTTGCACAACATTTTTGTACCTAAACTGTGTGAAAAAACGGGTCCTGTTTTTTGCTTTTTTTCAATTTTTGGCAACTATACCACTCTAAACTTCATGTTTGTGAGTTTTAGATGGCTAGAGGTTAGGCCTTCATAGTTCTCAACATGTTTTGATGCTTGTAGGGAGAGGTAAGTGTTAAAATTGAAAGTTATGACCAATTTACAAGAATTACATAATCCTGTTTTTTGGCCAAAATTAGCACTTTTATGATTTTTTTGGTGGCTTTCTTGATATCCAAATTCAAATTTGATTGTGTAAGTGTAATCTATAACATAAAGCTAATCTTCCTTGAGTTTTGGGGGACCTAATATGCTATATAGCATAGAATATGATGATGGTTGAGTTTTTTGATTGCTGAAGAATACGATACATTTTAGAGTAGCAAGTATAACTTTCTCAATATTGCTAGTTTCTTAGGCCAATTGCGTGTATTTTGTAGGTAGTAACCATATCTAATCATAGAATACAAACTTGGCTAGATATTGAGTAGTTTCTATGGGTTTCTAGAGGTCATAATGCTAAACCGAGTTTTTTCATGTTTGCTGTATTTAACACTTTATCATTGCCCCCAAGGTTCCAATTGTAAGAGATCCATTATCCTTTTGACATGCTCCATGGATCCTTTTGAATCCAGAGGCCCAAAGGGAACTAAGAAAACATGTATATAGTATTTGTATTGAGTGTGACTATAGAAACTTTGATGATAGGTCCGCAGAATGGCAAAAATGCAACTTTTTTGTACCTATTGTTTTTCCCCAAAAAAACATTAGTGAGGTAAAAGCAACCATATGTTTTGGTCACCAACCCATTGAAGTTAACGGGGCATTTTATCTCATGTCCTACAAAAATCTCCACTCTTATTTATATGCAATCAACCGTAAGAAATTGTTGTTTTGGGCAAAATGAAATGGTCCATCAACTTTGGAGGCTTGTAGTGACCAAGGGATGAGAAAAATTACAAGTTTCTCATTTTTTACATATGTAGTAGTTATTGAACTATAAACTCATGAAAGGATTTTTCAAAATGAGTGGATCTACTATGGTTTTGGAAATTTTTCCCAAAACCCTGAAAGGACACATTTATGTCCTGTTAGGTTACCATTCTGGTGTTAATAATTACATATAAATCTATCGCAATTTCCTCATAGAAAGGGTAGTGCCTCTAGGCATAAGCCATGAACGTGTCCAAAAACACGAGTAATTGGTTAACAAATTAGTGTTAATCTACATGCAAATGCAAATAAATTGATTAGCAATTGCGATTGGCTAAGAAAGATTGCCAATGCAATCTAGCTTAGAGGGATGCCTAGGATCTAATTGTGATTAGGGAGATGTTAATATCTATCCAAAGCTCTGATACCAGTTGTTAGGTTAAGGTGGATAGGTTAGTGTGGCATTCATACTAATGACATGCTTTGGAGAGCTTAGTGTAGAGCTTGAGAGATAGACTATTGCACAACACAATAGGGTATATTGCAAATGATAAAAGCTACATTTTACTCAGCATAATATGCCTCTATAGAGGTATATACAAATAGACATCCTTTTAACACATGAGCACAAGATGTGGCTGCCTATGCACAAATACAAGTGGTTGTTGTTTACACAAAGGCTGTAAGAGGTTCTTCACATGGCTTGACACAATATGTGGAAGAGTTTGTTCACACAAGAGGTGCAACAAAACCTCACATCCCAACACAATGTCCAAGGTATGGGGAGAAAGAAACACTCAGACATTTGTTTTGAAATTGTGCCAAGGTATACATATGCTAGGTTGATGCTGCTACACATTGGAGGAATGCATGGGATATCAAGATAGCCAATTTCAAGCTTACATTTCGTTATGACTTCTCTCCATAAGTATATTGTAATTCTACATCGAGTCCTTTAGGGTGTTGTTATTGTCCTTTGTATGGGTTACATAGAAATGTGATGGCTATGGATAATGTCAAGTCATGATTTGTCTTGAAGATAAAAATATTGGAAGACTAGTTAGATTTGGGCACTGGTAGAATTGTTTCTGTCAACCATTGGGGTTTCACTACATTAAAAAGTTCCTATCATGTGGGTTCAACCCTCGTCCACATTCCACTAGCCTTATATCCCCCCCCTTGTTTCTTCCTAACCATGGCGGACCACCTCATATTCCACCCCTCCCCTACCTTCACCTAGCCCTGAGTTTCTCTCTCTCTTTCTCCTTTAGGAGTGGCCCCGCAAGCCTTAGGGGAAGCCATCCAATCCCTCCCTCTATCTACTCTCTCTCTCTCTCTCTCTCTCTCTCTCTCTATCTCTATTATCTACCCTCCCTCCCTTATCCCCTCACCACCTCATCCTTTTTTCTCCCTCTCTCTTACTCCCATGGTGGGAACCCGCCTTAGGGGCCTTATACTTACTCTCTCTCTCTCTCTCTCTCTCTCTCTCTCTCTCTCTCTCTCTCTCTCTCTCTCTCTCTCTCTCTCTCTCTCTCTCTCTCTCTCTCTCTCTCTCTCTCTCAAATATTCCCTCGCTCTCTCATTGACTAAGTACCCCCCTCCCCCCCGTTTTGGCCGCTGTCGAGCCTACCAGTGCCCACACCCATTCCCTCACACCCCGGACCCAGCCCTGTGCGGGCGCCTGATGCAAACACACACACCCTTATCCCCTCACCTCCCCCCCCCCCCGCTCTCCACACCCTCTCCTTGCCTCCCTCGCGTTTTGTGTTCACCTGCAGCAGCAGCAGGCGACCCCGCTCCTATCAACCGCTTCTCTCGCGCTTCCTCTGACAGGCCCATAGGCGCCGTCGTGAAGCAACAGACACACACACACACATACACACCACACACACACACTGCGCACCCACCCTCTCTCTCACTCCATCTCCCCCCCCCCCGCCTCTGCATCGCCAACTGAAAATGAAAAAACTAAGTATATAAATATATATATTATATACATACAAACCCCCCCCCGTTCAACGCATGCCAATACGCACACACATATATATATACACACACACAGGCCTACACACCCACGCACCTATACATACAACACACGCGCATAACGCACACACACAAAAAATACAAAAAAACAAAGAATTCTGCGACTACGAAGACATCAACAAAGGAGGACAACCCGAATCACGCGACACCGACAACAAAAAGAACAAAGGCATCGAAGGCATGCCCTGGCCGACCTCGAAGAGACAACGTGTTATAGCGACGCACCCGCAAGATGCCATTCACCGGCATCACGCAACCACAACACCATTTTCAGTAAATCGTAGGTTATCATCATCATGTTTTTTTTTTTTTCACCCAAGCCTTATAAATTACCAATTTGTAGTTTCCCTCTCTTTAGGTGATGGTCACAAAGGCCCACCTAGAGGTTTTCATTTTTAATAACTCCCAAGACAAAGCAAGGGTCAACCCCACCGGGCCCACCACCTTGATTTGTCTCCCCAATTAGCTTACCCTAAGCAAACCGAGATTACCCTAATCCAAGCAGCAACACCTATAAAAGGCCACTGAGAGGTCACTATCGGGGGGGGCAGTTCATGAGAGGTCAGCACTTGGTAGAGTTTTAGTGGGAGAAATTGATGTTAGGAAATAAGACGTAGCTAAATAGATAATTGAGTAGATTACTTAATGGAGAGAGACAGATTTATATACACGAGATTATAGAGTAGAGAGAGAGAGAGAGAGAGAGAGAGAGTACACACGATATACGTGGTTCACGCAATGTGGGCTACGTCCACGGGAAAGCAGCCACTCAATGGCTTTAGTACTTCAAAACAAGAAGTAGTTTACAAAGGGATTATACCCTTAATGGAGCTCCCTCCTAGCTTCACTCTCACCACCTCACACTCACCTTGTTGCATCAACTTTACACTATGAAATGTGTATAGAAATGGCCTCCTTTTATAGGCCAAAAGGGCTGCCCTCTCTTATGAGAGACAGCCATGTGTAGCCGCCCTTGAGCGAATAAGTCCAAATCGGACCCTCCAATCCGCCCATGTGTGGCCGCCCTTGAGAAGACAAGTCCGCTTTTGAATTCGGCCACCGGCCATTGAATTCGGCCACCGGCCACCGGTCATTGACTTCCGACCACCGGCCATCGGCCATTGACTACCGGCCACCGGCCAACCGACCGGTTGTTTTCCGACCACTTTCCGGCCGCCGTCCTGCCATAATATTCCGGCGAAAAAGAATATTCCGGCGAAAAAAAAAGTCTCGGGGACCTCCGCCCCCGAGGCCTTTAAAGTTGCCCCTTATTCTTGTACGTGAAAATTTTGGTTTTCGGTGAGTGATTTTCCTTCACGCACGATGGCTTCTCCTCATAATGGGGGCCTTACAAATGTGCGCTTTTACCATAGAAAATTACAAGGGTAAATCAGGCTCCATACTTAACAATCTCCCACTTGGAGACTAATCTCCAAACCAAACCTGTGAGTGCTTTCCATTCTGGCTTCTTATCCTTGAATGCCGATTGAAGATGAGCAAAAGCTCAACTTCTCCTTGTTGACCACCTTTGTAAACATGTCTGCAGGATTTTCACTTGTATGCACCTTTCCTAGCTTTAGTTGTCCCTCTTCCAAAAGAGTGCGTATGAAGTGATATCTCACCTCAATGTGCTTTGTCCTTGAATGAAAGGCTGAGTTCTTCACAAGATGGATAGCGCTTTGGCTATCACTGTACAAGACACAATTGTCTTGTTTGAATCCAAGCTCTTCTAAGAATCTATGAAGCCACTGAATTTCTTTGCTTGCCTCCGTCATTGCTACATACTCTGATTCTGTGGTAGAAAGTGAAACCACTTTCTGCATCTTTGAAGCCCAGCTTACTGCTGTGCCTCCAACCGTGAACACATAGCCAGTAGTGCTCCTTCGAGTATCTTTGTCACCTGCCATATCTGCATCAGCATACCCTTCTAGAAAAATATCAGTTCCTCCAAAATACAAAGCATTTGTTGTTGTCCCTTTTAGATACCTAAGTATCCACTTCACAGCTTGCCAATGCTCTTTACCTGGGTTGTCCATGAACCTACTCACAACTCCCACTGCATGTGCAATGTCTGGCCTTGTCCAGACCATAGCATACATTAGAGAACCTACCGCTGCAGCATATGGAACTTTAGACATATAGGCTATCTCCTCTTGTGTCTTTGGACACATATCCTTCGTTAGTTTAAAATGACCAGCCAAAGGTGTAGAAACTGGTTTTGCATTTTGCATTGCAAACCTTTCTAGTACCTTCTTGATGTAATCTTCTTGAGATAGCTTTATTGTGTTCTTCGTCCTGTCCCTTGATATTTTCATACCAAGTATCCTCTTTGCAGCACCTAAATCTTTCATTGAAAAAGATTTGGACAGCTCCTCTTTTAGGTCTTTGATGTCCTGCATGTTAGCACTTGCAATCAACATGTCATCAACATACAACATTAGGATGATGAATTTCCCATCTCCCAAATTCTTCGTGTAGATGCAGTGATCCGAGTTGCATCTTGTGAATCCATGATCCAACATCCATCGATCAAACTTCAAGTACCATTGTCTTGATGCTTGCTTTAAACCATACAAGCTCTTCTTTAATCTGCAAACCATTTTCTCCTTACCTTTTACTTCATACCCCTTTGGTTGAAGCATGTAGATTTCCTCCTCTAAGTCACCGTGAGGGAATGCCGTATTTACATCCATTTGCTCGAGATTTAGATCATGAGCAGCCACAAGGCTTAAGACAAGCCTAATTGAGTTCATTTTTACAACAGGAGAAAATATTTCATTGAAGTCAATACCTTTCTTTTGAGAAAAACCTTTTACCACAAGCCTAGACTTGTACCTTTTCTTCCCACCTTCTTCTTCCTTTATCTTGTACACCCATTTGTTTTGAAGTGCCCGCTTACCTTTAGGCAACTCAACCAACTCCCATGTTTGGTTGTGATGTAGTGAGTCCATCTCCACTTGCATGCTCTTCGTCCATTCTTTTTTGGATTCATGTTGCATAGCTTCTTCATATGATTCCGGCTCTCCAGAATCTGAGATCAAGAGATGGTTGAAGGAAGGAACAAACCTTTCTGGAGGTCTACTTGCTCTTGTAGATCTTCGGGGAATAGGTTGAGGCTCCTCATTTGGTTGACGTTGTTGCACATTGTCACCGTTTGCAGTCCTTGAGTCTTCACCGTCCTCAAGCTCCATGTACTCATCACCTGTTTCTTTTGTTTGTTTTCTTTCCAAGTAATCTTTGTACATATTTTGTTCGTTAAAAATTACATCCCTACTCCTTAAGATTTTACCATCTTCAGGATTCCATAGGCGATACCCAAAGTCTCCTTCTCCATAGCCAATGAAGAAACACTTTTTGGACTTTGCATCTAACTTTGATCTTAGGCTTCTATCTATCTGCATGAAAGCCTCACACCCAAACACTTTGAGAAATGCATAATTCACCAGTTTACCTGTCCATGCCTCTTCTGGAACTCCCCCATCCAATGCCGTTGAGGGTGACCGATTGATTAAGTACACAGACATACTTATAGCTTCTGCCCAAAGCTCAAGCGGTAGGCCTGCATGTAGCCGCATGCTTCGTGCTCGTTCCATGATTGTCCTGTTCATCCTTTCCGAAATCCCATTTTGTTGAGGTGTCCTTGGGGTTGTCCTTTGCCTCCGAATGCCATTTCTAGCACAAAATCTTTCAAAAGCTTGGCTGCAATATTCGCCTCCATTGTCGGATCTGAGGCATTTAACCTTGGTACCTGTTTCATTCTCCACAAAGGCTTTCCACCTTTGAAATATGGAAAATACATCGGATTTATTCTTCATGACATAAACCCATGTTTTTCTAGTCGCATCGTCTATGAATGTTACATAGTACAATGAGACACCAAGTGATGGTGTACTTGCAGGACCCCAAACATCAGAATGAACCAACTCAAGTTTTTTATTTTTTCTTTCATTCTTGATTTTTGAAATTTTACCCTCTTTTGTTTACCATAAACACAATCTTCACAGAACTCTAAGTCCACTTCTTTCAAACCTGGTAGAAGCTTCTTTGTTTGAAGGATTTGCATTCCTTTGGCACTCATATGCCCAAGTCGGTAGTGCCATACCGCAGTGTCAACTTCTGTAGTTGCTGCACAAGCTAAAGGTTGCGTGCTAACAGTACACAAGTAAAGTGTACCGACTTTTTCTCCCTTGGCAACCACCAAAGATCCCTTTGAGATCTTCCACCGTTTGTTTCCGAATGCAATGTTGTGACCTTCATCGTCCAATTGTCCTGTAGAGATCAAATTTTTGCGAAGAGAAGGAACATGCCTAACATCTTTAAGCTTCCATTCATTTCCGTTAGCAGTTTTGACAGAAACTGTACCTTTTCCGACAATCTCACAAGCTTCATCATCTCCCAAGTATACATACCCAAAATTACCTTTAGTGTAGTCTTGGAAATGTTTCTTGTGTGGTGTCGCATGGAATGAAGCCCCGGAATCTACTATCCAGGAATTAAACACATTGTCTAATGAGAGAATTAGAGCATCTTGCTCTACTTTACCTGCCACATTGGCCTCCCATGTTGGCTTGTTGTCTTGAGACTCTGTCTCCTTCTTCTTCTTGGACCAGCAATCCTTCTTGATGTGGCCTTTCTTGCCGCAGTTCCAACATTCAAGAATTGACTTTGTGCGTGACTTGCTCCGCCTTGAGCGATCACGACCCTTTTGGTTTTTGAACCTCTCCTTAGGCCTTCCTCTTGTTTCCACTGATAGTGCAGCACTTGATGATTCTCCTGTGCTTCTCCTTCGCATTTCCTCGCTTAGCAGAACACCCACAACATCATCAAACTTAAGAGTATTTGTGCCAGAGATAGAATTACTTACAGCCATCACAAGGCTGTCCCAACTATCCGGTAGAGATGATAGTATAAGGAGAGCTCGTACTTCGTCATCAAAATTGATTTTCACTGATCGAAGTTGACTTATGTTTGTGTTAAAGTCATTTAGGTGTTCTGCAACTGAACCATTCTCTGCCATCTTTAGATTGAACAAGCGCTTCATAAGAAATACCTTATTGGATGCCGATGGTTTCTCGTAGAAGTCGTAAAGTGACTTCATCAAGTCCTCCGTGGTCTTCATCTTCGAAACATTGAAGGCCACCGTTGACGCCAATCTTAACTGGATTGTTCCCAGTGCCTTTCGATCAAGGACAATCCATGCTTCATCTGCCATTGTTGCGGGCTTCTTCGCAAGACCGCCTAGTGGCAAATAGAGGTCCTTCTGGTAGAGATAGTCTTCAATCTGCATCTTCCAATGTTGGTAGTTTTTGCTGTTGAACTTCTCAATCTTGAGCTTCCCTTCCTCCGCCATAACTCCCACTCAATTCAAGGAATCCTTTCCTTGAGATAATTTAGCTACGAGCAAACCTTGCTCTGATACCAGTTGTTAGGAAATAAGATGTAGCTAAATAGATAATTGAGTAGATTACTTAATGGAGAGAGACAGATTTATATACACGAGACTATAGAGTAGAGAGAGAGAGAGAGAGTACACACGATATACGTGGTTCACCCAATGTGGGCTACGTCCACGGGAAAGCAGCCACTCAATGGCTTTAGTACTTCAAAACAAGAAGTAGTTTACAAAGGGATTATACCCTTAATGGAGCTCCCTCCTTGCTTCACTCTCACCACCTCACACTCACCTTGTTGCATCAACTTTACACTATGAAATGTGTATAGAAATGGCCTCCTTTTATAGGCCAAAAGGGCTGCCCTCTCTTATGAGAGACAGCCATGTGTAGCCACCCTTGAGCGAATAAGTCCAAATCCGACCCTCCAATCCGCCCATGTGTGGCCGCCCTTGAGAAGACAAGTCCGCTTTTGAATTCGGCCACCGGCCATTGACTTCCGACCACCGGCCATCGGCCATTGACTACCGGCCACCGGCCAACCGACCGGTTGTTTTCCGACCACTTCCGGCCGCCGTCCTGCCATAATATTCCGGCGAAAAAGAATATTCCGGTACGTGAAAATTTTGGTTTCCGGTGAGTGATTTTCCTTCACGCACGATGGCTTCTCCTCATAATGGGGGCCTTACAAATGTGCGCTTTTACCATAGAAAATTACAAGGGTAAATCAGGCTCCATACTTAACAATTGACACTATTGGCATGATGGGGAGGGGACTTTTGTGATGGTTTGTTTTGGGAATTTCACCATGTGAAGGGAGCTACGTCCACCTCTCAACTCCAATGGTCGATGCACACACACATACACATTCTTGGTAGAAAGTTTCATTTCATCGAATCGTGTTTAGAGAAAGCACCAAGTAGATGCACCATCTCTTCTCCCTATCTCTCAATGACCACGGTGTGTCACCTCACCGGAAGGAAGGTCATTTGTAGATACTGCAAGAAATAATCCTCCCTCACACCCCCGAGGGTTTTTCATAAATTGTCAATGCTCTGTGTGTGTGTTCACATCACCATGGTCTGCGTCCTAGCGGATCAAAGCTAGGTGGTGCCCCCTGTTTGCTTTACTATGACCGACTCGAGCCATACCGTCGGCCCTTGACGTTTTAGAGGTCCTTAAAGTTCGTGTCTCTCTTTGCTCCCGTCATTTGATACCCCCATTGAGGAGGGCTTCTAAGAAACCTTCAGTTTACAATGCTGAAAGCAACGCACCTCATCAATCATGGACGAATGGCTAAAGGAATTTTCTAACTGAAGGATGGAAGAGGAGGAAACTAAGGAGGCACTAGGCACCTTCATTGAAGTACTACTGCCAGGCTGTAGTGTCGTCAGTATTTAAGAGGTAAGCTCCCCATCTCGTGTTGCTCGTTGTAACCACAAATTGAGAGTATCTGGTGGGAGGTCTATGAAGTGCTATCACTGTTGTCAACCAAAACACACTGTCAATGATTGCCAGCAACGAAGGCTGCGAAGGGGCTGAAATCAGCTACATCGACATTCATCGCGAAGAAGTCACCCACATCAAAGGAGGAAAGAAAATGATGAGGCCTCTCTTCCCTAAGAAAACTGCAATCAAAGTTATAACCTCTACTCCAAAATGTCCTAAAGGGGCTGCTCGAGACAAAGGTAAGGAAAGGTTAAGCCAGTCTGGAAACACATGACCCCAAAGGGAGAAGCATCTAGCCAAGAAAGTGCTTCAAGCTCAGAGATCCGGGTCGTACCCAGCTTGCCAAAGAGGAAGTCATCCGGAGCTAAGCGACGGAAGGTCGCCTACCGATTTGCACGACGCATGCGGTACTACCAGTCCTCTTCGACAATCCTGAAGAAGAAGTGGTAAGAAGGTTCCCATGCCCTAAGGAAGAGTGGTTCAGCTACTGCTCTCGTTGTTTTGGAAGATGGGTAGAGGGCCTTCCTCCTGTCCCTATACAACTATCTTGAAGAAGCTCTCCACCACGGGTGAAACCCAGTGGGCTGGAGACGAGTTGCACCTGAATGGAGTGGAATTCATGCAACATGTAGACTATGATAATTATTTGCAGTTGCTGCTAGCCAAAAGGCTGGGAGTGGTTAGACGCTTCTCCATCACCCCGTACGTGCTGAGCAACGAAGGAAAGGTAGAGCCCATGAAAGGCGACGACCTCCTGTGGATGTGCCGAATCATCAACACTAGAACGGTAAGAGTATAAGTAGGTACTCCACCTTCTGTGCATGATGGAAAACGGGCCAACAACATTCCCGTTAAGATTCCTGGAGCATATGCATGTGAATATCTATGTAGATAGGAAAATGTTCTACCAACAGAAGATCGTGTACCTATTCGGTGCGGCAGTGCTAGGAGAAATCCTTAATTCCCCAGACCCTATCATTGGGTGAAAGCGTGGTTTGGTGGTACAAAAAAGGACCTATTTTACTTCTACCAATGAAAAGTGGGGACTAATAATTTTTTTGTAGTTTGGGTCAAAACATTTCGGACGTTGTGTTTTCAGATTCTTCTTTTGAAGATCTATCCACTGATATATAGTATGATAGGTAGTTTTTCATGTGACATGTAGAAATTGTAACTCAAAGATTTGTCAAAAGTGTTGTCAAGGATAGTCCTTTTTGTACCACCAAAGCGTGCTTTTAGCCCATTCTCCCCATATTGGATTACCACCATTCCTTTAATGTCTCTATCTTTATCTTGTTTTAATCTATCCATCCAACTCTATAAAAAGCCGCTATGAGCCGCTACTGTCATTAATCCTTTTTTTTTAATAGAAAAGTTTGTAATCTCCTGAGTCACTACTATGGGAAGCATTTATTTCCCCACGTTCAGTGGAAAGAAGGGAGAAGATGTCACCACTGACTTTCTGGATGATTTTGACATCGCTTGTGTGATTTCCAACAAGGATGACAACTGATGAAAGTAGAGGCCAAGTCCTGGTACAATGCATTTCCCCAGGCTACCAAGAATGCATGGAATGTGTTACGGGCTGCCTTTCTAAAGAGCTTTGGTGGAGGCACAACCTCGGAGAAGCTATGGCAGCTACTACTGAACGGAATTGAAGTAGAGAGGTCTGCTAGAGTATGCCACCTACGAGTCCAATTTTGTGAACTTATGGGAGAGATGGGCTGCCTCACTGGAGAAAGGCGAAGGAGCACCTAATTTCCTAATTTCCTGAGCGCCTATGGTCGCTGCTTAGAGAGAAGGTGAAGGGAAGGTTTCCTGCAACATATGAGTTGGTAGTAGAAGTAGCCCACCTTAAAGACAAGAAGCTGTGCATGAAAGCAAGGGTAAACGAGTCAGGTGAAAGAAGCTCGGTCCGCCGACCAACCCCAGTGACTGCAACAGCCAGTCATAGAGCCCAACCACAAGAGGCATCAGAGGAGAAGCAAGACCTGCTAAGTAGCATCACTATACCCAACTAGAGAGTTTATCCGTGCATCTGGTGCAGCAAGGGCATGAACCTGTCAGAAATCCAGAACAAGGAAGGGAACAACAAAGGCAAAACCAAGAGTACAATTGCTACAATTACGGGAAAGACGGCCATGGTATGTACTATTGCCCACATCCAAGGAGGCAGAATTTCAATAGAGGGGGGAGACAGAATCAGATCTCTCTATCAAGGGCAAGACCACCACCACCCAAGCAACCAAGCCCGATCCCACCGGTCCAGATCCTTCAACCACCCGTACAAAAAGAACCACCACCACAACCTCTTATTCCACCACTAGAGTGTTATTAGCTTGGAGGCTAAAGGGAAGGCAAAGGTAGAAGAATTAGTTCGAGAGAATCACAAAGGGAAAGTAAAAGTAGAAGAAGTGAATGCTATGGGAGTGAAGCATGCTAGGCACGAGGAAGCCTCTCAAAGAGAAGAGAAAATGAAACGGAAGGCCGAGTCTAGCAGGCAAGCACCTAAACCCCGACGGAAAATAGACATCATGGATTTTTCACTAGGTGAGTATGCTAAACCCTATGACTTAGTTCAGGATGTGTTGATGCAGGGTCCGAAGATAACTTGGCCCCAATTAATCCACCTTGCACCAAGAATGAGGAGGCAATGGACAAAAATGGTGAGTACCAGGAACTCAAGACCCAGGATAGCTGGGGCTATCTCTGGAAGGGATCTCGGCGACATCCTACCAACTATGTATGCCCACATCAAGGGGAAACGAATCTCAAACGTCTACATAGATGGTGGCGCACAAATATGCGTCATGAGTGAAAAAATGATGCACCATCTAGGTCTAGAGGTGAGTAGGCCGACACCCTACCGAACCAAAATGGCAAACAATGTAAGAGTGAAATGCGTGGGCATTGTGAATGCGGTCAAAGTAAAAGCATTCAATACAGAAGTGGAGGTAGACATCTTTGTCATGCCACATAAAAGGGAGGGCTACCCTATCATTCTTGGGAGACCTTGGCTCATGTCTGTGGAAGCTAAGCAAGATTGGAGCACCGGAATGATTCAGATGAAGGACGCTAAGGGAAGTCCATATTCTATGATATGAGGACTGGGAAGCAACGCAACATGATCTTGGAGTCTTTAGAAGATGAGTCCACCAGCGACTATTCGTCTACCTCACGATAAGAAACAACCACCACTAACGAGAGTGATCATGCCATTGAAGTGATGGGGGTCATTCTTAAAGACCCAAAAAGATTGACACAATCTGAAACACCCTCGACAAACCAAGAGGAACCATCAGGTGCACAATCCTTAGAGGATGTAGGTAAATTACAAAGGATGCTCTCAAATGAGTTAACCGATGAAGAAAGGAGGGAATATGTCTCCATGTTGGGTAATTTCACTACACTATTCATTGATGGCTATGACAAGATCACAGGAATCACAGTAGTACAACACCACATAAAACTCAAGGAAGGCAGTAAACGCGTGGTGCAAAGGATCAGAAGACTTGGAGTAAGCCAACAAGAGGCACTACTTAAAGAAGTGAGAAGTTTGCTACAGACAGGTTTCATCTACCCTATCAAAGACTTAGAATGGGTCTCCACAGTAGTAGTCACACCAAAGAAGAATGGTAAGTGGAGAGTCTGTGTGGACTATAAACCTCTCAATGCAGCAACGAACAGGGATCACTTTCCCCTCCCATTCGAGGATGAAATTCTCAATGAAGTGGCGGGTCACGAGGGATACACAATGTGCGATGGCTACTCAGGATACTTCCAGATTAGCATTGCGGAAAAATATCACAAGAAGAGAACCTTCATCACACCTTGGGTGGATGCTTTTCTTACAGAGTGATTCCTTTTGGCCTCACTAACGCTACGGCCACATTTCAACACTATGTGACCTTTGTTTTCCAAACCTAGTTTAAAATGTCAATATGGGTTTTCATAGATGATTTTTGCATCTATAGTTCATGAGCCCTCCATTTAAGCAAATTCTATGATGGCTTAACCAGGCTGCAAACTTTGGGTGGCTAGCTCAACATGGATAAGTGTCACATTGGTGAAAGCAAAGTCACTCTCCTTGCCCATGTAATTTCAGCAAAAGGGATTGAGGCTGACCCTACGAAGATTCAAGCTCTGGTATCTTTGTCATCACCCACCACCGCTAAGTAGTTGGTTTCTTTCCTTCAGAAGGTAAGATACTTAAGCAAGTTCATTCACTTGCTATCTCAAGTGGTCCTCCCTCTACAACAAATCACCCAGAGGTATGTCTTCTCATGGAGTGAAGAAAATGAGCAGCAATTTACCAAGGTGAAGCAAATCCTAACTAAGCTTCCCACCATTTCACCCCCTAAGTGGGACGAGCCATTTTATGTGAACCCTAGTGTAGGAAGTGATACACTCGGAGTCGTGCTAATGCAAAAGGACCCCCAAACTTCTTTCATGCGTCCTATTTACTTCTCTAGTCGTGTCATGACCCCCGTCAGAAAAGGGATTTACCGAAGTAGAACAAATGGTTCTTGCACTAATGTTTGCTACCACAAAGTTCCGCTCCTATCTTTTGCCTAGACCCTTTGTAATCCTGACAATGGAGGAGGTTTTCCCATATGTAATGCGACACATGGATGTCTCATCTAGGATCTCTAAATGGCTGGTTAGATTACAAGAGTTTGACTACACCATGCAAGTGGAAAACTCCATCAGGGCTAGTTTAACGGGAATTCTTACTCATCGCCATTATGAGAAGAAGCCGAAGGTCAACACGAAAGCAAAAGAAGAAACACCATTGGTAGAAAGTCCTAAGCTAGAAAGAGCTCACTCTCTATTCTTTGACAGAGCATACAAAAGAAGAGTGGACCAGTCTGCAGCTGGCATAATCATTTTCAATGAGCAACCAGAAAGAGTATTCTCCATCGGGCAGTTATTACACTCCCACTCCAACAATGAAGCAGAGTATGCAGCTCTAATTCTTGGGTTGGAACAATGTATTTCACAAGGAATTCAACGCATAAATGTGTTTGGTGATGCTTTGATTTTGATAAGGTAGATAAACGGAACTTGGGTTTGTAAAAATCAGGTTTTACTTGGTCAACTACGCCAAGTTAAGGATCTTCTAAGGAAGTTTGAAGCATTGAAACTATTTCATGTCCCCAAAGCAGAGAATCAGGAGGGAGATGCTCTAGCCAAAGAAAGAATAGAGGACATTTCCATAGGAGAAATCAAACTAAAACTACCCCTCTTTCAAGGTAGTGATGCTATGCCTGATATCATTAAATTTCTAGATACAAGAGAATGTCCGGAAGGATACACCAAAGGCCAGAAATAGTGGCTGGTAAGGAAGGCTACCAGATACCTCCTTGTAAACGACCACTTGTATTGTAAGGGCAAGGATCAGATTCTCAGGCGAGTGCCAACCTCTAGTGAGATCATAGAGGTAATTTCAAGTTGCCATGATGGCGTCTGCGGCGGTCATTTTGCTCTAGATATTGTAACGTCCCTAATCTCGCCCCGACACCAAAAAACAGGATGGTACCATTGATAGGTCTCTAGGCCTCAAACAAGAAAAATTATAATGAATTCACCCTTACCATTGACAATGGTTTAGGTTTATAGCCCTAGAAAGAGACCTAGTCCTGTCTCGCAGTGGAAACGGGACCACAAAAAAAAATATCCGGCCCTATAACTTCATCATTCAGATTACGGTCTCCTTAGCCAACGGTTTTTTTCCCCTAACATATATGAGGGCACAGCTGTTGGTGGATTCCTATTCCAAGTGAAGAAGTTTCTAAACGTTTTAGTGCGCGAATATGGATAGTTACCTGACTAATCAGGTCCACCCATCCATGATTGGCAACCTTAGTCAATCCCCACTTACCACCCAGCACTCACACATTATTTCTGTGTTATTTCATTACTACCAGCTTCTTTTCACAATTAAAACAATGATTCCTTTTAACTTTTACAATGAATTTCATTAAGACAACCTTTGAAAACAGTATTGAAGAAATTCTTTCACCAAACAAACATCTTTAGACTTAAGACAAGGTACTGTCATTCTGAAGTATCTCTGACCAGTACTGGCTTGTCTCAAGACCACCTATACACACAGGGGTGAAAAACGGCAGCCATTCCTTATTTATAAAAACCGGGGTGGAAAAAGCCATCACCCAAAGTCTGAGCGCCCATACGCCAACCGGCTGCCCATACAACCGCGTGGTTCCTCTAGGATACACTTGAAAGTAATATCCACAAACACAAATAAGCACAGGGTAAAGACTCCACACGTGCTAAGAAAATAGCTCATCCATGATGGTATTGCCATCATTACTCATTACCTGGAGTAAAGTATTTTCAAGGAATCAGAGGTGTTTTGACACAAGCTGTCTTAAGGATGGTCAAACATTTCTTTTCTAGGTCAATCAGTCATAGCCCAATCATTTATTTCCTATTTACAATCATTGCTCGTTGGTTTCATGGAAGTTACCTTCCGTTTACAGCCAGTTTATCCTTTCTAACCTTACATATGCAATGCTAACTTAAAAATTAACTTTAAAAGATTTTAAGAGAACAAAATAGAAATCCACCTGGGACTGCTCGTCCATGTGTTGTTGGGCAGGAGCCCGTAGACTTTCCTCTGTCGACCTATCACTAGGCCCAGCCTCATGGTCATTACTGACTTTATTCCTTTTGTTGCTAACATCCTCTTCCTCAGTAAGAGAATTTCCCTTGGTTCTGTTTGGAGCCATGTCAGCAGCCTTATAAAAAGACTTAATCGATTAGAAGTTTAATTGAATAATCTTCTTTTTCACTTTTTTTAACCCAAAAATAAGGATTTGTGGAGTAAGTAGGTATCCTTGATAGTTAATTTGATGAGATATTCCTCCTGTAACTTCTTTATACTATAAGTAATTTCCCATAATTACCATTTAATTTGGGAAGCCTTTTAACTAGGTTTATCCTTAGTCTACATTCCAGTTTAGCCTTAGTAAATTATAAATTTCTATCGGCTAATGGATTACTCACACTAAATTATAGCTGGATATGTTCTATCTTTAGGAGTTTTCATAGATTTGATTTATAACCTTTCCCTCCTATACTTAGGGTCTAATTTAGGCAAAATTTTGCTAATAGTAATTTGTTACACCAACCATTTTTGCTGAGGTAATTTTCCCAACCTTCAATAGTGCTTTTGAATCTCAGGTATTTATTTGGTAATTGGATAAACTCATTTACTAGTTTTCGTTCTCTATTTCGTATGAAAAATTGGTTATTTTTAATGGGGATAAATATTTAAACTATTCATCTGAGGTTCGGGTATTTATAACAAATTCTTCAAGGTGTGTTCTACCTCTGATAATTATATCAAAGGTTTCTGGATCAATTTACTATTTTTCCCTTTTTATTTTCCCCTGAAAATAATGTAATTTTAGTTATATAATTAGATAAACTAGTTATCTAACATTATCATAATTATCCCAGGTTTCCTAACATGTAATTTACCTTTGATAAATAACTCAATGCATTTTGAATCAATTTGCTAATTTTACCCTTTTAATTTGTCCTAAAAACAGAGTAGTTCTCCTAAAGTAATTATGTAAATTAATTATCTGAGATTAACATAATTATCACAGGTTCCCTAACATGTACTTAATCTCAGGTAAACAACTCAAAGGAATTTTGAATCAATTTACTTATTTTCAATTTGTTAATTTTCCCCTTTTGATTTGTCCTAAAAACATAGTATTTTTGCTAAAATGATTAGGAATATTAATTCTTTGAGGTTAACATAATTATCACGGGTTTTGTAACATGTAAATAACCTCTAATTTAATTATGAAAAATACTCAAAAAACTATAAGATAATTTTCCTAGCTTAATGACAGTCCAATCCAGCTCTATAATTATCTCAACATAATCTAAACTTAATTATATAATTCCCATTAATTTATGGTTAATATGGACAATTTCAGCCATAATATGATATAATCATTAATTATCTTAATAACCCTACGGTTAATGACAACATTCAATATAGAATATTTAATTAATAGAGGATTTTTGAGTATCCATAGGCCTAATCTTTAATTTATTAAGAAAATAGATTAATCTAGCCTTGTTAATTAAGAAGGATTAGACTAATTACCATTTAATTTAATCAACTAGATCTTAATCTCTAGTAATTTATGCATAGCGGTTTCTCTAGATGAGAAAGAGTGTGTCAAGGCTCCGAGTCTAAATTTTTATGAAGGAAAGGGATGCTTTTATAGTTTTTCTGGGCCTTGGGTTGTTCCTGGTAGGTTTTTACACCCCAAGCAGGCCCCCAGCTTCAAGATGGCGGCAACTGCTACTATTTCAGTCCCTGGCAGGTTCCCCTCAGCTCCATGCTACCTCTATATCTTCCAGAATCGATTTTGGTTGATTTTATTGATTTCTAATGAGATGAAAATTGGAATATCAGTTAATTCTAAAACCTTAGGATAAGAAAGTCTTTGTTAATAATAATTACTAAAACCATCCATTTTTTATCAACTAATTGAATTCCTAGTGAAATCTTTCAGGGCCCGTGAATTTTCCAGTTTTTATCAGATTCTGATTCTGAAAATTACTAACCATAGTAAAGCTCTGCTTATGATTCCAAAAATACCAATATCAGCCATGATTGAATCATTCAACAGTGGTTTTCAAGTTAATTTTATAAGCTTTGTACAATTTTTAAGGTTTCAAAAACTGGAAACCTTACAATCACCCCAACTTAAGGAATTGAGATGTCCTCATCTCAACCGAAATTGGGAAAATCTTTGCAAAGTGATACTTCATCCTCCCAGGTGGCGTCTTCATCAGGGTAGTCTTTCCATTTTACTAAATGTTCTCTGATAACTCTGTTTCTTAGACTCCTTTTCCTAGTGTCGAGAATACAATCTGGTTGGAGTTCAAGAATCCCCTACTTCTGCATCACAATATGTTCTTCATCTAGAGTGTGATTTGGATTTGGGATGTAGGGTTTTAGAAGACTGATATAGAATACATTATGGACCTTGTGGTGCTCAAGTAGTTTTAGTTTGTAAGCTTGATCACTGATTACTTTAATCACTTCATAAGGTCCACAATATCTGGGGCTTAGTTTTTTGTATTTTCCCATAGATAAAGTGCTTCTCTTTGGCCGTACACTAAGGAATACTTTATCCCCTTGTTTGAAAAAAAGATCAGACCGTTTTTTATCAGCGTATTGTTTTTGGCGGTCCTTGGCTGTCGAAATGTCTTGTCTTATGGTTTTGGTTTGGGCATCCATCTCCTCCAACATTTGCTTTGAAGCTTCTTCTCTTGTAGTAGGGTCAGAAAAGTTTAGGGTGATATACATTAATGCCCATAAAGAGCATTAAATGGTGACATCCCAATGCTTTTATGAAAGGATGAGTTATAGGCGAATTCCACCAGAGGAAGAAATTGGATCCATTTTTGGGGTTCTCTACTACAATAGGCTCTAAGGATGTCTTCAATTACTTGATTCACTCTTTCCGTCTCACCGTCTATTTGAGGGTGATAGGATGTATTGAAACATAACTGGGTACCTAAGGATTCAAATAAAGCTTTCCAGAATTTGAAGCGAATTTTGCATCTCTGTCACTGACTATTCTCTTAGGAAGTTCGTGTAATCTAAAGATCTCTTTGATAAAGAGACGGCTTATTTCTGATGCAGTGTAAGTTGTTTTTACAAACATCAAAATGGATACTTTAGTCAGCATATCCACTACCACCATAATGGAGTCGTAACCCCCTTGAACAGTGGGAAGGGCTGTTACAAAGTCCATGCTAATGAGTTCCCATTACATTTGAGGAATGTCCAGAGATTGAAGTTTCCCTGGCATCATTACTCGATCAGTCTTAATCCTTTGACAGGAAGACATTGTCTGATGTAGCGAAGTATATCTCCTTTCATTCCTGGCCAGAAATAGCTTTTCCTTATGGCATTAAGGGTATTTGCATAACCAGTATGGCCGGCAGCTGGAGCATTGTGTCCTTCATAAAGGAATAACTCCTTTAATGTTGGATTCTTAGGAATGTAAAGCCGATACTTATAATAGAGAAACCCATCCTCAAGTGAATAATCCTTGATTCTGTCTTTCTCTTTCTCTTTTAGGTCCTGCTGATTGATAACCTGTAGAAGTTTTGGATAATCCTTATCTTCCAGGAAAGCTTTCTTAACCTTGTTTAGGATTGGATTGTTGACTGTGGAAATAGCCCCAAGAAAAACCTTACGGCTAAGAGCGTCAGCAACCACATTCTCTTTCCTTGGTTTATATTTTATTTCAAATTCATATTCTTATAAGAGTTCTATCCATCTTCTCTGACTCATGTTGAGTGTTGCTTGTAAGAAAATTCATTTTAAACTTTGATGATCGGTGATTAATTGGAACTTCCCTCCTAGAAGATAGTGCCTCCAGAGTTTTAGAGCATGGATGACAACTAGAAGTTCCAGATCACGAGTTGGATAATTCAGGTCATGGATTCTTAATTTTCAAGAAGTAAAGGCGACTAGTCTGCCTTCTTGGTTTAAAACTCCTCATATAGCAAGACCGTTGGCATCTATTACTACTTCAAAATCTTGAGTGAAGTCACGAAGTTTAAGTACAGGGGCTGATGTGAGATTTTTTTTTAGTTTGAGGAAACAATCCTCCTATTCTTTTCCCCATGCAATTTTGGATGTCTTTTTAAGTAGCTCAGTCAAGGATGCGGCGATAATTGCATAATCTTTGACGAAGATTCTATACCATCCTGTAATGCCCAAAAATTCTCGAATCTCACTGACCGTTTTGGGTTGTGGCCAGTCTATTATATCTTTAATCTTTGCGGGGTCTACTGAAACTCCTTTAGGGTTTATTATAAAGGTAAGATAACTAACTTCGGGCGTGAAAAACACACATTTACTCATATTGGCATAGAAGATGAAGTACTTTACGTACATGGCCTTCATGCTCTTTTTCATCCTTGGAATATACCAGGATATCGTCAAAAAACACCAGCACAAAAGCATCCAGATATTCTCTGAATATATCCTGCATGAGATGGTTAAAAGTAGCTAGAGCATTTGTAAGACCAAAAGGCATCACGATGAAATCATAATGCCCATACCGGGTGTTCAAAGTAGTTTTGTAAATATCTGCCTCCTTAATTCGGATTTGATGGTAACCTGATTTGAGATCAATTTATGTGAATACTTTGGCTCCATGTAATCTATCAAGCAATTCATCGATGCGAGGAATATGATACTTATTCTTTACTGAAACCTGTTTATGTCCCCTATAATCGCTGCAGAGACGTAAAGATCCATCCTTCTTCTTTTGGAATAGAACAGGCGCTCCCCAAGGTGAAATGCTTGGTCTTATGAATCCTTGTTCAATAAACTGACGAAGCTGTTCTTTTAATTCAATAGATTCAGGGAAGGAAATTTTGTAGGGTCTTTTTAAAATTGGTTCACTACCTGGAAAGGTTTCTATTTCGTGGTCTATATCCCTTGGAGGAGGTAAATTTGAGAGATATTTCGAAAATATATCTGAAAATTCCTTAAGCCATTATGGAGTTGTTTTATCCCTTGAATCATCTGCCTTATTAATTTTTACTACAAACATTTGTTGCCCCTTACGTAACCCCTTCAGAAGTCGACTAGCCTTAAGTAAATGAGCCTTAGGATTCCCATTTGATCCTTGTACTAATGTTTCTTCTCCTAAGTGATTTTTGAAGGTTAAGTTCCCTTGAGCATAGTGAATTTGGGCTTGATTTTTGATTAACCAATCCATTCCTAGAATACCATTATAGATTCCTGCTCTGGTAGAGTCCGGAAGTAAGATGAAGTCAAGGTTCCCCTTAGTTCAAACTCAACTTCCCCAGCTGTAAATTGAGATAGAATCTCTTTCCCATTTTCTAGTTCTATCACTAGTTTCTTGGTGGGATATTGGTTCAATTTAAGTTTCCTTAAACATTTAGGGGAGAGAAAAGAGTGTGTGCTGCCACAATCTATAAGTACTTCAAATTTTTCACCTTCTCTGTTTGAAGTGGTTTCGATGAGAGCATACTGTTGCTAGGCTCCACGGTTATCAATGGCGGAAAAAAGAGTAGCTCTTTCATCTTCCTCATCTAGCAAGGTAGGCTCTCCTACTCCAGCATAAGCTCTGGCTCCTCTACCTCTTCCTCTGCCTCGTCCTCTATTTCCTCTACCTCTTTGATTATTTCCTTGTCCTATCTGAGTCTGAGGAATGGTTCCGGTAGCAACTCGGAGATTTTTCCCCTCAGGGAATTGACTCTTGTAGTGTCCCATTCTATTGCATCCATAGCATCTGGTGTTTGGAAAAGTCTGCTCTATAGTGGCTGCAGCTGACACTGCCCTTCGTTGATTTCCTTGGTTGTAATTTCCCCTTGTTCTTCCTCTAAAGTTATTGTAGTTGTAATAGCTCATTGCAGGGGGGTTTCCTTCAGCTGCAAGTGGTTTAGCTCTTAGAGGAGCATCTTCAATAGAGATGGGTCTCATAGCTTCCAAGTGGGTACTTAAAGGTTTGTTTAGACCCTGATAGAAATGAGCAATCTGTTGTTCCATAGTCATTGGTTGTGCATACCATCGTAAAGACACATATTTGGTGTAGTACTCTTCCAAAGTAAGACCTAACTGTTTGAGGGTAAAGAATTCATTCATTTTAATAGCTTGGTGAGCTGGAGGAAGATATCTTTCTTTCACTGCTTGCTTCATTCTTTCCAAGGAGGGACTAATAGAAGGGTTATCTCTACAGTATTGTTTCCACCAAAGTTTTGCATCTCCGGTGAGTCGAAACATTCCTAACATTGCCAGATTTTCTGAAGTAGTTCCTGCTGCTGCCAAGAAATAATCATCCATGGCATCCAGCCAGGCTTCGGCATCACATTCTAAGTTGGTTCCCTCTCCTTGGAAAGTTGGGAGTTAAACTTGTTTTAACAGTAGTTTCTTTTCCTGCGTGGGAGTGTAGAGGCTTTTTGCATTTCCTTGAGTTTGTAATTAATGAAAATCTTTTGGTGATAACACTACTTTTGTTTTTGCATGCAAGTTTTCTAATCTATATACTTTTAAAATAATGAAAACAGAAAACGCTTTTTTCTCCCTAACATATGTGAGGGCACAGCCATTGGTGGATTCCTCTTCCAAGTGAAGAAGTTTCTAAACGTTTTAGTGCACGGGAATGGATAGTTACGTTACTAATCAAGTCCACCCGTCCATAATTGACAACCTTAGTCAATCCCCACTTACCACCCCGCACTCACACATGATTTATGTGTTGTTTAATTACTACCACATTATTTTCACAATTAAAACAATGATTCCTTTTAACTTTCACAACTGAATTTCATTAAGACAACCTTTGAAAACAGTATTGAAGTCATTCTTTCAGCAAACAAACATCTTTAGACTTAAGAGAAGGTACTGTCATTCTGAAGTATCTCTCACTAGTATTGGATTGTCTCAAGACCACCTATACAGGGGTGAAAAAACGACACACATTCCTTATTTATAAAAACCGGGGTGGAAAAAGCCATCACCCAAAGTCCGGGCACCCATACGCCAACCGACTGCCCATACAACCGGGCGGTTCCTCTAGGATAAACTTGAAAGTAATATCCACAAACACAAACAAACACGGGGTAAAGACTCCACGCATGTTGAGGAAACCGACCCATCCATGATGGTATCACCATCATTACTCATTACCTTGAGTAAAATATTTCCAAGGAAACTGTCTTGAGACAAACTGTCTTAAGGATGATCAAACATTTCTTTCCGAGGTCAATCAGTCATAACCCAATCATTTCTTTCCTATTTACAATCATTGCTCGTTGGTTTCGTGGAAGTTACCTTCCATTTACAACCAGTTTATCCTTTCTAACCTTACATATGCAATGCTAACTTAAAAATGAACTTTAAAAGATTTTAAGTGAACAAAATAGAAATCCACCTTGGACTGCTCGCCCATGTGATGTTGGGCCGAAGCCCGTAGAATTTCCTCCATTGGCCTATGGCTAGGCCAAGCCTCATGGTCATTAGTGGCTTTATTCCTTTTGTTTCTAACATCCTCTTCCTTAGTAAGAGGATTTCCACTGGTTCTCTTTGGAGCCATGTCGGCAGCCTTATAAAAAGACCTAATTGATTAGAAGTTTAATTGAATAATCTTATTTTTTCTTTTTTTTAACCCAAAAATAAGGATTTGTGGAGTAAGTAGGTATCCTTGATAGCTAATTTGATGAGATATTCCTCCTCTCACTTCTTTATAATATAAGTAATTTCTCATAATTACCATTTAATTTAGGAAACCCTTTAACTAGGTTTATCCTTAGTCTACATTCCATTTTAGCCTTAGTAAATTATAAATTTCTATCGGCCAATGGATTACTCATCCTAAATTGTAGTTGGATATGTTCTATCTTTAGGAGTTTACATAAATTTGATTTATAACCTTTCCCTCCTATACTTATGGTCTAATTTAAGCAAAATTTTGCTAATAGTAATTTGTTACACCAACCATTTTTTCTGAGGTAATTTTCCCAACCTTCAATAGTGATTTTGAATCTTAGGTATTTATTTGGTAATTAGATAAATTCATTTACTAATTACCGTTCTCTATTTCATATGCAAAATCGGTTACTTTTAATGAGGATAAATATTTAAACTATTTATCTGAGGTTGGGATATTTATCACAAGTTCTTCAAGGTATGTTCTACCTATGATAATTATATCAAAGGTTTTTAGATCAATTTACTATTTTTTCCTTTTTATTTTCTCCTAATAAGAATATAATTTTATCGAGATAACTAGGTAAACTAAATATCTAAGGTTAACATAATTATCCCAAGTTCCCTAACATGTAATTTACCTCTGATAAATAACTCAATGCATTTAGAATCAATTTGCTAATTTCTCCCTTTTAATTTTTCATAAATACATAGTAATTCTGCTAAAGTAATTAGGTACATTAATTATGTGAGGTGAGTATTTCTGTTAAAATAACTAGGAATATTAATTATATGAGGTTAACATAACTAGCACAGGTTCCCTAACATCTAACTAACCTTTGATAAATAACTCAAAGCATTTTGAGTCAATTTACTCATTTCTATCTTTTAATTTGTCTGAAAAATAGAGTAATTCTACTAAAATAACTAGGTATATTAATTATCTGAAGTTACCATAATTATCATGCATTTCCTAACATGTAATTAACCTATGATAGATAGCTCAAAGCATTTTGAATCAATTTGTTAATTTCCCCCTTGAAATTTATCCTAAAAATAGAGTATTTCTGCTAAAATAATTAGGAATATTAATTATCTGAGGTTAAAATAATTATCATGGGTTACCTAACATGTAATTAATCTCTCAAAAATAACTCAAAGAATTTTTAATGAATTTGATTATTTTTCTCAAAAAAATAGTGTAATTCTACTAATTTAAATATGAAAATTACTCTGAAAATTATAAGATATTTTTTCTAGCTTAATGAGAGTCCAATGCAGCTCTAATACTTATCTCAACATAATCTAAACTTAATTAATATAATTTTCATTAATTTATGGTTAATATAGATAATTTCAGTCCTAATATGATATAATCATTAATTATCTTAATAACCCTAAACTTAATTACAACATTCAGTAGAGAATAATCAATTAAGATAGGATTTTTGAGTATACATAGGCCTAGTCTTTAATTTATTAAGAAAATAGATTGATCTAGCCTTGCTAATTAAGAAGCCAATGCAATGGTCTAGTCGAGAGTGCTAATGGGCAAATCGTCAAGATGTTAACGAAGTACCTGTATAAGCAGGAGGTTGAGTGGGAAGAAAATCTAGAAAAGTGTCTGTGGGCGTATAGAACGTCCTATAAAGTGGCTAGAAACTTCAGTCCATTCGCGAGCCTATGCCGGTGCATGCACAGTTAGGTGCTTTGAAGGGTATGTGGCGTGTCAATGCCACCAAAAAAGGGGTTCTACAGGATCGGATAGTCAGTTTAGAGGCTTTGCAGATGGACAGAGAGGCAATGACATACTACTATCTTAAGCAAAGAGAGAAGTGGGTTGCCAAGTTCAATCAGGAGCTGCCAGACAAGAAGATAGAGGAAGGAGACCTGGTCATGAAGTACAAAAGCTACCTGGATTTCACATTCCAAAAGAAGTTCAAGAAGAAGTGGACAGGTCCGTATACAGTAAAAAAGGCCTTTCCGAATGGGACCTATCAGCTGGTAAGAGCAAATCGCAAGCTTCTTAGGAATATGGTGAATGGTGTACGGCTCAAACTGTATTTTGAGAGGGACTTAGTGCTTGAGGTGTAGCAAATTGTAGACAAGGGGGGTGGGCAACCCACCTAGAACATGCAGTGTGCAAGAGAAAAAGAGATGGAGCTTTTGTATATAGCTTGTACATACAGTTATGGTTTTGCGAGTGTTTTAAATCGTCAGTTTGGTGTGTCAGTTTTAAAGTTCTGTACATATGCTTTTGGTCGAACATAAATGTTCGATGAGGGGGTTGCGCAATGATGGTGCAACCAAAGTTGGTCTAAGCTAGGAAATGGTCTATGCCACGCAGAGGCAGCAGGCAAGTGTAGTGCAAAAGGCTAGGGCAGGTGCCAAGAACCTAGGCAACCAAAGGGTAGCGGGAATCTATGCTTAAAGTGGCTTCTTAGGCCAAAAGTGTTTCGGGATGGTAGATGAAGGTGTATGAAATGCCAAGTCAGTGCTCTGGAATGTAGTGTTTGGTGTGCTCTAGAAGCCAGTCCAAACGGCTCGTGAAGTGGAGCCCCAGTGCTCAAGATATTGCAGTTTAAAGTTAGAAGGTGTAGCAGATCCCTGACGGATAGGGTAGCTGGGGACAGGTGGCCCAGGAAGGTGTGAGTGGATATATGTGTAGTGCTCAAGTTGTGGACCATGCTGGTCTTCTCGGATTGCAAATCGGAGCTTTGGATAGCAAGTTAAGGTCAATTGAATTTTTTTCGGGGGTCGGGTTTGAGCCCACTTGACTACACTGGGGAATGCGCCATGTGGCATCTTTTGGGCCTCGTCAAAGTTTTCGGTGATAGTGTGCATCATGTGAAGCTAGCACAAATCGACGACGTGTCAATCGAGTTCTCGGCCGTCAAGATGTAGCAGGACTAAATTGGGAGCTAATGTTAGTAGAAGAGATAGAGAGGAATTTTTTACCTTTTTTGCGGCCTCGGATGGCGCACTAAAAAGAATCCGAAAGTGGCAAGATTCTTGTGGTCTGGGACCAGCACGTCAAAGGTTCAGCACAGCTTGGCAGCTTGAGCTTCCAACCATCGAGCAGGATATAGGGGCTAGATAATAAAGGCAAAAAGAATAGAAAGGGGGTTTTTATGTATATTTTTGGAGGATTTTAGAGGAGCTTGGGGGACTACAAGAGCTACCACCCTAGGAGCTGCCACGTGGAAAACCTATAGCCCATAGGTGATGGAGAAGAGGTCCGTGGGGGGCTATTTAGCCTGGGGCGTGAGCCCTCTTGAGTTTGTATGAAGGTAAGGCGAGCTCCCTCACCGTGAGCTTGTGGCTATGGAGTTGGCGGGCAGCGGACCTGCAGGGCGGAGCAACCAACGATTTTGTTGATCCCGGGGCGGAGATAGTGGTGCTTGTGCCCGCCGCTGGGAAGTCGCCGCCAATTCTTGCTAGTTGGCAGTCAACGCACCTGATGATGTGGCATGCCACTCGATAAGGGGGTCATTCCCGTGGCACAAATTTTGGAAAGGGAGCGAGGAGTCAATAGCAACATCGCTATTGCCCCCCTCCCCCTTGTAAGGGGTGCATCCCAAAGAGGTGGAGAAAAGGCCTGAAGGCAACCGGGCGATTAGGTGGCAAGTGGGGTGTCCCACAATAGAGTAGAGTAGCCTGAGGCAGGACAATGAGCATTGGGAGAGAGAGATAAAGGCCACCATGGGTATAAGGTGAAGGGTTGGCCAAGCAAAAGCGAGGTCAACATCAAGGCCAAGGTCAAAGAGAGAAGGCCATCCGAGCTAAGAGCAGGGACAAACCAAAGTAGAGGGCGAGGTGGAAGCCGGACCAAATGGAAAAAGAAAAGAAGGGAGAAGTGCAGGAGGAGGCGGATAGAGAGAGGGGAAGAGTCAAACCAGTAGAGCAATGCAAAGCTAGGCCCACAAAGGGGGTAAAAAATGAAGGAGGCAAAAACTAAAAAAAAAATCCTAGGGGGCAATAGAGACATTGCTAATGCCCTCCCCCCCAAGAGAAAAAAAGAGAAGAAGAGAGGAGATAGAACAAGGCGGTGCCCCCTTCCCAAAAATGCCAAATCAGGGCACCAGATGGACCAATAAGAGGGCAATTTTCCAAAATTAAGGCCCCCCCATATAAAAGTCAAAATTGAATCAAATTGGGGGCTTTTTTCCTAGCTTTTTGGTTGTTGTTTGAAGCCTGCAAAGTGGAGCTCTCTAGCAAGCTAACCCCTTTGTAACTTTTCCTAAAATATGGCCATGGTGATGGCAGTGGATGTCAGTGTACATGTTTTATGAAGTGCAATCAAGCCACCGTTGCCCCCTCCTGCTATTGTTTCCCCGTCCCCACTTCTCTTTCTCTTGCTTTCATGTTTCCCCTTGGTGTCGGCTGTGTGGATGTTTTGTGTGAGAGAGTGAGATTGAGTGGATGTGTGTGTGTGTGTAAGGGTGGAGACAGGATGTGGCAGTAGGTGTGCATTGTGTGGTGGATTGGAGTGTATGAGAAGTGGAAATTCAGCAGGCGGTGGTCTGCTAGTGTAAAGTGTTTCTTTGAAGGTGTTTTCCGAGAGGATAGGAGTGCTGTGGATACCTGAGCTATAGAGAGGCCCTTGTGTTTGTGCCGGGCGTGTTCCCCAATTACCTCTCTCCAACGTGATATATAGGTTTTACATATAGTTCCCCAAAGCTGTCAATTCATCATTCAAAGATTGTAAGATAATGCAAATATAACAATTCCACATGTACACACACACACACACACACACACACACACACACACAAAGTATACTATCATCCTACACCATAGCAATCTTGAAACTAATATTTTTCCATTGAAAAATTATTTACGCTTGATCCTTTGTGCATGTAACATTTAATGCACTAGTAGCTAGTTTATAGCGGAAATTGATAACATAGTGAGCATTTCATTAAGAACAAGTTCCTAATGAGCATAGATAGAGTACTTAATTTGAGAAAGCAACATAGTAATTTACACCTAGCTAATTTAGCATTGACAATACTTGAAAAAGGAGAGAAAAATAACAATTGACAATAGTTGTGGACAGGATTTACATGGAGCCGGCGGTCCCCCCTCCATAAAGGCTTTGTATTATAGCTTCTCCCATCAAAGGATACTTTTGTACAATACAATTCTTGTGTTCCTTGACAAAACTCGTTTGTGCAATGAAGATGGAAGCTTCATACACCAAATTATACTTGAAAAACACACCTAGTGTCCCTAGCCTTACTCCCAACACCTCACCCACCTTCAAAAATGGTGAGAGCTAGCAGGGAATGAGGATAGATTGATAGGAAGAAGAGGTATCTTGCGAGAAAGAATTATTCTCCTCACATAATCACTCTAATAACATAGCTTAGCTTAGTAATTAGCATGGTAGAGGATATGAGCATGCCATTGAAGCTTGGTTCTTGGTTGGATTTGCATTCCATAGCCAAGAGTCGTTGGTGTAGGGCTCTGCTTCTCACTTCTTGGAGAATGAGATGGAGTTCTTGTTCAATACATAACATGTGTGTGTATGTGTATCAAAGAGTGTAAGTCTAAAAATTCCAAGCTCTCTCTCTCTCTCTCTCTCTCTCTCTCTCTCTCTCTCTCTCTCTCTCTCTCTCTCTCTCTCTCTCTCTCTTGGTTGACCCCTCTTGATTTTTGCTCATGCTGGCCTCTCATTAGCTCCTACAAAGCTTAGCCAATCAAAAATTAGAAGCATAGTTAATATCCTTGTGACATGTGTCCCGCTTTTGTGAGAGCTTTAGGTAATTAAATAATTTAACTAAACTCTCATTGGACCTTTTAGTCTTTTGGCCAATAGGAATCAGGCAAGCCATTGGGCTGCTGGATGCTCATTGGACCCCTTTGTAGACTATCCAATAGTCTTCTAGGGAGCTTAATTTCTATTGGTTCTTTTAACAATCATTTCTAAATTGATTAGACTAATTTTACTCTAGCCTAATTCTCATTGGTCTACCTATATGGCCATCCAATAGTATTTGAGGGGAGGTTGGGGGAAACTAGCCTAGGAGCCTGACATGTGTCCAGTATTCCCTTTGTGTAAAGGGGAAGCCTTTGAGTGTGTGTGTGTGTGTTTCTGTCTCATCCCCTACTCTCATGGCTTGTCCCCTCCTTGATAGGGATATGGGAAGACTTTTAGTCTTCCCATGACCATCCAAGTTTCCCCTAGATTGTCCTTTGGACAATTGAATAAAAAAATAGGAACCTTAGCCTATGGAATTCTTAATGGAGCTGAACCTTAGGTCTTTTAAGCCCCATTGAACTTACATTGCTCTTTTGCAGATTGACCTCCTTTGGATCCCTATTATCCCTCCTTTGGATCCCTGCAGAGACCTGTCTAGTAGCCTTACCAAGTTTCTAGCTTTTACTCCCCTAGTACTTCCCCATATTAAATGATTAGCATTAACATGAGAAAATCATTTGGGAGTTTTAGATATTAGTTTTTATGACATTACCTCTGTCTTGAAATCATAGTCGTCCTCGACTATGAGGTAGAGAAGATAAAGCCTAATAATTAGTCCATTTGCTAGCGGGTAGAGAATCCATGTTTTACCCTACAACAACGTTCTAGAATGGATGACTAGTCCATTTGGTGCTTGAGAGCCTTAGCTACCGTAAGCATGTTTGCACATTAGTGTGTATCAATCTTCCATAGTAGAGTGACAAGCTCTACTTGGTGTTTGGGAGACGTCATCTCTACAAACATGATCCTAAGCATGCGTACACATTAACATGTGTGCACAATAAAGAAAAAGACACTCTTATCAGAAAAAGAAAATTGTTCATTTATGCATATTTACATTTTTTTACTCTAGGAAATCATTGTAAGCCTTGACAAGGTTTAGGTTAGCCTTTAGTTGTATGGCTTGCTTCCGTCTAGAATCTTCAAAAGAATAATTTTTAAACTTGATAAGATATCGTTGGATAGTCTTACCGCCTCGTAATACCTTGTCTTTGTGTCGGAGAATGGACCGGGTTGCAGCACCTTTTCTTGGTCCTTGATCTCCAGTGGGTCTTCAATGATTGCTTCTTGAGGTGGCTCTCCTTTGTATGGCTTTAGTAGACTCACATGAAAATCATTTTGCATGAGCCAATGGTTGGGAAACTTAAGTTGATAGGTCATTTCATTGATTGGCCTAAGAATTTGAAGGGGACCATAGTACCTTTCTGCTAATTTAGCATAGTACTTTTGGTGTCCCGTAGGATTCTTGCCCGTCGTGTGCCTTAATTGAGCCTTGGGAAACTTAAGCAAGAGCCAGTCATTTTGTTTAAAGGTTAAAGCTCTTCTATGCTTATCGGCAGTAGACTTTTGTCTTTTTTGAGAGATAGATATAGCATCCTTGATCTTCTGGAAAGATTCTTGCAGGTCTCGGCTATATTCATCTGCAGCGAAGATCTTCCCATGTACCTTGAGTAGCAGGGGACTTGTTGATCTTCCCTCTATCACCTGAAAAGGTGCTTTTCCCATGGAAGTATGTACACTGTTATTGAAAGAATACTTCACTAAGAGTAAGTACTTCTCCCATTGTGACTTTTCATCTACTTCTCTGACATAAGTTTTAAGGAGATAAAAAATTGTTAGGTTAGTTATTTCACTTTGGCCATCCATTTGGGGATGATAGGCCGAAGAGAAGTTTAGCCTTGTACCTAAATTATCGAAGAGACCCTTCCAAAAACTATTGGTCATTCTAGGATCTCTATCCGACACTATGGACATTGGCAATCCATGGTACTTGAAGATTTGTGATATAAAGAGGGTTTCCATTTGATGGGCTTTGATAGTCTTTTTGACAGGTATGAAATGTGCTTGTTTGCTAAAACTGTCTATTATCGACCATATTCCTATATTCCCATGGATAGAGTTTCGTAATCCAAAGATATAATCCATGGATATGCTCTCCCACGGCAAACTAGGAATTGGCAAAGGTTGAAGCAATCTAGGTTGCTTTCCTCTATCAAACTTTGTCTTTTCGCATACCACACATTTTGAAACATACTCTTGTATCTTTTCTTTCATGACAATCCAATACAAATATTGTAACATTTAATGGTCTAGTAACTTGTGTGTTGCGGAAAATAACATAGACATAGTGAGCATTTCATTAAGAATATTCCTAATGAGCATAGCAAGAGTGCTTGGATGCGGAGAGCAACAAAATCATAACACCTAGCTAGATATACATGAAGAATACTTCGAAAAGAGAGAGAATTAATCTATTGACAAGAGTTGAGGACAGGATTTACATGGAGCCGGTCCCCCCTCCAAAAGGCTTTGTATTATAGGTTTCCCCTATCAAGGGAGACATTTTAGAATACAATACTATGTGTTTCTTCAATAACTTTCTGGTGCAATGAAGATGGAAGCTTCAAGCACCAAGATTACACTTCAAAACACAACATCAATTCCCTCACGGTCTCAAACCCAAGACCTCACACACCTTTGAAGATGGTGAGAGATAGTGGGGTATGCGAGTAGATTGAGAGAAAGAAGAAGTATCCTTACGAGAAAGAAGTATGTCTCCTGACATAATCACTCTTAATAGCTTAGCATAGCTTAGTAATCAGCATGGTAGAGGAGATGAGCATGCATTGGAGCTTGTCTCTTGGTTGGATTTGCATCACAAAGCCAAGGGTTGTTGGTGTAGGCCTCCCTTCTCACAAGCTTGGAGTAGATGATGAGCTTTCCATTAAAGCTTGAGAAGGAGGTAGTCTTCTTTACTTCACACATGAGCTTGTGTGAGAAAGTGTGTGATAATGCCTTGCAAAAATCCCCCCCCCCCCCCCCCCCCTCTCTCTCTCTTTGTCGAACCCTCTTGCTAATTCCTCATGCTAACATCCCATTGGCCCCTGTAAAGCTTAGCCAATCATAAATTAGAAGCATAATTTCTAGCCTTGTGATATGTGTCCCCCTTTCCCCTTTTGTGAGAGATTTAGGTATTTAAACAATTCAATTAATCTCTCATTGGACCTCTTAGTCTTCTGGCCAATAGGAATCAGTCTTGGAAGAGCGTGCGTGTGATTCTCTCTCATTCCCTACAAATTGGGCTTGCCCCCTCCTTCCTAGGGATGTGGAAAGACTTTTTAGTCTTCCCCATGACCATCCAATTCCTCCACACTTTGGCCATTGGACTTTATCTTTGAATTTTGGAACCTTAGCATTTGGAAGTCTTAATGGGCTAAACCCTAAGGTCTTTGAAGCACCATTCCTGCAAATTTCTCTTTTTCAGATGTCCCCTCCCCTCTTAGGATCCCTATTTCCCCTCCTTTGGGTCCGTATTGTGACCGGTATGCTAGCCTATCGAATATTCTAGCTTTTTATCCCCTAGTACTTCCCTTTTAGGGTAGACTGAATCCCTCTATGCCATGCATAAAGAGGAGCATGAGGTTCATACATTACTTTCTCACGCAGTGAGTTAGTAATGCATAGTCTATTGCCATAAAGAAGATAACCATCTTGTAGGATAAATGGTTCTTCTTTCTTCCCTGGTGCAAGGTATGAAATCATATCTCTAAAATTGGGATCGATAGCGTACTCATCTATTATAGAAGATAGATCATTGTGAGTTTCTATGGATACCGCATTCACTATCGCTTGTCCTAAAAGTGCATCGGCTACTTGACTATTCTTGTTAGCAATGTGAGCGATATGAAAATGAAATTGTGCAAGAAAATTTTCCCACCTCGTTTGTTTTTCAGAGAGCTTGGTCTTCATCATGAAGTAATTAAGGCTTTGGTGATCCGTTCGCAGGATGAAAGGAGTCCCCAGTAAATAGTGCTTCCACGGATCTAGAGCATGTAGAACTCCTAAGAGTTCCTTCTCATATATTCCTAGAGCTTGCTCAACAAGGTCGATCCTTTGAATTTCATAGGCTACGGTGTACCCTTCTTGGAGCAAAACAGCTCCAAGGAAATCACCACAGGTGTCGCATTGGACCTCAAATGGCTTTGAGAGATCCGGTAGTGTAAGCACAGGTTGAGAGATGAAATTTTCTTTTTAAGCTTTTTAAAATCATTTTTCTCCTTGTGGACCATATATACCTAATGTTTTTCTTTGTTAGGTCATGTAATGGTCCCGTGATTTGTGAGAACTTTCTATGAAGCGTCTGTAGTATGCACACATACCTATAAAGCTTCTTAGTTCATGTAGATTCCTTGGATTAGACCATCCTTTTATTACCTCTAGCTTTCATGGATCCATTTGGATGCCATCTTGAGAGATAATTTGACCTAAATACTTCAAACCCTGGTTATATTCTGTAGATCATCAAGCTTGAGGGTACTTCAGATGCTTGCCAACATGATGAGCTCTCTCAAAGATCATATATTTTGTACAATCAACCCATGGAAGAGGTGTGTTCTAGTGCTATTGAAACAAAAAATATTAGATTTCAATCGATGATTAGTTGGCCTAATCTGAAGTTGAATCGCCCAAACTCATTGCCTTTGCAGGACCATTCAACACATTTTTTAGCTGATGCTATTAGGCTATTGGTGATGCAGACGATAGAGGCCGATGAATGCACAAGTCCTTTTGTCAGTAATCCCTGACTAACAATATTCTCGTGAATTTTTTTGCCCCTATCAGCTTCTTGTGTAGTGCAACATGCCTTAAAGATGAAATCATAGGTGATTCCATCTGGAGCAATGTCCTCGCTTTGCATCTCCTGAGACCAGCCTAGTTTTTCCTGGCCTACGACATTTTGCATACATGTATTGAGATCTTCCAAGCGAAGCAAACTAGTGAGAGTACAAGTGATGGTATGCAGCATTGGACAACGATCTACTTCTAAATCCTCTAGTAGCCTCAACTCCTCAAACACACATCTTGGACACATCACAAACTTTCAAGCTTGGCAAGCTCGGAAGGGCCTCCAACCCAAACTTGACCTCAATGACCCCTGGACAATTACCGATGGTGAGATGCGTGAGCCTTGGAAGCTGCCCATCAGAGACATTCACCTCTAAATCTTGTCACAACATCAAATCTACAAATGCTCGAGAGAATGCGCTAAGGATGCAATTACATCTCCAAGCTCCATGGAAAAGATGACGAAACTCAGCCTTAGCACTTGTAAGACCCTCCAAGTTGGCTTCATTACTTCGACGTCTTTAAAGAGGCCACTTGTCACACCCATGTCCTATAGGGTTGGGGATCCCATCAGTAAGTGTTCCCTCAACCAGCAATTGTCTAGCTATAGGGACACCTCTCTCTCTCTCTCCAGTAGTTCTCTAGACTATCGAAGCACAATTTTTTCAGAGCTGGGAGAGCACCAAGCCTAATCCCTTCCAAGAAGTATTCCCCCACATGAAGCTCCTGCAAATGTGGCTAGGTGCCACTGTCCGTGCCCTTGCCTAAAGCTACGGAGGAGAGTAGTCAAATTTGGAGGTGGAAGCCTTCATGAGAGCAAGAATCTAGCAATCCCTCTGGCACGTGAACTGGCTCTATAGAAAACTAGTAAATATGCTAGCCTAGGTTCCCAAAAGATTTGGTCTAACGATAGGGCTTTGTCTTCTCAACATACATGTTGTGGGCTGCTATTTGGGTCTCTTCTAGAGAGACACATTGTGCTCACGCTCGTAGCTTATTGCTGGTAGCTACTGGCTCTATCCGTTGTTCTCAGTACATGTGGTGCATGGATTAGGTGGCCATGGTGATGCCTATGTATGACTCTTGCCCAATGGTACGCGGCCCTTTCCCGACCATGTTTCATGGTTAATACTTGAAAAGGATAAGCACCTCCCCTTGTGGGCCCTCCGGTGTCATTAGAAGAAATTTGGACTCACTTTTGTATCCTTTAAGAAGTTCCACTTCAACTTAGAGAGAGAAAATAAAATTGCTAAATAATACAATTCAAGTCATGCTTTTTTGAGCCAAGAAGATGCCAAAATAACATATTCTTTGTGAGTTAGCCACCGTCTTCCTTTTGTTATCGTCATTCTCTTGTCAGGAATCCAACTAATCATATGACTACTGATTTGAAACACAACTCTTTATGTAGTGGATCCTTGACATAGAACATATATCTGGTCATATTTAGGTTTAATCAATATCTTGCATCTCTTGTATTTTTCTAAATGCGTGTTTTGTGTTTAACAGAGAGGACATATATTCACAACAGTGGATGTTTTGATTGCACAAGCAAGTCTCTAGTTCGAAAACACTGCAAGGTTCATTATCTGCGTCTAATTTCCCATCGCTATGAGTTTGCTTGGCGCAACACATAAATGCTACAAGGCAGGGCAGGGCTTCTGTTTCTTATAATTTTTGGAGAGACCACAGTGAAAACTCTCCACCATACTATTGTATGGCACTTTTGCATGACATGCACTGTATACTTCGTATTTTCAATCTATGACCCTTCATTGCAAGGCAAAATGTTTAACTATTCACATTGCTTTTTTGTAGCTTGACTCAAATATTGGCCTGCAATTTGGACAATCGAAACGCACCTATACATCATTACAAGTCAGTAAAGCATTTTATTTCTTATTGAAGTTCATTGATGCTTTACCACTTGCTTGTTTTAGAATTTTGCACAATGCTTCCTTTAGTTTGGCTTACATGTATGTTCTCTTTAAAAATATACACTCAATGTAGATCAGCATCTGTACATATTAATTACAGATGCTAGAGCGAAGATTGTTGCTAGATAACCCACTGATGTCTTGGTCAAATAATGCTAGTCTACACTCTACAACTCATGAACTATCCATCTCAACCATTTTAGATATCCTTGCTTTCAACATCAAGAACAATCCTAGCCAAATGACCATACAAAAGAGTAGAATTCTGCATATTGTCTGAAGAGGTTCCAGGCAACATGATCAATCTCCATTCATAGCTACAATCCTTTGACCTAATGGATCAAGCCCAAAACAAAACCAGTTTCTTGATTTTGGAAATATTGGCTGAGCCACCAAGGGACAGGCATATCTCACATCCGAGAGACATGAATTTGGCTCCATATAGCTTGTCAAAATCATGTTTATTTAATTATTCATTTCTATAATATGTTTTAACAATGCCCACCAAGAAAGACTAGTTGCTCATGCTGGCCTCTCATTGGACCAATCACAAATTAGAAGGATAATTGATATCCTTGTGACATGTGTCCCCCTTTTGTGAGAGCTTTAGGTAATTAAATAATTTAACTAAACTCTCATTGGACCTCTTAGTCTTCTGGCCAATAGGAATCACGCAAGCCATAGGGCTGCTAAATGCTCATTGGACCCCTTGGTACACTGTCCAATAGTCTTCTCTGCCTCTTAGCAGCTTTTGGACTGCATATGAGGCAACGTCACATGTGTCCACTTCACATTCACCTTGCAGGCGTGCACGCCAAAGAGGCCTACCAATAGAAAACAACACCCTTCTTACCTCCTCCCCATCATGTATCCTGCACTGCACAGATATAAGATTCTCACTGCAAACCCAAGGCACACCCGCTATGTATAAGGGTGTAAATATTTTAGTCTTGAGTAGCTTTCCCTTGGGGTTCGCTAGGTGAGTGGGAGCAAGAATCCGTAGCTTGGTGGACATATCCATCAACACTGCAAAAATCCAGTCCTCGTGAGGAAAGCATGAAAACACTCTCCGCATGGTCATATACAAATTATCCTCTCCTTTAAACGATGACTCTGCTTCATCAAGGCAAAATAGCACCTTCATCCCCTTCCTCCTCGGTAATTTTGGACCCATCTTTTCACACAACTCCTTTATGCGAGATTCCAGCCACCCATGCATCTAAGGTTAGAGCTAAATGGGTGCGATTTTTTAAAGAAAAAATCTCTCTCGCCAACATGTCCCACTGGTGACCTGACTAAAAAATCTCTCTCGCCAACATGTCCCAGTGGTGACCTGACTAAAAATTGGTTAAGGATGATGTTTGCTTACGTATCCTCTCCAAGAAACCTCCGACAGGCAGCCCAGCTTTTCCAACTCATCTGAAAGTCGTTACGTGCAACCCAGAAGAGCAGCCGCATTTTTCCTGACGTCATCTCGTACACTCTTAAAATACGCCTTGGCATTTGATGTTCCTCGTGGCAGGGCGGAATCATTGAATGAGACCTAAATGACACACACACCCTTACTTGAGAGCTCACAGATTCTTCTTCACTTCGCCCAGCCTGAACTCTGGATCATGCATAAGGCATATGCAGTAGATGCAGCCCACTGCTCACCAAATCCATCCAGGGTGTGCAAAACATAGTTAAGAACTGGGCTAACTTCATAGGTCTTCTCCTATGCAGCTTCCAATTTGCTTGCTACGGTTGACGAGATAGGTTCTAGACTATGATGGCCCTGTTTCTCTGGGACCCTCGTACTGTGGGCCACCCAGAGCATCTGGATCTGGACCTGCAAACAGGCAAACTGCTCTTGGGCTTGCAGCATCATCTTTTGCTATCGCTCTTGGGCCCTCAGCTCAGCCTCCTTATCCCGACCCACTCGAGGAGGAGGTTCCTAGCTCGTCGCTACGAGTTCTCTCCGTCGTTCCCAGCACATGGTGCATCAATTACGTGGACGTGGTGATGCCACGTGTGGCTCTTGCCCGATGGTACGCGGCCCTTGCACGGTCATGTTTCATGGCTTATATTTGAAAGGGATAAGCACCTCCCCTTGTGGACCCTCCGGTGCGTCGACCTGAAGAATTTCACCTCTTATGGAAACAAAGCATCTCAATGCAAAGAGTTTGTTTAGATGGATTGCCACCCACTATACATTCAAGTGGAAGCACACCTCATATGCAACAACAGGTTTTAATGGACTTTTTGGTATGCTTAGAAGAGAAGGGAGAAAAGCTGATGAACAAAAGCTACACTATTAATGTGCAAAACATCATCAACAAGGAAAGTCTTTTTAGATTGAGATAACTTCTTGAAAATTAGCAAGAAAAGGTGCATTCTTTTTTTGAGTTTTCTCTATAAGTTAGTAAATGGGTCCCTTCATTTAAGGGACTCGTGTGACTTCCTAGAAACTTCCTTTCCTTTTTGTTTTAGAATGCCAACGTGGACATTCTTTGACTCTATGGTGCTATGAGTATTTCAATTGCTTTTCTAACGGCTCAAGGGTTGAAACATATCCCCATCATATTTTCATATGCGTATGCATTTATTGTATGGAAACATATAGAAAAATGGTTTTAGCATAAGAAAACCTCTCGCAGGAAAAATTCCAAGAATGCTCATTTATCTATCAAAAAAGGAGGGAGAGAGAGAGAGAGAGAATTAACATCTAAGGAAGGCTATGTTGATCTATGAGACTAACAATATACAATGATGTCCATGTCCAAAAAGACTAAGGTGCACCATGCCCCCAACAGTGCCATATAGAGGTGATGCGTGCAAGCTATTTGAAGTGGGTTGCTCACCCTGAGAAATCATGTGGTCTGATGGCCCATGTATCATATAAGTTAAACTGATAAAAACATGTGCTATAGTTGATCTGTGTGTGTGTGAGAGAGTGAGAGTGAGAGAGAGAGAGAGAGAGAGAGAGAGAGAGAGACCCAAAGAGGAAAACTTGCACAAGTTATAGACTTATGTTGGCAAATAAATCTCCTAACGGATTCCAAGAACACAAATTGAATACAAATATATAGTGGAGTGCAAGGAAATTCTAAGGAGAAGAAAGCATTAAGAGGAAGGTAAAGAATCACAAATTGAATACAAACATCTGGTGGAGTGTAAGGATATTATAAGGAGAAGAAAGCATTAAGAGGAAGGTAAACAAACATTGCAGGTATGCTAGAAGAAATCATAAAGAGAAAGGTTATTAAACATTACAGGTATGCTAGAAAACCTCTTTACATACGGAATACGAAGTCTTTTGACTTTCCAATGTCATTTGGATTTTTATTTCCTACCTTCACTTTTCCATTTTAAAGGTTCTTAAAATTTTTTAAAATAGTAGAGGCCTAAAAGAAAATTATCAGACTGTTTTTCTCCTTCACGGTCACCCTACTTGGCTGCTATCAATGCAGCTACTCTACATGAGCACCTATTCACTATTGTCCTCTTAAATAGCACCTTGCCTTCTCTCCATATTGCGCTATATCAAGGCCTTTCAAAAAGTGTCATGAGCTCTCGAGAAGGGAGGCACATGAGATTGTTGTATAGCCACCAAGGCCTCCTACCCATCCGGTCTCTATATTCCCACAGTACAAACCAGAACCCATGGTAGTCTAAACCCCAACCCCCTAAACTACCTTTGGGGTAGGATGCAACAGATGGTGAATCAAACCTTTGTTGAGATGTAGAGAGAAAGAGAGAGAGACGAGACAAGAGACACACCATATACGCTCCCAAAGACTAATTCATATTGAAGACAAGATACAAATATATAGGTGAGACCAAGTTGAGTAGAGTGAGCCATATATAGATCCAACACCCCCACTCAAACAAAGGTCTCTAGCTTTGGATGAAAAAACCCTTGGGGAGTTCAAGGGAAAAACCCAAGCCCCTATACAATGTGAAAATATGAACTAGCGATGATGATGTGAAAGTGAATTGTGCATCTATGTACAAATATTCAAGTGACTCAGAGATCACAATGTGCAAATGTGGAGTGTGCATAGTGCATGGTACCTAAAAGATTACAATGTCATATGTACAAAGCTATTACAATAGCAAAGAAGCTAATCTTGAAAGAGTGAGGCCGAAGCAACTTCAAGCTCTGAGCGCAAGAGGATGAAACGTGACTCGTTGAGGCCTTTGGTCAAAATGTCTGCAATCATCTGGTCACTTGGACAGTGTTCCACAATAATGGTTTCTTTGCGTACTTCATACCTGACATAATGATAATGGACAGCAATGTGCTTTGACTTATTATGTTGAACATAGTCTTTTGCAAGACTAATAGCACTTTGGTTGTCACACCGCAAGGGTGTGCTAGAAAGAGGAGAGTGACCAATATCAACCAGCATTTGTTGAAGCCAAATCAACTCACAAGCTGCAAGTGATGCCGCAACATATTCTGACTCAGTCGTAGAAACTACAACACAACGTTGTTTCTTGCTGGTCCAAGAAACAAGACAGCCATTTATAAAGAAGCAATTTCCACTAGAAGATCGCATAGACAAATGTGAGCTTGCCCAGTCTGCATCTGTGTAACCCAAAAGAGAAAGAGATTGCATAGAATCCGATGGGAGTTGTCGTCGATAGACTAAATCAAAATTTGTAGTGCCTTTCAAGTATTTCAATAGACGCTTTGCAATAGAAAGAATAGTGCCATTCTTTCGTTTATCAACGTCATTCTGCTGAGGTGAATATGGAATAGTGTGTTCATGATGAATTCCACTATCAGCACAATAACTCACAAACTCTGGAGAAACATATTCGCCTCCATTGTCACTACGAAGCTTCTTAAGGCGACAACCAGTTTGAAGTTCCACAGCATTGTGGAATTGTTTGAAAACAGATAAGACTTCAGATTTTTGTCTAACGTATACCTTGAGAAATCATCAATGAAAGTAATGAAGTATCGATATTGTGATCTCGAAGAAGGTAGAGGTCCACATATATCAGTATGAACAAGATCACCAAGTTGAAGATCAAGGAGTTTTGAGAAATCAGCATGAACAAAACGGTGATGCCATACTTTGCAATCATGATCACCTGGAGCAGTGACAACATTTGCTACAGCATCATTGAGAGAGAGTTCAAACAAATTACCGTTTCGAGGAGCAGTGGCTATAGTCTGTCCATCTTTCTCAATTCGGCATTTAGTATGATCAAATCTAACAAACAGACCAAAATCAACAAGTCTAGAAACTGAAAGAAGATTACGTTGAAGATCTGGTACATGTAATACTCCTTGCAAAATTCGAGTGGAAGAAGATAAGGTACCAAGATATAAGTCTCCAATACCCTTTACTTGACAAGTAGTATCATCAGCAAGATAAACAACACGTTGAAATGGTAGTGGATGATAGTTATGGAGCCACTTAGACTGATATGTCATATTTCTTGTAGCACCAAAATCAACAATAAAAATTGATCCATCACGTACATGAAGTATTCTGTCTAGAGCAACTGAACATAGGGTGCAGCTTGTTTCTGGTACAATGTTGTTTCGATGTTCAGTAGCATATACTCTATTACGATCTGTTTCGAATCGACGCTTATATCAGTGGGATGATCAGATCGTCCACAATATTCACAAGAAGAAGAAGAAGAGTCTCTAGATAAACATGGTTGTTTCGTGGTAATATTGTGTTCTTCATCATATTGACGTGCCCAACAATCATCTTCAGTATGGCCATTTCTGTTGCAGTAAGAACATTGCTTATTAGGAAATTTGAGACGAGAGAAAATATTACCACAACGGCCACCTCTGCGGTTTCCTTGTTTAAATGGACGCCTTCGAGCATAAAAAGCACGTTCCATCTGTTGTGACTCGGTCTCCTCTTGTGAAATCACAGTTGTATCGTGACGAGCATTACGACGTGATAAAGAAGATTGGAATGTTGCCTATACGGATTGGCAATGACATGATAAAGCAGCTCGTCGGTATATTATTTCTGCTATGATTCTATGTTGAGATGTAGAGAGAAAGAGAGAGAGACGAGACAAGAGACACACCATATACACTCCCAAAGACTGATTCATATTGAGGACAAGATACAAATATATAGGTGAGACCAAGTTCAGTAGAGTGAGCCATATATAGCTCCAACAACCTTGTAGGTAGTGTATCTCGCTCAATATGCATGCAGAACACACAAGAGATGCATCAAACAAGTATCTTTGTATACATAATTTGAAAACATTTAAAAAAAGTTTATTTTTATAATTTAAAGTGTAATTAATCATCTGTGTGTAACTAGAGAGAGGATGTGATTGCAAGCTAGAGAGAGAGTATAGGTAGAGAGAGAGAGTGTCCCTCAGTGGCTAGAGAGAGAGATCTATGTGACAAGAAAATATCGATTGATGAGGTAATTGATTGATAATTTTTTACTATTTTATATTGGAGCTTATCGATCAATAAGTTTAGCGGTTTGCTATTGGATACTATAACATCCTTTTTTATCAATTAAATAGTAATTTATTTTCTTATTCATGAATAATTTGAGAATACACGTTTATTTTTTATTGTTAAATCAAGTAAATGAAACCAATTTGTCTGTGCCTTAAGGAGCCAATTAAAGATAAAGAAGGGTGTAGACATTTTCCTTTTCATAGCCATTTACACACATCTCCGATTCAGGATGAACTCGATTCAAGAGATGTTTCGATTGGTAGCCTGTTAACAACTTTTTTTAATTATCTTATGCTGAAGAGTGTTTGATTTCAATTATCAGGAGTCCTTGTTTTTTTCCAAAAACAACCCTACATAGATTTTGTGCGACAAGGTTAAATGCTACCTCATACTATGTTCTTGCCACCTTGCACTTGAAGTGAAGCCTGAATTGATTGCAATTAAAGCCAATAGACGATGGGATGCATGGCTCATCACGTATCCCAACTATCAAAATGCAGCTGCAAGATGTGTGCAGCTTGTCAACTTGTCAATTTCTGGTGGAATGTAGAGAAGATTGTGTAATGCAAATTGATATATTGGTATTTACTACAGCTGACAATGGAAAAAGTAGGACCGAGTTGTGGTCTAATATACAAAAGTTCATTGATTCATGTATATTTTATTATTCAAGTGCTCTTTATGAGTTATGGCCATTTAGGTCCTGCCGTTAATGTGTATTCACTTTGAGCATTCAAGAAATCTTTAAATAAATATGTGCCAGAGGAAAATTCTCTCTCTTGCATGGGGGAAGATTGCATCCAAGTACACGTTTCTATTCTTCTCTCTTCTCTCTCAATGTGTTGGTGTAGCACTCTACTTCAAGAGGTATACCTACGCTTGAAAGTTCTCTCTTTTTCTTGCTCTGTGTCTCTCTATGTTTATGTATAGCTCAGTTACACGCTTGTTGGATGATCCAAGCATGTAGATTTGTCAATTTATGGCTTGCCGTATGTTATCTTTGCTATTTTTTCGTGCCTTTCTTGCTTCTGCTTGTAAATTTCTATATTTTTATTTTTACAATCAACAGGTAGAAAAAGTAGGACCGAGCTATGGGCTATGCAAAAGTACATCAAATAGATATAGTTTTAATTATTCAAGTACTCTTTATGAACTATGACCAATTATGTTTGGCTGGCCAATGTAAATTCATTTTGAGAACTTAATAAATCTATAAATAAATACGTGCAAAAGGAAAATGCTCACTTTTGCATGCGGGGAGATTGCACCCAATGTTCTTTTCTCTTCTCCTCTCTTCTCTCTTGCAACCATGACGATATAGAACTCCACTCTAGGAGGTACATCTGCACATGCTCTCTCTCTCTTTCTTTCACACTCTATCTCTCTCTACTCATGTATATCTTGGTTACTTGATCGGGGAATTTGCCAGCTATGTAGATTTGTTGGTTTATGACTTGCAATATGCTATTTAGTACAGTTGTGATAGGTGGAAAAAGTAGGACCGAGCTATGGAATATGCAAAAGTACAATACTATCAATTCAAGAAACCTCTAGGTATGAAAATTCTCAATGCATTTTGGTGGTATACATCTAGCAAGATAAATTCAATTATCTCGAATAAGTAATCTCTCTCTATGTATAATCTTTAGACCCAAATACCATATATATATAATACACCACCCACCCTACTGTTGAATCTACTTTTGTACTTATCTTGAGATCTCCAACTTTTCAAGATTGTGTATATGAGAATCCCCTAGTTTATTACACCACCCTATTGCTTACTCTACTTCTGTACTTATCTTCAGATCTCTAACTTTCTCGCACTCTCTATCTGCCAACCTCCCAATTTTGGTTTGATAAATTAATGCGTTATATATTTAATTTCTTTTAAGTGACTCTCTTTGCAAATATTTTCATACCCAAGAAACTTTGCAACAAGCAAGAGTACCATCAGACACTTTTAAAAGACAAAGCCCCTTTACTTATTTACATTGTGTTATAAAGTGTAAATTGATTTTTTTCTAATGTTAGGGAGCTGTACATACATTGATTGGAATCTCCACTTAGTTAATTTGTCATACAACCACTTACATGAACTTGGTTGATTTGATATGATAATATGGAACATAGTTTAGAATTTCAACACAATGTGTAAATGCTTATCATGGTGTAGATTTGCCAATCTAGAAAACACTAGTTATAAGTGTGGATCTGTTGGTTTAGGTAGCATGAGTGAAAATTTCCAATTTAAGAAGCACAACAATAAACTATAGATTTATAAAATTTTATACTAAGTACAAATAGGCCGATTTAGGCCTCACCAAAATATAGGCAATATTAATGTAGATTTGCTGATTTAGACAACACGTCTCATGGGTGTAGATTTTTTGGTTTAGGCAACAATGATCACAAACTTATGCTGCAATGGTTGGCCACCACTATCTCTAGCCCAATCTGGTTATCGAATATATAAAATGAAAGATATTTGGATTTGGACTCATTTTTGGATCTAGAATCAATTTGATATATGATGATTTCCTGCTACAAAAATGTTTATGAAATTAGACTTGAGCTTTATGAGATTTGTTTTACTAAATGATGAGACATGTGACCAATGACTTAGTATCCTGATACATCACGGTATGACATATACTCCTTATTCTAGAGACATGGGATACTAGAATATGTAGCATGTGGATGGAAATAGGCATAATAAATGTTGCTTAATTTTATGATTTTTTCTTTCAGTATGTGATACTCCCGGCACATAGTATTAACCAATATTTTGACAAGTATGGTTTTGGATTCTTATCTTTGCAACTTAGTAAAATTTCTTTCTAACAAAGAGGTATTATGGTATGTAATGTATATTGATGTATTGTTATTTACTACAATTGAGAGGTGAAAAAAGTAGGTCCCAGCTATGGGCTATACAAACATATATCACATTTATGTATATTTTATTATTCAATTTCTCTTTATGAGCTATATAGCCATTTATGTCCGACTGGCCAATTTATATTCATTTTGAGAATTCAAAAAATCTATAAATAAATACGTGCTAGAGGAAAATGCTCACTCTTGCACGGGGGAGATTGCACCCAGTGCCTATGTTTATTCTTCTCTCTTCTCCTCTCTTCTCTCTTTCCATGTTAGTGTAGCACCTAGACATTAGTGCTTGCCTGGGGATTTGTGCACATTATTACAATTCAACAATATGAAGTTTGTGATTTTCAAGTTTTAGTGTTGGGGTTGTAAAGTATGCGTTTATCCTTGCTAAGTCTATCCCTAGCTACCTTGTGACAATAGGATGTCACATGCATCCATCCCTATGGTAGTGTTTAACTGCATTTAGTTCTAGCCTTCAATAAAGTTTTAGCTATCTCTCTGTACTGATGTTCCTTCTCAAGAATCTTAGAATCTCTAACTATTAGCTATAGCAGCTAGTGTTTTAACTGCATTTAGTTCTAGCCTTCAATAAAGTTTTAGCTATCTCTCTGTACTGATGTTCCTTCTCAAGAATCTTAGAATCTCTAACTATTAGCTATAGCAGCTAGAATCTCTAACTATTAGCTATAGCAGCTAGTTTTGTAATCTTGATTAGTCATCATAGGTGCACCTTCCACTGGCCCATCCCTAACTAGAAATTATGGAGATCCATGGCTAATTCAATTGCCCAATTTTTACTTAGAGAATCTTGGAGCACCTAATTATAGGGTAGATGATTTCTTTTGCAATGAATATGTATACAAAGTGCATTCCAATGCAGCTATTGGTTCCCTTCTCTTCGCTTGTTTATTGGTGGCTTAGTTGTAGTGTCCTTTGTTTTGTCACCCTTTCCTTTATCAATATCCTCTATTTCACTACCTTTAAAAGATGTCAAATTAATTTTTGGTGCTCTATCCTTTGATACCTCATCCTAGATAGTCAAAACATTGGAATGGGATTGGGACAAGTTTTTCCAATAGAGAAATTGTAAGTTGTCTCAAGCCTTGAAGCGGTTTCTAGTCCTTTCAAATCAGTTACTCTACACTCTTATAAAAACATTGACTTATACTAGTTATGCACTCTAGGTCCTAGATTCTAGCAAGTAACGTGGTAAAGATATTTGCAAACAAGTACGTCAGGTTCCTCTTCAAGATGATTTTTTTTGCAATGAATCTGTATACAAAGTGCATTCCAATGCGGCTATTGGAAACCCCTATGCACCATCCTTCTATTTTTCCTTTGCTTGCAGGTCTTCTTTTAATGCATCAATAGTGGCTAGTACAATTTTCTGGAATCTTACAAATGTGGGCAACCTCCTCAGTTGTCAACTCCAATGAGACCACATGGACTAATAATTTTCCCTTGTCTACTTGAAAAGTGCTAAGGACCTATTGGGTGATCAATGCATCAAAGGGTAATTTGTAGCCTCCACTACCGCCTATAAACATCATAGCTTGGGTGGATGCATGAATATGTGGCCCCGTTTTAATCGGTGGAAAGTTGCGTTTGGAGGCTTAAAATTTAGGGGGTATGAAACTGGTGTTATGGGAAATAATTGTTTGAATTAAATAATCGTGTGGAGGATACAAAATCTTAATAATCGTGTGGAGGATTCAAAAACACGTGTGGAGCCCACGTCAGACGAATGTTTGCATGACTATACTTCTCCATGTCTCTGTGCATTTCTCCTTCTACACCTTTCTCAACTCACTCTACAGCCCCCTGTGCACGCTTCTTATCCATTGCTATGGATAGAAACCTAAGAAAGAGCCCAAGGAATGCAGCCCGACAGGTCTCCCCCACAAAGACCTGACATTCTCCCACGAAGGTATGTCACCTCTCTCTGTCTCTCTCTCACTATGGGAGAATGTTGCTATTACCGCATAGCATTACCGCGTAAGAGGAGAGAGAGAGCTTCAAGAAAGATAGAGATTGTATGCTGCAACCTCGCTGGCGCGTTTTTTGTTTTTTCCGTGAGCATTACCGCAATTATTACCGCACATATAGCCGCCCATATTACCGCAATAAAATAATTCTCCACGCGGCCCATTTCTCTCCCACTTTTTCCTTTCTATAAATCCTATTCTATTTTGTTACTTTTCAGAAATTGGTACCCACTTTTTGCATGCAGTGTAAGAAATCCCATTCTCATTGGGATTTTTAGTACCTCTCTTCTCTTTGCTTGCCTCATCTATTGGTATGATTCTCCTACTCTACTCATTTGTACTCCATGAGATTCTATAAACAAAAATATTTTGTTTCCACCTCAAAATCTTATGTCAACTATGCACTCATATGGAAATGGCAAGCGAACGATGATCAAAATTGTATTGTCTTGCATTCATAAACAAATAGCCCTTTTGTACAGCATAAGTAGAGAAAGAAGACAAAATCCAAAAGATATTTATTATTTTTCATCCTCCAAGAGATCTCTACAAGTGCTTACATCCATGTCCAACCCCATGGTAGCTAAATCAACAAATAAATCTATTGATTCATCCTCTATAGCCTCTCCTATTGAATCATCATCATCCTCTCCATCCTCGTCCTCCTCCGCACTATGATTGGTTATTGGGAATGGTTGGTTCTCCTCGACCTCAACTGCATCATCGTCATTGGCGTCTTCTTGAGATGGTATGGTGGGATCTGCCAAAGTCTCTATGTTCTTATCTGCAAAGATAGATCTGCTCCGTGGTGTGACTGGAATAACATACCAAAGTCGTATTCGATACATACAAGGCACATAAAACACCTGTAGTTCATAGAGCAAACAACAACATGAATGTAGTTTTATATGTATCATATAATGTTTTAGTGAGTTGCACATGGACTTCACCTGCTCACAACTACTAGGTTGCACCAAGTTTTCGGTCTTCCCGTGATGAAATTGCCCGGAGTCTACCATATAGAGCCCATTCTCATGTCTCTTAACCTCACCCGCAAACCATCGGCAATCAAAGAGATATTTGTGAAATGTTCTGAAATCCACTTTGATTATCCTCTCTATTGTTCCACATTCCCTCACATCTTGTGTTTTCGTGTCAAAGTTTCCCATAACTCCACTATCATGAGTGGTTCGACACTCATCTATTGAGGCGGTCCGGGGCGGGCAACAAGAAGAGAAACCTCTACACACCCTTCAAGGCTCCCGTGCTGCTCAATGGGGCTGGGGCACAACACAACACAAACCAAAACAACAAACCCACAGCCAAATCCCAACTACACAAGGGGCACCACCTAGTTTAAGAGCGAACTAGGACGCAAAAGAGGAGAATAGTTAGAGCAACCCACAAACAAGCAAGGAATTTACACTAACCCTAACACCAATGGAATACTCTCACACACTAAAACACGAGAGAGAGAGAGAAAGAGAGAGAGAGAGAGAGAGAGAGAGAGACAGAGAGAGAGAGAGAGATGGTGCTCGGGCTGCTTTGAAGTGTATCATTAATGATCAAGCAAACATAAATATATATATGTAAGAAAGAGAGAGAAGAGGGAAGGGGGTGCTTGTTGCACTAATGCCTTCTTACAAATCTGTCATGACCAATCAAAGTGAGATTAGTATTTGTTCAACATAGCCTGAGTAAATTACACCACAACACATCACAAGAAAAAAGCCACCCCAATCACTGTCTTAAGGCCAGGGGAGTCCTCTCCACCCTGTCGCCCTCTTACAGCATGTGGGATTTATGGCTAAATTGATAACAATACCCGGAGACAAGCTATCGAGAACTTAAATAAAACACCAAGACACTTACACATCATTATTGTCCATGACTTCACGTTGGAAGGGAGACAAGGTATCCATGCTTAGTCTAAATTCACCCTCCTTGATTCAGCGAATGTTGGGCTTACACTAGTAGGAGAAATGATAGATTTCCTACTCTCAATTTAATGATCACTCTCTCTTACAATGGCATAGAGTTTCCTTGCTAATCACCCCTAATACAACACATACATATGGCTAATGCCAATGAGATTCCACTCAAGAGCTCCTTCTCAAGAGGCTGAGCTTGGCTTCTCAAGCTATATCATAGTGCTCTTTCTTCTCCCCCCTTTTGTGCTAGCTACACCCTCCTTTTATAGCAATTTTGAAGGCTAGGGTTACTCCTCTAACCATGGTTGGGTTAGATTTTCAGCAATTTATCTAATTTCTTTTGCTTGGAATTATCAAGAAGTTGGTGGGGAAAGAGAGAGGAGAGAAATGGAGGTGATAGGACTTTTCATAGTGGGTTAGTGTTAGTAGAGTTAGTATTGATTTACAAATGGAATTGGATATTTACAATGGGAGTATCCATGTAGGATACAAATAAGGAAGAAAAACTCTTAAGAGGTAAGAAAAGGTGGATTTCTTACAAGGTTGATGCTCCAAGTGTCTTGAGTAGGGCCAATTTTGACGCTTGTTGACGGTCCACTAGCTTTGACGATACATTTTTTCTCCACTCTTGACCTTCCTTGAGAGACAAGGTAATTGAAGCTGAGTAATCAACCACCATGATGCTGTCTTTTAAGAGAAGAGGCTGAATTTTGTGGTTTTTTGATAGATATGGGTAATTTGGAGGAGGAAAAATGAGACTAGGTGGTCAATTTTGGAATGGAATTGTGTGTGGGAGGTATGAGTTCACCATGGTTTCTCTTATTCTTCAAGGTTGAGGAGAAGGTGAGTAGGGTGCAGAGAGGAGTGGTGAGAGAGGTGGGGATGATGAGTGGAGAAGTGTGTGTGAAAGAGGAAAATGATAAAGTGGAAGAGAGAGTGTGGCTGCATAGCATGGGAAAACTAGGGTCCACTAATAAAATCATAGCTCACAGCTCGTAGCTCAAAAAAATATGAAAAAATTTGAGGCAAAATTTCAGCCCACGGGCTACAACTTTTGTTTGTATTACCTTTTCAAATTCGAAGAGCAAGTGAACTTTAAAAATTCAGCCAAACCGACGGTTTTTTTCCACGGCACAAGGTCCTTGTGGGGTCCTTCTTTGGATGATTCTTTTGAATACCTCCAAGAGTGAGCCCTCCATAGTGCATGTATGCATGCCACCTACCCTTGACCTTATTTGGTAGGTCTATAATTGAAGATATTGTTGAGATCATGATATAAGTGAATAGTACAACTAAGAAAATCAAATATTGAGGGGTTTAAAAAATATGTACATGTCAAATATAAATAATATAAGTAGAAAAAATATAAAGGGGTCAAAAGAAATCTCTCTCATTATGAGGCTACCATAAAAAGATAAATATTTTTGGTGTTCTAATTTTTTAGAAAAAAAAAATAGATGTAGGAAGGGAAAAATCACAATAGTGAAAAAATATACACATAAATAAAACTAGTTTTTTTGAATTTTTGTTGGGGTGGAGTTACACCAAATATAAGAGAAGCTTACATGAAAATATTTCTATATGTAAGAAAAATTGTGGTAATGGTGAGGCAATGTACAGAGCATAAATAACACACACCTAGGTAGAAATATTTAAATAAATACCAAAATAATTATGAAAAAATCTTTTATTTAGGCCCTATATACAAAGAAATATTTACATACGCATAGGCCATAATATACTTATATTTTTTATATTTTATATTTTTTTGGCTCAACTAGCCCAATGACTAGCTAATTGAGGGTTTTTTATTTCAGTAAGTAGATATGGGAAAAGTCCCCTAACTCACACGCACCTATATACAGTGAAAGGGTGAGGGTAACCACAGTGTTTGAGTGATTTGATAGGGTGAGATAACTCACTATGGCAATTACAGAGAGTCGAAAAACGGCTATCATTAGCCCTCCCCCAGGATGATGGTATATTCATGTACCATCATAGAGCATCTTTTCCAAAGAGAGTGCTTCAGAGTCCTTGACGAGATCTTCATTGTTTGGCCCCTTGGAATTTTTGTTTGTGTTACACTCATGCTTCATGGAACAATACTTACATGGGATAGTTGCCTTTTGCTCTGGTAGATCCTTTGGTAGAAGGCGACTCAAGTAAGGCTTCAAGCGATAGCCGTTTACCTTCCTGGAGTGCTCTTTCCCATTCAAGTCCATAAGTTGATAGTAACTTGAATTGAAAGCCTTCTTGACTATGTATGGCCCCTACCATCTTGTTTCAAATTTGGCATCAAAACAATTATCGAGTCGATTGTCATACCTTAGCACAAGATCTCCTTCATTAATGCCTTTGTCCTTCAGTTTCTTGTCAAGCTTCTCCTTTGTCTGTGTGGCTTTCCTCTTATAGCACTCGTATGCTGCTTCTCTTTTCCACTCAAGCTCAGCTAAGGTAAGAAGTCGATCCATCCATGCTTCTTGATCATCTTGTGCTGATTTGCCATGAAGTCGCATTGTTGGAATGTTTAGCTCAATTGGCTGTAAAGCCTCTTGACCATAGACCAAGTGAAATGGTGTGAACTCCGTGGCTTCCCTATATGTGGTTCGATACGTCCACAAGGCACCATCCAAGAAGTCATCCCACAACTTTGTCTTGTTTTTCACCATCTTTCTAATGATGCCTGCAATGACACCATTAGCTTTTTCTACCAAACCATTTGATTGGGGATAGTAGGGTGTGCTATGACGATGTAGAATGTGAAGCTCTTCACAAACTTCTGTGACCAAGCCCTTCCTAAACCCTGAACCATTATCAGAAACAATCTCCAAAGGTGTGCCAAATCTGCAACAAATGTGATTGTACACAAACTTGCTAACTGTCCTCTCATTCACTCTTGCCACACTTTGAGCTTCCACCCACCTAGTCATGTAGTCTACAGCCACTAGAATGTAGAGTTTACCATTTTTTGTCCTAGGCAGAGGACCCATAACATCAATGCCCCACTTTTCAAAGGGTCCATTTGCAAGCACGATTTGCCTTGGACCATAAATCAATCTTCTATTCCCATTTACCTGACAATTGTGACAACTTTTACACCAATGTTGGACATCCACATGCAGACTTGGCCAAACATACCCCGCAAGCAAAATCTTCTTCACAGTTAATTCTTGGGAAAAATGACCACCACATGCCTCTTCAAGCAAACCTTTTAGAATGGCTGGAATTTCCGCGATAGTTGGTACTCTTCTGCACACTTGATCCTTCCCTCTTTGATAGAGGGAGCCTTTTAGGAAGAGATAGAAACTTGCCTTCTTCATGAGTCTCCTCTTCTGAGCCTTCGTGAAGTCTTGTGGAAACGCACCCTCCAAAATGTAGCCAATAATGGAAGCCAATGACTCCAATCCCTGGTATCTCGGTTGCTTGACAGCTGCTGCCACCATGATGACCTGCACTTCTCTCTCAACACATGTAACTGCTTGTTGTGCAAGTAAATCGGCATCTTCATTTTGTTTCCTTGAAATATGATATAGTTGCACTTCTTCAAACTGATTAAACATCTTACGAATGGCATGAACTTTTGTCCTTAAGCTTTCATTCTTGCATGCCCAAATGCCTAAAATCTGTTTAATAATGAGAAGTGCATCTCCCTTTACCATGAGACCTTTTATCCCTTGGCCAATGCACATCTTCAAACCATGAAGTAGTGTGTCGTATTCTGCTTCATTGTTGCTAGTTGAACCTGGTAGATTGACCTTCTCTTTCATGACCACCTCTCCACTTGGGTTGAGCAACACTAGCCCTCCCTCTGCTTTCGCTGTGGCTCATCGAAAAGCTCCATCAAAGAACAAGGTAAAAGCATTGGGAATACTTTTTGGTGGTGGCAATGGTAGGGTCTTTACTTGAGGCACCTTAATTTCGTTCTCATGTACCCTATAAGTGAGAATCCCTGTCAATTGTGCACGCACACTATCTTATACCTTGAAAGAGTATTGGAACTCTTGCAACTCCATAATCCACTTTGAGATCCTAGTACTAAGATTCATTTGAGATGACACCCAAGGGAACAAATTCTCTGCGGTGAGGATTACAAAAGGTTTTGGGAGCAAGTAGGATCTAAACTTCCTTATCGCAAACATGAGAGAAAGCATCATGAGTTCTGCCTCCGTGTAGCCTCTCTCTAAAGCATTCATGACCCTACTAGCAAAGTAGATGGGCCGCATCCTGGTACTATAGGGATCTTGTTGTAGCAAAACTGCACCAATTGTTTCTTTCCCAGCACTAGAGCTAACAAAGAATGTGTACTCCCAACAAGGAGGCATGAGTGTTGGTAGCTCTGACAAAATGGCTTTAATGTTACAAAAGTACTCTTCAAGCTCATCAGACCATGCAAACTCTACTTGTTGTGTCAACTTTTGCAAAGGGTGAAGTAACTCTGAGGCTAAGTGAATGAAGCGTGACATATACTTCACCTTTTGAATGAATGAGATGACCTCCTTAAGACTCTTGGGTGATGGTAGCTCAATAAGAGCCTTTGCCTTTGAAGGATCCACTTCAATGCCTTTGTAAGAAACTTTATGACCAAGCAAGATTACTTCATCCTCACCTATATGGCACTTGTCCGGGTTGAGTTGACCTCCCATGTTGTAGAGCTTCTTTAAACCTTCTTCTACCCTTTGTAGATGCAATGATTTTGAGCTATAAATACAGAAATCATCAATGAACACCCTAATTGACGAAACGTTGGAATGTTGCAGGAGCATTTGTCAGACCAAATGGCATGACTCTAAAAGCATAACAACCCCAAGGAGTGATAAAGGTTGTTTTCAATTGATCCTCCAATGCAATCCCTATTTGAAAGTAACCTAAGTAACCATCGCACACAGTGTACTTCTCATGACCAGCTACCTCATTTAGTATCTCATCCTGGGATGGGAGGGGAAAGTGATCTCTTTTTGTTGCCTCATTGAGGGGACGGTAATCCACACAAACCCTCCACTTGCCATTTTCCTTAGGAGTGACAACAACAGGAGAGACCCACTCTGAATTCTCCACTGGATAAATGAAACTTGCTGCTAGAATCTTTCTTACCTCCTTGAGTAGAGCTTGTTCCTTTATAACTCCTAGCCTTCGTAGCTTCTGATCTTTAGGTGTGGCCTCAGGCTTTAACTCAATCTTGTGTTGAACAACATCTACCCCACGCACGTCGGTGTAGTCTTTAGCAAAAAGCCTAGGAAACTTCCTTAGCACACATTTGAACTCCTCTCTTTCATCCTTTGTAAGTGTTGTTGATAGCATACCTTCCAGCATCCCTTCATCTTGAACACCTTCGTTCTCTTGAGGACCTACCTCCTCCAAGCCTTGACAAGAGGTCTCTTGGTTGCTTGACTTAAATCTTACCCCCATGACTTCGATGGAAGACTCCTCTTCAGTAATGCTGCCACTACTTTCTTCTTCTGAAGGGCTATCGGTCCAACCTTCTTGCGTCTCACTTTGAGATGATTCTTCATGGAGCTCCTCTTGGCATTGCTCCTTCATGTCAAAGACAACCTTCTTATGATTTTCATTCCTGCAAATTAATTTCCCACTCTCCCAATCCTGCAAAGCTCGCATTTTCATTAGCCATGGTCTTCCTAGGATAAATGGATGACCACTTCCCTTGGTCGACATAACATAAAAATCCACCGCTTTCTTAATGCCAAAGGCCTCTACAAAGACATTTTTACAAATGCCTACACACCTAGCCTTGCTATTGTTTGCCATCTTGACTTTGATTTCAGGTGTCTCATGGATGTGCATGCCTAGTCTTTGCATGAGTCCCTCTGTCATGATGCAAATTTGTGCACCCCCATCCACTAGACCTTTCCTAACCAATCTCCCTTTTATATAACAATCTAGCACAGGTGTAATGTCCTCATTCATTTCAGCTTGTGCAATTTTTACAACATGCACACTCTCTTTCACCTTTCTCCTAGTGCTAATTGCCCTTGTTAAATCCCTCCTAACTTGTGGACATAATGCAAGAAATTGAGGCCATGAGATATCAGGACCCTTACCTCTCATGTCTTCCAGCAGGTTGTATGGAGCCATTCCATGTCCAAGAGGGAAGTCTTGGAGGTCGATACGACGTCGAGTCCTCTTAGCCTCCTTGGTCTCCTTTGCCTTCTTTTCTCGTCCATGGTCACTTTGTAATGTGACTCCTTCTTTCTCTTTACCTTTTCCTCGGCCACGCTTAATGTCATTGGCTTCCATGTCAACCTCATTTGAATTTGTCACCTCTACCACATGCACGTTTGGGTCTGGCAAAGGTGGAACTCCTTCCACTCCTTGTGGAGGTGGTCTTGCTCCATTTGGCCTTTGTATAAGCCGTGGTTGCTGACTAGTTCCTTCACCTGCATTCATCACTGGGTAATTCAAGTTAGGTCTCCCTGGCTCCCCACGGGGCCAAGGAAAATTATACATCCCATGTCCAGACTCACCGCAATTCCAACATTGCAAGACTCTCCTAGGTCGTGGGTCTCGCTCTTCAGACTTCTTTGCTTGTCCCTTTGGACCTACGGCTTGTGCAAGGTGAATTGACAAGCTGCTTAAAGATTCATTTAACTTCTCAATTACATCCGCCGTTACCTCAGGAAGCTCCTTAGATGTTGATGCTTGTGACTTACCTTTGGGTCTAAGACCTTCTATTCGAACCTCCCCCCTTAAGCACTTGAGTTTCCTATATTTCTCAGCAGCCCTAGTTTCAGCTGCATCAAAGGTAGCAGGGGCACCCGCCTCAACTTTTACCTTAAGGTCAGGAAAGAGTCCGGCTATGAACCTCTCCTTCTTTAGAAATTCTGCACCATCACCAGGGTTAGCAACATTTCGTATCCATAGAGCCCAAAGATGTAGAAACTCTTGCGTGTACAAGTAGTAGTCATCTAAGTCTTTTTGCTTATGAGAAACAATGTCTTGCCATAGTTTTTGAGTGTTTTGGGGATCAAAGAAGTATCTCTTAAAACGATTCAAAACTTCTGTGTAATTCCCCTTAACTTCCTCACGCAAAGAGTCAAACCAAGTACTAGCATCTTTCCTAAGGACCACCTCAAACATTTCTACACGTTCTTGATCGGTTACTATCCTCTTGATACGGCAAGACATCTTGAAATTTGCTAAAAATAATTCTGCATCCTCTCCAGGCTCTCCAAAGAAAAGAGGATATCCAGACATTTGGCGTTGGCTCTCCATTATTATGAAAGATTACAACACGAGTTACAATAAGGGACACAATAGAGATTTAGAACCACTCGCCTGCAAATGAAGAAGTAAGAAAATACCACTCTAGGTTTTCTTCTTTAGCCATCCAAGCTTCAATGAGGTCTCGATTTGTTTGATCAAAACAAAAAGGTAGACTATTGATGAGCTCTAAGAAGGGTTGAAATTCTTCAAAGCTAAGGCGATAAATAGAAATCTCTAGAACTTCATTTTTTGGGTCCAAAAGAGCAACCACGTCCCAAGTGATAAATTGCACTTGCTCTACAATTCCCAACGCACAAGCGGTTTGTATAAAAACTAGATCTTCATGCTCTTCGAAGGCCGTGAGAAAGTAGCAATTGACTAGGAGCTCCTTGCCTTCGAGTTCCACACAGTCGGAGTGAGACAACCTTCTCACAATTTCATAAAGAACATCCTCATCAAGTCCAATCAAGTTTGCAAGATTTAAAGACTCCTCTTGTGCTACAAAATTCCTGGACAAAAACTCCTTAGGATTATGGTTAAATCATTCAAAAGCATAAAGAGATTTACAATGTCTCTATGAACAAAGTGTCATAGAAAGTAGAGAAGGATGAGAATTTATACAAATTTGCAATCTTCTCTATGCTCTCTTTATTAAGACAAGCTCTGAATAGCTCCCTATCTCCTTTGTTGAAAGCGAAAGGAAGACTATTAATAAGACGCAAATGAGGGAAAAATTCACCAAATGTGAGTCTATGAAGCATGAACTCTCGCCGCAAGTTTCCTGAAGAGTCTTACTCAATGGTGAAATGCACTCGCCAAACGCCAAATTTCACTCTATTTACCAATCTTAGGGCACACACTAGTTGGATGAATGCGCAGTCTTCCTTAGTGCCCAACAACAAGAGGAAAATGGAATCCACGCGTAGGACCTTTCGTCTTAACTTCAACACCCTCTTGTTATGAGGGAGACGCCTTACTACTTGCTCCTGCAACTCAATTGGTAATAGAGCTAGATCTCTACGGATTGAACTTTCACTGCACACACATTCCCTGTTAGAACAAATGATCGTTTTTTGTTTCTTATAACAACTTGGACAAAGAAAAAATAAACATACATACTATTTTGCCGGGCTGCACTTCATTTTAAAATAAAATGAACACATGTACATCAAAATAAGTGTGGTAGTTGATCAGAGGTAGAATGACAGGGTTTGGTGATGCAAGAATTTCTCCTACTCTTTGGGCACCAAACATGAACACCATTCGTTGTTGAAAATGGATCTTTCTACTAATTGCAACGTTTATTCTAATGTGTGGAGTAAAATGAAAGGGAAAAACCTCTATTCCTGGGCCATTATCCATGGCCTATGCATGTTCTAATGCTTAAAATAACACAAAAATATAGACGTCCAAGCTAATATCGTACCTAATGAGAGGCAAAATAAAAGGATTTACCGAAGTGTTTATCTCGGCTAACCTAAGAGGACCTAAAATCCTACGAATTACTCGTTGAAATTGCAACTTAGTACTAACAATTATGTGTATCTTTTGCCTTGCAATGGGAATGAAAGGATCATACAAACTCTCATGATTCATGCAAACTACTTGACTATGCTAAAAGTTGATCCTACACAAAAACATACACGAGTTTTTTTCCTCCGTGGGGGCACCAATTTGAGGCGGTCCGGGGCGGGCAACAAGAAGAGCAACCTCTAGACACCCTTCAAGGCTCCCGTGCTGCTCAATGGGGCTGGGGCACAACACAACACAAACCAAAACAACAAACCCACAGCCAAATCCCAGCTACACAAGGGGCACCACCTAGTTTAAGAGCGAACTAGGACGCAAAAGAGGAGAATCGTTAGAGCAACCCACAAACAAGCAAGAAATTTACACTAACCCTAACACCAATGGAATACTCTCACACACTAAAACACGAGAGAGAGAGAGAGAGAGAGAGAGAGAGAGAGAGAGAGATGGTGCTCGGGCTGCTTTGAAGTGTATCGTTAATGATCAAGCAAACATAAATATATATATATGTAAGAAAGAGAGAGAAGGGGGAAGGGGGTGCTTGTTGCACTAATGCCTTCTTAGAAATCTATCATGACCAATCAAAGTGAGATTAGTATTTGTTCAACATAGCCTGAGTAAATTACACCACAACACATCACAAGAAAAAAGGCACCCCAACCACTATCTTAAGGCCAGGGGAGTCCTCTCCACCCTGTCGCCCTCTTACAGCATGTGTGGTTTATGGCTAAATTGATAACAATACCCAGAGACAAGCTATCGAGAACTTAAATAAAACACCAAGACACTTACACATCATTATTGTCCATGACTTCACGTTAGAAGGGAGACAAGGTATCCATGCTTAGTCCAAATTCACCCTCCTTGATTCAGCAAATGTTGGGCTTACACTAGTAGGAGAAATGATAGATTTCCTACTCTCAATTTAATGATCACTCTCTCTTAAAATGGCATAGAGTTCCCTTGCTAATCACCCCTAATACAACACATACATATGCCTAATGCCAATGAGATTCCACTCAAGAGCTCCTTCTCAAGAGGTTGAGCTTGGCTTCTCAAGCTATAGCATAGTGCTCTTTCTTCTCCCCCCTTTTGTGCTAGCTACACCCTCCTTTAATAGCAATTTTGAAGGCTAGGGTTACTCCTCTAACCATGGTTGGGTTAGATTTTCAGCAATTTATCTAATTTCTTTTGCTTGGAATTATCAAGAAGTTGGTGGGGAAAGAGAGAGGAGAGAAATGGAGGTGATAGGACTTTTCATAGTGGGTTAGTGTTAGTAGAGTTAGTATTAATTTACAAATGGAATTGGATATTTACAATGGGAGTATCCATGTAGGATACAAATAAGGAAGAAAAACTCTTAAGAGGTAAGAAAAGGTAGATTTCTTACAAGGTTGATGCTCCAAGTGTCTTGAGTAGGGCCAATTTTGACGCTTGTTGACGGTCCACTAGCTTTGACGGTACAGTTTTTCTCCACTCTTGACCTTCCTTGAGAGACAAGGTAATTGAAGCTGAGTAATCAACCACCATGATGCTGTCTTTTAAGAGAAGAGGCTGAATTTTGTGGTTTTTTGATAGATATGGGTAATTTCGAGGAGGAAAAATGAGACTAGGTGGTCAATTTTGGAATGAAATTGTGTGTGAGAGGTATGAGTTCACCATGGTTTCTCTTATTCTTCAAGGTTGAGGAGAAGTTGAGTAGGGTGCAGAGAGGAGTGGTGAGAGAGGTGGGGATGATGAGTGGAGAAGTGTGTGTGAAAGAGGAAAATGATAAAGTGGAAGAGAGAGTGTGGCTGCATAGCATGGGAAAACTAGGGTCCACTAATAAAATCATAGCTCACACCTCGTAGCTCAAAAAAATATGAAAAAATTTGAGGCAAAATTTCAGCCCACGAGCTACAACTTTTGTTTGTATCACCTTTTCAAATTCGGAGAGCAAGTGAACTTTAAAAATTCAGCCAAACCGACCGTTTTTTTCCACTGCACAAGGTCCTTGTGGGGTCCTTCTTTGGATGATTCTTTTGAATACCTCCAAGAGTGAGCCCTCCATAGTGCATGTATGCATGCCACCTACCCTTGACCTTATTTGGTAGGTCTATACTTGAAGATATTGTTGAGATCATGATATAAGTGAATAGTACAACTAAGAAAATCAAATATTGAGGGGTCTAAAAAATATGTACATGTCAAATATAAATAATATAAGTAGAAAAAATATAAAGGGGTCAAAAGAAATCTCTCTCATTATGAGGCTACCATAAAAAGATAAATATTTTTGGTGTTCTAATTTTTTAGAAAAAAAACAAAATAGATGTAGGAAGGGAAAAATCACAATAGTGAAAAAATATACACATAAATAAAACTAGTTTTTTTGGATTTTTGTTGGGGTGGAGTTACACCAAATATAAGAGAAGCTTACATGAAAATATTTCTATATGGAATAAAGAGTATGAAAAATGGTAAGAAAAATTGTGGTAATGGTGAGGCAATGTACAGAGCATAAATAACACACACCTAGGTAGAAATATTTAAATAAATACCAAAATAATTATGAAAAAATCTTTTATTTAGGCCCTTTATACAAAGAAATATTTACATACGCATGGGCCATAATATACTTATATTTTTTATTTTTTTTATTTTTTTGGCTCAACTAGCCCAATGACTTGCTAATTGAGGGTTTTTTATTTCAGTAAGGAGATATGGGAAAAGTCCCCTAACTCACACTCACCTATATACAGTGAAAGGGTGAGGGTAAACACAGTGTTTGAGTGATTTGATAGGTTGAGATAACTCACTATGGAAATTACAGAGAGCCGAAAAACGGCTATCACTATCTTGCGGGTTCGAAAATGATGTCCTTCAGACCACATAGGGTTGAATGTGAAGGCCTACAAAAACCAATCAAGATAGATGAGAGAGAGAGAGAGAGAGAGAGAGAGATAGAGAGAGAGAGAGAGATGACACACATACACACACACACACACACACTCGCACACACATACTAAACACATTGAGTATATTACCCTTGGTAGACATCCTCGCACGTACTCCCATTCTTTAGGGCTTATTTGTTCTCCTTGTGCCTTGGACTTGGTCATGGCATTGTGTATCCACCCAACTGGAATTAGATCAGGGTATTTGGCAAGATATTTAGGAAAGTGAGGTGCCTGCCTACCGCCATGCGACCTCTTCCATGCGTCCCTCTCCCTTTCTCTCCTTGTTCGCACCTCCACATACATATCCACCCATTTTCCCATGATGGGAGAATTGAGTAGAAAGTGGTTGTTGACTATGGCTTGAAATTCCCTATCCAAAATCAAGAGAGAACCTTTCCCGCTTGGAATGTTTGCGTGTTTTTTTGGATCCTCTTCCTCCGTCTTTAAACGAGGCAATGATGGGTCTATTGTGAAAAGATATTGAGAGACATACACAAAAGCCTCTTGTACAATTCAACCCTCTACCATGATTGCCTGAACACATGAAACCATTAGTGATTAAAGTAACCAATAAAAAGAGTTGTGAATACAATCCAATCCTAATAAGGTTTAAAGCTTAAGATCGATGAATACCTCTGGTTGTGATCGTAGCCTTACAAAGTCTTTCAAGGTCTTGAGGAACCTCTCAAGAAAGAACATCCACCTGGAGTGAACCACACCACAAATGGCTATCTCCTCAACAAGATGGAGCAATAGGTGAACTTGGCTAACAAGGATGAACGTGGGAATGCATCGTCAATAGCACAAGTTGCTTCAATCTCTAGAAGTCAAGCTGTTGAAATGGCTGAAACTTCGATTTCTTTGGAACTCACAAACCTGTAACCAAAAAACCCTCCATAATCTTCATAGTAAAGTTAGTCTTCAAAGTAAAGTTTAGGAAGGAGGATCAAATGTGCTATACCTGAAAACTTCTCCCACCTTGAATATTGCAGTTTTTACCTTCGTGTCCACAAATCCACTAATGCTAATTGGAAGCACAAACTATTGCACAAACAAAAAGACTTATTAGTATCCAGAACCCTAAACCACATAAACACACACTCACATATACACACACACACTGTTGTGGTTCATCAACACAGGAAATGCATAGTGAATCACAATTCTTTCAGTATCTCATAACTCGAAAATAATACACAGAAGTACTAACATCATACTGAAGGTAAGAGATAGAAGGAATTGATAACTCAGAATTAAGATAACAAGAGTGCTTCATTGATCACGAATAGCTACAATATCTCTGAATACAACTGTGCCATCACAACTCCCAGAACCGACTTATAACCATCATACAAAACAGACTGGTAATAACAACCTCAGTCTTGATATATCATAACTGTTAAATATCCGATTTAAACAACATCCGACTAACGATGATCCGACTAACTATATCCGATGAAGCACTTCCGACTAACTACTAAATTGGTACTCTGATATGCCTGTCAACACATGGCACAGCCCGGTGGTGGATTTCCCTGAAATCTGACTCGAATCCACGTATCCCTTGATCAGCAAGAGATAGACAAAAGAATTCCTGACCATCCTAAACTTCAAACATATCTTTGAGACCTGTTTCAGTATCAGCTTCTTGTATTGTAGTCACCACAGTCTCCTCATTCTTTGCTGCACTAAGATCTGGAACTTCAATATTTGCAGCATTTGTAATCTTCTTCTGATATTCAACCTCCATTGGCAAAGCTTCTCCACTTGACTTCTGAATTTCCTCAGCAGCTTGCAGTGTTTGAACAAAAACATGCACTAGTTTTTTAAGTGTAGAACCACCTTGTACCATGAATTCTTCATCCACATGAAACTGTTTATCCTTGAACTCCTGAAGCTGCTCCTGATAAACATATTTTTCTTTCTTCAGAGATTCAACTATCTCTAATAAGGTAGCTTCATGAGAACTGATGAAGCCTGATCTCACAACCTCACAGGGATAATTGATAACTGATGTCAACCTTTCTCTCATTGCTTTCCAAACATCCTGCATCCCCTCAACCAACTGTTGCCTTACCAGATTGAGATCCCCTTCATCCATGAGCACTCTAGAAACATTGATATCTTATTGAGCTAATACTTGCTTTTCCAGAGCTTCCAAAGGTTTCAACCGTTGTTGTAACATTTCATTCTCCACCTGTAACTCTGTATTTCTGTTAGACACCTAATCCAGCCTAGAATTGACTCTGCCTTCCAATTCCTTAGTCCATTCTTGAAACATTCCCAAGGAGAGCTAAACCTTTGCTATCTCTTGTTGATGTAGTTGCAGTTGATCCTGCATCTCTTGTTGATGTTTCTCCTTCTACTCTACCAATTCCTGCCTCAAGGATTCCACCAACTCCGACTGTTGGTGTAGCATTTCTTTAGATAGACCAGATTCAACTATATTTTGTAACTGTTCCTCCATATTGTGGTGCTGATACCTTACAAATCCTTGTAATTCATGCAACATCTTTAGAGCTGTTGTCAGGCCAAGGGCCAAACCAAGGGGTCACGGACTCGTTCGGCCAAGGGCCGGCTGCTAGTGGGAAGGGGTCCGAAAGGGGCTAGGAGCCTATTAAAGGGAGGTTGGGTGGATGGACCAGGGATGGCAGTCCCTTGGTGTTTACACTGGTATCAGAGCTTCAGGCTATTTTGAGAACTTGGGAACGTTTTTTGCTTGGCTGCATGTTGCATGCACAACAAAAAAAGGGAGGAAGAAGGAGAGGCCGAAGCCCGCGTGTGCAGCAACTCTATGTCAGGGACGAGGCTGTCTGACGACCTGCACCGAATCAGGGGTTGTTGGGCTCAGTGGGAGCGTAGGGTGAAGGGATGCACGATACGTCTCTAGCCCGGCCTCAGCAGATCTTGCCATCGCGAGGTAAATCTTCAAGAAGATTGGCGCAGGCGGCCGTCCTCTGCAGCAGCATTTCTTGAAACATTTTTTTTACAAAACCTCTTAAGGGTAGGCCATTCACACCCGGCAAACCCTAGTGGGTTTTGAACAAGGGCCATACCTTGCCAATTCCGTTGCTCTAAGGGACTTGTCTCCGGATCGGTGGGCACACACAACACACAAAGGGTGTGGTACTGCATATTTTACAGCCCGCATCTGCTACAACTCGGCTTCTCAAATTTCGACACGCCAAAGCTTGGTTGCACATTTCCCGGTTTTGGTTTCTTGCATACGATGCAAGCCAACTCGGTGGTGAAGGTACCTTGCTTCGTGTTCTCGAGCTTATCATCAGCTGCACCATTTGTTGAAAAATTTCAAGTTCCTTTGGCGTAGTGCATACGATGCAACCCCGCTCGTTGGCAACTCCAACTTGATCGAGGCTTTCAAGAGCATCATCGGCTGCAGACTTGATCATTATTTTCAAGCTACTCTTCGTTTTGGATTGACGTTCGCTTTCGAATTCAGCGTTTTTTCCCACCCAAGGCGTAAGTCTACGATTACTTATAGCAACCTGCTACGAGCTCGTTGGAATTCAGGTATTCTTCTTTCTTTTTCTCGCACAGTACGTCCATATCATGGATTCGGACATAGATATGCATCATGCATTTGATTTCGAGCAGTCCGCACCCGTTTTGTCTGCTGATGCCACGCGGACGGTTCCTCTCACAGAGAGCAATCGTGCCCCAACGGTAACAGACGATGCGTATGAGTTGCTGGACATGCAGGATTTCCGTGCATTGCAAACACTCATGATTGTGCTTGAAACGAATTTTGCACAATTAAATCAGAATGTCATAGCATTATTCGATTTGATTAAGTTGAATATGCGACAGCAGGCCATGGGCCCTGCTAGTCAGCCAACTTTGGAGCACGGCTCCACACCAGGCCAAGGGCCGGTTGCTGGGCAAGGCCCTCCTCCAGGACCGCTTCACTATCTGACCCAAAAAGAGGTGGACGATTTGTTGAAAAATACAAAGCCACCAATTTTTCGGGGAGAAGAGTGTGAGCGAAACAAGGACACCGTGAATATTTTTCTCAGTAAGTGGGATGGTATTCATGACCTTAGACGTACCCCGGATGCAGCCAAGGCGGTGCAGACAAGTCTGACTTTGGATGGCAAGGCCTACAAATGGTGGATGTCTCTCAAGGAGAAGGGCATGCTACCACAGACTTGGGCATCTTTTGAGACTGTCTTTCGGAAGTAATTTCTACCTACCAATGAGAAGGATAGAAATTGGACCGCCTGGGACGAATGTTCTATGCGCCAGCATAAAACATTATTGGAATATTTTTCCCATTATCGGGATGTGATCCTCAAGCTGGAAGGGATGGATACCTTTCAGCAGGTGCATGGGTTCATCCGTGGGTTAACCCCCGAGCTTAAGAAGCACGTTAAAACGCAGGATCCACAAACACTTGAGGACGCAATAGTGCAAGCTCACATCCATGATGATCCCGATGATCGGGCATTGCACAGTTTGCATGTGCATGGCACTACACCTGTTTCAACACGTCCACAACATGTGCATCATAAAAGAAAAAATGTCTTTACTGCATCAGAGACCTCCAAAAAGCCCAAGGGGTCTAGAGGTCCTCTCTCAACGGAAGAGTTTGAGAAAGCCAAAAAAGAAAAGTTGTGCTTTAAATGTTTGGGAACTGGACATAGCAAAAAGGATTGTCCCAAGGGGAAATCTGCTGCTCTAGACAAGGGGAAGGAAAAAGCAGTGCACATGGTGCAGCTTTTACCTCTTGATTCCTCTTCCCAGCTTGCTAATGTGGAAGTAACACACACCGAGGCGGTGCATGAGTGTTGTTTCACGGCCTCCATGTGGCAGCAGACTTTCGGACCACATGAGTTGGTGCGTATGCATGGCTCTATCCAAGGGCACAAGGTGCAGATCTTGGTAGACGATGGTGCGTCGCACAATTTCATCAATTATAAATTGGTGAAACGACTCAAATTGCCCCAAACCCCGAGTTCCCATCTCTACAAGGTAGCAATGATTAACGGCCATGATGCTGAGATATGGGAAACTCAGGTTAAAGATGTCCCTCTGGAAATTCAAGGATACCATACGTAGCGGATGTGGTTCTTAGTCGTGAATGGTTGCATAGTTTAGGATCATCCCTTAGACGTAGCTATGAGCATAATAGTCTAATGTTGGAATCCAATGGTGTGCACGTGCTGCTGTTGAGGGAGAAGGATGTACCTTCCTCACCACTTATTTGTACAGCTGAGCTTATGAAGCTCTCTTATGAAGCTCGCTTATGATGATGCAATAGAAGAAATCTTTTTGTGTTACTCACTGTGCCATTTTATTTCCAATGTGGATGATGTTTTTAATGATGCTAAAGTTTTGAATAAAACTTCCTCAACGCCGCATTCTTCTCTCTCTCCTCTTCCAGCTATGTCTACTAATTCAAAACAAGCAAATGTTTCTAATGAATTGAAGGAACTTTTAAGGGAATTCAAGGATGTGTTCCCAGATGATTTACCACCAGGGCTATCGCCGACATGTTCTGTGAAACATGGCATAGACGTGGTTGTAGGCAGTAAGAGGGAGGCCTTGGCTCATTGCTGTGAATGCAGATCAAAAATGGGGACAAGGACAATTGATTCTCAAAAAGGGGCAACATGTAGTATACGATTGGCATGAAGGAAAGAAACTCGACATCAACTATGAGACCACGGCTGATGAAGAAAGTGAAGAGAGTTTTGGCTCAAGCTACGAGGAAAGTTCAACCACTACGAATTCATCCTATATCTTTGCTGGACAATTGGAATGGCATCTTCTCTCAGATTAATGTGATGTTGATGCAATAATGGATCAATACCTTTTACATCTGCATAATCCCATGCAAAAACATCTTTATATTCCATTAATAACTGCCATAACTCTTGTAGGAATTCCCCATCCACAGAAATGCTAACCTTAACCATCCTTGGTTCTTCTTCAGTCCCTAGATTCAATTCTTTTAGTTCATCCTGCTGAACCCTTTTAGATCCTCCAAATCGTTTGTTGTAAATTTTTTCCACCATATCTCTGGCATCCCTCTCCTCCTGCTGAAATTCCTCTTTGACACTAGTTGATAGACTCTGATCCATCGGTTTTAGTATGTCGGAACCCTGAATTTCCTGTCCCATGATAGGTTCATCAAAAAGTTCCTCTGTTTCCTGATCCTTTTGCAAAATTCCCTCAATATCAACTTCAAAAATAGGTATGACAGTCGGATTAGCCTGAAAAAAGGCTTCCTCCTCATCGTCCTCTACTTCCTTAGCAAGACTGATTGATTGAGCAAACAAGGGTATTTCTTTTCCAGGAATGTGCTTTCTTCCCAACATAGGTATGCTAATTATCTGTTTCCCTTTGGTAAGCACCACCTAATTCTCACCCCAATCCTGTTTCACCTTGGCTAACCTAAACCAAGGTCTTCCCAACAACATCTCATAGGAAGCATCACCTTCCTTCATTCTGAGAACAACAAAATTAACTTGAAATTGCATCCCTGCAATCTGAATAGAAGAGTTCCTTAAAATTTCAATTGGATGAACCCTCCTTTGATCAGCCATTTTAACTTGAAAAGGTGGTGGTTCCAATCTCCCTAAGCCCATTGGGAGATAAAATGACTCAGGTACGATATTGACACCAGATCCTCCATCGAGCAATACTTCCTCAAATATCCTGTCATGTAAAGTCACCTTGATAACTGGAACCATGAAATCCACATCAGAAGGATGAATGCTATTCACCCCAGGCTCCTCTTTTTGCTGCATGGAACTTTCATAGTGCTTTCCTAGTAACTTATGTAGCGATCTCTCTTTAAATGCTGGAACTATAGAAAGCATTTGGTCTAAAGACAAGTGTAAAGGAGAGTTAATTAATACCTCAAACCAATCTGGTTCAGGTACATCAACCTGCTTTTTATGTTGTACTGGTGCATTAGAAGATTCTGCATGATCCTCCAAGTGTTGACCTTGCTGCTCCCTCTGAACATGTTTCTGCACCTGATCTCTAACCCCTTTTTGCTGTTCCCAATCAATAGGACCTTTAGCCTTGGATCTTGTCACACCCAACACATCAATTTCATCTTCCATATTATGTGGATATTGACAATCATTCTCCACATTGTCATACTCTTGAGTCAGAAGCACTGTTGCTGTTTCATTAGGGGTATCTTGATAAATCCGAATGTCGATAATGATCACATTTGCTTGTTCCTGTGGTTGATTTGGAGGTGGTTGTGGAGGACCTACTTGCTGGTTCTCCTGATTGAATGGAACAACAGGAACACCTCTCTCCTCACGATGTTTTACCCATAAGGCACAATGAAGGCCAACCCAATGTGTAGGGTCACCACAACAAGGCATAACCCCTCGGGGCCTTCTTTGGTTATTATCCTGGTTTCTTCCAGGTCCCCTCTGAAATCCCTTTCGAGGAGGTCTTCCTCTGAATGGAGCCACCTGATTTGCCTCTGCTAAAGCAGTACCCCGCCCATCACCTGTACCTGTTTTACCCCTTTGATTAGGGTTGTACCAACATTGAGCAGTGGTGTGTCCATCTCTTTCACAAATCTCACAGTACCTTTTCTCTTTAGGTGCTATGACTGAATAGCCAATATTCTTTAATTGCTGAACTATATCAACTTCACCCCCTGTTTTGTCCTTCTTCTTCTTCTTAGGACTCTTATTTTTCTTCATTTCGTCCTCATCAGATGAACTACCAGTATCCTATTCTTCAGAAGAAGATGTCTTTGAATCTGAACCTGTTTCAGATTCCTTGTCTCCTCTCTTCCTAGACTTTGTCATTCCCAGTGTTATAGAAATGATATTTTATGATTTATTGCAGTTGACAGGTGGAAAAGACTAGACCCAACTTGGCCTATGAAAATGTATTTGTATATCATGTATATTTTATTACTCAAGTGCTCTTTTATGAGCTTTGGCCAATTATGACCGGCCGGCCAGTTTGTAACCAATTTGACCATTCAAGAAATCTATATAACAAATACGTGCAAGAGGGAAATGGTCACTCTTGCATGGGGGAAGATTGAACCCAGTGTCTGCGTTGCTCTTCTCATCTCTCCTCTCTTCTCTCTCGCCGTGCCGGCGTAGCACTCCGCTCTAGGAGGTGCGCCTGCACGTGCTCCCTCAATCTCTCTCACTCTCTGTCTCTCTCTGTTCGTATTGTGCTAAATTATGGATTTGTGCGAGTCGACAGGTATGTAGAGTTATTCGTTTATGCTTGCTATGCGCTATTTTGAGTATTTTGCAGGGTGCTCTATGCTTCCGGTTGTAGCAGTGGTATCCGAGCTTAGGCTATGCTCCAAGACTAATGATTATGATCGATAAGTAGCAGCTAAGTATTTTTCTTTCTTGTGTTTGTAGATTCCATGAATTGCTTCACTTTGTACTGATTAATGTTGATTGTATGATATAATTAGTGAATTTTTGAAATTAAAACAGAGTCCCTTCTTTATCGCCATATTTTAGTGCTTGTTAATGTAAATATTGTGCTAATTAAACACGAGAAAAAAACATGGATTAAAATAAAAATCATGTCGAGATGATTAGTTACGACAAAGAGGAGTAATACATAGCATTTAGTAGGTCGATATTAAGCAGAAAAGAATCTTACTGAAGAGGGCTTAGTGACACTTTACATTAGAGGATTACGAGGAGAAATTTTAAGGTCATAGAAAAGTTGAATGCAGACAAGAATAGAGACAGAGGAAGATTAAGGATCCCGAGTGAACCTTTGAGTTGTGCTCAAACTTGATCGTGGAGTGGATGATGACGAGGAGGTAAGCACAATCGTTAGCACCTATGCCGCTTGCCAAGGGGTGGGCATGAGTATTATACCGTCCTCAGAATTCACGATGAGATTGTTCTAGAAGGGAAAAATCCCTTGAGCTTCCCTTTACTAACAAGCAACAAAGGCGCAGGACCAATGACAAAATTGCCAGACGTCACCATCAACAAAGAGCAGTGTGTGAGTCAGCGGCAGTGCAGATTCCCTCAATCTCCCTCTCTGCTCGAATAACGACCACAAACACCCTCGCTTTCTCTCAGTTCTCAGTACCAACCATGCAACCCCACACCCTTCTTGCTCTACGACGCTGATTAACATGCACACTCGCAAGGCCATTCTGACACGAGCCAACCACTGCCCAACACACTCTCTTTCTCCTCTTCACGTGCAACCAAACTTCAATCTCGCCCACTTATTTTTTCATGGTCTGCAATATGGCGTCCCCCAACCACACAATGGCGACACCTTGTGTAGTTCTCCCTCTCCCTCCACACATGCACTGGAGCCGTCATCAGCCAGTTCCGATTGCAGCTTGATTCTCTTTTTCTCTCATAGTTGCTCCATGCGCACACACACACATCTTCAACCATCCCCCCCAACTCACCATGCAGCCATCCTCAGCCACTCACCGAAGACCTCCAACCACCCACACTGAGAGCGGCGACACCATTATGCAACGTCATCTCTCTCTCTCTCTCTCTCTCTCTCTCTCACTCTGTGTGTGTGTGTGTGTGTGCATGTGCTAGCATGCGGCCATCCATCTTTCTCCTTCTCATCTTCAACCATACCCCACCCCAGCACTTCTCAACCCCGTGGGCGCGGGCGCATTTGATTGCTGCGTTTGATGTTTGATTCGAGTCTACCTCCTGCAAGTCTCAATCCAGCAGCCTCTCGGCTCTCGCGCTGATCTCTCCCCTTGGCCTACTAGTAGCTATACACACACACACAGTGGAACTACTGCGCTTTCTCTCAACTAACAAGCTCTCTCAATCTATCTCGCCTTCTGTCCCCCCGAACACGACTGCTTGCAGTGGCGAATATTGACGAAGCTCTTCAGCCACATCTACGATACTTCCTCTGAGGACGGCAGCTGCAGAGCATCCTTGGGCATTTATGGAGATGATGATGATTTCAATCGACAATACTAAGATTTTAGTTTTAGGGATTTAATTAATTCTTCACCACTTCATTTTAATTTTATACCCAGACATTGGATTCGCTCCAGAAGGACTCTAAGAGTTTGATTTCATAGGTCATTTTGGCCTTTTGAAGCCTGTTCATATACCCTTTCATTTCATTTCTCGCTCTCCCCCACTGCATCTACAAAAACAGACATTGAGGATGCTCTTTGGCAGCCACTGCAATAGTTTCTCAATCGACGCCCTATGCAAAGTATCCTCAAGCATTGACACTGCTACTGTTTCCATTCTTTTGTTGAGCTAATTCCTTTTATTTTATACCTAGCCATTGTATCACGGTCCATAACGACTGTATCAACTTGCTCTCATACGATTTTTGCTGACGGTTCGTCTATTAACGACGTAATGGTGTCCTTCATAAGCATATGTGCTTGTATCTTTGATCGTCAACTCCGGCGTTCTGTTGTGGAATCTTTTAGACGTGGTAGCATAAACAAATTTAAAAAAATAAAAATAAAAATAAAAAAAATCACGATCCAAGACCTTGGTTGATGAAGTCAGATACTCCTCAACTGCAAGGTATCCATGGGGCTACACAATCGTAAATTCTGGGACGATTGGGCTCATCGACACAACACTATAGTGAATTGTATCAAATCATTATTATAATTCTCGCTCGGCGGTAATAATCTCCTCGTTATTGGTTTTTAGATAGTGTATTTGTTACTCATTTCTCTACTTGCCACTTGAAGTGAAAAAAAAAGGCATGGATATGATTGAAGTTTTTACACGCCTTGGATCAAATTACGGCAAAGAATCCAATCCTTGTACATTGTTCATAGGTCATTTCTTTTTCTCTCGTATAAATATTATGCATTATCTAACTATGTACAATTTGTAAACCTTGAAGCGAAGAGACCCTTGTCGCTTCAGCCAAGTGAGATACCTCATGCTAATTGCCCAAAACCACCCCATTTTATTGTTTGATTTCAACCAATGCAGGTAGTGCGTGATCTTGGTGTTGTACTTTTGATATTCTTTTTAAGCTCACTCTTAGCTCAGACTATGGTTACAACTAGGCATACCCCTACCATTCCGAGTGAGTATCACTCGTTAATGAATCTCTACCTTGCATCCTAATTCTAATCATCAACTTACCCTACCTTCATTTCACAGATGGACCATGTTTTTTTTTTCCCGGTTATCACACGTATATTGGCACTTTATCCACAATTTTACAATACAATTTTGTTAGTCATTGGGATATATTCATGTGGTATTCAGTGTTTTACAAACCTTTGTTTCTACCAAATATCTAAACTGTTGAATATTTTAAGTAGATAGTATGATTGATTATTGCGAAATCTCTCCTTACACCACAATATTGAAATTTTGTGTGCTTATTTTGTGAAACTTTGAAACTCTCACCCCGGACATGGGCCGCGTATTCTAACAAGGCATCAAACATTCTCTCTTTAATTACCTCGACAGGTGCAGGGATGATGTTTGCATATACTCTACTTCTGCGGCTGTACATTTCACTCGTACACTCCTTCTTAACAATTTGAATGATAAATTGGCTCATTGACCTCTGATTTTAAGCATGGTATAACAAATGATGTTTACAAGAACCGGATTTTAAGTAGTACGAGAGTTTCATTGCTCAACACATGAGTTAAAATACTACAAGAACCTCACGCTTGCCACACACACAGATACGTACACATTTTGATGCAAAATATCCTTCAGGAGATTTTATTGAGATGGTTTGCCAATCAGCTATGCAGCTCCTCATGTGAGCTAAGGTGCTTTGAGTTTGTGAACAACAATTTTTTTCTTTGTTGTAAGTACTCTGCTTCTGAACTAACTCCAATGTGGTGTCACACAGGTAGTCACTGTTTTGTTTTTTATGTCTTGCCTAGTCCATTGGTCACGAACACACAGATTCGTCGATATAGGCAGTGTGTAGATACTCATCTTGGTGCAGATCCGCCGATTTAGGCAGCACATTAATTTATGATTTTTAAAACAATATTCAATGCAGATCCGCCGATTTAGGTAGCATTAGTGCAAATTCGCTGATTTACATAGCACACTTTATTGGTGTAGACTCGCCAGATGACGCAACACCAATCACAAAATCATGCTGCAGTGGCTAGCCATCACGGTAATTGGTTTGATTTTGTTACCCGGGTACATAATGACAGTGATTTGGATTTGGACTTATATTGTGGAATTGGAATTGGATTGGGATTTGGTATCTGATGATTATGTTCTCATGGCAGTGTTTATGTGATGAGACTTGACATTATGAGATTGATGATGAGTGTGACCAATGATATCCTGATTCATCAGGGTATGACATATACTGCTTATTCTAGTGGTATGGGACACTAGAATAGGTAGTATGTGGATGACGAGAGGCATAGGCAATGTTGTCTAGTTTTATGGATTTTTTTAACTATTTGATACAGATTTTCTAATCATTGTTTTTGACAAGTATTCTTGCAGATTTTTATCTTCGCAACTGAGGACAATTGCTTTTCAACGGAGAGGTATGTTATAGAAATGATATTTTATGATTTATTGCAGCTGACAGGTGGAAAACACTAGACCAAGCTTGGCCTATGCAAATGTATTTGTATATCATGTATATTTTATTATTCAAGTGCTCTTTTATGAGCTTTGGCCAATTATGACCGGCCGGCCAATTTGTAACCAATTTGACCATTCAAGAAATCTATATAACAAATACGTGCAAGAGGGAAATGGTCACTCTTGCACGGGGGGAGATTGCACCCAGTGTCTGCGTTGCTCTTCTCATCTCTCCTCTCTTCTCTCTCGCCGTGCCAGCGTAGCACTCCGCTCTAGGAGGTGCGCCTGCACGTGCTCTCTCAATCTCTCTCTCTCTGTCTCTCTCTGTTCGTATTGTGCTAAATTATGGATTTGTGCGAGTCGACAGGTATGTAGAGTTATTCGTTTATGTTTGCTATGCGCTATTTTGAGTATTTTGCAGGGCACTCTATGCTTCCAGTTGTAGCACCCAGCCTCTTCTCAACTCTAGAAGCAGCCTGTACCAAATTATCAAAACCTCCTCCAATGTCAATGCTGGCCACTGCATTTTTAATACCACTCCTCAATCCTTTGAGAAAGTAGCCAGCCAACATTTCATTAGTTGGACTTTCATTTCCTTGTAATCTCTTAACAAATATTCTAAATCTCTGAGAAAAATCTTCTACCAACATTGTCCCCTATTTGATGCATCGTAACTTACTTAGAATATATGTAGGAGTTTTCTCCTTCCGGAATCTTTGTAGAAAAGCCAAACTAAGTGCAGCATAAGTAGGAAAGTGAGCCATACCATATTGGCTGAACCAGCTCATGGCCTTGCCTTCCAAGGTAGCTGCAAATTGCTGTAATTTTATAGGATCTTGAAACATCACCTGGTATCCACTTGCTTGCCAGCGGGTTTCAGATTGTGTTACATGACAATCTGCATCCTCTTTGGGCTTCCCTCTGAATTTGGCGGATTTGATCTGCAGATATTCTTACAGGTCTTTTCCTGCTAGATCCTCTCAATGGGTCAAATTGGAGTCGCCTTCTACTTCGTGCAGGTCCTCCTATCAAGAGTAGTGCCCCCACAAGTTGCCTCACTGCCCTATCCTCTGTTGCTCCAGAACCCTCCTCCCTAGAATTCACCAGCCGTTCTTGAGGTGGTAGATCAGTTTCTTCATCTACAATCACATCCTCATAGTGAAATGGATCTATATTGCCTGTTCTGGCTTGAGCCCGTGTGTAATATATACGAGAGTGTCTTCTACCTCGCTCGGACATGCATTATCACCAGAATCAGATTCATGAACAGAAGAATAATACCTGATAACTGTATACGTCCTCAGCCATGAGAGCTGAACCCGTAGGATCGCCAAATGTGTTATGGTTCATCAACACAGGAAATGCATAGTGCATCACAATTCTTTTAGCATCTCATAACTCGGAAATAATACACAGAAGTACTAACATCATACTGAAGGTAAGAGATAGAAGGAATTGATAACTCAGAATTAAGATAACAAGAGTGATTCATTGATCAAGAAGAGCTACAACATCTCTGAATACAACGGCGCCATCAAAACTCCCAGAATCGACTTATAACCATCATACAAAACAGACTGGTAATAACAACCTCAGTCTTAATATATCATAACTTTGAAATATCCGATTTAAACAACATCCGACTAACTATGATCCGACTAACTATATCCGATGAAGCACTTCCGACTAACTACTAAATTGGTACTCTGATATGCCCGTCAAAACACACACACACACACACACACACACACACATTACCTGAAGAATCTTGTGCCAATCATGGGATTTGCGCCCATACAATTGTGTGGATCCTCCTTTATTAGTTTTAGTGAAGGCACCCTTGAGAAAATGCATATAACCTGTTGGAGTATGGATGGATGCAATGAATTGTTTCATACGCTCTTGATCCACCCTTGATAGAATCCAAGGTGCCTTTGGAAGAACCATCTTCCCCCGAGGCCCCATGCGAGGTGTGGCAGAAGGAGGGAGCCTCCTTATGGACCTCATGTCCTCTCTAGTCCCCAATGAATCTTTCTTGCCTACTATGTGATCCCATATAGCCTGCCCAACATTTTTGAACACATGCATTGGATCCAATAGGTGTTGGATTTTCAATGAAGCCCAATAGGGTAGTAATAAGAAAATAGAGTACCTAGACATACCCCTAGGTGGATCATTGGGAGGAGGCAATGTGTTGTGATGCTCGTTCCAATGTCTTTCCCAATCGGCCATGGTCCAATGGAGTGGCTCCATCCCATTGCACGGTGGAGCATAAGATTGATGTGTGGGCGGCAAGAAGCTATGGTTATTGGGGTAGATCACCTTACCAAGTAGAGCGGGTCTCTCTGTCACGAGTGAGGGTCCACAAGTTTGGCATGCCCTATGTCCAGATGTCGATAGTCCTACAAAAACAAAAGACATAACCGCATATAAGTGACCAATGCAAAGACATTAAAGAGCGTCACAAAGTATAAGCTTACTAGAAATCTCTCCAAGCCCGGGGTAATCATGCATGGTCCACATGAGAATGCACGTGATCATTGTGCGACGATCACAAAGTGGTCTTGATACATCAAAAACATATATGCCATTCCATAGCTCTTGAAGCTCTTTAATCAAAGGTGCTAAATATACATCCATGTTCTTCACCTTGTGTTTTCGTGGGACTAGAAGAGAGAGCAAAGTGTTCCCCTTCTTGGTTGACTCCCATGGTGGAATGTTGTAGTTCACAACAACCACTGGCCAAGTACTCCATGAGGTAGAACGATGCCCAAATGGGTTTACCCCAAGACCAAGACTCAAGTGACGAGGCTCTTCTCTAAACTCCGGCCATGTCTGCTCAATGTGTTTCCATGTCGGCGAGTCAGCCGCGGGCACTCTCATAACCCCATCAGTGGAGCAATTAGTCATATGCCATGTAAGAATCTCGCTTGTTCCTTTGGTGCTAAACATGTACTTGATGCGGGGAATGAGGGGGAAATGATGAAGAACCTTGCGAGGTATTGTGGTTCCTTACATTCCCTCTTTGTACCTTGAATATTCTCCACACTCGGGGCAAGTATCGAGCCATGCATGTTCATTGCGGAATAGCACGCAATCATTGACACATGCATGTATGCGATCATAGTCCATCACCATCTGTCGTGCCTTCCTTCGATTTTCTGGAAGATGATTGCCTTTAGGCATCATCTTGCTAAATAGCCTATGACATAATTAAATAACACTCGTTATTGCATATAACCATGAAAAAAACTCACAACTAACACTTATTACACTTAAACGTACCTCAATAGTGCATCGACCCCTGCATTGCTCCATCCAAACATTGCTTGAATATTCAAGATCTTAAGAGATGCTCGTAATATGGAGTAGGAGCATCCCTCATAAAGAGCGGTGTGTGCTGCCTCTAGCAATGAATCTTTGGTTTTTTGGGCGGCTTCTTCACATGCACACTTAAGCTCACACTCATTTGCCGCCTCACGTGCAAGAAGATCCTCAACCATATTGTGCAAATGATCTTCCTCCACCTCCATGTGGGGCGGGGTGGTGGGGAGATCTCCATATGTGGTGGATGTAGGATGCGCATGCGCTCGTGTGGACCCACCCACATCCGACGGCGGATGTGACCCCCCTCCCATGACTGCTTCCTGGCGCAATCGCTCTTTTGTCCTCCTCCCGCCTCCGCCCCCCGATCACACTCCAATGGGGAGCGACATCAATGGATGCCAAAAACCTCGGATCGCTAGTTTCCATTCGAACACGTTTTCTCGGATTGTCCCATAGTCCATAATCATCCACGTGAGCCAAGCATATATGCCGAAGCCGTGCAATCGCACGGTTACATTGCGTACATGGATATGGTAATCGCTCGCTCAACCATCGAGTTCGTTCCGCACCAACCGGCAGACCCACGTCATCCCAATGGACCTGCACACACGACCACACATTAAATAAGAAAAAAATAAATAATAAAAAGAAGAATCAAGAATGTTGGTACTAACATGACTGACACTCATTAAAGATAGAGCGGAGGTGGGTACAAGAGGTCATGCAGTCGGCGTAACACATGCAGTCTCATCAAAGATTTTCACGGTAATACACGAGGTAAAACAGGCGGGAAAAGGCGCGGTAATACACGCGGTAAAATACCCCAAAAAAAAAATTATATAAAGGGGGCACCTGCATGCCCCCGCAAAATTGAATGTCAAAAATTCAAAAACGAGCTCCTCTTTTGCGCGGGCCTGTTTCCCTCTCCATCTCCAAGCTCTCTCTCCTTCTCCCTCTCCATCTTCAAACTCTATTACTCTCTTCATCTCCATCCCCACCATATCCAAGCGATCGACGTCACGATTGTAAGTGCTCGAACTCTCTCTCTTTCTTCTCATTCTTCTACACACACACATGCACTAACATGCACACACATTGTACACACACGCACTATTTTGTGCACAATCACACACTAATGCTTGCATTAGTGCGTGCATGCATTATACACACACTAATGCCCGCATTAGTGCGTGCATGCATTACAAGCACACACTAATGCTTGAATTAGGGCGTGCTTGTGCATGAATTAGTGTGTCACAATCCACCTTCGGCTTTCGATGGTTCTGAGATGCAGTACACGACCCCGACCTCGAGAGGGCATACCGCGCACAGGAAGAGTGGCTATCCTCGTAGCAGAGTCTTTGTGGGCGGTACACACCAGCACAGTTGGCTGCCTATGGGCTCTCACCGCTTGCGACACCGGGCACTGGCACTCCGATCGTGCAGATTGTGCCTCCCAGTGAGCCTCCCTCCACCTTACCCTCAACTTTCCCGTCACCCGCAGCTCCCTCCACCTTACATTCGCAACGATCCACGCCCGCACCGTCAAGTTATGCGTCGCCTACACCACCCAAGGGTTCGGGTTCGGGCTAGCGCTCTTTGGGTGGCCATATCTCTTCCCGTAGTGGTGGCTCACTCTCTCGTCGAGGTAGTGGCTCGTGCTGCTTTGGTGGTGGAGGGGGCAGTGCTACAGATTCACCTCCTCTTACACCCCGACCTCCTCGCTCACCCCTTGGAGCTTCACATGAGGATGAAGACCGCGATGCGCCCGCCCCGGACGCTCGTGGCTACTACAATTATATACATCGAGGGGGGGAGGTGGATCTAGGTTCCTTTTTGGGGAGGAAATTTCGAGGGCACCTTAACCAGCTGATCCACTCGACATACCAAGATTGCTTTAAATATTTCAAAGATGAGGACCGAGCCGACTTGACGTACATTCACACGACATTGCTCATGCGGTTCCCTAATCCGGAAGTGGAAGAATTCTCCAGGCAGTGGCTCGAGGAGTACGTCAAGAATTTATTGAAAAATAAGAATTCCAGTGTGCGGAGGGTGGCAAAGCGAACATTTGAATTTGAGGGTCACAACTATCGCCGTGGAAATCTTCACGACGAGGAGTGGGAGAAAGCCCAGGGTGATATGGAGGGCGAGAGAGCGGCAGGTTCTAGGGCGCACACTCGGAAGGTGGAGGCGAGGACGCAGCAAATGCCCATGCATTATGGATCGGGCGGAAAAGCAGCATGGAAAGATAAATTTGTGAGTGCGCGTATTTTCATTTGACTTGTCAATTTAATTTGTGGTAATAAGGTTAGGTTTGTGATAATTTTTAATTGATATACAACAAAATATTACTATGACCCGCCCAAGTCGAGAGATCTAGAGATACAGAGAGAGCCACTCTGAATATCAGACATGGTGCTGGCTGTATGAAAACAACAAAATCAATCGCGAAGAATTTGAAAATGCATGTCGTACACTACAGCTTGTAAGTGTGTTTTTTTAAAAAAAATGAGTGCATGCAGAATTATGTATCCATTTGTATTAATTAAAGGTTTTTTTGTTTTTTTCTTTTCCAGAGTCAAGGAGTCCCTTAAGAGGTCCCAGGATCCGAGTAGCTCAATCCTCCAAGAGTTTTTGGGCCCGTCTTCTTTTGGCCACAGTTGTATAGCCCTCATGTATCGCCTATTTGGGCAATTTTGTAATATCCAATATAATTAAACACTTGATTTTGGCCCAAAGTCTTCTTTTGGCCACAGTTGTATAGACGCCATGCATCGCTTATTTGGGAAATTTTGTAATATCCAATATAATAAAACACTTGATTTTGGCCCAAAGTCTTCTTTTGGCCACAGTTGTATAGCCGCCATGTATCGCTTATTTGGGCAATTTTGTAATGAACAGTTTCTCCAATATAATTAAACATTGTTGTTTTTTTATTTATTAAATGTATAGGAAAAAAAAGGCAAATGACCATTTGGATGGGTCCTACCAAGGACCATCCAAATGGTCATCTGCGTTTTTTTAAAATACTCGCATGCACGATAATGGTAGCGGTAATACTGGCGGTAAGTCACGCGAAAATAAGCGCGGAAATATAGCCGGGCCGATTACCGCATGCATTGTTGAAGGACCATTACCGCGAGTATTGACTCGAGCATTACCACCCCCGAGATTTTTTGACTTCAACTTTTTCTTTGTTTTTGTGCGTCTATCTGAGCGGTAATGTGCTCCAAATGTCATAGTGTCTGTGTTGTGTACAGTGGACCTGTATGTGTAGTAGAGTATTGAGGTGTGGATATATTGAGTAATGAATATGGATCTATTATTTTCAGAGACAGAAGTTATAGCCTCCTCCCAAAATCAACCGCTTTGTTCACTCCAAGGATGTGGAGGTACCATTAAAGGCATTCTACACGACAAAGGAGGATTTTCACAGGGAATATGGGTTAAGTCTTGAGGGGGAAGATGTTAGGAAGTTGACAAATGCAGATGTGTCCATATCCTACTGGATGAAAGTTTTCACGTGTCTTCCAGTGAAGGAGAAAAAAGTGCCGATAAAAACAGCAAGGCCGGATCACTACAAGGCACTCTACGAGCTCTACAAGCAGGTGTATCAATCCAAACCACCAAACTATCTACTGTTGGGAGTCAAGTTTGCACAAGGATATGTTTATTTTGTATGCACATGTTCAATAAAGTGGGTTGAGTTTGCATATGAGGTGGTGAAGAATGTGACCAATGAAGGTCACTTAGATAAGAAAAGAGAACAATGGAAGTTAGAGACTTCCCAAGTATGCACAGGAACCCTAAGTGGTTCTGCCATCTTGTTAGTAAATACCCCATCCGAAAGTACACAAGCCAGAAGTGGGATTTTTGCGACTACTCAGTCTGCGTTTAGTGTTGAAGTATCCACTTCCTTGCAAGAACTACTTGTTGAGATTAGAAAATCTCATGACAGTGTATTAGCCGAGTGTCAGAAGGCTAAGGATTCTGTGGTCAAATCTGTTGATGTGCACCATTGCGAGGGTTCCCTTGACACCATCTGACGCGGCACTTCCTTGACGATGTGAGGCTTGCTTGACAGCCTCCAAGAAAAATTTGACCAAGCAAAAGCCACCCTACAGAGCCAGCAGGCACAGGTATGCTTTTAACTCCATCTAATTTTAGTATAATATCTGCAAAGTACTGGTTTGGATTTACAATATACTATAGTCTATATATTGTTGTGAAATGATTACACAATAATACCTATAAAGTAGATTGATTACTATAAATAATGGTAACATACCTGCAAAGTAACAGTTGTAATACCGGTATTCGTATTCTATTGGTGAACATGTTACTATAAGTTCTATCAATGATCACAATAACGGTATGAAAGCAACATAATACAAGTATACCAACAAAATAATATCGATATAGTAACAAAACAAAACAGTAGTTTAACACTAAAGTAACGGTATGATTATAATAACCATATTGTACTGAAACTCTAATATTGAAAATGGTATTATAAGTTTTACAATACCGGTATTATGGCTCTATCATACCGGGATGGGTAGAATGTGGTACCACAAAACCGAATAATAAAAAAACATAATAGTATGACAATACCGGTAGGATGTTATCATACCGGTAGAATTATATCCTACCGGTATGATTACATCCTACCTGTATGATTATATCCTATCGGTATAATGTTATCCTACTAGTATGATGTTACCGAATGTTATCCTACCGGTATGATGTTATACTATCCAGTATAATAACATCATACAGATGGGATAACATCATACCGGCAGGATGTAATCATACCGGTATGATAACATTATTATAGCGATCTTCGAGCATTCATATCGATTTTATACATGTTTGACATTGTGTGATAACAGAGGTCTCTGGCCTACAAGAAGAATTATCCAAATGCTTGGAGCGTGAGGAAACCTTTGGTCTCTATGTCACGTTTGTGACAGACATGATTAGTCAACCAATGCTATTTGAAACCATAGTCTTGCCTGCACAAGTTTCAGCTCCTGGACATAGTGTTGTTCTCATTGATGTGTGCAATGCTTGTGGTGTAAAAATTCATGATCACAATCGCTCAAGCCATGTTGTTCTATTTCCTTGTTTACATGCACACCATGCATTCTGCTATGCTCATTTGGCTGAGAAAGGAAAGTGCCTGCTTAAGGATTCCCCCAGAGTTATTTTTGCAGAAGACCAATCCCTTCTAAAGAAGAAGCCAGTTGAACCATGCCCAATAACAAGTGAGAAAATTGTTTCAACAGGTAAGAAACACATCATTGTTTTAATCAGGTGGTTGATTTTGGTCTTCTCTGATGTTGTTTCAGAGTCAAGCTGCTTTAGAACTACTGCCGGTAAAGACACAAGGAACGATGCAGTGACGCCTGCATAGAAGACACCTGTGGAGGTTTTGCTTGATGAAAGTGTCCTTGGTAATGCTGAGAAACCTGTTTCGGAAACAATAGAATAAGAACAAAACTTTGAAGCCTGAAATGGAGCGAAAAAGCAAGGAAGAGGAAGAGACCAAGGGGCAGCCAGAAGAGGAGATGAACATAGAAGACACTAAGGAGATGCAGAATACCGGCACAAGTTCTGACCCTAAACTCAGAGCCTGCAAAAGATTATAGTTTGCCCCCCCTATGTTTCTTTTTATGTAACCACTTGTGAAATTAATACAACTTTCTTTCCCATTCAACATCTCTTTCATCTTGTGCCTAATTTTTGAACATTGTGTATTTTTATTGTATGATTTCAATTGCATATTTAAATTTGAGTCTTGTGTAATTTTGCGTCTACAGATATGTTTTCAATTGAAGAATGGCGCCTTGCAGATAGGTTCAGGGTTGACAAGCAAAATTGCAGGGCTGACATTCGTGCAATATGGAATTGGGTGTTGTCTCCTCCAGTGCTCGTGTTTCCTCTATTGTATAGACTGTGTAAAAGAATCCCACTGATATGGCCAAGGCCACCACCTACATTGAGCGTCCAGCGTAGGGTTCTCATTTTGGACCTTAATGGCTTACTGCTCAAGGAATTTGATGAAAAATATGGTGAAGAGTTGCCCTACTGGCCAGAAATGCGGTATGTTGTTGAAGGGGATACACAGTTTTGGGTAAGGCCCGATGCACAAGTGTTTCTAAATTTTTGTTTCAGATGGTTTGAAGTGTGGATATGGAGTTTCTCTGACTCTTGAGAAGCTCAAACACACGCTAGCGACAGTGTTCCCAGACCACCACAAAAGATTCAATACAATGGTAAGTCAGGCGCAGTGCACAAAGGCCCCTTTTAAAATGGGCATGACAGATAAACCGGTGTTCCAGAAGAATCTCAAAACTTTCCCTCACCCACCACCTGACACACTTATCCTTGATGATTCTGGATATAAGCTAATGTTTAATCCATTGGGGTCATTTCTTGTTTTTCCCAAGCTAGAAAAGCAGTCTAAAGAAGTGCACGCATGTTTTCTGTCAACCACCACTGTCATAAACTGGCTGGAACACTAGTTGATCTCTAAGGACAGAATTGAGTATACAAAGAGGACTGTAATTTGTGAAGACGGACAACCTGACGACAGCTTTTTGCGTCATTTTTATTGGAAATGGCGGATTGACTTTTTCCAGAAGAAAGGAACATATTTTTTTTATAAATTAAAAGATTCATAAAGTCTGTGAAGTGGGCGACTTTTGTCGATGTATTTTTTTGTCGATGGATGTAAATGGATAATTACTCAGCCTTCTTGTCAATCAATGTAACAAAATTCATGTATAATACATTTACAACCAAGTTGCACCCGGAAATACACTGTATTCTATATTTGAAGTATCTTGGAAATAAAAGGAGAGAGGGAGAGGGACAAAGAGAGAGAGAGAGAGAGAGAGAGAGAGAGAGAGAGAGAGAGAGAGAGGGACTTGTATGATACCGGTATGATACTGAGAAGTGACTGGTATGATACCGGTATGATACTGAGAAGTGACCAAGAGAGAGAGAGAGAGAGAGAGAGAGAGAGAGAGAGAGAGAGAGAGAGAGAGAGAGAGAGAGAGAGAGAGAGAGAGAGAGAGAGAGAGAGAGAGGGACTTGTATGATACCGGTATGATACTGAGAAGTGACTTGTTTCAAACACAGTTCAGTTTACAGTTAAAGGCAAAGTCAGAGAAAGGGATTCTGCCATCATGTTTGTACTTATAGTGTAATCTCCAACTTGTATGATACCATTACAAAACCATTAAATTTCCACCTTTATAGAACCAGTTTATTTAAAACTAAGGACATGTAGTGATTCAAAGGGATAAACAAAGACATTTTTATATTTAAAAAAGGAAGTCTGGACAAAAAATTTAAACAAACTAATTGCTACAGCTCAAAATGCATACTATTGTAGATAGACTCACTGACATCAAGTGATATTGTATATAGTTTTGAGTTGTTGGGATGGGGTATCATGGGGATTTTGATTGCCTGAATAAGATGTGAATATATGAATACCTATGGCTTTTTGTCCAAAAGCTCGTAGGTCTGCTCATTTATCATACAATAGTAAAACCCTTTGATATCATAGGATCCTCGCCCAATGATATTGCCCCAGTCATCTTCAACATCTAAATGAAACTCCTCAATAGCTGCAGTGCATTTCACTATATAGAAATCCACTTTTTCTTCATTGTCATTTGGTGCGGAAACAACAAAATTATCACCAACAATAAGATCTTGACTCAGGGTGTCATAGTGTCCTTCATACACTGCATCCTCATTTATTTTGTCGTCATTGTCTTCCCCTTCTTCTGTAGGCTCCAAAATAAGGTAGGTCCAGAAAAGAACGTGTGACTCTCTCACACATCTCCTCCACTTTTCGTGTTTACATGCACTACAGAAACAAGACAGTGAACGTGTTCTCAAAGCAGTTGTATCTTGCTCTGAATATGCAGAAATAGAGTGCATTGTGCGGGTATTTTTTACAGCCTTCACATCCCAATTTTTTCCCCTTTCGACATCCCCCAATTCAATCACCCAAAAAATCCTACTTACATAACGAGTGTGGGATGCATAGGTGGTTGTAGCACCATCTGACAAGGTCCGTCTCAATAATGCCACAACATCTGCAACACGTCTATCTTTGGGCAGTTTGGCTGCAATTGGTATTGAGTTAAAGACCTTTTTATCACTGCTCCCGCACCGTCGTGTTCTCCCTTACCATGGCCGGATCCAAAAAAGTTCCAAGACATTTTCCATCCCGTAAAAGCACTGTATCTACATTTTATTCAATAGATAGAAGAAGATTAATATACTCTTGGCACGATAAAATTACCAAAAAAAACACGTATTATAATATTACCGATGTTAGACAAGCATTTTATTACAACTTTAATGCAAATATTATAGGTCTCTATATTGAAACCACCTTCAGATTATGTTTGTTAGAACATGGTATACCTGGCAAGGAAATAGAATGGTCTTCTTGCTTTGAATTGTGAAGCTACTCCATCAGACCATACCCAATGACGCCTTATGTTTAGTACAAGTTTCTTTAGCCATTCTGCATGTTTCAGAAAATAGTGTTGAACAAAATGTGTGTCATGTTGCTTGTCATTTGAAATGAAGAAGTGAATTGTCTAGTGGATGTCACCTACATAATATAAAAATCATAAATTATTGAAGGCTTAATACAAAATAAATAATACTGATCTAGGGTGATGACGTTACCTGCAATTCGAAAATATATGTGCACAAAAATAGCTACTTGATTTGAATACCAGTGCATGGACTGAATCTCATTTTGTTCTTTGAAAGTATAATTTTCAGCAAAGTCAAAGTCAACAAAAAACACAAAAACATCTTCTAGAAAGCTTTGTATACATTCCTTATATTGTTCTGCTTTCCATCTATACACAAAATTATGCATTATGTATTTCTTAAGATGGTCTTTGAACATGACTGAGAGATCTTGGCATGATATTTCCTTATGCAACAAGACTTTCCTTTTCTTCTTCTGATCGTCACGCGCACTTCCTACTTCTAGGTCCTCAAAAATCTTCACCACAATCTTTTTAGCAATAAATGCAGTCTCCACAACACAAAAATCTAACTTATCCGGGCCACACCTTTAACATTGACCACTCAACCAGGCAAGGGCATGGAAGGTGGACGTATCTGATTTTGGACACAGTATAGAGTCCAATAAGGCTATTACACTCTTGATAGGTTTTTTTGGTGCCTTGCATCCACCATTGTCTTTGCATATGTTGCATTGACATTGGCAAGATTCTCCATGCAGACCGAATACAGAACTTTGCATGTGATTCATGGCATCCTTTAGGAATGACATTTGAACATGTGAAATGCAGTAGCAAGTATATCGGTCTCTCAATTTCCGCACAAAATATGGCTTCATGTACTCAAATGCATGCTACCTTATGAAAATTTCAAGGTATTGTTCTTTGAAGTTGAGAAAGAGCTCCACCTACAATGAAAAACATATATGGTTAAAGAACACTGAAGAAAACTGCAAGTTTTTATTACCTTTGAAGAAAACTGTTACATTACTATAAACCAGTATTTTTATTTCAAACCAATATGTTTTTTCACTTAACTGGTTAGGCAAACCAGTACATATGAACACATGTCCTTGGTACGTACCAGTGGTATATAAGTGTCAACCAGTTCAAATGTTCTTACTGCTGATGTAAACCAGTCTTTTCATTTAAAACCGGTATGTTATTTACCTAACCAGTACACGTGAGCACTTAACCACGATGTATACCAGTGAGAAATTAGTGTTAAAATAAGTTTACTGGATATGTAAACCAGTATTTTCCTTTCAAACCGATACGTTTTTTACCTATTGACATGACAAACAGTACATGTGAACACTCGACCAGTACATGTGAACACTTAACCACGATGTATACCAGTGAGAAATAAGTGTTAAAAGTTTTTCAGTGGTTGGTTATGTAAACGAGTTTTTAACCTAACTGGTATGAAAAACAGTACATGTGAACACTCGACCAAGATGTTTACTGGCATAAAATGTGTAAACGGTTTTAAATCTATTTACTGGTTATGTAAACCGGTATTGTAATATCAAACCGCTATAAGTTTTTATATAAATGGTTATGTTAAGCTGTAAACTATTGTGAAAATGTGTTAACTAGTTGAAATTAATTTACTCGTTATATAACTGGTCTTTTCATTTCAAACCGGTATTAGTAAGTGCGTAATTGGTTGGGTTAACTAGTACATCTTTCACATACCACATATATACACTTGACCAAGTTCTATACTAGTGGAAAAAAAGTGTTAACCAACTAAAATTAATCTACTGGCTATGTAAACCAATTTTTTCATTTAAAATCGGTATTAGTTATTACATAATTGGTTAGGTTAACTAGTCCATCTTTCACATACCATATCAAGAGTTGTTTAAGATGCTTATCTTGGTCATGGAAACCCATATCCGATATTTATCTACTTTTAACTAGGACCGAATACATATTCAATATTTCCATTCATAGTTTTTTCATGTGGCAACCATAATGCATACGCATACGAGTATGAAATTATGGTTCAAGTATGGTAAAACTGCAACCATACTTTCATTCTTGACCTCAACCCCTTGGGTATTAGTAAATGCAAACTGCATTCGCTCAACCCTTCCGATCTGTTGCATCGATTTCCACACTGCAGATGTTCAAGACCCATTGCATACAGAGAACCTAGTGCAAACCTGTAAACTATATTTGTTCAGCCAGTTGCGTACAGAGAACCTAGCACAAACCTGCAAACTGATTTTGGTACTAGTGCTGACTCGAAGCTGTCAATATTGGGGAGCAACTACCATGTGGAAGAGATGAGGCAAGGCTGCGAAGCAAGGAAGGGCATACTATGAACGCTATGCAAGCAGGAGCAGACTCGAAGAGTAAAATCGCTAGTAAATTTGGGGTTTTTAATTTTAGTCCCGTTTGTTGAAAGTATGCGTCTGCAAATGTATGTTTCAACAAACATACGCGTATGATAAAAACGTATGTTTCAACAAACATATGCGTATGATAAAAAGCATATTGCCATCACCTGCTACCCTCAACCGATTCTTTGCAGCTATGACGTTCCTCTTGTGCAAATTTAGCAATTTAGATGTAGCTGAAACATTCACTTTTGAGGTAGATATACACTCAAAATTGATAAGCATTGTGGTGATGAACCTTTTAAGAAAGAGCTCATGTCCGCTCTTGGGTACTTTGATTGCATCTATTGTGTTGCGTATATCTTCAACGAAGGTTGTTTGTGACTTGGGCATTTCAAGGTCTCCAAGAGAAGGATGATTGATAAACTTGCACAAAATATCTGAGCGTGATGCAACATCGAGGGTCTTTGTACGCCAATAGAAGAGCAACAAGGTCATTGCAAAGTCTTTGACACTTTGCATCATCAGTACCATTTTGATCATTATCTTCCTCACGTGCTACCTGCTCAAGCTTATTCTTAGCACGCTGCTCCCTCTTTCTCCTAGCATGATATTCCTTGACCGCATCAACAGCATACCTAGCACACAATTCACAGTGAGGCTGAGAGCAATGTGATATTCTTGCTCCATGCTAGAGAGGGAGAGATTGAGCGAGTTGATAGGCCTACAAAGAGAAAGAGCAGTATATGACAACAATAAATGTGTGATAGGGCTACAAAGTAAAACAGCAATCTGTGCTCCTACACAGAGAGTTAGAGAGAGACAGGAAAACGAGAGAGTGGGAAGACAAAGAGCTGGCTGGCGTGCATAGTTAAGAGCTACACAGCTTCTCTATTTGAAAGAGAGGTGTGGAAATAGTAATGGTGTAAAGAGCTGGCTGACATGCATAGTTAACACTAGAATGGTAACCTAACACAACATAAAAGTGTTCTTTCAGGGTTTCGGAAAAATTTCCAAAACTATATTAGATCCACTCATTTTGAAAAATCCTTTCATGAGCTAATAGTTCAATAACTACTACATATGGAAAAAATGAGAAACTTGTAATTTTTCTCATCCCTTGGTCACTACAAGCCTCCAATGTTGATGGACCATTGCATTTTTCCCAAAACAGCAATTTCTTACCGTTGATTGCATATAAATAAGAGTGGGGATTTTTGTAGGACATGAGATAAAATGCCCCGTTAACTTCAATGGGTTGGTGACCAAAACATATGGTTGCTTTTATGTCACTTATTTTTTTTTGGGCAAAAACAAAAGGTACAAAAAAGTTGCATTTTTGCCATTCTGCGGACCTATAATCAAAGTCTCTATAGTCACGCTCAATACAGATACTATATACATGTTTTCTTAGTTCCCTTTGGGACTTTGGATTCAAAAGGATCCATGGAGCATGTAAAAAGGATAATGGATCTCTTACAATTGGAACCTTGGGGGCAATGATAAAGTTCTAAATACAGCAAACATGATCATGAAAAACTGGGTTTAGCATTATGACCTCTAGAAACCCATAGAAACTACTCAATATCTAGCCAAGTTTGTAGTCTATGATTAGATATGGTTACTACCTACAAAATACACACAATTGGCCTAAGAAACTATCAATATTGAGAAATTTATACTTGCTACTCTAAAATGTATCGTATTCGTCAGCAACAATCAAAAAACTCAACCATCATCATATACTATGCTATATAGCATATTAGGTCCCCCAAAACTCAAGAAAGATTAGCTTTATGTTATATATTACACTTACACAATCAAAATTGAATTTGTATATCAAGAAATCCCCCAAAAAAATCATAAAAGTGCTAATTTTGGCCAAAAACAGGATTATGCAATTCTTGTAAATTGGTCATAACTTTCAATTTTAACACTTAGCTCTCCCTACAAGCATCAAAAAATGTTGAGAACTATGAAGGCCTAACCTCTAGCCATCTAAAACTCACAAACATGAAGTTTAGAGTGATATAGTTGCCAAAAATTGAAAAAAAGCCAAAAACAGGACCCGTTTTTTCACACAGTTTAGGTTCAAAAATGTTGTGTAAGAGTAAGGTTAATGGTGAGATCGATACTCCAAAAAAAATGCTAGTTTTTTTCAGCTCATAAGGCAAATTTGTGGATATATAGCACCTAAAAATCCATTCTCATACTCTTCAAATAATTCAAGCAAAATGGTCACTTAACAGGACACAAAAGTGTCCAAGGACATAAAAGTGTACTGTTACCATTCTAGTGTTAAGAGGTACAAAACCGTCTTCTATATTTAACAAAAATCTATGGAAATTCTATATTTAATTAAAAATTTGTTCAAAATAATATATTGAATTGAACTAATATAGATGGTTTTATGTACCGGTTATAAAACCTCTATCCGGGACAAGGTTTTTGGTCCACCTATTCAGGCATATATGGGATACTAGAATATGTAGTATGTGGAAGGAAATAGGCATAATAAATGTTGCTTAATTTTATGATTTTTTCTTTCAGTATGTGATACTCCTGGCACATAATACTAACCAATATTTTGACAAGTATGGTTTTGGATTCTTATCTTTGCAAACTGAGTAAAATTTCTTTCTAACAAAAAGGTATTATGGTATGTAATGTATATTGATGTATTGTTATTTACTACAATTGAGAGGTGGAAAAAGTAGGTTCGAGCTATGGGCTATACAAACATATATCACATTTATGTATATTTTATTATTCAATTTCTCTTTATGAGCTATATAGCCATTTATGTTCGGCTGGCCAATTTATATTCATTTTGAGAATTCAAAAAATCTATAAATAAATACGTGCTAGAGGAAAATGCTCACTCTTGCACGGGGGAGATTGCACCCAGTGCCTATGTTTATTCTTCTCTCTTATCCTCTCTTCTCTCTTTCCATGTTAGTGTAGCACCTAGACATTAGTGCTTGCTTGGGGATTTGTGCACATTATTACAATTCAACAATATGAATTTTGTGAGTTTCAAGTTTTAGTGTTGAGGCTGTAAAGTATGCGTTTATCCTTGCTAAGTCTATCCCTAGCCATCTTCTGACAATAGGATGTTGCGTGCATCCATCCCTATGGTAGTGTTTAACTGCATTTAGTTCTAGCCTTAAATAAAGTTTTAGCCATCTCTTTGTACTGATGTTTAGAGGATGCTTTGTTGGCTAGTTCCTTCTCCAGAATCTTAGAAGCTCTGCTTCCTTGGTGGGATGGCATAAAACAACACTATAAAATCTTGAACAAACTGCAAAAAATTAGCACCATTTGATTTTCTTGCTACATCATCTTCCTTGTGATGCAAACAAGATTAAACAAGCCTTTCAAGCTCTTCTCTTGTTCTCTTAATGTCATTCGCGTCTTTTTGCTAGTGGCATTGCTTTCCAATAGAGCCCTGATCTAGTACTCCTCTAGCACTTTGCCTCTGGATCGATGTTTCTTTGGTTTGAACTCGAATTTATTTCATACACTGGTTCAGTGGATACGTTATTTAGGAGCGGGTTTACAGCCACATCATTAGTGGTGATAAAACACTCTAGGACTCTCTCTAATACATCTATGGAGCTTGGGTTTTGAGACAATTTTCATACTGACTTTGATTTTAATAACTCATGGATTTATAGTCCAGTACCATCCACTTGGCCCGCACATATAGTATTTGAAATCTCTCCAGATCTGAGTAAATTCTCTTATCATGTAGGAACTGTAGAATCTAGAGGTTCCTTTGCTTTCTCAATTGTTTTTCATAGTAGGTGAATAGACCGTGTATGGTAAGACGTAGAATCAGATTCTATAGCAACATTCTTGCCCTTAGCATCTATCTACGGACTGAGCCTTTTGTTGCTCAGTCTATTATTGATTGGCAGATGGGTCCTACTTCTTGGAATTACTGCCTAGAGGTGGCTCTTAATTTTTATTATGCCCATCTCTTGCCTAGTCCAAACCCTAGCTTCTAGTAGGTAGTGAGCCTCTTAAAGTTGATCCTAGGGCATCATCATCATCATCATCGTTACGCTGATATTGGCTTCTCGCTTCATCTTCTTAATCATCATCGTCCTTATCACAATCTTCATATTTATTTTTTTGGTTACCTAAGTACTCAGATAGGGCTTCATTGACTGGTGTTGTTGTATATTCAATAGCGTTATCTTGCATGTCAAACTCTATTGTCTCTATGACTAATGATTCAAGTTTAGAGTTAGGTTGCCATATATGTACTATTTGCACCAAAGAATGATAGATGTATTTTTGGAAAATAGTTTCTTTTAGCACATGATGCTTCTAGTGGAGTCTCCTCTAATCTTTGTTCTTCACATTCAACATTGATTTTGTAGTGTTCAGCCCCTTCTTGAGAATATTTTTCACTTCATCTATGACCATATTCTCATTGGTCAACTTATCGATCTTGTTCTCAAGGGTGGCTACCTCTCGACTATGTTGTAGAGCTCTCTTCGAGCTGATAATGCAATATTTACTTGATCAAGTCAGCTTGTCCTTACTTGAGCGTTTTGAGCTCCCCTTTATTATTTTCCAGTATTGTTTTTAGGTTCTTCACATCTGTGCTAGACATGGATGTCTGAGCTTCCATCATCTAGCCTATAGAATTGACGATGGTATTCGAGCTAGACTAGATGGATGCAACACATGATTGTGTAATGGTTTTAGGATCAATTTTATGTCCCATAAACTATCATAAGGAATGCATATGGCAGTGTAGCTCTATCAAGCTTCTTCATAACCAATCTTTCCTTTAGTGGTTCCTTCTAGAGGAGTTGGAGCCTGTCCAATTTGACATTGGCATTTAATTGGTCCTTGAAGCTGGTTCTAAAACATTGCTTGATGTGTAAATCTTCTCAATATCCCAATAGAGAAATTGTCAGTTGTCCCAAGCCTTGAAGAGGTTTCTAATCCTTTGAAATCAGCTACTCTACACTCTTATAAAAACATTGACTTATACTAGTTATGCACTCTAGGTCCTATATTCTAGCAAGTAACATGGTAAAGAGCTTTGCAAACAAGTACGTCAGGTTCCTCTTCAAGATGATTTCTTTTGCAATGAGTATGTATACAAATTGCATTCCAATGCGGCTATTGGAATCCCCTATGCACCATCCTTCTATTTGTCCTTTGCTTGCAGGTCTTCTTTTAATGCATCAATAGTGGCTTGTACGATTTTGGATGCATCTAGAATCTTAAAAATGTGGGAAAGTTCCTCAGTTGTCAACTCCAATGAGACCACATTGACTACTAATTTTCCCTTGTCTACTTGAAAAGTGCTAAGGACCTATTGGGTGATTAGTGCATCAAAGGGTATTTTGTAGCCTCCACTACCACCTATAAACATCGTAGCTTAAGAAGATTCTAAAAACGCTCTTAAAAAACATAGTTGCCAATCTTGTTGTGTGCAAGAACTCCTACTGTCTCAGCTACTAAATCCATCAATGATTTGGTTTTCACTGACATCTCATTCATTGTATCTTTCATTTTCCCCAAAAACTTCTTCTTGCCCATGCACAAATCAGGTGAACAATCCTATGTAGAGGTGGAGTACTCACTTGTAGTGGTGTGAATGATTTGAAGAAGGAAAATCGATGGTGTTTCAGGTAATGTTTCTGCAATTGGTGATGAAGAAAGTGTAGTAGGTGAAGAGGCTTTTTGCTATGAGCATGAAGAGAACTTTACAGGTTGAGGTGCAAGTGGCACATGAGGGTGTGATTAAAGTGAGGATGGCACACTCTTTGCATAGCTATTTGCACACACACCATGAATGCATGAATCCTTTCTTTTCTCAAGATTATGTGTGTCAGTTGTGATGTTGGAGAGGGGGAATGGAAACACATTTGGAAATACACACAGATGTCTCTCTATAGCTCAAGGCACTCACAACACCCCACTTCTCTCAGATTCACCTTCAAAACAACACAATTTGTCACCAAAATCTCACCACACTATGTAAATATGCACAAGCAGGCCCTGGAGAATTGGACCTCACACCATGCACTCACAACTTCAATTAATCGCACAACAACCACACACACAATCCTCTCTCTCTCTCTCTCTCTCTCTCTCTCTCTCTCTCTCTCTCTCTCTCTCTCTCTCTCTCTCTCTCTCTCTCTCTCTCTCTCTCTCTCTCTCTCTCTCTCTCTCTCTCTCTCTCTCCTACTTTTTGCACAATACCACACCCGTATTGGGCTACCACTTGACCACACTAGAATTGGTAATGGAAATACTCTTCTTCAAAAAAAAAAGTACTAACCTCCTTTTTCCTATGTACAAGCTCTTCTCTATCCAATATCTCCAAGAAGCCCCAAAAAAGACAAAAGTTATTGTCCTTATAGCGCATGCATGCTATTTTTAGCACTCCTCCCTTTTTGCGAACCTTTTCCCCTTTTAGCTTGCTGCATGGGAAATTTCACTTTAGACTGGTCTTACTTACTTTCCCTATCATGCGTCAGCCTACCCCTTAGGGGGATATCACGATGCCGTGGTAATCCACCTGTGGGACTCGTCCTTCAATAAAAGGAGCGGCCCGCTTGGGGTGCCATGGAAACACGTCCGCGATTGGATGTCATGTCAATAGACTCTAGAGCCGTTGTTTGATGGCCACCATGCATTGCACCGCCACCTCACAACACAACATCAATGCTCGACAACAAACAACGCCACCAACGTCACCCCTTTGCGCAATGCAGTGCGTGCTACTATAGGCCACACCACATCCAAGAGATCAAAGCAATCACGCTCCCCAAGTGATACACCAAGGGAATGGTCTTATGCATTATATGAACCATTCAAAACTTAGCCCATGCTCCCTATATGGGAGATGTGTCTCACCATGTGGTGGCCCGACAATGCTTGCCCTCCAAACTCCCCCAAACATTAATAGAAAATTTCAACAAACTTATCTTTTTTCTCACCAATTTAGTGTTTTGCCACTTAATGATTAGTGACCCAATGGTCAAAGCCACAAAGACCGGCTAAAAGTTCACTTTGACACTTTAAACCATACAAACCCTCCCACACTTGGATCTTGCCAAGCTTGCAAAATAAGTCCATTAGAATCGCCAAAAAACATATGATTCCAGTCAATCAGTAACTCACACTGACTTAAGGGTTCAATATCTCCATGATCTGGACTCTAATTGATGTGTTGTTGACTCCTATGGCCTTCACATACCATATAGATCTCATACAACCCTTGCAAGGCCACAAACCCCTAGATGGCACATCTATTGAGGCAGTCAAACTAGCTATAACGTGCCCCTTGTGAAACTTCAACCGCTCATATCTTTGCCATTTGAACTCCGATTGCCAGTCTAAAAAGACCAACATGCAACATAAAATGAGAATTTTAGGTCCATGTGCTCACTTCATGCATGAGCCATCATCTACTGTTGCCCAATCCGGTATGGATCTGTGTACCACTCTAAACTTCAAGCCGCCATAGCTTTCACTTCGTAGCTCCAATTGAGAAACCATTTGAACCAACCTATAGACCATACTGAGGGCCACCATGGGCAATCCCATTTTTTCACTTTTGACACCTTGAATTGCCACCTTGTTTAGGCACCATTGTTTATAATTTTGGCCCTTAAAACCCCATAAAGCATACATATATGTTGCTCCTTTCTTGCTCTCAATCTTCATAGCTACTCAACCATTTTGGCATAACCTTGAGATCCTACAAAACCCTACATTGCACTCTTTGTAGAATCAACTAATTTTATCTTCACCATCATTGCCCTACCCCTTTGTTGAACATTTTTGTTGACCCAAAAACATGACTACTTGAACTAGGAAATTGCAAAACTGGTAAACACTATGAGAAATCCAAAAAAACATTACTATATATACAAAGTATTATTCACGGTGTAGATGAGTCTTGCTTAGGCTGGTTTCCCAACCCCTTCTATCAACACTTGATGCACTCCAAGTACCAAATCCCTCTAAAAATAGAGCTTGAGATGCACACCATTTACTGTGTGGTTGAGAAAACGACCATTCATTTGCATCAACTGATAGGTACCATTGGGAAAAAACTAAGGGACCTTGTAGGGCTCTGTTCATTTCTTCTTGAACTTCTTTTGGAAAGTGAAATCTAGATAGATTTTGTACTTCATCACCATGGGAAGTAGTGGTTAAACATTTCCATTTTCTTCTCACACTGCTTCATATAGGAATCTGTTGCGGCTTCTCAATCCATCTTTAAGGCTTCAAGACTCGTAATTTTATCTAACAAAACATCTTGATGAGTCTTATCAATCCACCACAAACCTTTCAATGAACCTAACTACATGTGCAGAGGCATCCATGCCTCTTTGCCATAAACCAACTCACAAGGAGTAAATTTAGTAGCAACTTTCTCGGAAGTCTTGGACGCCCACACATGCTTTTCAAGATTATCTTTCCACTCTTCAATCTGCTTGTACACATACTTGATGAGCATTTTGACTATCTTCCCATTTTCACTCTCAAATATACCATTGTAGTGTATGAAAACCTATGTTGAATACCCACCTTTTCCACTAGTGCATGCACCAACTTAGTTCTAAACCCTTGACCACAATAAAAAATGGGCACCCAAGGCACTCCAAATTTGCAAGAAATGCAATAAAAAACAAAGTGAACATCTTTGTGAGTAATTACCTCTTTCACTGCTTTAGCTTCATCTCACTTGGTAAGATAATCAATGTCCACCATGATGTACTTCTCACTGACTTGGGTAATGGGACAATATCATCCAAAACCCACTTTTCAAACGCGCCTTCAACTATGATAGCTCCTTGTGGCTTGGCTACTAGTCATCTCTCACATATTGTTTGACATTTGTGACACATCTTGCTCCAATAGTTTACATGTTGTACAATGGAAAGCCACCAAAAATCACTGTTTTTGTAGGACTTTCCATAGCACACCAACTCGACAATCTGTCATCCTGTCTTCTCCCACAAAAGTAAACTTATGTGCTTCTAAACAACCGTCCTATTTGCAACTTTGACAGACCTTCTAAACCTTAATCTATGCTTGAGAGTCTCCCTACCTACATACATAGTGAGTGCACAAATAAACTTGACACTTGAGTCTACACATGATGATGGACCCCTTTTGGCGTGTACAAAGTAGAATGTATACGCATGGTCATATGTACAAAAAGATGTAAATACATGCATCTGGGAGCTTTGAAAAGTGGTTTCAAGTTTTTAAAGAAGATGCAGTGTGTATGCATTGTGAATAGTCGCGTTCACATGCCAACAATCAAGCACATGTACATGCGTGGATAGGGTATTGGGGCCTTGGATATGGTTCTTGGTGGCCTCTTTTTAATTTAGAGAGTGTGTTTGAGCTTTCTAGAATAGAAATAATTCAAGAAATACACTCTAGAAGTTTGGGACATGCAGTAATTGTCTATTTTCGGTGCCTGATCTGTAGTGATGCGTGCACCACCCTAGAAGTGGTCAAAAATGGAATATGGGGATGTGCAAAAGTTCTTTGGGTATCAAGGATCAAATATGCAAAATTTGGTGAATTTTGGAGTTGGTTTAGAAATTTTCCCACGAAAAATGGCCGCTAAGGGTCAAAACTCACCAAAACTAGGTAAAAAATGGTCAAAAATGGTGTGAAAATGCTTCAAATTGCCACATCGCTCATGATTCTGATGATTGAAAGTGAGGAATAATTTTTGAAGTCAAGTCTTGGCACTTTCATCTCTCTATGTGTGGGAGGAAGCAGGGTTCCTACAGGTGGTCTAGTGTAGTCCCGTTGCGTTTCCGTCCTATTTGCGAGTGTGTGGAGGAGTTAATGAGAGCTTTCTTTCTTCAATTTTTCACTTGGGAGAGTATATGGAAGTTATGAGGTTCCCATGGATGTGTGTGTTCAAGGAATTTAGGGAAGAAGTTGCGGTTTTCTGCAAGACTATGTGCCCCTGTATCAGTGACATTAGGGTTGGCGCTACTGCAAAGAGTCCGACAGAGTGGATTTTGGTGAAGACTTTGCAATGGTTTGAGAGAGGTGTTTTATGACTGGAGGTTTTGAGTTTTTGATGGTTTTTCTTGTAAATTTTGGTCACCATCAAGTGTGATTTCAAGTGTTGATCAACTCGACTCACCTTGTAGTGTCAGCTGCTGCTGCAGGCAAGGGCTTGTAGGTTGAGGCGTTTGGAGTTTGAATTGAGCTTGTAGGTAGTATTTTTATTGAGCTCTAGAGTGGTGGTGTGTTCGGGGTTTGAATTAAAGTAAATTCCTTGTGTGGTGTTCAGTTTTATGGGTGTGTGTGTGTGTGCAAGGCATCTATATGTCCATCATCCTTTGGTGATCCCGTTGGGAGTGTTGAGATGTAGAGAGAAAGAGAGAGAGAGACGAGACAAGAGACACACCATATACACTCCCAAAGACTGATTCATATTGAGGACAAGATACAAATATATAGGTGAGACCAAGTTCAGTAGAGTGAGCCATATATAGCTCCAACACCCCCACTCAAACAAAGGTCTCTAGCTTTGGATGAAAAAACCCTTGGGGAGTTCAAGGGAAAACCCCAAGCCCCTATACAATGTGAAATATGAACCAGCGGTGATGATGTGAAAGTGAATTGTGCATCTATGTACAAATGTTCAAGTGACTTAGATATCACAAGGTGCAAATGTGGAGTGTGCATAGTGCATGGTACCTAAAAGATTACAATGTCATATGTACAAAGCTATTACAATAGAAAAGAAGCTAATCTAGAAAGAGTGAGGCCGAAGCAACTCCAAGCTCCGAGCGCAAGAGGATGAAACGTGACTCATTGAGGCCTTTGGTCAAAATGTCTGCAACCATCTGGTCACTTGGACAGTGTTCAACCATAATGGTTCCCTTGCGTACTTCATACCTGACATAATGATAATGGACAGCAATGTGCTTTGACTTATTATGTTGAACATAGTCTTTTGCAAGACTAATAGCACTTTGGTTGTCACACCGCAAGGGTGTGCTAGAAAGAGGAGAGTGACCAATATCAACCAGCATTTGTCGAAGCCAAATCAACTCACGAGCTGCAAGTGATGCCGCAACATATTCTGACTCAGTCGTAGAAACTGCAACACAACGTTGTTTCTTGATGGTCCAAGAAACAAGACAACCATTTATAAAGAAGCAATTTCCACTAGTAGATCGCATAGATAAATGTGAGCTTGCCTAGTCAGCATCTGTGTAACCCAAAAGAGAAAGAGATTGCATAGAATCGGATGTGAGTTTTCGTCGATAGACTAAACCAAAATCTGTAGTGCCTTTCAAGTATTTCAATACACGCTTTGCAGCAGACCAATGCTTAAGAGAAAGACATGCAAGATGTTGTCCAAGATAGTTAGCAGCAAACAGAATATCAGGACGAGTGTTCATGCCAACAAACTGAAGACATCCAATCAAGTTAGCATAAGGTTGATTTGTGACAAGTTGACCGCCATTGTCAGAAGTATTCTTCGTAGAGCTCGCACGACAAGGTGTGTTGGCTGAATGTGCAGATTCCATACCAAATTTTTGAATAGTATCTACAATAAACTTTGACTGTCGAAGGAATAAAATACCTTTTGTACGGTTCCGTTGGATTTGAATGCCAAGACAAGAGTGAATCTCTCCAAGATCCACCATATCGAATGCAGAAGACAATAACTTTTTCACTTGCTGAAGAAATCCCAAATCATTGGAAACAAGGATGGTATCATCCACGTAAAGAGCAAGAATCACAAAACTGCTACCTTGGCGTTTTATGTATAAGTTGGGGTCTGACGAGCAAGAGATGAATCCTTTAGAGGTGAGAAAAAGATCAAATTTTGTATACCAGGCTCGCGAAGCTTGTTTGAGACCATATAGTGCCTTATGGAGTTGAGCAACAAGGTCTTCTTTACCTGGAATAACAAACCCTTCTGGTTGTGCCATATAAATTTCCTCTTCCAAGTCACCATTAAGAAAAGCAGTTCGCACATCCATTTGATGAGCTTCTAAATCAAATTGAACAGCAAATGCCAATAAAACTCGAACACTTGTAATGCGAACAACTGGTGAAAAAGTCTCTTGGTAAACAACACCAGCTACTTGGGAGTAACCTTTTGCAACTAAACACGCCTTGAACTTGTCAAAAGATCCATCTGCTTTTACTTTTGTTTTATACACCCACTTACATTTAATAGTTGTACGACCAGGAGGTAATTCAGTTAGTATCCATGTACCTTTAGAGATAAGAGAATCGTACTCTACTTCCATAGCCTCTTGCCATTGATCCTTTTGTGGTGAAGAGATAGCTTCATCATAAGTTATGGGATCTTCAAAAGTAGAAAAAGCATTATCAGCAATATCGTCATCATAAACATGACATTAGCCATGTTCAAAATCAATAGGCAGATCAACAAAAATATCAATATCATCATTGGAAACATTTGGAATGGATGGTTGTGAGGAGGAAAGTTGCTCTATAGGAAGAGTTTCATCTTCTGAAAGAAATGGAAAAGCCTGAAGCAATGATTTAGTATCATCAGAATCATCCATGGACCATGAGCCTCCCATAAGCTGTTTGTTAAAAGTAGCATCACGATTCACAATTACTTTCTTGGAGGAAGGGTCATATAATTTGTAGCCTTTGGAAGTGTCAGAATATCCAATATAAATAACTTTAAGACCAGGAGCATCAAGATTTGTTCGTGTTTCTTTGGGAACATGAATATAAGCAATACATCCAAAGCTTCAAAAATGAGATACAGAAGGAATGTCACCTGTCCATGTTGTGATGGGTATCTTACCAGAGGGTGCAGTAGTAGGAAGATGATTCTGAATAAATGTTGCTGTCAAAGTAGCTTCAGCCCAGAAAACACGAGATAAGCCAGAATGAGTCAGCATACATCTTACAGCATTGAGAATAGTGCGATTCTTTCGTTCAGCAACACCATTCTATTGAGGCGAATATGGAATAGTGTGTTCATGATGAATTCCACTGTCAGCACAGTAACTCACAAACTCTCGAGAAACATATTCGCCTCCATTGTCACTACGAAGCTTCTTAAGGCGACGACCAGTTTGAAGTTCCGCAGCCTTGTGGAATTGTTTGAAAACAGATAAGGCTTCAGATTTTTGTCTAAGTAGAAATACAGTCGTATACCTTGAGAAATCATCCATGAAAGTAATGAAGTAGCGATATTGTGATCTCGAAGAAGGTAGAGGTCCACATATATCAGTATGAACAAGATCCAATATGTCATGAGAATGAGTTGTATTTGAAAGAGGAAAGGGTTTACGATTGTGTTTCCCAAGAGCACAAAATTCACAAATTCCCATATGGGGATGGGCTTTAAGATCCATGCCATGAACAAGATCACGACGTTGAAGATCAAGGAGTTTTGAGAAATCAGCATGAACAAAACGATGATGCCATACTTTGCAATCATGATCACCTGGAGCAGTGACAATATTTGCTATAGCATCATTGAGAGAGAGTTCAAACAAATTACCGTTTCGAGGAGCAGTGGCTATAGTCTGTCCATCTTTCTCAATTCGGCACTTGGTATAATCAAATCCAACAAACAGACCAAGATCAACAAGTCTAGCAACTGAAAGAAGATTACGTTGAAGATCTGGTACATGTAATACTCCTCTCAAAATTCGAGTGGAAGAAGATAAGGTACCAAGATATAAGCCTCCAATACCCTTTACTTGACAAGTAGTATCATCAACAAGATAAACAACACGTTGAACTGGCAGTGGATGATAGTTATGGAGCCACTTAGACTGATATGTCATATTTCCTGTAGCACCAGAATCGAAAATAAAAAGTGATCCATCACGTACATGAAGTATTCTGTCTGGAGCAACTGAACATAGGACGCAGCTTGTTTCTGGTACAATGTTGTTTCGATGTTCAGTAGCATATGCTCTATTCCGATCTGTGTCGAATCGACGCTTATAGCACATATGAGTGGGATGATCAGATCGTCCACAATATTCACAAGAAGAAGAAGAAGAGTCTCTAGATAAACGTGGTTGTTTTGTGGTAATATTGTGTTCTTCATCATATTGACGTGCCCAACAATCATCTTCAGTATGGCCATTTCTGTTGCAGTAAGAACATTGCTTATTAGAAAATTTGAGACGAGAGAAAATATTACCGCGATGGCCACCTCTGCGGTTTCCTCGTTGAAATGGACGCCTTCGAGCATAAAAAGCACGTTCCATTTGTTGTGACTCAGTCTCCTCTTGTGAAATCATAGCTGTATCATGACCAGCATTCCGACGTTCTTGACGTTGAGAGTATTCAATTAAAGACATGCAAGCTTGGTCGAAATCAAGACCATCTTTATTAGAGAAAATAGTAACAATGTTATCATAAGAAGAGTCCTTCACCGTATCAAGGAGAAGTGTGATCAGTTGCTTTTGTGGAACAGGATCACCAGCAGCAGCAAGTTGATTAATAATAGATTTGAAAGACTCAATATGTTCCGTCATGGCAGTACCAACTTCATATTGTAACTTGTTAAGCAACCCTCTCAAATAAAGTATTTCTGTAACAAATTTCTTCTGAAAGTTTGCAATAAGGTACTTCCATACGTCATGGGAAGTAGGCAGTTCATACATATCAAGCAAAAGGGAATCAGTAAGAGAAGAAAGAATATACCGACGAGTTGCTTCATCACGTCGTTGCCAATCCGTATAGGCAACATTCCAATCTTCAAATATAGGTCCTTCAGTGATAAGCACGTTATCATTATCCGTATCAACAGGCTGAGGCGGATAAACACGATTTCCAAGAACAACATCGGAGAGTTCATCGCCTTCAAGAATTAACAACATCTTTGCTTTCCAGCCTGGAAATCCTTGACCTTGGAAAGGAGGAACAGAACGCTGGCCAGAAGGAAAGCCGTTGACGAGAATATTCATAGCCATATCTTGTTGCGAGAAGACGTATAAGATAAGATCGCAGAATCTGCACACCATATATGGTGAAGGCCGCAATTGAGAATGAGAGAGATATGAGTACTGCGTTCTGTCAATGATAAACGTAAGAAGGATGCTCAAGGAACGTCCAAAGATGTGAGAGATGTCACCCAAAAAAGACAGGGTAAAGGAGACGTTAATAATAAACGAGTCCTCAAAATAGAGTGGCGTGAAACGCAAGATTGACGGCCACAATACGAATAGCAAAAAGCTAAATCTTCTCGAAAAAGTTAACGCCAAAATAAGAAAAACGATCGCGGACGCTTCACGAAGAAGTAGGACGAAGAAAGCTGCGTCAAGCTCTATTGCAGTAAAAACAGCATAACTTTCTGCTGCGAACTCCGATTGACGCAAACCTACAACTCAAATCGAAGAGCTCGAGGAGACGAACAAGTTTTGGATGAAAAGTGCCATTGCGCTTTTTCCATTTCTCCAAATTTTGAGCAGAACAGCAAGAAAAATTGAGATGAAGTTCAGGGTGTCATTAACAAGAAAACGTAATCAACGATTAGATTGATTATAAATAAACGCCACATAAAACACTAATCATATTCTTCTTAACACAAAACAACCACAGTTAACAAGAATCAACGTTCAAAAATAAAATTTGTAACAATTTTGAATCTTACATGCGAATCGCATACACATACTGTTGTCACCATGAATTGAATCGGTGCGTGATCGTTACCGCTCTGATACCATGTTGAGATGTAGAGAGAAAGAGAGAGAGACGAGACAAGAGACACACCATATACACTCCCAAAGACTGATTCATATTGAGGACAAGATACAAATATATAGGTGAGACCAAGTTCAGTAGAGTTAGCCATATATAGCTCCAACAGGGAGTGGAAATTTTCCAGTTGAGAACCCAGGTGAAGTAGTTTTGCTGTGAAGTTTTAATGTCATTGGAGAAAAGTGGTGGTTTGGTTGAGGTGCAAGACTTAAACTTTTGGGGAGTTACTCACGTAAGGGAGAAGCGACTTCAAAGGGATGGCATATAGTCGACCAATGTTCATAGGAAAGGAGGATGGGAAGGACTGGATTGCAGACTTTGAGTGGCATACTCTTGGTATGCATATTGTGAATGATGAAGCAAAGGTTCATGTATTTTCTCCTACACTCAAAGGAGAAGTTCGCGAGTGGTTTGAAGGTTTAGAGGAATACAAAAAGCAAACATGGGAGTAGGTGAAACAGACAATTTTTGACAGGTTTGGAAAGAATCTAACCGTGACAGAAGCAATCACAAAATTGAGAGGCTTGCAACAAGATTTTCATGCTAACTTTAAAGAGTTTTTGCAACAGTTCAAAGGACTTTGGGTGCAATTAGAGGTGGCATCCCAAGTGCCTCCAGGAGATTTCTTTAAAGTGCGTCAGTTTATGGATTGTCTTCATCCAAGTGTAAGGGAGAAGGTCAATCAAGACGAGCCTGCTACATTTGAAAGAGCTGTGGAAATTACTGAGGCCAAGATCAAGAAGATCAAGAGAAGGTGGGAGCGAGGTTGTGGTGCAACCAATGGTCCCTGTGGAAACAGATGATAGAGTGGAGCGAGTGGTTCAAGGTCCGAATCCTATTAAGGCCTGGGTTTTTCATGATCTTGTTAAGAATTAAGAATTAACATAATGAATAGGAATCAAAGAGAAGTGTTGCCAGCTGGGAGAGGTAAGGGATGGAGGCTACAAGGCCCATGCTACAATTGTGATGAAGAGGGTGACTATGCCCCTAATTGTCTTGAACCACCAAGAGAGAGAGGATGGATATACCCCTTATATGGATGGGGTCGAGGGAGAATAGAAGAAAATCATCAAGAGCGGACACTAGAAGCACCACCTCCGCAACAACAACCACAACCGTTGCCTGCAAATGGAGAAGGTAGGGCTATTAACATCATTACCCTTGAGCATCAAGATGTGGATGCTGTAGCCAATAAGAGAGCGAGCCATGATAGGGACAAAGAGACAAAAGAAGAGAGGGAACAAGAGCAAGGAAACGAAAGTCTAAGGTAGAAGACAAACCAGAGAGTAGCAAGAGGTGACAAAGAAGGAAAATATGTCCAAAGGACTACCCCCTTGGCCAAGGTGTTGAAGACTATGATATTGTCGACAACATACAAAATCAAAAGGAAAATATATCTTTTGGTGAGTTGGTGGCTTTGAACGCTAAATTGAGGAGGTAGTGGACCAAGTGTGTGAGTACGTGCCTCCCTTCCAAAAAGGAAAAGAATCAAAGCATGGTGTCATACTTGAGGGTTGGTCACCCAATGGATATGGTGCCAGTAGTTGAAGCTATGTTGGGAAATAAGACATAAGTGCAAGCATATGCGGATGGTGGTGCCTAGGTATGTGTCATGACCGAGGCTATCATGAAGGAAGCAAGAGTCAAGATGTCAGTGAATGCTTCAATCTGTATGAGGTTGTCCAACCACAGAAAGGCAAGGTGTCTTGGGATAGTTGATGATGCGAAGATAAAAGTCTTGGGGATTGAGTGCTTGGTTGATTGCTATGTGATGCAAGTGAGTGAGAATGCTTATCCAATCACTTTAGGGAGGCTATGGCTTATAACCCCTTGTGCTAAGAAGGATTGGGGCACAGGCTTGATCACCATTCTCAACCAAGATAAAGTAAGGACCATTGTCTACAACATGAAGACACACGAGAGCCAACACAAACCCTATTGAAGATGCAAGATACAGATTTGACAGAAAGTACCTCATATGATAGTGATGCTTTGTCTACATCATCAGAACAAAGCATAGAGGAAGGCTTGATGCAATTATGTCCTGATCTATTTGGGATAAGTGTCAAAAAGGAAGCATTAATGCATGAGGTGAATGTCAAGGCGAAGAAGAAGAATACAAAATCAATTGTAGAGCCTACCAAAGTGAACGCAAGGATCATGCTAGGAGAGGACTTGACAAAGAAAGAAAAAAAGGAGTATAAAGACATGTTCACGGAGTTTTCAAAGCTATTGACCACTAAATATACAGAGCTTCAAGGAGCTAAAGGGTTCAAGCATAGAATCAATCTAAAAGAAGGTGACAAGCCAAAGGTTCAAAAGCTAAGGAGGTTGGGGATCATTCATGAGAGGGCACTTCGTGAAGAGGTGACGAAGCTTTTGGAAGTAGATTTCATTTTTCGAGTGGACGAGTCCCAATGGGTCTCTCCAGTTTTTATTGTGCCCAAGAAGAATGGAAGCTTTAGGATATGTGTTGATTTCAAAACTCTAACTGATGCCACAAAAAGGAATCATTATCCATTACCCTTCCTATATGAAATCCTCAATCATGGTTGCAAGTCATGAACATCACTCAATCATGGATGGATTTTCTAGCTACTTTCAGATCTTGATAGCGATTGAAGATTAATTGAGGACGACTTTCATTACTCCTTGGGGTTGTTTTACCTACAAAATAATTCCTTTTGGGTTGGTTAATACATATGCTCCCTTACAAGGATGGATGAATAAAGTGTCTAGTCCCTACTTGGGTAAGTTCATGCGAGTTTTCATGGATGACATTGGATGTTATAGCTTTAGGGTCACACATTTGGAGAAGCTGAGGTTGAGTTTTGAAAGGCTTCAACAAGAGGGCGGGAAACTCAGTCCAGAGAAGTGTAACTTTTCTCATGCGAGACATTTGCTAGGACATGAGGTTTCCCAAAATGGAATAAAAGCCGACACATAGAAAGATAAGGCTTTATTGCTTATGGATCCACCCAGCAAGACAAAGGATTTGGAATCATTTGTGCATAAGCTCAGGTACAGTCACGTTTTTTCTGGATTCTATGTTAGTATGTGTATCCTCTCCATAAATTGAGTCAAAGAGTTCAGGGGTTTGAGTGGAATGAAGACATGCAACAGGATTTTGATGGTATCAAGAAGGTGTTGTGTGCTTTACCAATAGTGAATCCTCACGACTTGCAATTGATTTTATGTGTATCTATTAGTGTGGGGTCAATAGATTTTGGGTTGGTTCTCTTACAAAAGTAAAGAAGGAACTTTGAGCCAATCTATTTTGAGAGCTAGATGAAGAATGTAAGCAAGATCTCCTACAGGGAAATGGAACAGTGGGTATTTGCCTTGGTTCTTGATTGTCACAGGTTCAAAACATATCTATTGCCCTAAAAGTTCTATGTGCTTACCACATCAATCTGTTGTCGGATGTAGTACAACATTTGAAGCCTAGCAAGTGCATCTTAAAGTGGACTTTGGAGCTTCAAGAGTATGAGTTTGAGTTTAAAGTGGATCATTCTGTTAAAGCTCACCTAGTGGACATAGTGGTACACAAGGGAAGGGAGATTCCATCTTACCCAAGGGTTGACAAGGATGATCATGAAGAGAAAGTAGATATTACAGGTGCATATACAATGATGTTTGATGGTGCATACAAGAAAGTTCTTCAAAAGGAAAGTGGTGCGGTAGTCATTAAGAACCCAAAAGGTAGAGTAATCTTTTCTAGAGCTTACGATCTTGATGAAGCTGAAAGAAACAATGAAGCCGAGTATCTCATGCTTTTCCTTGGGTTGAAGCAGTGTGTTGAGTTTAAATTGAAGAGGATTATTGCAAAAGGGGATGCGTTGCTAGTCATGAATTAGTTGCATGGTTTGTGGAACGTTAAGAAATACAATTTGAAGAAGTGGTTCTATGGCATCAGGAAGTTTTTGCATGAGTTTGAGAAGATACAGTCTAAGCATGTTCTTCATGAGCAGAATAAAGAAGCTGATGAGTTGGCTAGGGACAAGCTAGATGCCTTGGTAGTTCCTTTAAAGGTCAAGGAAGCCTTGTATGTAGGAAGGGAATCATTGCAAGATGTAGAATTATTTTTTGGTAAAGGGAAATGTGGAGAGGGAATGTCAAAGGTTCGGCATAAGAGAATAGTTGCAAAAGCAAGAAACTATACATTGGTAGGTGAGGATCTCATTCTTGATGGCAAGGATAGCATTTTGAGAAAAGTGCCATACAAAGAAGAGATTGGCTGATTTTGGAGCACTGCCATGAAGAAACAGGCCATCAAGGCAAGGATCAGGTTGTCTTTCGTATTTTGTGAGCAGGTTATTGTTGGCCCTCTATGATGAGAGATGCTTATTTTTGGTGCAAGTCATGCCATGAATGTCAAGTGTTTGCAAACCAAAAGCTTTTGATTGAGCCTCAAAAAGCTATAATTTCTTTTGATGCGGTGAAAAATGGGGCGTGGATGCCATAGGTGATCCAATGCCAAAAACCAACAATGGGAAAAGGTATATCCTTGTGGATGTGCACTATTTGACAAAGTGGGTGGAAGCAAAAGTTGTGAAAGATGTAACATCAGGAGGAGTGGACACTTTTTTGTATACAGAGGTGTGTTGCAAGTTGAAGCTCCTATGGTTATCATTCTTGATCGTGGACCAGGGTTTAGGGGAAAACTTGTTACTCCTCTCATGAAAAAATTGAAGATTCAACATTGGCATTCTTCTTCTTACTACCCACAATGCAATGGGCTGGTTGAAAACTACAATGATGAAATTGTGAAGATGCTATCAAAGTATGCTAGAGAGGATCCTAAAGAGTGAGAGTTGGACTTGGAAAAGTGTTTGTGGGCTTATAAATGTGTGTATAGAGTGTCGACATAGTTACGCCATATGATATTGTTTATGGAAAGGAAGATCTTATGCCCATACAAGTGCAGTTGGATGCCTTGAAGTTGGTGTGCATAATTCAAGGTTCGCATAATGACAAGTTGCAAGAGAGAATTATTTCTCTAGAGTTGTTGCGAATGAATAGAGAGAAAGCCAGTGATTATTATCTTCAACAAGCAGAGACGAGGATGCAAAAAATTAATAAGAGACTTCCAAAGAAAGAGATTAAAGAGGAAGATCTGGTGTGATAAAGTATGACTCTCGTGGAGTCTACTTTTCAAAATAAGTTGAGGGACAAATGGTTGGGTCCATAGAGAGTGAAGCATGTATTTCCTCATGGCACATATGAGTTGTAAAATTTGTCAAGGGAACGTTTGTGCTATAGAATAAATGGTTATAGATTGAAGAAATATTTTGCGAAGGATGTGGTTCCAGATGCAAATAGTCTCTTGGTTGATCATAAATGCTCTACCTAGAGGGTGGGCAATGATGATGGATCGCTTTTTGCGTGTACAAAGTAGAATGTATATGCATGGTCATATGTACAAAAAGATGTAAATACATCCATTTGGGAGATTTGGAAAGTGGTTTCAAGTTTTAAAAGAAGATGTAGTGTGTACGCATGGTAAATAGTTGGGATCACATGCCAACAGTCGGGCACATGTACATGCCTAGATAGGGTATCGCGACCTTGGATATGGTTCTTGGTGGCCTCTTTTGGATTTAGAGAATGTTTTTGATCTTTCTAGAATGTAAATAATTCAAGCGACAAGTGTGGGCACTCTCATCCCACTCGCGAAGTTTGGGACATGCGGTAACTGTCTATTCACGATGCCTGATCTCCGGTGATGCAAGCACCACCCTAGACGTGGTAAAAAATGGAATATGGGGATGTTTCAAAGTGATTTGGGTATCAAGGATCAAACTTTAAAAATTTGGTGAAGTTCCCATGAAAAATGCCCTGTCGGCGTCAGAACTGGGTCAAAAAATGGCCCAAAATGGTGTGAAAGTGCTTCAAATTGCCACATCCCTCACAATTCCATGAGAGTTTCAATTGAGGAAGAAATTTTGAATCCAATTCTTGGAACTTTCACCTCTCTGTGTGTGGAAGGAAGCAGGGTTCCTACACGTGGTCTAGTGCAGTCCTGTCGCGTTCGCGTCCTGTTTTTGAGTGTATGGAGGAATGAATGAGAGCTTTCTCTCTTCCATTTTCACTTGGGAGAGTCTATGGAAGTTTTGAGGTTTCCATGGATGTGTGTGTGCAAGGAATTTATGGAAGAAGGTGCGGATTTTTGCATGACTATGTGACCCTGTATCAGTGCCATTAGGGTTGGCGCTACTCCAAAGAGTCCAACAGTGTGGAGTTTTGGTGAAGAATTTGCAATGGTTTCAAAGAGTCCTATTGCGGTTGGATTTTCGAAGTTTATGATGGTTTTTCTTGTATATTTTGGTCACCATCAAGTGTGATTTCAAGTGTTGATCAACTCGACTCACCTTGTAGTGTTTGCGGGTAGACAAGGGCTTGTAGGTAGAGGCGTTTGGAGTTTGAATTGATCTTGTGGGTAGTATTGTTTATTGAGCTCTTGAGTGGGGGTGTGTGGGTGTTGGAATTTAAGTAAAATCCTTGTATGGTGTTGAGTTGTTTGGGTGTGTGAGTGTGCGCATTGCGTCTTTTTCTCTATCAACGATTGGTGGCCAACCTATTAGCTTCTTGATTCTGCTTTCTTCTAACATGTTTGAACTGCACTTCTTAAAAAACCTTTCACATCCTTTTTATGGAAAAAACTAATTCTTAAGAGAATCTCTTTTTACCTACCATTGACCCAAAATCTATTTTATGACTAGGAGAGCATCACTCTTAACCACTAGCTTGAAAATGCCAAACTCCACACATGTCTTGAGCCCCAAGTGGAGTTGCATGTACTTCACTTCATTGCTTATGTAAACACCTTCCTAGTCATAGGCTTTATGAGAAAATTACCATACCTTGGGGATCCTGGATGATCACTCCTCCTCCTGCCTTCTGCAAAACTCTCTTATAAGCACCGTCAAATCACACAAGGTAAGATTTCTTTAAATTCTACTCCTCTACAAGGTATTTCTTCATCACTCTTGGATATCGGAAAATTTTCTTCCTTGTTGACCAAAATATCCATCAAATGCAACCTACTTGTATGATCAATCTTGAATTCAAACTCAAACTCTTGCAACTCAAGCGCCCACTTCTTGATCTGCGTTCTTGGCTCCTCTGCAAGGTCTTTCTTCATCACTCTTGGATAGATCGGAAAATTTGTTTCCTTGTTGACCAAAATATCAATCAAATTCAACCTACTTGTGTAATCAATCTTGAACTCAAAGTGAAACTCCTAATCTTCCTTCTTGGATGAAGATGAAGCACTACTTTAGGCAACAGACTATTATAGGTGGGCACATAAAACTTATGAATGATCAAATACACATTGAACTTGTTACAAACAAAAACCAAGCTCTTGTATATGATCTTTTCCTTGGAAAAATCACCCGGCTATCAAAGTAGATTGTCTTGTAGCACTTACCCACCTTCTGCATCAACACCACATTAACCACAAGAGTGCCTAACATCATGGCCACACAAAAGTGATCCCCATTACTAGGAGTATACGCCACCAAAAACTAGCATGAGATTTCCTTTACTCTTTTAAAGGCTAAGTGAGCATCTTCCATCGATTGGAAGCTATGAACCTACAAGCTCAATTTCTAAAGAGGATACACATATTGTGATAGCATCTAGAAAAATGTAATAAAATAATTGAGCTTATGCACAAAGGAATTCAAACCTACTGCATTAGTGGAGGGTTCCATCAAAGTCAAAGCTTTCACCTTCCTTGGATCTCTTTCAAGACCATTTTGTGAGACCACCTGGCCCAAAAAATGAGCCTATGGTTGGTTGAGATTGCTTGCACTTCTTGCGATTCAAATTCCCACCTTCCTCATCCAACCTTTGAAAACATGGCCTTAACTTGGAGAAGTTCTCCAATCTCGATCTCGAACAAAAAATATCATCAATGAAAAGTTTGATAAAATTACCCAAGTATGGCTCAAACACCTTGTTCATCTAGTCTTGAAATGTTTCATAAGCATTCACCAACCCAAAAGGCATTCTGCGATAGGTAAAGCACCCCCATGGTGAAATAAAAGTGGTCTTCAATTGATCCTCCAAAGCAATACTAATCTCCAGATAACCTAAAAAGTCATCCATAATAAAATACCACTCATGTCCTGCAAGAGGGCCTTGTCATAGATTCTATTTCTATCTCCAAAAGTTTTCTTAAAATACACTTGCACTTATTGAGTATGTCTAAAAATATAACTAGACACTCTGAAAAGTGAATCAACATTTACACCAATCATTAAAAATGGTCACTATTTCATGCAAAACTAGCATATACTGGTAGAACTTGAAGCTTTTGACATCTCCAATGTGTTTGGGACACCCAGAAATCTAAAACATGAATATATGCATGCCTTGTTCGGACACCTGGACAGGGAGAAAATCCCTAAAAGGTGATTTTTGGAGAATGGCACGTAGAGGCCATTCGAAAAAATGGCACCCAATGCATTTGGAATGGCTACTATGTGACGTTCTTCTAGAACAACCTTTGTGGGATTTTCTCTCTCTTCGGCTATCAGAACAAGGTATGTAGACAATCCTTTTTTAGGTTTTTGGACGTTCTAGGTGCATTGGAGGTGTCAAAATCTTTAATTTCTACTAGTAGATGATAGTTTTCTTTTTTTTTTCTCATTTTAATGTGACTATGAAAGCAATCTTAAATGAGTGGCACCTACCTCCTGGAAAAGGCACTTACATTGAATGAAATAATTCTCATTTTCAACAATCTCTAGATTATTAAATAAGTGGGTGGCATATTTTTCATATTTTTGTTAACATAAGCCCATTTTTCTATGTAACATTGACTCTTCTCTTATACAGGAGCTCTTTTTTCTCTCTTCTAAAAGACCCTCCAAATGACCTTTGAAAAGGAAATGAAAACACACAAACACTATCACCTTAAGCTCAAGTGACACAATTGTAAGATACAAATCAACTTGAAGTCATTTCACAAGTGGAAGATAAATGCCAGATCACGCCTTTGAAGCATCAAATTTCAATTTTCTTAATGCTGAAAGAGCATGTAAAATAGCAATCTTGATATATAGCACTCATACTCTCTCACTTGCAATGTGTAGGATCAGAAATTATAGTGCACCAATGTGTGAAACTCAGCATAAGTTGACTACACCTAATCTCTCCTCACCCATGTATTGTTGGGGTCCTATGTGAGAGATGATATTATACAAGGAAAGAGAGAGGCCTATTTATAGGTTGGAGACCCTTTATTAAGGTTATTGATAGTTCTATTTACAAAATAACAAACTAAGATTATGATTTTTTTAATATCAAAGTATGGTAGGTCTTCCTTGTCTACTTAATTCATTATGCAAGCTCAAGAGGATGGTGTTAATGATGGTAGAAGAATATGACTTTATATAGATATGGAGTGTGTGTGTGTGTGTGTGTGTGTGCGTGTGTATGAGAGAGAGAGAGAGAGAGAGAGAGAAAGAGAGAATTTTTCACTATGTACATTTCTTAATATTAGGTGCCTTTAATGATTGTGTTTGATGTTTATACTTGTTAGTAGGTCAATATCTTGAGAGACGATTCAGATATGCACATAAGGTGCGTTCTGTGGGAGTTTTCAATGGTTAAAAGGGATGAGCAAAACTACATGTAGTGTGTGAAAACTATGAAAAAATTGCAAAACTTTATCTATGTATACCGGTCGATGGAGCGATAGGTATAGACAACTGTTACATAGCTACATTTGTCGTTGAAGTTCTATCAAGGTAAATAATTTAGAGTGCTTGATTGTAAAAAAATTCCCTTTGCAAAGATTAACTTGAATATTTTGTGGTTGTGGAATGGGTGAAGAATGAATGGTAATATGGAAGTGATTGTAAAGAGATAAGGGAGTGTTGATGTGTGTAGAGACATTGATTTAAAGCTATGGAACTGAGGAGGGAGGGGAATGAATGGTAAAGAAGGTGATAGGGAAGATTAAATTTACAGGTTTGAGAGAGGGATGATCAGGATGATTTGATTTGCTATATGTAAGTTTGTACATAAGTACAAGTGACTAGGATGACTCCTTGTGTGAAAGTCACTAGGCTGACTCCTTATGTGAAAGTGACTAGGATGACTCCTTATGTGAGAATGTAAGAACACTAGGGTCCACTAACAAGATTATATCTTAAATCCATGAGCTCTAAAAATCACAAAACAAAAAAATGCATATCTCTAGGTTAGTAAGCTACCTTTTTCATTTTGACCACTCATTTGAAATTGGAGTGAAAGTGGATGCAAAAAATTGACCCAAATTATATGTCTTTTCCCACTCAAAAAGTCTTTAGTGTCCGTTCCTTTATTTAAACTTTCATAAATATCCAAGAGTGAGCCCCTCCATGCATGAGAGAATGACATAGGACACTCAAGTGATTACAAACACATATTTGAAGGAGGGTTATTCTAAAATATGAAATAAGACATGATGGAAAAAAACAAGCTAGTGCAGAGACTATTTAGGGAATATAAAATAATGTCACCTATACATAAATATAAACTCTCAAAAATTATGTAAAATATAGATAGATCAAGTGAGAAGAATATCATTTGTTTTTTATTAATTTAGTTGTTGTAAAGGGAAAATCCATGCAGAAAATAATTATCCCAAAAATGAATGATTGAGTGAAAAATATGTTTGTGCATTTTTTAGAGTGGACTCACACAAACATTTAGAGAGGTTTTCATGAATAGGTTTATTTTGGAAATAGGGGTATGCAAAATGGTAAGGAAACTTATGCAAGTGGTAAGCCAATGTAACTACCATACTTTGGCCAAAAATAATATACACTAATATCTAATTATTTGAATAAATATAAAAATAGGAATATCTAATATAAAAATAATATACACTAATATCTAATTATTTGAATAAAATATAAATATAATTATTTGAATAAATTATATGAATACACTAATACCACCCATCTAGCCGCATGCTAAGGGTCATCCCTACCATCTACATTCCTTCTCCCCTTTCTTGAATTTTGGTGTATACCTTAATTTTTGAAAGCCCTTATCCAATGTAAGTCCACCAGACCTTCTTCTTGTCTGGTGCCTTCTTCTTGGGAGGTTCTCCAAGACTTTGAATGGTGTTGGGGTGCTTGGATCAACCTTCTCCTTTTCAATGAGCTAGTATAGGGTCTCTTTCTCTAGTTAATCTTTTTTTATTGTCTTCATTTCAAATTCATACAATGTCACTAGGACCCATGTTTTGGTGTTAGGGTCATAAAGTGTGCATTTGACCCTGGTAAGTCTGGCTGTAGCTAGCTTGTGCCAATTGGATGCATGTGCATCCATCCTTGAGGTAGTGGTTGCTTGCATTTTATTCTAGCCTAAAACAAGATTTCAGTCATCTCTCTTAACTGAGGTTTAGAGCATGCTCTATTAACTAGCTCCTTCTCAAGGGTCTTGGACTCCATCCACAATAAGCCGCAATAGCTGATTTGTGATCTTTATTAGCCTATGGATCTGCACCTTCCACTGACCCATTTTGAATTGAAACTGTTAAAGGTCGTTGATTAGCTCATTGACCCAAATTTTCTTCACAGAGTCTTGGAAAACTTGATTCTAGGCTAGCCACTCAATAGTGGCTTCTTCATATCAATCTTTGATCCCGTACACTACCATCACATACTTCGGATCTAAATATATTTAGATCAAAAAATTCTTCAATCAAAGAAACAAATAAGTAATATGCTTGCCCATTTTTGCTTGCATGGCATTACATAATATGCTTGTATAATATGGGCTAGCCTATAATACACCCATATATGACATATTATACATATTTCGTATAACGCATAATGCAACTTAGGATTTTTAGTGTGGCCATCTTTTGCATGATCTAAGCTCTAGCCTCTAGTGGGTATTGAGCCTCTTGTATTTGAGCCTAGGGAATCATAATCACTATCATCATCATCATCATTGTCCTTCTAATGATGATGGCTTGCTGCTTCATCCTCTTGCTCATCATCTTTATGATAATCCCCAGCTTCACTTGTTTGATTATTTAAGTACCTAGAGATAACTTTGTTGACCAATGATGTCGTGTACTCCTTGGCTTTATCATGCAAATCTAACTAGATGGATTTGATGACCGTTTCTAGATCATTCAGATTCAGTGTAAGATTTCCATCCTTATCTACTATCTAGACCACATAATGATACTTATACTTTTTGAAAACGGCTATTTTATGATGGGATGTTTTTTATGAAGGGTCTTATAGTTCAACATGGTCTTGAAATGTTCAGGTGCTTATTGAGCTTTGTTCATTCATATGCGATAACAACATTCTCACTAGTTATCTCATCAATTTTCTTTTGTAGAATTGCTACTTCCCGATTATGTTGTTGTTTCTGAAGTGGTAAATTCAAGATGTTTTTATTCCATTCATCTTGTTATTTTTTGAGTGGTTACAGCCCAGTCTTAGTCTTTTGTGGTTCTTCTTTCACATTATCCAGCTTTCTGCTAGAGACGGATGCCTAGGCTTCCATCTTCTGTGTAAATAAATTTACTATGGTGTTCGAGCAAGATTGAATGGTTGTTGCACACTCTTGTATGATAATGTCTGGGTCTATTTGGTTAGCATCATATACTATCATTGGAAAGGCATACAACAATAAATCTCTATCTAGATTTTTGATCACCAGCTGCCTCCCCCTCAGAGGTTTCTTGTGGAGGGACTGGGAACAATTTGATTATGGGAAGTGGGGTGTCTGTGTCCTAAGCTTATTCTATATCACTCCCTCATATCTAGTCTTTTCCCTCATGGCTTGAGATAGAATAATAGTAGTTGTTTGAGACTTATCAATTGTCTCTTTAGGCTTGGAAAGTGAACTATATTGTCCTTTGGAAATGTCTGCTGGAGGGGTAGGTGCATTGGCTAGTTTTTATGTTTGTGTCTCAAATTTCTTTAATAGCTATGAGGTTTTGGGTTTATTCCTTGATGATCCTGGTTCTACTTGAGGTGGTGGGCGTTTTTGACACCCCTTGTGCTCCTCCCTTTCCCTTCTCTCCCATTAATGGCTTTGTTGCTATATCCTTTGATTTTCCCCCTTTCCTTGACTTTCATCCTTTGTATGTTCAAAAGTTGATGATAGCCATCCCTTTTGTGATTTTAATGAACTTTCTACACTTGCTCTGGTTTAGGCCGTCTAAACATTCATGTGTGGTGGTAAACAATGTACCCAGTATATGAACTACCAAACATACCAAGCTTTGAACAAGTTCTTGGACTTTGCATTGGCCATTTGCTGCATGACATTGGTGCATAAGAAATGACCCATGTTGGCCTCTGGGTCAAGAATATTCCTAGCCAGTAGCATGTCAAATAATTTATCAAAGAGATATGCTAGGTTGTTTTTTAGACTTTTTGCCTCAATGATGAATCTAAAGACTGATGTGCACTTCAGTGCTGCTACTGGAATTCCATGTACACCATCTTTTCTTTTACTTTTAGCTTATTTCTCTTCCTTTAGAGATCTACTAACTACCTCAATAGTGTCTGGTGCTGGTTTGACTATATCTGGTAGCTTGAGAACCTGAGCTAGTGCTTCTATTATCAATTCCAATAGTACCTCATTTACCTATGATGTTCCCTTATCTACTTGAAAGGTGTTAAGTACCTTTGGTTGATGTCTACATCAAAAGGAAATCTTGCAACCTCCACAAGCACCTCTAAGCACCATAACTTAATCAATGCCTACTCTCTCTCTTGGAATATGAGACTGATTCAGCTAATGATGTGAGAAGTGATTCATTCTGTGTTGATATTTCGTGTCCATGGTGTCCTTCATTTGATCCAACATTTTCCTCTTTCCCATACACCACTCAAGAAAACAGAGTTGTGTAGAGAAAGTGCACTCATTTTTGGAAGTAAGAAACCCAAAGTATGAATAGCAAGGTGTGTTTGGTAAAGCCACAACAAATGTTGATGAAGCACGTTGTCGTGCTGTGACACGTACATAATGGGAACGCATGCTACAAGATCTATCTTGTATTTTTTTAGATACATAATTATATTTCCTATAGTGTACATATGCATATTTAAGTATAATAATAAGCCTTCTATCTCATTCTATTATTTTTCTCAAGGGTAACATATCCTTACTTTACCATCAGAAAATACTATGGGAAAAGCATCAATAGCTCCGCCTCTTTAACTTGGGGCAAAAAGCATTGATTCTTTATTTCTACTATTTCATTATCATCTCACACCCTAGCTAGATCTTGTATCTAGGGTAAATTCCAATATATATATATTCTATGTATTTTTTATACTTTTCTTATATTTCTTTTTAAATAGCTACTAGGAGAGAATCAAATCCTAGTGGGACACTAGGTGGCATGATTTCAAAGATACACTTATTTTAATGCATTATTGCAAGCATGATTACAAAACTTTGTCAAGGAGCAATGTCATGCTTTCATATGGCATGAGGTGTCCTTTGGAATTAAATGAAAGTCTAGGCTAAGGAGACCACATGAAGACTTTTGCTGCCATAAATGGACCCTATTTTGATGAATTTCTTAGACAAGGTTCCAATGTGAATTGGAAAACTATTTTAAAATTACAATCGTAGCTAATGAGCTGAAGTTTTTGCCCATATTTTTACTTTTTTATTTGCAGCCACGGTTGAGGAGATATAATCAAAATACTGGACCCCAGTCTGCCCACATCATGCAAGGGCAGCTCATTTCCAACTTTTCCAATTCCTGTTCACACTGGCTCCTCTCTTCTTGTGTAAACCCTTGGGGGTTCCCTTCACCTATAAAAGGGGACCTCTTCTTCCTTGGAAGGAACTCAAGCATTCAAGCCATTGATGAGAGGAATTCTCGAGGGAGTGAGTAGTAATGCCTAATTGTACGTAGCCATTAACATAAGCCCAAGCCTACACTTTCTCCTAGAGGGAGACTAGCCATTCTTGCAACAAGCTAACCTTGGAAGATCAACTCTAATCAAAGAAGGTCTTGCACTTGGTGTATCAATCAAAGTGGAATTATCCTCTTCTTCTCTCTCCCATCAATAATGGTGCCGAAGGGTTTCAAGTAAGATGTGTTCTACATTGATGTTTTCTTGATTTCTTGTTGTTTTCATTTTCATCTCTAATCCAACATATATATATGTATCTAATCTCATCTCCTTAACCAAACCTATCTCTCTCATTCTTAGTATTTCATCCTCTCTAGGTTCTCTTTGCTACAGGTACATCTCTCCCCGCAGTATCCTTATTGCCTACATGCAAGAATAGGGCTTGGGAGGGAAACTTCTCATCTCTTCACTTCTCTCATATCTACATTTCTCACATAATATCCTAGATGAATAACCCACATGATGATCATTTCTATCGCTTTCACTCTGTACGATCTATTAGAATTAACGTATGGATTAGCCGAAAAATACACTTTCAACAATGTATAGTGTTTCTCTTTGGCCCAGAAAGGCTTAATGAAATACTTCTATCACCGGATCCCATCATACTTCCTCTCATAGACTATAACTTTTTTTTTGACGTAAGCGTAGTTATCTTGCTATGAACCAAGAGGATTTGTACACACAATTAATCCCAATCACTAGACAAAATATATATATTATGGTAAGCACAAAACTACAATTCCAAAGAACAATTCGTAGCCTATTTGGTCAGTCAAGATTGGATGCCATTAACTCATCTATTAAACCTTTCATATTACCCATGATACGATATGACCATAGCCTTGATGTTTTCATTTTCGTATTGTTTTGACATTCTCTTTTGTGTTCTTTCTTTGTGTGTGTGAGCGCAAGAGAGAAAGAGTGAATCTTCTTTGATTGCACTTCTTTCCAAACCCTAGTCTTCATGGCATCTATGGTTTAACTCCTTCATATAGTTTTTGTTGAGTTCTCTCACAAACTCTCACAGCCATAAGCCCGGTGCTTTCCTGGCAAGACCGCAAATTTCTCGACATATTTTTGGTGAACCCGACGCGAATCTGCTAGGGTGAGAGTTTGTGGGTAGCCATGGGTGATCATGTTGAGCAAGAGGGTATGAATTTTGACCCAGCAACAATGCAAATGTTTCAAGCATTTACAATGTTCATGCAACAACAACATGCTACTGAAAGAAGGGATATTTCAGCAACGAAGGCCATACAAGCGATCGTCAACAGAATGGATCAGTTCAATGGAAAAGATGTAACCAAGTACTTACGCGAGTATGTGAAGGAGATGGAGCTACATCGCGTGTCAGAAGGTGAGATGATTCAAAGCTTTGAGCTAGTTGTTGCTCCAGAAATTAGGGAGCATGTTAGGGCAATTAAAGATGGGCATGGGAGAAATTGGGAAGAACTCAAAGTAGCTTTAAAGGAGGAATATTTCATGGAGGACTCGGAGAGAGTGACCAAAAGGACATTCTTAGAATGGGTAGTCAAGCCAAAGCAAGGACTATCAATAACAGAGCTACTTAGGGAAGTTGAGCGGCGCTATGCACAACTCACTAGGACAGAAAGGGCCACACTAGATGCAGAGAAGATAGATCTTTTCTTACAAGCTGCAGGTAAAGAGTTTCAAGAAAATTTAGAGCTTCTTCTTGAAGATAAAGATGCTGAGCAAGGACTAAAGACCGACTGGAATGAGGTTGAAGGTGCTGTCTCACTGCTTGCCAAATGACAAAGAAGAAGGGACACGATGGTAGTAAACACTACAAGTCCTTCCACGTCAACTTCTGACAAAATGGTAAAGCCTACTTTTATCACTCCTAAGTTTGATGAGTCCATGCTAGATGAGCTTGTGAAGGGAATGCGTTACTTGAAGGTGAAGTTTGCAAAGCTTGAAGAAAAAGGCCAACCATCAGGGCCACTTCCTAGGCAAAGACAACAGCCCAAAGAAGGGTTTGCTAATAGATGTATTTGGTGTGATAGTACAGACCATGTAAGAAGGGATTGAGATGATTTTAGTGATGCTTTGTCAAAAGATGTTGTATTTTTTAAGGATGGTAAAATCCACTTAAGAGAGACAGGTTTACCCTTGAGAACTAACTTTGGGAAGGGGGGAATGCAAACCTTAGTTGAAGATATGGCAACCAAGCATGTCACCTCTTCAGTTGAGGCAGCTACTTATGGAGTAAAAATTGAACATTTTTGTGATGAAGAGGTGAGTGACCATCATGGTCAAATTTGGCCAAATGTCATGCAATTAGCTAAAAAGGGAAAGCTTACAAATGAGATTCTACATGAAGCAGGTGATTGCATACGTCTAGAAACAGGATGGAATGATCCAGTGGACTCATTGTCAGTGCATGCCTACATTACAAAATGCCAACAAAATGAGGCAATTGTAGAAGAGAAGCGCAGACGTGAGAATGCTGATGAAGGACCATCAAAAAGAGCTTCTAGAACAGGGGGAAGAAGTGACTCAATTCCTTCTCAAACACCCTCAACAAAAGGAGCATCTCCACCTGAAGTACTCATGGAGGAGTCTACAACAGGAAAGAAGAAAGAGCCAACAAAAGGTAAGACAAAAGGCCCAACTTATAAACTACAATCTGATATTGAGGTTGCTACAGATTTAAAGAAAGTCTTGGAGGAAAGGATCTTGAATAGCAAGATTGAGTTCACTCTGGGAGAAGTTCTTGGCATTGCAAAACGTGAGTTCCACGAAGAGATCATTGACATCATCAAGAGGAAGAGGCAAACCCTTGCTGAAGTTTCTCGTCCACTGGTTGAAGGGGAAACCTTGAAGACACAAGGAATGCAACTGCAAAATAAGGAGAATGATGGAGCTATGGTAGGATGCTACCAATCTAGTGGGAGAGTGAAGCAAGTGTATTTCTCAAATGATGATGAAGAAGTTGAAGATATTCCTAGGAGTTACTATTCACGAAGTCATTGGGCAAGGGCTACTACAGAAACTTTGGTCAAGGTAGGTGATCTTGAAGAGCCATTTGTTGCCTTGATTGACCATGGTTCAGAAATAAACATAATGTCTAAGAGTCTCTACAACAAGTGCAAATGGCCGATGGACATAGATCATGGTTGGATGGTAAAAGTGGCATGTTTTGGGTTTGTGTGAACAAGTTTCTTTTGTAGATACTATGGGTGAGCTTGATGCTATAATGAGGTCTAGTTTGCATCTTGAAAATGAAGTTGTGGAAGTTTGCTCTATGGAAATGTATCAAGTAATAGAAGCCTTAAAAGAAAGCCAAACAGTTGGCCCAAAAGTCCATGTTGAAACTAAATACAAGAGTGTAGCAAAGAAGGTGAAACCAGTAGCTTCACCCTTATGACCCAACAACAGGGAAATGTATCAAGTAATAGAAGCCTTAAAAGAAAGCCAAACAGTTGGCCCAGAAGTCCATGTTGAAACTAAATACAAGAGTGTAGCAAAGAAGGTGAAACCAGTAGCTTCACCCTTACGACCCAACAACAGGGAAAAGATTGAACAGGCTTCTTTACAACCAAGTTTGCGGAATCCTAAAAAGATCGGGCATACCTTCACAAAGGAGTCTTTTCAAGAGTTGCAGATTGGTTGTGAGGAGTTTCTAACACAGGAGGAGACAAAGTGCTTCAAAGAAATGCTTTCAAAGCATGGTAAGGCTTTTGCATTTGAGCCACATGAGATAGGATGTGTTGATCCTTATATTGTAGCTCGTATGGTAATTTTCACAATACCTCATGTGCCTTGGAATCTGCGGCCTATTCCGGTTTCAAAGGCTCATTTGCCAAAGTTAGTAGAGCTACTGAATGAGAAAATCAAAATGGGAATCTTGGAGCCTTCTTGTGCTCCATACTCAAACAGGTGGTTCACAGTTCCAAAGAAGAATGGTTCTCTACGCTTCATCCAAGATATGCAACCAGTGAACAAGGTGACAATTAGAAATGTAGGTACAGGTCCAATTGTGGATGAATTTGCAGAGGCGTTTGCAGGGAGGGCAATCTACTCAATGGGGGATCTCTACTCAGGGTATGATCAATTTCAGCTTGCAATCGAAAGCAGAGACTTGACAACCATGAGGACACCTTTGGGTTTAGTAAGGATGTGTACCTTGCCACAGGGAGCAACCAACTCGGTTGCACATATGATGAATGGGATGAATAAGGTCTTACGTGACTTTAGTCCTCAAATCACAATGCCTTTCATTGATGATTTGCCTATCAAAGGATGTGAAGAAAGTGACAAAGATGAAGCTTTGGATTTCAAGGGATGTCGCAGGTTTGTGGTAAATCACATAAATGATTGTGATAAAATTTTGTCTAAGTTGGAAGAAGTGAATCTTACATTGTCAGGGAAAAATTCTATGTTTGGTGTCAAAGAAGTGCTCATTGTGGGGCACATGTGCGGGCCATATGGTAGGAAACCTTGTCCATCAAAGGTAGATGCCATCCAAAGAATGAAAGAAACATGCACTAGCATCACTAAGGTCAGAAGGTTTTTGGGAGCATGTGTCTTCTATGTTATTTGGATTCCACATTATGCACATGTAGCTGATCCTCTTTATCAGCTGCTTAGAAAGAATCAAAAGTTTAAATGGACAGAAGCACATGTAAAATCCATGAAAAAGCTAAAGGAGTTACTCCAGTCAACAACGACTTTGAGAAAGGTAGACTATGAGTGTCAAAGGCCACTGATTGTGATAGTAGATACCAGTCCTACAGGGATTGGATGGGCAATAGGGCAAGATGACAAAGAAGGACACAGGTATATGGTAAGATTTGGAGCAAAGGTACTAAGTGCTCGCCAAAGAAACTCTCCACAGATAAAGAGAGAGTTATAGGGTATGGTTACTGCCTTGAAAAGTGGGAAAGAGTACCTAATTGGTGCATGTGTGGTTGTAGAAACAGATTGTCTACCACTTCTTGGGATGATTACAAGCTGCTCAACACCAGAGATTGCTATGTTGCGGTGGATTGCCTACATTAAGTCCTTAAATCCTGAGTTTAAGCACATTGCAGGTAAAGACAATACAGTGGGAGATATGCTATCAAGGGCAAGGTATGAAGATGAGTCACAAATGATTGATGAGGGAGATGATGTAGGCACAAAATTCTATTCTATCTCTCATGTCAAAGGTAACAATGTCTACATGACTAATTCACTTGAATTGTTCTTGAAAGATCTTTATGAAGGTGATTGGCTTTCTATTGGAAGGTACTTGAGTACTCTAACAAAACAGGATGATTGGTCTGAACAAGAATTCAAGAGGATACGCAGGAAAGCATATGGGTACTTTTTAAGGGATGGTTACTTGTGGAAGCATCCTAAACAGAAGGGTGCCCCACAACGGGTTATATGTAAAAAAGAGACTCAAGTAAAGCTCATGCAAGAGTTTCATGAGAGTCTATGGGCTGGACACAGGGGTGTGTGGGCAACCTTCTCCAAGTTGAAAGAAAAATACTGGTGGAAGGGTATGTATAAAGATGTATCTCAGTTTGTAGAGTCATGTGTAACTTGTCAAATGTATTCAAATGTTCGACATCTCGATGGATTGCACCCTACATATCCACTAGCCATGCACTATAAATGGGTTGTGGATCTAGTCACGATGCCTTTAGGACTCTAGCAGATGAGATACTTGGTTCTTGCACGAGAGGACCTAACTAACCAGGTTGAAGGAAGAGCATTAAGAGCTAAGACCACAGAAGCTGTGTGCAGATTCCTTCTTGATGAGGTGATTTTCCGTTATGGTTGTGTGGGAAAAATCACTGCAGATCGAGGTGAACTGGATGCCGAAGAAGCAAGGGAGTTCTTTTCTAGATTAGGGATTAAGCTTTCTCTTACTACAGCTTACAACCCTGAAGGCAATGGAAAGAGTGAAAGAGGGCATCCTCCTATCATCAAAGCTTTGGCCAAGGCTTGCGAAGGAAGATTTGGTGAGTGGCCAAAATTGTTACCATATGCTTTATGGGCTGATCGTACAACACATAGCTTAGTAATTGGCTACATGCCTGCGGAGCTAATGCATGGTCAAAAGCCAGTGATGCCGATTGAGGATACAATTCCCACATGGAATGTACTACCTTGGCAAGAGGGGCTTAGTAGGGAAGATCTCCTTGCACTGCATATAAGGCAGTTAGAGAGAAGACCTGGAGACATTGAAGCTGCAAAAGAACGACTCAAAAATGCAAGGTTGAAAAACAAGGACTGTTTTGATAAGCGACATCGACTCAGGAGCAAAGCAATTGACAAAGGTGACTGGGTTTTAGTGTATGATAGTAGCCTTGATAACCAGCACACAATCATGCATAAGTTCTCAAAAAGATGGTTTGGACCGTATGTTGTAAATCATGTGCATGAAAATGCTACTTACAGCTTGTCTGAACTAGATGGTACAGAAGTAAAGATTCCCATTGCAGGAAAAAGGATTAAAATGTTTAAGAGAAGAGGAGACAATGATCTAGAAGATATGGATGAGGAAGAAGAGAAAAACACAGGTGAAGATCAAAGTGAACATGAAGCTCTGGAATCATCCAGTGAAGAAGAAGACAACGAAGATGTACAAGAGGTCTAATCTTACAAAGAGACAATGTGGCACATACCGGAGGATGTGCAGGTTTAGAGGGCGTGGATGTCGTGCTGTGACACGTACATAGTGGGAACGCATGCTACAAGATCTATCTTGTATTTTTTTAGATACATAATTATATTTCCTATAGTGTACATATGCATATTTAAGTATAATAATAAGCCTTCTATCTCATCCTATTATTTTTCTCAAGGGTAACATATCCTTACTTTACCATCAGAAAATACTATGGGAAAAGCATCAATAGCTCCTCCTCTTTAACTTGGGGCAAAAAGCATTGATTCTTTATTTCTACTATTTCATTATCATCTCACACCCTAGCTAGATCTTGTATCTAGGGTAAATTCCAATATATATATATTCTATGTATTTTTTATACTTTTCTTATATTTCTTTTTAAATAGCTACTAGGAGAGAATCAAATCCTAGTGGGACACTAGGTGGCATGATTTCAAAGATACACTTATTTTAATGCATTATTGCAAGCATGATTACAAAACTTTGTCAAGGAGCAATGTCATGCTTTTATATGGCATGAGGTGTCCTTTGGAATTAAATGAAAGTCTAGGCTAAGGAGACCACATGAAGACTTTTGCTGCCATAAATGGACCCTATTTTGATGAATTTCTTACACAAGGTTCCAATCTGAATTGGAAAACGATTTTAAAATGAAAATCGTAGCTAATGAGCTGAAGTTTTTGCCCATATTTTTACTTTTTTATTTGGAGCCACGGTTGAGGAGATATAATCAAAATACTGGGGACCCCAGTCTGCCCACATCATGCAGGGGCAGCTCATTTCCAACTTTTCCAATTCCTGTTCACACTGGCTCCTCTCTTCTTGTGTAAACCCTTGGGGGTTCCCTTCACCTATAAAAGGGGACCTCTTCTTCCTTGGAAGGAACTCAAGCATTCAAGCCATTGATGAGAGGAATTCTCGAGGGAGTGAATAGTAATGCCTAATTGTACTTAAGCATTAACATAAACCCAAGCCTACACTTTCTCCTAGAGGGAGACTAGCCATTCTTGCAACAAGCTAACCTTGGAAGATCAACTCTAATCAAAGAAGGTCTTGCACTTGGTGTATCAATCAAAGTGGAATTACCCTCTTCTTCTCTCTCCCATCAATAATGGTGCCGAAGGGTTTCAAGTAAGATGTGTTCTACATTGATGTTTTCTTGATTTCTTGTTGTTTTAATTTTCATCTCTAATCCAACATATATATATATGTATCTAATCTCATCTCCTTAACCAAACCTATCGCTCTCATTCTTAGTAATTCATCCTCTCTAGGTTCTCTTTGCTACAGGTACATCTCTCCCCGCAGTATCCTTATTGCCTACGTGCAAGAATAGGGCTTGGGAGGGAAACTTCTCATCTCTTCACTTCTCTCATATCTACATTTCTCACATAATATCCTAGATGAATAACCCACATGATGATCATTTCTATCTCTTTCACTCCGTACGATCTATTAGAATTAACGTATGGATTAGCCGAAAAATACACTTTCAACAACGTATAGTGTTTCTCTTTGGCCCAGAAAGGCTTAATGAAATACTTCTATCACCGGATCCCATCATACTACCTCTCATAGACTATAATTTTCTTTTTGACGTAAGTGTAGTTATCTTGCTATGAACCAAGAGGATTTGTACACACAATTAATCCCAATCACTAGACAAAATATATATATTATGGTAAGCACAAAACTACAATTCCAAAGAACAATTCGTAGCCTATTTGGTCAGTCAAGATTGGATGCCATTAACTCATCTATTAACCCTTTCATATTACCCATGATACGATATGACCATAGCCTTGATGTTTTCATTTTCGTATTGTTTTGACATTCTCTTTTGTGTTCTTTCTTTGTGTGTGTGAGCGCAAGAGAGAAAGAGTGAATCTTCTTTGATTGCACTTCTTTCCAAACCCTAGTCTTCATGGCATCTATGGTTTAACTCCTTCATATAGTTTTTGTTGAGTTCTCTCACTAACTCTCACAGCCATAATCCCGGTGCTTTCCTGGCAAGACCGCAAATTTCTCGACAATGTGTTAGTGAGAATCAAGCTTATTGCTATGAGAATGTAGAAGACAAGGAGGGCTCTGCAAGCCATGGCATGAGTCGTAGAAAAATGTGTAAGTAAAGTGATGAGGGGGGTACTCTTTGCATTGTTATATGCACACTTTCCATGAATGCTCCACTACTTTCCTCTCTGGGGATTGCGTGCACCATTTGTGATGCGACATTCATGCATTGGCTAGTTTTTAATTGTTATTACTAGTAGGAGTTTCTTTAATGATTGTGGAATTTATTACCCTCTGGATGACCGTTATAGGGTACGAGTTTTATTGGTTTTTTTGCAACTCAAAGAAAGTGTTATGACTGTGGAATATTGGTACAAGTAGTGAAATACTGCTACACAAACAAACCTTGCAACAAATGTGATAAGAAGGGACACCCTCCTTCTAGATGCTACTCAATTGGAGGCAGTATCAGTGGAGAAATAAGAAATAGTAGAAGCAACAATAGAAGCTACGAAGGGAAGAGACCTATCAAAGGATCAACTCACATGGTAGAAGAGAAAAAAAGAAGATGAAGACGAGAACAACCTTGTCTTCTATGATGATAGACTTTGAAGATGCAGCCTCTCTACTTATAGGGAAGGAATTAAATTTTCTCATGTGGAGATTAGCATCCTGTGTGGATTTTTTCTTCTTGTGTGGATTTTACCATCCTGTGTAGATATTGCATCTTCAATATTTTTTCCTAGTTCAAACCTCAAGGGGAGGATTGTAAAGTATGATCTTTTTCCTAAAGTGTTAGTCAAGGAGAGAAGAGTGGTATTATCCCACATAATGTGGTGCAAGTCTGTCGAGTTACTTAAAGCTCATTTCATAAATGAATAAACATAAGTCTTATTTTGAACACATCTCCTTATGGTGAGCTTGTGATGGCCTAGAAAATACTCAAGATTGTGTTTATTAGTCCGACTTAATTAATCTTGGAACCTAATTTTCTTGAGTGATAATCTAGCCAACACACACTTACTTGTACACCTGATGTTTATCTTTCATCCACCCTAGCTAGAACAATCCCATTCCCATCACATTCCATATACTCCTTGGACATCCAATACTAGGAAGCTCATTTGAATTTTTCTCAAAGCCTTTAGGTCTCAAAGCCTTCTTCTAGATTTTGGTGTAGTCAACTTTTATCTGAACTCTTATGTTAGTTCTTTTGATTGTGAGTGTTTGATTGTCATATAGTCGTGTGTTGCACTAGTAGTTGTGATCCATGATCTTCCTAAAAGAATTCCAAATGCTCCACATACATCCAATGCTAGGAAGATGGTTTTGAACTTTTCCCTACCCATTAGGATCTGCATGTTCCCAACTAGCACAGTAGCTTGAACCTCTTTGTGGTAAGTCATCCTTACTCTAAATGGTGTTGGTTTTAACTTAGTGATTCTTATTTTTTTCCTTCAATGTTCTCCCAAAATATTTACCCCATGCCACCATCCAATATGACTCTTGGAAATGGCCTCCATTACTTTCTTAGCTTGTAGTCCACCTAGATAATTCGGACCTCATCATCCTGGATAGCTTCCAAGTCCACTGCTCTTGCTTCAACCTTTTATTTTCTATTTTTTTTGGTAAACTTTGCATCCTCTCCTAATGCATGTTTCATTTTATCCAGATCTATCATCAAATTCTAGATGCACTCACATACCTTCACATAGATTTCATCTTGCTCATTTCCATAGGTAAAGAGAATTGTAACGATCATAATTTGAGAAATTAATGCTTAATTTGAGCACTACAAAGCACATGGTGTAACCCATGCTAGGCACCAACAACTAAACCCTTATTAAAATTGATCTGATTTCTTCATGGTGTACAATCTAAGGTGGTTCCAAGAACTATAGAACCAACCTTTGAAAAGTCTTGTTTATGTCCATATATTTATCTTTAAGACTCCAATTGATGGCTATGAAGATGGCTGGAATGTATGCTAATTGTGGTCAAGGCTATTAGATGAGGTATGATGCCTATAGTCTAGGATGTAGAGATGATGTTAAAATGTATTTTAATGTGCCAAAATTGTCATGATTGACAGGCTCTCCATGCATGTCTTTATTTATCAATTAGGCATAGATCATGATACTGTAAAAAATGAAAAATGCATGCAAATCCTTAAGTTTCATCTCCTACCCGTAAAGCATCATGACATCCACCCCTTCTAATCAGACACATCCTTTGGTATGCACCAAGCATTATCAAAACCCGCAAGCAAAAACCTGTTAACACATATTCATTGCCCCACCATGAGAATATCATTGACAATATACCAATATGAAATTTTATGAGAGCATGCTCTCCTCCAAGATCATCAGGGAAAGACAAAAATTTCCCATAGGTTGAACATAAGCATCTATTAACACATAAACCATCTTGAATACCACCTAGATCATACAACATAGAAACTGATCACTCTAGAACATGCATATATCTATCTCCTTCTAGATCAAATGGTAGATTGTGGACCATTTCGATAGAAGGAATACTTCACCAATTCTCCTTGGACCATAAGGTTTTAAAGTAAACTGCCATAGGTCACAAAATGTTCTTGAGCTAGAAAACATAGAAGAATCCTCAAATGGACTCTAACAGCCCCATGGACCATAAGGTAGAAACAAAACCATATAATCTCCTCTTCTAGCCCATTTCTCTTCTAACAACATCCTCAACATGCAGCAATAAACAATTATCATCCATAAAAAAGGTTACCCTATCTGGTACCTCATAATATGTGGGCATCATCTATGTCGTAGACTTAAAATCATATGCAACCTCATCAAGTATCTCCATTGTCTTATCATCATGTTCATAATATTTTACCACATATTTTTGAGATTCTGGGTGAGAAGAGACTCTATATCCCTCTAAACCATCAACCAAAAGTGCCACAAGGTCAATATCATCCTTTTTGTCAAAAGAAATCCGTACTTTATCCATTTCATGGCTCGAACAAGCCTCATTACATATATCACACATAGGATTCTTCAGTTCCAAAAGTAATCTCTGGTCCTTATCAACCTCCATCAAATATCTTTGAGCATTAGTAGCACAAGAGTCAACATGCATCTCAAAAATGATATCAATTTTCCTTTCCATCTAATCATCACAAAAAATCCACTTAGAGTCAGGGCTAAAAGATTACAAATCATCCTACACCCCCTTTGGATAGGCATCATCAGGTTCAAGATCAGTCTGCCACATTGTGACCTTCGGATTGTTGGAGCTATATATGGCTCACTCTACTGAACTTGGTCTCACCTATATATTTGTATCTTGTCCTCAATATGAATCAGTCTTTGGGAGCGTATATGGTGTGTCTCTTGTCTCGTCTCTCTCTCTTTCTCTCTACATCTCAACATGGTATCAGAGCGGTAGCGATCACGCGCCGATTCAATTCATGGTGACAACAGTATGTGGATTCACATGTAAGATTCAAAATTGTTACAAATTTTATTTTTGAGCGTTGATTCTTGTTAACTGTGGTTGTTTTGTGTTAAGAAGAATATGATTAGTGTTTTATGTGGAGTTTATTTATAATCAATCTAATCGTCGATTACGTTTTCTTGTTAATGACACCCTGAACTTCATCTCAATTTTTCTTGCTGTTCTGCTCAAAATTTGGAGAAACGGGAAAAGCGCAATGGCACTTTTCATCCAAAACTTGTTCGTCTCCTCGAGCTCTTCGATTTGAGTTCTAGGTTTGCGTCAATCGGAGTTCGCAACAGAAAGTTATGCTATTTTTACTGCAATAGAGCTTGACGCAACTTTCTTCGTCCTACTTCTTCATGAAGCGTCCGCGATCATTTTTCTTATTTTGGCGTTAACTTTTTCGAGAAGATTTAGCTTTTTGCTATTCGTATTGTGGCCGTCAATCTTGCGTCTCACGCCACTCTATTTTGAGGACTCGTTTATTATTAACGTCTCCTTTACCCTGTCTTTTTTGGGTGACGTCTCTCACATCTTTGGACGTTCCTTGAGCATCCTTCTTACGTTTATCGTTGACAGAATGCAGTACTCATATCTCTCTCATTCTCAATTGCGGCCTTCACCATATATGGTGTGCAGATTCTGCGATCTTATCTTATACGTCTTCTCGCAACAAGATATGGCTATGAATATTCTCGTCAACGGCTTTCCTTCTGGCCAACGTTCTGTTCCTCCTTTCCAAGGTCAAGGATTTCCAAGCTGGAAAGCAAAGATGTTGTTAATTCTTAAAGGCGATGAACTCTCCGGTGTTGTTCTTGGAAATCGTGTTTGTCCGCCTCAGCCTATTGATACGGATAATGATAACGTGCTTATCACTAAAGGACCTATATTTGAAGATTGGAATGTTGCCTATACGGATTGGCAACGACGTGATAAAGCAGCTCGTCGGTATATTCTTTCTGCTCTTACTGATTCCCTTTTGCTTGATATGTATGAACTACCTACTTCCCATGACATATGGAAGTACCTTATTGCAAACTTTCAGAAGAAATCTGTTACAGAAATACTTTATTTGAGAGGGTTGCTTAACAAGTTACAATATGAAGTTGGTACTGCCATGACGGAACATAATGAGTCTTTCAAATCTATTATTAATCAACTTGCTGCTGCCGGTGATCCTGTTCCACAAAAGCAACTGATTACACTTCTCCTTGATACGGTGAAGGACTCTTCTTATGATAACATTGTTACTATTCTCTCTAATAAAGATGGTCTTGATTTCGACCAAGCTTGCATGTCTTTAATTGAATACTCTCAACGTCAAGAACGTCGGAATGCTGGTCACGATACAGCTATGATTTCACAAGAGGAGACTGAGTCACAACAGATGGAACGTGCTTTTTATGCTCGAAGGCGTCCATTTCAACGAGGAAACCGCAGAGGTGGCCGTCGCGGTAATATTTTCTCTCGTCTCAAATTTCCTAATAAGCAATGTTCTTACTGCAATAGAAATGGCCATACTGAAGATGATTGTTGGGCACGTCAATATGATGAAGAACACAATATTACCACAAAACAACCACGTTTATCTAGAGACTCTTCTTCTTCTTCTTGTGAATATTGCGGACGATCTGATCATCCCACTCATATGTGCTATAAGCGTCGATTCGACACAGATTGGAATAGAGCATATGCTACTAAACATCGAAACAACATTGTACCAGAAACAAGCTGCGTCCTATGTTCAGTTGCTCCAGACAGAATACTTCATGTACGTGATGTATCACTTTTTATTGTCGATTCTGGTGCTACAGGAAATATGACATATCAGTCTAAGTGGCTCCATAACTATCATCCACTGCCAGTTCAACGTGTTGTTTATCTTGCTGATGATACTACTTGTCAAGTAAAGGGTATTGGAGACTTATATCTTGGTACCTTATCTTCTTCCACTCGAATTTTGCAAGGAGTATTACATGTACCAGATCTTCAACGTAATCTTCTTTCAGTTACTAGACTTGTTCATCTTGGTCTGTTTGTTGGATTTGATTATACCAAATGCCGAATTGAGAAAGATGGACAGACTATAGCCACTGCTCCTCGAAACGGTAATTTATTTGAACTCTCTCTCAACGATGCTGTAGCAAATATTGTTACTACTCCAGGTGATCATGATTGCAAAGTATGGCATCACCGTTTTGTTCATGCTGATTTCTCAAAACTCCTTGATCTTCACGGTCGTGATCTTGTTCATGGCATGGATCTTAAAGCCCATCCCCATATGGGAATTTGTGAATTTTGTGCTCTTGGGAAACACAATCGTAAACCCTTTCCTCTTTCAAATACAACTCATTCTCATGACATCTTGGATCTTGTTCATACTGATATATGTGGACCTCTACCTTCTTCGAGATCACAATATCGCTACTTTATTACTTTCATTGATGATTTCTCAAGGTATACGGCTGTATTTCTACTTAGACAAAAATCTGAAGCCTTATCTGTTTTCAAACAATTCCACAAGGCTGCGGAACTTCAAACTGGTCGTCGCCTTAAGAAGCTTCGTAGTGACAATGGAGGCGAATATGTTTCTCGAGAGTTTGTGAGTTACTGTGCTGACACTGGAATTCATCATGAACACACTATTCCATATTCGCCTCAACAGAATGGTGTTGCTGAACGAAAGAATCGCACTATTCTCAATGCTGTAAGATGTATGCTGATTCATTCTGGCTTATCTCGTGTTTTCTGGGCTGAAGCTACTTTGACAGCAACATTTATTCAGAATCATCTTCCTACTACTGCACCCTCCGGTAAGATACCCATCATAGCATGGACAGCTGACATTCCTTCTGTATCTCATTTTCGAACCTTTGGATGTATTGCTTATATTCATGTTCCCAAAGAAACACGAACAAAGCTTGATGCTCCTGGTCTTAAAGTTATTTTTATTGGATATTCTGACACTTCCAAAGGCTACAAATTCTATGACCCTTCCTCCAAGAAAGTAACTGTGAATCGTGATGCTACTTTTAACGAACAGCTTATGGGAGGCTCATGGTCCATGGATGATTCTGATGATACTAAATCATTGCTTCAGGCTTTTCCATTTCTTTCAGAAGATGAAACACTTCCTATAGAGCAACTTTCCTCCTCACAACCATCCATTCCAAATGTTGCCAATGATGATATTGATATTTTTGTTGATCTGCCTATTGATTTTGAACATGGCTCATGTCATGTTTATGATGACGATATTGCTGATAATGCTTTTTCTACTTCTGAAGATCCCGTTACTTATGATGAAGCTATCTCTTCACCACAAAAGGATAAATGGCAAGAGGCTATGGAAGCAGAGTACGATTCTCTTATCTCTAAAGGTACATGGATACTAACTGAATTACCTCCTGGTTGTACAGCTATTAAATGTAAGTGGGTGTATAAAACAAAAGTAAAAGCAGATGGATCTTTTGACAAGTTCAAGGTGCGTTTAGTTGCAAAAGGTTACTCCCAAGTAGCTGGTGTTGATTATCAAGAGACTTTTTCACTAGTTGTTCGCATTGCAAGTGTTCGAGTTTTATTGGCATTTGCTGTTCAATTTGATTTAGAAGCTCATCAAATGGATGTGCGAACTGGTTTTCTTAATGGTGACTTGGAAGAGGAAATTTATATGGAACAACCAGAAGGGTTTGTTATTCCAGGTAAAGAAGACCTTGTTGCTCAACTCCATAAGGCACTATATGGTCTCAAACAAGCTTCGCGAGCCTGGTATACAAAATTTGATCTTTTTCTCACCTCTAAAGGATTCATCTCTTGCTCGTCAGACCCCAACTTATACATAAAACGCCAAGGTAGCAGTTTTGTGATTCTTGCTCTTTATGTGGATGATACCATCCTTGTTTCCAATGATTTGGGATTTCTTCAGCAAGTGAAAAATTTATTGTCTTCTACATTCGATATGGTGGATCTTGGAGAGATTCACTCTTGTCTTGGCATTCAAATCCAACGGAACCGTACAAAAGGTATTTTATTCCTTCGACAGTCAAAGTTTATTGCAGATACTATTCAAAAATTTGGTATGGAATCTGCACATTCAGCCAACACACCTTGTCTTGCGAGCTCTACGAAGAATACTTCTGACAATGGCGGTCAACTTGTCACAAATCAACCTTATGCTAACTTGATTGGATGTCTTCAGTTTGTTGGCATGAACACTCGTCCTGATATTCTGTTCGCTGCTAACTATCTTGGACAACATCTTGCATGTCCTTCTCTTAAGCATTGGTCTGCTGCAAAGCGTGTATTGAAATACTTGAAAGGCACTACAGATTTTGGTTTAGTCTATCGACGACAACTCACATCAGATTCTATGCAATCTCTTTCTCTTTTGGGTTACACAGATGCAGACTGGGCAAGCTCACATTTATCTATGCGATCTACTAGTGGAAATTGCTTCTTTATAAATGGTTGTCTTGTTTCTTGGACCAGCAAGAAACAACGTTGTGTTGCAGTTTCTACGACTGAGTCAGAATATGTTGCGGCATCACTTGCAGCTCGTGAGTTGATTTGGCTTCGACAAATGCTAGTTGATATTGGTCACTCTCCTCTTTCTAGCACACCCTTGCGGTGTGACAACCAAAGTGCTATTAGTCTTGCAAAAGACTATGTTCAACATAATAAGTCAAAGCACATTGCTGTCCATTATCATTATGTCAGGTATGAAGTATGCAAGGGAACCATTATGGTTGAACACTGTCCAAGTGACCAGATGATTGCAGACATTTTGACCAAAGGCCTCAATGAGTCACGTTTCATCCTCTTGCGCTCGGAGCTTGGAGTTGCTTCGGCCTCACTCTTTCTAGATTAGCTTCTTTTCTATTGTAATAGCTTTGTACATATGACATTGTAATCTTTTAGGTACCATGCACTATGCACACTCCACATTTGCACCTTGTGATATCTAAGTCACTTGAATATTTGTACATAGATGCACAATTCACTTTCACATCATCACCACTAGTTCATATTTCACATTGTATAGGGGCTTGGGTTTTTCCCTTGAACTCCCCAAGGGTTTTTTCATCCAAAGCTAGAGACCTTTGTTTGAGTGGGGGTGTTGGAGCTATATATGGCTCACTCTACTGAACTTGGTCTCACCTATATATTTGTATCTTGTCCTCAATATGAATCAGTCTTTGGGAGCGTATATGGTGTGTCTCTTGTCTCGTCTCTCTCTCTTTCTCTCTACATCTCAACACAGATCACAAAATATTGCTAAAGGAAGAGTTCACACCCCCTCTAGTTCATCATCTTGGAGATCTTCAAACTCATATTCTTGAAAATCCAAATTTGAAAATTTGGTATACCCAAGCCTTATAAATACTCATGTACATCCAGACCATGTAAATCGTCATGCCTATCCTAACCATATGAGTCCTCATGTGTGTTCACACTCTTTATCTTCATGCATTTTGGTATTGTGTAAATCTTGAGCCTCAGCCACTGGTAAGGGATCGGCAATTCCAAGCTTTGCATAGAAAAATTTCACAACTTATTCATCATTTTTAACCTGCAATGATCTGTCATCCTCAAGAAAGCACTCATCAACAACAATTGCAATATTAGCCTGAATTTTCTTGTAAATGTTTCCATAATTAGGGACATTAACACAATACAAATAATCTTTATACATACTTAGATCCTTTAGATCCCATTGTTCTTAAGTAAAAACAACTTTAACACTATTTTGGTACCAAAACACGATAGCTAAGTGTCTTTTTTTCACAAATTTAAATTAAGTTCTACTTGCATTAGACGGTGTCGTGCAGCTCCACTCCCATGCTAAGAAAGATTCCATAAAAATGCACATCAAGCTTATTTGAAGCTTACATGATCAATGAACAGTGTTTAGGGCCTGGTAATAGGCCAAGTTTAATGCTGAATGTATGTCAAATGCGACTAAAAGGTCCAAAATTGCCGTTTCTTGGAGCTCATTAATTGCGGATTATGCCAAAAAGGGTTGCAACTTAAAATCACCAACTGCTTTAACCAAATGTGAGGGAAGGTCTTTCACCAAATGCAATTTGCATCTTGAAGGTTGTGGTGGCATTCGACAACAAACAAGGTAGCAACAGAATTTACGGTGATATTACTAGTCAGGGGGATGTTGGAAAGTGGTGTCATGCAAGGCATTGCCTTGGCCGATATGTATGCCAAATGTGGTGCCCTTTACCGAGGATGCCCATGGCCAAGGGCCCATAGGCTATGGCCGCCCACTAAGATCGACCGTCCACCAAATTAAAGGGAGCCCAATTAACTAAGGGAGGGCTTGAGTGTAAAAGGGAAAAAAAAAGAAACAAAGTATGGCGTAGCAGGTAGCGAATGCCGATCAGGGAGGAGGGTAAGGAGCTCATCAAGGCCGGCTCGGGCCTTAAGAAATTTGGGCGGAAAAGGGAAAATTTCTCAAGAGCTCCTCGCGCTTCAGTTCGGTCCCACTCACTCGGTCCCACTCGCTCAGTCCCAGCCGCGGCGGGTTTCATGCTGCTCAAAAATCGACCCTACCACGTCATAGGGATGAGTCCCATGCCACGTCAGTAGCGATGGTACCATTGAAGGGAGGGGGCATGCTATTCATAGGCTCTCTTTTGCATGAAGAGGGCTATTCCATGCAAACCAAGAGACAACATGGGAAGAAGAAGAAGAGGGAGAGCTTAAGCAAGGGACTTTGAAGGTGAAGCATAGGGGAAGGGATTGAAGCAAGGAGCAATCTCCCTCTATCTCGCTCTCATGCTCGGATATTTCTCTCCCACTCTCTCTCTCTCTTGAGCTAGTTCTCGGGAAGCAAGAAGCCCCAAGGAAGCAAGAAGGCTGGAGGAGAAAGAGAACCTTGGTCGAAGAATCTTGAGGGTAAGCTCGTCGAGGCTTCAGCAAGACAATGTGAGAAGAGGATTTCAAGCAAGTCGAGGCTTGAGCAAGCAAGGTGAGAAACTTGAGTCAAGGTCAAGGAGGGGAAATCTCTCTCTCTCTCTCTCTCTCTCTCTCTCTCTCTCTCTCTCTCTCTCTCTCTCTCTCTCTTCCGAGCTCAAACAAGGGAACCTCTCTCTTGTTCTTGAGCTAAAGAAGAGGCAAGAAGAAATTCGAAGATAGTGACTGAAGACATATCAAGCAGATGAACAAAGGGAACCGGCACAATAGGATTTTTCTCTCAGCAAGCAACCTAGTATAGTTATTTCTTTTTGATGAATTGCGGAGCCATTAACGGCCCGCCGAAGTAATCTATAAGGAGAGTTTAAGCTCCTAAACCATCATTAGCATTAATTAATGGTGTCGTTAACGGCACTTCTTCATAGATGCGCATCAATTTCGTCGATATTACCGATTTTTGAGCAAATTTTGTGCATCGACCAAGTAATTAATAGCTGTTGTATTGTGCGGTGCGGCAATTTTTTGCTCTCAATTTTTCCACAGCCAGTTGCCAAGTGCAGACCTGGCTCAATTTTCAAACACTTATCGCCCAACAACGGTGTATTTAAGAAAACCCTTTTGATATGCTTTAGTATACTAGCTAGAGAGTCTTTCAAAAATATAACCTTGCATTTTAGAACTACCATAATCAAGAACTATACTCATCAAGGTGATCCTCGTAAGACTGAGAATAATGCTTTGAAGAAATCTTATTTATAAGCTCGAGCAAAATTTAAGTAGCCTTGCAAAAAAATTTAGGTAACTTTTCCACAATTGTGCTATAGATAATTGAAAGTTTTATGTGAAAATAATTAACTTCAGAGTATATAAATTAACGGAGAGCTCTACGTGTTTGACATGGACGTTTTAAGAATATTTTTATATAAAATAAAAATATGTTTTTGATGTATTTGTGAGTTTTAGAAAGTGATACATTGCTTACCCTTTCCATTGGGGACTCAAGGTGGCAAGTAGAAGGGCTTTGGTGTACAACAATTTTTGGAGCATTTCGAACATTTAAACCTCCATAAGAGAAAACTTTGATATTTTCATTCTTGAGACATAAGCATTCAAAACCTCAAATAATATCAAAATTTTCACATAGATCAACTAAACATATCAAAGTACGTGGTATAGACACAATTGGGGCACCTAAAACCTTGGTTTCAGTGTATTTTCAAAAAAAATTGCAGAATAAAGAATTCAAGAAAGAGTTCAAGCAACAGAATTCAGTTAGGGAGACAAAATAATACATAGTTTCTTGGTTTCAACATATAAAGTCATTTGTACCTGTCAAACTACACTAGAATAGCCCCAATTCCATGAGAGAACCTTTGGAAGACCAAAATTATGCTCTTACGATGAAATTATGTATATAACTTGTGTGTGACTTTGAAAATAGTCTTTGAAGGGCATTTCATTGTTTTGTAAAACAAGTACTAACAGTTTTCTTTTTATAGACATAAAAAAGGACATCTTTACAAAAAGATATAAAAAATTTATGATTTTTCTGGCAAAATAGCTTGAAATTTTACTTAGATTTATGACTCAGAGCTTACCATAATTCTCTCCATAGGGATTGTATTTTGACATGGAGAAAAATCTAATGTTTTCTTTCCCTCATAACCAACCTATGGTAGAAGCAAGGGGTAAAAAAAATATTTCTAGCTTGACAAATAAGCTACCAAAACATGGTAATAAAACAGGACACTTGAGTGCCTAATTACAGGACTAGTGTTAACTTGCTCTAGCTATGGCTATTTTGTGACTAAAGCTCCTGAACTCTCTTAATAAAATTTGGGATCACAAACCATTAAAACTTTATAATGTTTTTCTCTTCTGGTACAGCATGCAAATCCAACGCTTCTTCGTGGCACTCCAAATATCATGTTGGATCATAGCCATAAAAAAGGCTCTACTTATCAAAAATTCATCATTTGGCTCTTCAAATTTGAAAAATATTTGCTCCAACATTTCTTGCTTTCAAATACTTGGCTCTTAAAATTTTCTCTTTTCCATTGCCAGCTCCAAAAATATTGAGTTATTCTGTTGCTCTTAAATTCTACCCTATTCACCCGATCCCATGCCAACCATCATCAATGAAACTATTATTAAGATTAATAGAATTTCTTGGTGGTCTACATCCCGAGGTGCGTCAGCCAACGCTTGAAAAGTCTTGTAATGCCTATATCTTTATCTTTCAAAATCTGATTGTGACAAGAAATAAAGGCAAGCATGGATAAGAACGATAGTTTTGGCATATAAATTATAATTTTACATCCCTACATCCTAGACTATATTTCATGCCAAGGGTAGGACTAGGAGTGCATCGTCTTGGTAAAGTGATGGAGACTCTTTCAGTATAGGGGTCTACAGATAGCTAAGAGATAGAGGGGAAGGGGCCTATGTATAGGATGGTTTGGTGGTTAAGCGTAGGTTTGTATCCCCTCTTTTTTAAAGTGTGTATGCTCATGCAATCAAGTCCATTATTTAACCAAGTTGGTTCATATCAATTTGTATAGCTTATATGGATTGCATCACAATTTTGAGAGTAAATGTGAACCCACATTTATCAATCCTTTGTTGGGGACTGTTTATAAATGGTTGGGGAGATAGAACAATACATACTACCACTCATCTAGAGACAGATGGGTTGGTAAGTATTAATCTAGTTCTAAAGGATATGCTAAGAGCATATATGTTAGCAAGCAGACAATTAGAATGATTACCTTTCTAATTTTGGAGTTTGTTTCTCATGATGCAAAGCATGTTGCGACTAGTTTTAGTCCTTGCATGTTATTGTCAGGTTGTCAACCTTGATCATCAGTTCTAATGAGGTTGCTCACTGACGAGAAATGATAGCAATTCAAGGACTTGGTCAATATTGTTGAGCCAGGTCAACATGTCACTTTTATGAAAAGTTGAGATGAGATATTCGTGCATGTTCCAATATCTTAAAAATAATTGACTCTTGGTTATTCACTCAAACACCTCTTAGTTGTGGTAAGTCGTTTACAATACTCAAATGAGTTAAAATAGAACCTACACACTATGTTCGACTTAAGGTGGTTACACCAACAGCTGCATTGGGAAAACAATGTGGAAAATCAAGATGTTTCTCTTGGTTTCATTGAACCTCCTACTGAACTTTGTACTTGTCACATGAATTATTGGACCTCTAAGAGGTGCCACTGTTCTTGATAAGATCTTACCACTTTTATTTTCCAGAACAAAAACACTTTGCAAGGGGGGAGTAATGTCATGCCAAGGGTAGTACTAGGAGGTCACGACGCTGGCAAAGTTCCGAAGACTCTTGTTGTATAGGGGTATATATAGTGCTAAGAGCTAGAGGTCCACTGGCCTATATATAGGATGTTTGGGTGGTTAATTGCATGTCTGTCTCCCCTTTATCATACAATATAGGCATAGTTTGCATACATTCTAGTCAACTTTATAGCATAATAAAATCTAGCATAGATCATAAGATTGTCAAAGATAAAAAATGCATGCATATCCTTATTGTTCATCTTGTGCCCACAAAGAAACATGACAATGCACATTCTTTGGTATGTGCCAACCATTATTTAAACCTTCAAGAAACAACCTTTTAACACATAACCACTTTCCCGGTAGAATCATGTAATCCATAATATCCCAATATCTGGCTTCATGAGAGCATACCCTTATCTAGGACCACATGGGGAACAAAAAAATACCCCATCAACTGAACATAAGCATCAATTAACACATGAATCATCATGAATACACCCATCAATCACCACCCAAACCATGCACATATCTATCTTCTTCTAGATCAAATGGCGAATTGGACCATTTCCATAGGAGGAATAAATCACCCTTCCTCTTGGATCATAAAGTCTACAAGTAAATTCCACAGGTCACAAAATGTTCTTGAACCCAAAAAAACAAAAGTATTCTTAAACGAGTTGCAGCAGCCCCATGGACCATATTGTAGCAACAAAGCCACATCATTACCTCTTCTAAAAGCATCCTCAATATGCATCAATAGGTAATTAGAATCCATAACAAAAACTACTTTATTTTTTACGTTAAAATCTATGGGCATCATGTATGTGGTAGAATTAAAATTCTCTACAACCTCATGAGGTATTTGCATTATCTTGTCATTACGATCAACGTATTTTATTGCATATTGTTCAATTTTTTGGGTGATAAAAAGACAGAAATTCCCTCTAAAGCATCATCCAAATGATCCATAAGGTCCATATCAACCTTTTTGTCAAAAGAAACTTGTACCTTATCTATTTCATGGTTAGAAAAAGACTCATCACATATACACAAATAAGATTCTTTGGTTGCAAAAGTAATCTCTGGTCCTTCTCAACCTCCATCAAATATCTTTGAGCATCAGTGGCACAAGAGTCAGCATGCATCTCAAAAATGATATCATTTTTCTTTCCATCTCATCATCATAGCAAATCCACTTAGAGGTAGGGCTAAAAGACTACACATCATCTTACAACCCCACTGAATATGCATCATCAAATTCAAGATCACTTTGCCACGTTGTGAACTCCATATCACAAAATCTTGCTAAAGGAGGAGTTCACACCCCCTCTAAATCATCATCTTGAAAATCTTCAAACCCATACTCTTGCAAATCTCGTATACCATGTAAATTTTCATGCCTATAATGACCATGAAAGTCCTCATGTGTGTTCAAAATCACTTTTTTCATGTATTTTTGGATTTTGTAAATCTTCAGCTTTAGCCGTTGGCAAGGGATTTGCAATTCCAATCTTTACATAGACAGCTTTGACAACTTCTTTGTCATTTTTAACCTATAATAACATGTCATTCTCAAGAAATCACTCATCAACTTAGCCTAAATTTTATTGCAAATTTTTGCACAAGTAGGCATATTAACACAATCCAGATCATCTTCATACATATCGTTCTTGAATAACAACAACTCTTAACTTGCTCTATCTATGGGTATTTTGTAGTTGAAGCTTGTGAACTCACTAAATAATATATGGGATGACAAGACATTAAAACTTTGGAATCTGTTAGCACAAGACTGGTAGCTACACTCAACTAAAGACTGGCGGACTACGAAAAGAAAGAAATCCTATGTAGTCATTCCCTAATTAAGAAAAAAAACTTGTAATTTCATTTGTAAACACTTGGGGCTTGCAGAAGTTTCCAATTTTGTATATTATTTTTGCCATTAGACTGAGGAAGATTTTACTTTGGAACTTGAGATATTGTAATTGGAAGGTATTTATACCAAATTTTGACCTTAATGAAAAAACCCTTTTGTTGATTTCTATCAAGTGTATTCTGTGTACGAGAGCGAGTAAGAGTTTATCTTGACGCTACGTGCACACTGGTGGTCGGAATTGAGTGCAGAGAAGTGCAGCGTGTTGCTCCCGAAAATAGCTGCGCACCAACACCTACATTGCATGTGTACGTCCCGATTTTGCGAGATTGACCCGCGAGCTATTTTTGGTAATTCGGTGAGCATATGGGTTTTTTTTTCGCATTTCAGCATATCCACACGTTCACAATGAGTAGAGCTACACATTAGGCACTTTAGTTTTAAGAAACGACAACCTGCAAAAACCTATCAGACATCCTACTTGATTTTGCACCGGGTGTTTTTGGGTAGGGTTTTGGGTCCTGGACCTTAGGGAGAGCGGACTACTGATGTTAATAGAATTTCCCTCAAGTTTCGTAGAGTTTTGAGAACGTCTCATGGGTATTTGGCTCTTGGAAGCGTTGTCAAAAATTTCCTCGTGTATACTTTTGAAGGCTGTAACTTAGACATTGGGTAGAGACCTCTCTATGAATTAGTCAATAGTCAGTCGAGTGTAGGTTGACACCCTATGCTTGCTTCCACACCCCTGCGGGTGGAGCTTTGTCCTTAGCTGACAAATCTTGTTAGGTGAGTTCTTGTTGTGCTAACGTCCGTCGCGGCGTTGGCACCGTCGCCGGGGACGAAAACCCTAGGTAGGTGACTGAGTCTAGTCCTTGAGGATAGAAATTCTCTGGATTGCCAGAGTCATATTTTACATTTAGATAGGATCAAAGGGTGGGCGACTCTCTAGGTCTTAGGAGGAGTTTAGGGAGCGTATATGTGGCTTAGATCCTTCGACCTAGGTAGTAGTAGGTAGGAGAGTAGGAGTTGGAGTGGTACAGGCGGTGAAAGGATCGCTTGAGAGTCCGGGAAAGGCCAAGAAGAAACCGAGACACCAGAATCCCCATCTCACATGATGAGGAGGAGTAGGATAAGTAGGACATTATGATTTATGATCGGGAGCACTTTATGCATGCTATATTTGCTATTCGGCTCATCAAAGAGCTGTAAAAGATGGTAATTTGTTTAGAAGCTGAATTGAAGTCCAAAAATTTTTGTGAGTATTTTTGAGAGAGCTGTTGAGCATAGGGAAGCCCACTGATAGAAAAAAATTATAATTTAAGGCAGTAGACATCCTACGCATAGCATGTCTATAGGGTAATCTAGCAGGAATTTGGAGAATTTTAGTTGGCCAGAGTGTTAAGAAGGTAGGTTTTACCCTAATTTCACCTGGAAAGTGGAAGATTGACCATATCTTGATAGGTGGTGGTGAAAAGAAAGAAATTGCCAGACATTCTACCCAATTTGTGCCAAGGCATAATTTTAAGACCAAAACCATAGGATGTCTTCATGAGCATGATCTACATGATTTATTGAGTGCATGAGAAAGGTTTCATCTCAATTGGGTGAGAAAATTGAAGTTTAAGAATACTTTAGCAGTTTTTGACTGAAAAAGGCTAGAATAGCTAAATTTGGGGTCTTTTGATATTAAAACACAAATATAAACACACTAGTGAGCTCAGCAAACCAAGGAAAGGCTGTGGGCTAAGTTTGGTCAAATTCTATTGTAGAAGACATACTACGTGTAGTATGTCTAATACATGAAGAAAAGTCCAAGACATACCAAGCTATCATATAGCCTTAGACAAATCTCCTAATCAAGTTTGGTCCAATTTGGAGCTGATTGGACTTGTGAAATCATCAGAACTGACATTAGGCTTCTAAAATTGAATTCTGACCAGCTAGCCAGCTTATAGGTGTCCAAACCAAAAAATAAACACACTACTAAGCTCAACACATCAAGGGAAAGCCACATTGAAAATTTTGGCTGAAATAGAGCAAAAAAGACATCCTACGTGTAGGATGTCTACAAGGTCATTTCTTGGACAAAATAAAATAGTGGACCTACCAAGAGGTTTTAATTGACTTAAGGGTTCCAAAACTTCTTCCAAAAGTGAAATTAGACTTTGTCTGACCTTTTGACGGAGCAGAGACGGAATTAAGACTTTACCTCTATACTGATAAACACTTGGGTGGTGTACAGTTTCAGATTGGCAGACCTAATCAAGACCATCCGAAGTGTATAGAGTACAGTAGTCGTTGAGGTTAACCCACTACTTATACCAATCAGTAGTAAGACCACCTCTAGTGGTTAAATTCTTTCATTTGATTGCCGAAATTAAACGCTTGTGTACAGGTATATTCAGCAGAGCAAGGCAAGAACTTGAGCGGAAATTGATCCCTTGCCAGGTGAGTGGTTGGATTTGTGATAAATTGCATTGCTAAGTTTGATGAATTTAAGATCAGGAAGACACATTCCAAGAGACCAAAAAGTGGCAAGTGATCAGGGTAGCTTAGTATCCACTAAAGAAAGTGTAACCCATGCAAGGCTAGATCCATTAGCCCCAATCATTGAGGAAGGTAGTGATACTAACACTTCATCAGATAATTCCTTCTTCACGATGGGTAGTCAACAACCAGGATATTTCTCCGGTGAAGGAACAATCCTAGGAGGAAGTACCCCCCAAAACCCTTTGAACGATGCCAAGTTCACTATAATCTTCTTAGAAGGAACAAACTCTAGGGGAGCCCTAGTTTATTCTGACTATCGGGGACACAAGTGTATTTGTATAGAGGAAAGACCTTCTCAGAGACTGTAGATAATCCGAGTCTATGATGATGGAGATAGATTTCGAGACGAAAAGGGGAACCACTATCTAATAGTTAGTAACCCTGAGGATTACAATAGATATGGAGATAATGTGGCAAAAGGAAAAATGGTCTCAGAGGCTCAAGAGCCGCCTCCAAAAATTGATCAACCTGGAGCTCTTTTTATGTATGATAAAAAAACAACCAGGGTCTCTATCTATAGTGAGAATGTGGGAATTTACAAGCATGAGAGCGAGGGAGTAGTCTCTTATTTTTTATGCAAAGAACCCTAACCAAATGAATTAAGCAAAGACAATGTTCTTTACTTATTCTCTTATGAAATTGCTATGGGGAAGGATATCATTTTTGTTGACAGGTACGGGCAAGAATATAAACGAATTCTCCCAAAGGAGGTAGAAAAGGTAACAGTTCCAGAAACATCATCATATGCCCCCGAAGAAGTACCAAGGTCCACCTATACCCCTAGCAAGTCAACAAACCCATTTTCAAAGGAGTACGAGACAACATCACATTCTAACCGACAACAGACGTTCAACTACCAGAACCAACAAGCAACCCAACCATCATTGCAGGCATGGCTTCAACAACGTGCGACATTAGAACAAGAACAAAACAGAGATGGTTATCCAACCACACGAGGGCTAAGAGATTTAAAAGAACCACCACTCTATTCATAGTATCAAGGCGAGAGTAAGCCAAAAACTCAAGAGTCGGCAGAGCTCGGAAGACAACCCATAGAAAGAAACCACCTCTTGCAAGAACCATTAGAAATTATGGTTGAGCAACACCTCTGGGAGAGGAACCCTCCCACTACCGAAGGCCAAAGGAGGTATATTGAGTAGGACGAGGAGAACCAATGATGAGATTTGTAGACCATCGTAGAATTAGACCTTCTTAGGTGCAAAAATGGGTAAATAAGAAATACACGGGAAACAGAGATCCTAGGGATCATGTAGCAGCCTTTTGCGTGTAATTAGAGCTGAAGAAATGTTGGACTTCCCTACTCAATTTATAGGATGTGGACTTACCCTAGAAGAGGATGCCGCTACTTGGTTTGACTCTGTGGAGCATAGAGATTTTGAGTCTATGGAGGAGGTTTTTGACGAGTTTATTGAGGAATTCTCACAAAGGGGGATGGCTCATAATACAGCCTCACAAATCCATAAATTCAAACAGAAAGAAGGGGAATCTGTGCAAAAGGCATCCCTATGACTAAAAAGATAGATGAAGTTCTGCCCTGTGGAAGAACTGCCAACCCAGTCCAGACTTATGCTTATATTTATTCAAGGACTGAGGAACGCAGATCTCCAGAAGGACTAACATATGAAGAGGAGCACAACGTTCAATGAGTTAACTAAGGAGGATCTTTACCTTGTAGACAATTGTGCGCTCTACAAGGAGGGTGAATTCAAGGATCTTGATGACGATTGATGCTCACAACAAAGTGGGAGCAAGTCCCCTAAGACAACACTGAAAGGAGAAGTAGTAAGCGAGGAGCAACTTGTGGAGGAAGTGCTAAAAAATGAATATGCATGCCAAGCCTGAAGCTAAGAAGCCAAAGTGGTGTGCAATTGAACAAAAATGGACAAACCATGTGATGGAGGAATGTTATTATAACAAGGGATATGTGAGAGAGCGACCTTATGCTTCCCAAGCTCAGGTAGCATCTCCTCAACTTCCACCAATGCCTAGGTATCAAGCAAGTAACCTGCCAGAACCTGTCGGTGTTGAAAGACCACAACCAGTACTGGGGAAACAACCACCCCTACCACGATTATGACCGGTCGGCATAAGATACACACCAGTGGTAAACGAACCAGAAGAGAATGATTTGGTACCTATGCATGCATATTATGATGATTCCAATGGATATGCAGCAAATCGTGTCTATTATCCACCAAAAGAACCCACAATGCCAAAACCTTGGAGCATGATTGGAAGTACAGGACCACCAACAATTGCACAGGTAGCAGGAGAAGGAAGATACATCCTGGATGAACGAATAATATTGTTCATAGCCAAAAGAGTCATGGGAGGGTAGAGGCATGCGTACCAACAGAGAGGATATCAAGGAGCACCTCAACAGCCAAAGGGACCCTACTACAAGTGTGGCGGAGTGTTAGGAAATAAGACGTAGCTAAATAGATATCTGAGTAGATTACTTAATGGAGAGAGACAGATTTATATACACGAGATTATAGAGTAGGGAGAGAGAGAGTACACACGATATACGTGGTTCACCCAATGTGGGCTACGTCCACGGGAAAGCAGCCACTCAATGGCTTTAGTACTTCAAAACAAGAAGTAGTTTACAAAGGGATTATACCCTTAATGGAGCTCCCGCCTTGCTTCACTCTCACCACCTCACACTCACCTTGTTGCATCAACTTCACACTATGAAATGTGTGTAGAAATGGCCTCCTTTTATAGGCCAAAAGGGCTGCCCTCTCTTATGAGAGACAGCCATGTGTAGCCGCCCTTGTGCGAATAAGTCCAAATCGGACCCTCCAATCCGCCCATGTATGGCCGCCCTTGAGAAGAAAAGTCCGCTTTTGAATTCGGCCACCGGCCATTGAATTCGGCCACCGGCCACCGGCCATTGACTTCCGACCATCGGCCACCGGCCATTGACTTCCGACCACCGGCCATCAGCCATTGACTACCGGCCACCGACCAACCGACCGGTTGTTTTCCGGCCGCCGTCCGGCCATAATATTCCGGCGAAAAAAAAGTCTCGGGGGCCTCCACCCCCGAGGCCTTTAAAGTTACCCCTGATTCTTGTCTATGAAAATTTTGGTTTCCGGTGAGTGATTGTCCTTCACGCACGATGGCTTCTCCTCATAATGGGGGCCTTACAAATGTGCGCTTTTACCACAGAAAATTACAAAGGGTAAATCAGGCTCCATACTTAACAATCTCCCACTTGGAGACTGATCTCCAAACCAAACCTGTGACTGCTTTCCATTTTGGCTTCTTATCCTTGAATGCCGATTGAAGATGAGCAAAAGCTCAACTTCTCCTTGTTGACCACCTTTGTAAACATGTCTGCAGGATTTTCACTTGTATGCACCTTTCCTAGCTTTAGTTGTCCCTCTTCCAAAAGAGTGCATATGAAGTGATATCTCACCTCAATGTGCTTTGTCCTTGAATGAAAGGCTGAGTTCTTCGCAAGATGGATAGCGCTTTGGCTATCACTGTACAAGACACAATTGTCTTGTTTGAATCCAAGCTCTTCTAAGAATTTGTGAAGCCACAGAATTTCTTTGCTTGCCTCCGTCATTGCTACATACTCTGCTTCTGTGGTAGAAAGTGAAACCACTTTCTGCAGCTTTGAAGCCCAGCTTACTGCTGTGCCTCCAACCGTGAACACATAGCCATTAGTGCTCCTTCGAGTATCTTTGTCACCTGCCATATCTGCATCAGTATACCCTTCAAGAAAAATATCAGTTCCTCCAAAATACAAAGCATTTGTTGTTGTCCCTTTTAGATACCTAAGTATCCACTTCACAGCTTGCCAATGCTCTTTACCTGGGTTGTCCATGAACCTACTCACAACTCCCACTGCATGTGCAATGTCTGGCCTTGTCCAGACCATAGCATACATTAGAGAACCTACCGCTGCAGCATATAGAACTTTAGACATATAGGCTATCTCCTCTTGTGTCTTTGGACACATATCCTTCGTTAGTTTAAAATGACCAGCCAAAGGTGTAGAAACTGGTTTTGCATTTTGCATTGCAAACCTTTCTAGTACCTTCTTGATGTAATCTTCTTGAGATAGCTTTATTGTCTTCTTCGTCCTGTCCCTTGATATTTTCATACCAAGTATCCTCTTTGCAGCACCTAAATCTTTCATTGAAAAAGATTTGGACAGCTCCTCTTTTAGGTCTTTGATGTCCTGCATGTTAGCACTTGCAATCAACATGTCATCAACATACAACATTAGGATGATGAATTTCTCATCTCCCAAATTCTTCGTGTAGACGCAGTGATCCGAGTTGCATCTTGTGAATCCATGATCCAACATCCATCGATCAAACTTCAAGTACCATTGTCTTGATGCTTGCTTTAAACCATACAAGCTCTTCTTTAATCTGCAAACCATTTTCTCCTTACCTTTTACTTCATACCCCTTTGGTTGAAGCATGTAGATTTCCTCCTCTAAGTCACCGTGAGGGAATGCCGTATTTACATCCATTTGCTCGAGATTTAGATCATGAGCAGCCACAAGGCTTAAGACAAGCCTAATTGAGTTTATTTTTACAACAGGAGAAAATATTTCATTGAAGTCAATACCTTTCTTTTGAGAAAAACCTTTTACCACAAGCCTAGACTTGTACCTTTTCTTCCCACCTTCTTCTTCCTTTAGCTTGTACACCCATTTGTTTTGAAGTGCCCGCTTACCTTTAGGCAACTCAACCAACTCCCATGTTTGGTTGCGATGTAGTGAGTCCATCTCCACTTGCATGCTCTTCGTCCATTCTTCTTTGGATTCATGTTGCATAGCTTCTTCATATGATTCCGGCTCTCCAGAATCTGAGATCAAGAGATGGTTGAAGGAAGGAACAAACCTTTCTGGAGGTCTACTTGCTCTTGTAGATCTTCGGGGAATAGGTTGAAGCTCTTCATTTGGTTGACGTTGTTGCACATTGTCACCGTTTGCAGTCCTTGAGTCTTCACCGTCCTCAAGCTCCATGTACTCATCACCTGTTTCTTTTGTTTGTTTTCTTTCCAAGTAATCTTTGTACATATTTTGTTCGTTAAAAATTACATCCCTACTCCTTAAGATTTTACCATCTTCAGGATTCCATAGGCGATACCCAAAGTCTCCTTCTCCATAGCCAATGAAGAAACACTTTTTGGATTTTGCATCTAACTTTGATCTTAGGCTTCTATCTATGTGCATGAAAGCCTCACACCCAAACACTTTGAGAAATGCATAATTCACCGGTTTACCTGTCCATGCCTCTTCTGGAACTCCCCCATCCAATGCCGTTGAGGGTGACCGATTGATTAAGTACACAGACGTACTTACAGCTTCCGCCCAAAGCTCAAGCGGTAGGTCTGCATGTAGCCGCATGCTTCGTGCTCGTTCCATGATTGTCTTGTGCATCCTTTCCGAAATACCATTTTGTTGAGGTGTCCTTGGGGTTGTCCTTTGCCTCCGAATGCCATTGCTAGCACAAAAGCTTTCAAAATCTTGGCTGCAATATTCGCCTCCATTGTCGGATCTGAGGCATTTAACCTTGGTACCTGTTTCATTCTCCACAAAGGCTTTCCACCTTTGAAATATGGAAAATACATCGGATTTATTCTTCATGACATAAACCCATGTTTTTCTAGTCGCATCGTCTATGAATGTTACATAGTACAATGAGCCACCAAGTGATGGTGTACTTGCAGGACCCCAAACATCAGAATGAACCAACTCAAGTTTTTTATTTTTTCTTTCATTTCCTGATTTTTGAAATTTTACCCTCTTTTGTTTACCATAAACACAATCTTCACAGAACTCTAAGTCCACTTCTTTCAAACCTGGTAGAAGCTTCTTTGTTTGAAGGATTTGCATTCCTTTGGCACTCATATGCCCAAGTCGGTAGTGCCACACCGCACTGTCAACTTCTGTAGTTGCTGCACAAGCTGAAGGTTGCGTGCTAACAGTACACAAGTAAAGTGTACCGACTTTTTCACCCTTGGCAACCACCAAAGATCCCTTTGAGATCTTCCACCGTTTGTTTCCGAATGCAATGTTGTGACCTTCATCGTCCAATTGTCCTGTAGAGATCAAATTTTTGCGAAGAGAAGGAACATGCCTAACATCTTTAAGCTTCCATTCATTTCCGTTAGCAGTTTTGACAGAAACTGTAACTTTGCCGACAATCTCACAAGCTTCATCATCTCCCAAGTATACATACCCAAAATTACCTTTGGTGTAGTCTTGGAAATGTTGCTTGTGTGGTGTCGCATGGAATGAAGCCCCGGAATCTACTATCCAGGAATTAGACACATTGTCTAATGAGAGAATTAGAGCATCTTGCTCTACTTTACCTGCCACATTGGCCTCCGATGTTGGCTTGTTGTCTTGAGACTCTGTCTCCTTCTTCTTCTTGGACCAACAATCCTTCTTGACGTGGCCCTTCTTGCCACAGTTCCAACATTCAAGAACTGACTTTGTGCGTGACTTGCTCCGCCTTGAGCGATCACGACCCTTTTGGTTTTTGAACCTCTCCTTAAGCCTTCCTCTTGTTTCCACTGATAGTGCAGCACTTGATGATTCTCCTGTGCTTCTCCTTCGCATTTCCTCGCTTAGGAGAACACCCACAACATCATCAAACTTAAGAGTATTTGTGCCAGAGATAGAATTACTTACAGCCATCACAAGGCTGTCCCAACTATCCGGTAGAGATGATAGTATAAGGAGAGCTCGCACTTCGTCATCAAAATTGATTTTCACTGATCGAAGTTGACTTATGTTTGTGTTAAAGTCATTTAGGTGTTCTGCAACTGAACCATTCTCTGCCATCTTTAGATTGAACAAGCGCTTCATAAGAAATACCTTATTGGATGCCGATGGTTTCTCATAGAAGTCGTCAAGTGACTTCATCAAGTCCTCCGTGGTCTTCATCTCCGAAACATTGAAGGCCACCGTTGACGCCAAGCTTAACCGGATTGTTCCCAGTGCCTTTCGATCAAGGACAATCCATGCTTCATCTGCCATTGTTGCGGGCTTCTTCGCAAGACCGCCTACTGGCAAATAGAGGTCCTTCTGGTAGAGATAGTCTTCAATCTGCATCTTCCAATGTTGGTAGTTTTTGCCGTTGAGCTTCTCAATCTTGAGCTTCCCTTCCTCCGCCATAACTCCCACTCAATTCAAGGAATCCTTTCCTTGAGATAATTTAGCTACGAGCAAACCTTGCTCTGATACCAATTGTTAGGAAATAAGACGTAGCTAAATAGATAATTGAGTAGATTACTTAATGGAGAGAGACAGATTTACATACACGAGATTATAGAGTAGGGAGAGAGAGAGTACACACGATATACGTGGTTCACCCAATGTGGGCTACGTCCACGGGAAAGCAGCCACTCAATGGCTTTAGTACTTCAAAACAAGAAGTAGTTTACAAAGGGATTATACCCTTAATGGAGCTCCCGCCTTGCTTCACTCTCACCACCTCACACTCACCTTGTTGCATCAACTTCACACTATGAAATGTGTGTAGAAATGGCCTCCTTTTATAGGCCAAAAGGGCTGCCCTCTCTTATGAGAGACAGCCATGTGTAGCCGCCCTTGTGCGAATAAGTCCAAATCGGACCCTCCAATCCGCCCATGTGTGGCCGCCCTTGAGAAGAAAAGTCCGCTTTTGAATTCGGCCACCGGCCACCGGCCATTGACTTCCGACCATCGGCCACCGGCCATTGACTTCCGACCACCGGCCATCAGCCATTGACTACCGGCCACTGACCAACCGACTGGTTGTTTTCCGGCCGCCGTCCGGCCATAATATTCCGGCGAAAAAGAATATTCCGGCGAAAAAATAGTCTCGGGGGCCTCCGTCCCCGAGGCCTTTAAAGTTACCCCTGATTCTTGTCTGTGAAAATTTTGGTTTCCGGTGAGTGATTGTCCTTCACGCACGATGGCTTCTCCTCATAATGGGGGCCTTACAAATGTGCGCTTTTACCACAGAAAATTACAAAGGGTAAATCAGGCTCCATACTTAACACGGAGATCATTGGCTAAGGGATTGTCCTCACGAGATGAAATCATTAGAGTCAACGCGTATTGCACCGAGTGTGGAATTACTCACTTGATTCTTGATTGCCCTAAGAACCCGAAAAAACTACTTTGAACATGTGGAAGGAGTTCCTTCTAGTGGAGGGCCAGAAAACGAGACAGTAATACCTATTTAGGAAGTGACACGAGCACAAGCTCAAAGAATGACAAATAAACCCATAACTGAAGAGCCAAAGACCGATGCCCCAAGAAAAAAAATTTAAAATCAGAGAAATACTTGGAAAGCAAGAAAGGCGCGTATGAAATCCAGGAGAGAACGAGAGAAAACATCTCTATCTAAGGAGTTAAAACACACAAAGGATGGATTGGAGCGGTTAGAGGATCTAACTAGTTTAAGTTCACATGCTGCTACCACCAAAGGAGCCAAGAGAATAGTAGAACCCAAAAGTGCAGGATCGGGAGGATCAGTGCTGGTAGAAAAAGTAAATGAGCAGCCAGACGCACTTTTAAAAGTATACGGATCCTGACTCAAAAACAACCAAAACCAAGAGCAAAGATGGATGACTTATCCATATGCACAAATAGAAAAATAGAGGTTGGAAATCTGTCGAAAGATGATTGAAACATCCCAATCCTTGATAGAAAATCCGCTTGGTAGACCTACAAGTTGGCACGAGGTACCAACTCCAACCCCTATCAAACCCACTCTAGAGAAACAAGTAGACACGAAGGAGAGACTCATGACTGCCTCTGAGTCTAGGAGAGAACCTATCATAGTGCCAAATACAACAGATGAGACAATTGATGGTTTCCAGCCTAAAACATTGGTAGAAATGGGTAAGGATTGTAACAGTCTAGATGACCTGTGGAAGCAAATCCGGGAAGCAAATGAAGCTAACAGGGTGAACCACCAAATAAATAGCACTAGAAAGGAGAAAAATGAGATCTTACCTCCCATTAAAGAGTTTGAGGCAAGATCACAAATGAACTTTGATATGCACTCACAAGGGGGGACCAGGGTCCAAAGCTATTCTTGATAGTGGAGTGGGAGTCGCTATCGCCACCAAAAAAATCTCAAAAGAATGGGGAAAACCGGCTTTGAGAGCTACCAAAATGAAATTGCAATTGGCAGATGGGCTCATGGAAAAGCCTCTAGGACTTTTAGAAAAAGTAATTGTCACCTCTTGCAGAATCGAGTATGAGCATACATTTGCAATAGTTGATTTCGACAAAAAGAACAATTACGAGATCATCTTGGGAAGACCATTCATGAGACAATTAAATATGGTCCAGGATTGGAGTTACGACCACATATACCTCAGACGTTGTGGGACTACAACCAAAATATACCTAAAAGACCATTGTTATAAGGATGTGAACCAGACACCAGTGGAAGAGTTTGATTCAGTTACATTGGCAGGGTCCAAACTCCCAGCATGGTTAGGGTAGAAAAAAGAGCTATGGATGTGCGGAGCTTCACATTGAGGGAGCTTAAGAAGAGAGGAATGAATCTTAGAAAGAGCTATTGAGGACAAGGGTTACATTCCAAAACCTTTTCCCAAAGATGCCTTAGAACCTCTGGAATGGGAACACATACTAGCAACATTGAATGTCTGTACCATTACCAATAGCCCAATGACAAAATTTTGCGATAAGGATGGCTATGATGTGCTACCCTATTACATGGTAAACCTTATACTAGTAGGAGATGACAATGTAGACTCACCAAAACAAGAAGAGTTTTATAACTCCTTTGATCATCTGGAATTAAGTAACGATGCAGATAACGAGGTTCACACAGCTCAAGCGAGCGTGGGGAGACAATTGTGGATATCAAGTTTTATGATTTTGCAAATCAACATCCTAGACGCCAGGAATGCTATAGAAAAAAAGAGAAGAAAACAAAATTAGAGAGAACCGGATGCCCAGGATAAAAGATAAAGCTCACTATCTAATGCTTGTCAAAGTAGAGGATTGTGTAAAAGACCAAATATGAGGAAGATTCTCAAGAGTTCAAAGGGAAAGGACACATGAGGAAATAAAACAAGCACAGAAGACTAAAACAGAAACAAAATCAAGAAAATATCAACAATCAAAATAGGAAAAGACAAAAGATCCAGAGTGGACCAAAATGGAGCGTAAAAAGAAATACCAAGAACTAAAACGGTCGCTACGAGAGGTATGGACTACTGAGGGAGAAAGTGATGGTAAGGAGGACTCAGAAAAAGGAAACATGAATATACCATCCCACTATCGAAAATTCACCATCCAAGACAGAAAAATCATAATGAAACCACCAATAAGGAAAAGAATAAACCAGGAATCTTACGATGGGCTGGAAAATGCAAAACGGATAAACCTCGATGCGCCAAGCAAAGAGCCTCAGCCGGTCTATATAGCAATTTATTTAGAGCATGAAGAAGAAGAAAGGCTAACAGAACTTCTCAAGAAGTATAAATATGTGTTTGCATGGTCCTACAAAGACCTCAAAGGAGTTGATCCCTTGATATGCCAACATACAATTCCTTTAGAATAAGATGCCAAACCAAGCAAACAACGTCCTTACACATATAATGACACATTCGCTAAACAAATTAAAGAAGAGATTGACAAGCTGATGGATGTTGAATTCATCTATGAAATTGAGTATACCCATTGTGGTTTTCCCCAAAAAGAACGGAAAGCTGCGTGTGTGTGTGAACCTCAAAAATGTGAACGTAGCCCCAATAAGAGATAATTATCCCTTGCCAATCACGGAACATGTGCTTGAGAGGGTAGTAGGAAAACGGGCTTATTCCTTTTAGATGGGTTTTCGGGGTATAACCAATTGGCAATTGCAATAGAGGATCAACACAAAATAGCATTTGCCACAGAGTGGGGAATATATGCGTATAGAGTTATGCCCTTTGTCCTAACCAATGCCCCAACCACCTTCCAAAGGTTAATAATGCGTTCAAAGAATACCTGAGAATATTCTTAGAAATATATATGGATGATCTCTGTGTCCACTCTCTTATACGAGAAGAACATATTGACCATTTACAAAAGGTATTTGAGAAGTGCATAACATATTGAATCTGTCTCAACCCAGAAAAGTGTATTTTTATGGTAAGGCAAGGACGCATCTTAGGAAATATTGTCTCAAGAAATGGCATAACCACTGAACTAGACAAAATTAGAGTCATAATAGACCTGCCCAGGCCTACTAATGCCAAACAAGTACAATCTTTCATGGGACACTGTAATTCATATATATGTATGCGGTCATTGCACAACCACTATATTGGTTATTAGTCAGTTTCGACTAGACTAAGGAGTGTGAAACTTCATTCAAAAAGATTAAGAAAAACCTGTATCAGCACCTGTACTTAAAGCACCAGATTGGGAAAAGATATTACATGTTCACATTGATGCCTCTACATACGCAATTGGGAGTATTATGGTTCAACCTGGAGACGGAACAATGGATTTACAAGTTTGTTATGCGAGCTGACAGCTAAATAATGCAGAAAAGAACTACATCACCACTGAAAGAGAAGGATTAGGAATGATTTATGTTGAAAAGAAATTTTGGCATTAGTTGCCTGCAAACAAATTTGTGTTCTTCACAGATCATCAAGCTCTTTTGTATCTAGTAAATAAACCATGCAATACTGGGAGAATTTTACGGTGGTTTATTATATTGCTAGAGTTTCACTTCACAGTGGTAGTAAAAAAAGTTAAAACTCATCATGGGTGGATCATCTTTCAAGGCTACAAAGCGGGGAAGCTCTTGAAGGAGTAGATGATGACATACCTGATGCTTATCTTTTCAATATTGAAATGATACCCAAATGGTCTCAGGAAATTGTTAGCATTCTTTTCTTTGGAGGTAGATTTGATAACAAGGAAGACAGATCCAAACAACAAACATTTCGACAAACAAACAACTTTCAGTTGATTGCAGGACGACTGTACCATCTAAGCTTGAACCAAATTCTATGATTATGTATAAATCCAGAGGAATTTGAGTGTTATCTTGAAGAAGCACAAATCCAAGATTGTGCATTTCCTTGTTCAACAATGAAAACACACCAAACATTGAAACACTTAGGAGTTTATTGGCCAACTATGTATGCTGATACACATGCTTATGTTAACAATTGTACTATATGTAGTGGCAAACGACCGGTGGATCACGCGACATTGTTTCAGGTAACCATTTCACCTGCATGGAGTCAATATATTATTAATTTCTTAACAACAAGGACATTTCCTGAAAACATAAAAAAAGCATGAAAAAGGGCTATAGATTTGGAGGCTCGAGACTTTAATTTAATTTGAAATCAACTCTACAAGAGAGGAAAGGAAAATCAACTTAGAATCTGTGCAAGTGAAAGTGAATACCTGCTAATTCTAGAACATGCACATGGAGGAATAAGTGGAGGCCATTTTTCAGGCGATAAGATGGCAAAAATTGCCTTAATCGCAGGAATATGGTGGCCTACATTGCACATGGATACTGAGGAGTTTGTAAAGCGTTGTGACGCATGTTAGCGCACTAAGGTGCCAATAAAGAGAGATGAGATACCACTACGGCCAATGATGGGAGCACGGGCATTTGCAAAATGGGAATTGATTTTGTGGGGTCTATATCACCCCCTACATATTGTACCCATACCCATTATATCATTGTGGCTCCGGACTATCTCACAAAATGGGTTGAAGCCAAAGAAACACAAAAAGCATATGCAAGAACCACTGCACAATTTTTGTATGAGAATGTCTTTGTACGATACGGATTACCAATAGAAATTTTCAGTGAGATCGAGGAACACATTTTCTTAATGAAGTCGTTGAATACCTATTAGAGGAATTCATGGTCATACATAGAAAATCTGCTCCATATCATCCACAGGCAAATGGACAAGCTGAGGCCACAAATAAAACCCGATGCACTGTTTTGACTAAAATTGTATCAGAATCAAGGATAGACTGGGATCAACAATTACACTCAACACTATGGGCATACAAGGTAGCTTACAAAACATCAATCGGAACCACACCATAAGACATGGTGTTTGGTCTAAATGCTATATTACCCATAGAGTTTTAGTTCCAACTCTACAAGTAGCAAAACGCTTAGAATGGACAGGCCATGAGCTCTCTTCACGAATAGATGATCTTGAAAAGCTAGATGAGCTTCGACTGAGAGCTGTAGCTTCGATATATACTAAAAAGAGAAGACAAAAAGAGTTTTTTGACAAGCATGTGCGTACGAAAGAGTTCAAAAAGCGAGGGATGGAACCCTTTGTGATTAGTAACTTATCACAAAGTGGAGCTGTCAAACCTGCTACATTGGTAGGAGAAGAAATGTCAAATTGGATTAGTGGGTGTCGATTAAACAAATATCGTTTACCACTAACACAGGATATGCTTCAACAAATCCATTAAAAAAAAACAATGGATGAAGGAGAAATAGAGGGTACAAGAAGAAGCACAAGCAGAAGCAAAAGAATGAATTGAAAAAATAAGGCTTCTACAACAACAACAACAAAGTGGATCACCGTTGCAAATAAATGCTATTCAATTAATGAATTTTGGTGAAGACACAGTGGAACCAATAATTACAGTCAAAGTGGGTAGCAATCAAGTTGAATCGATGGAATTGATTGATTTTGGAGCTCAAGCAAATCTAATTTCTTGCAAATTATATAATCAACTCCAGCTCGAAGATCAACTACATCCCACTCAACAAGTGCTGGAAAGCAGTACCTCAAATTCATTAAGCACATTGGGCTGGACAATATTGCATATACAAGTACATCAGAATGTTTATACCCACAAGTTTTATGTGGTTGAGGATGCGAGCGCACTACACCCAATGTTATTGGGACAACCATGGCAGAAAAAATATAATGTGCAAATAGATTGCAGTTCGAATACAGTCAGAATTCAACAAGCACAAGAACACCAAGTGGTAGCCTTTGCTAGGACAACCCAAAAGAACCCAATAATGGTGCCACAATCAATTGATCATGTCATAAAATATAATATCTAATATCTAACCAATCCAAATGATTTTCTCATATTAAATTGATCACTTAATGTGGGAGAATAAATGGGAACAAGTGTTAAGATATAGACACGTGCTTATAGATCTATCTCAACATGGGGCGAATGGTAAAGGGGCCCAAATGAGACATGGTCTATCAAAGATCAAGGCTAACAAATGGAGTATAAGACCTTAGGGTTAGCTTCATTGAAGACCTCCAATAATGTGTGTAAAAGGCCTTTGACCTTAGGTAAGCTAGGGCTAAGCTTGAGGCACGGGAACCCGACCCAGCTCGAGGTGCTTGTCCTACTTGTCATGCTTGATGACTAAGGTGCTTGAGGTGCTTAATTATTGAGATGCTTGAGGTGCTTGACATGCTTGAGATACTAAGGTTGCGCTTGAGGTGAGAAACCAACCCAAGATTAAAGTGCTTATGAGCCAAGCTTGTGGTGGGAACTAGGCCTATGCATGAGGGGCTTGAGGTGTCAAAAATTCAAAGATTCAATCCCTACAAGGAGGGGGCGAGCCCTACATGAGGGGGGACGAGAGAGAACACCCACACACTCACACAAGGCATGCATGGTACAAAGAAAGCAAAAGGGACACTTGTCAAGTTCCTCCTCATGTTGCCCTAATGGTGTGCCTGAAGCCTATTGGTTGGCCACCCAAGGGGTCCAATAATAATTTCAAAGCTTTAATTAATTGATTTAGCATTTATCTAGCCCTCTCTCTCAAAGGGGAAAGGGGGACACTTGTCTCAAGGCTACCCTTGCTGCTTGTAATGCCTCCTGCTTGTGATTGGCTAGGCGCGGAGGGGTCCAATGAGCTACAAGGGGGGGTCGACCCAAGCAAGCTAGGGGTTTGCTTAGGGGTTATACTCACCCACACACAGTCACAAACACTCTCATTGTGTGCTATGCAAAGTGCAAGAGCTCCCTCTCCTTCTCCAAGCAAGTAGAGGTTGAGAGCCTACACCAACACTCTTGGATATGGAGTGCAAATCCAACCAAGAGCCATGCTTCAATGCTTAAGCTTATCATGTCCTTCTTCTTCATTACTATGCTATTATGTATTCTAGCAACAAGAGTTATGATAAGTAAGGAACTAATTCTTTCTCCTACGAAATGTTTCTTCTTCCTCTTCCCTACCCTCATTCCCTGCTAGCTCTCTCCACCTTCGAAGGTGTTTGAGGTCTTGGGATAGTTAAAGCTTTCTTCAAGTTTATGTTATGTTTGTGATGCGTGAAGCTTTCCATCTTCATTGCATCACATAGGTCTCAAGGAACACAAAGATTGTATTGTAACAAGTCTCTGTTAATGGGAGAAGTCATAATACAAATGCCTATTGGAGGGGGGACCGGCTCCACATAAATCCGGTCCTCAACTGTTGTCATGTTCTTTATGTTCTCTCTCTTACAAAAGTATTGTTCATGCCAAGTTAACTAATTGCTATGATTATGTTGCTATCTTCGTGACTTATCTTCACCCGCTATGCTCACAAAGTCATTTCTCAAAAGTACTCTCATTAATTTCCGCTACTGTCAAAATAAATAGGCCAATTTTATTACATTGGTATCAGAGCATTTGGTTTCTCTTTTCTTGCTTAAGAAGAGAGGTCCTTAAGTAGCCTATAAATGGTTGATGTTGTTAATAATTATATTAGGGTAAGTGGAACTGGGATCTATTATTGGTTTTGTTGAGCCCACTATGTGAGGGATGGTGCACACCTCGGGAGATTTGGACTTAATAATGGAGTCTTTTTAGACTTTCCTACGGCTTTACCATTATTGGGCCATAAGAAGTCTGAAAGGAGCTAGCCCTCGGCAACTTTGCTATGTTAGACCTACTCCTCTACTCTCTATAATTAGCCACTTCGAGCTGTGGGTGTAGATACTTAAGAGACAATTTTCAAAGGCTAAGAGGAGTGGAAACTAAGGTTTTGAATTTCCAAAGCATACACTAAGTACATACCTAAATTTTGTTAACATGGCTGACAATAATCAAGAGAGTAGAATGAACATTGATAGCTTTGATTTTGCACATGAAGGTGCTAATGATGATGCTCCCATGTTTGTGAATTATGTCGTTATTACTAGGTTGCAGCAAGCTATGGGCAACCCTGCTTTGCAAGCCAAAGTTAGTCAACAACTTGGTGCTTATGGAATTTCCCTTTCTCTCCAAGAGGAGAGAGAGCTTAGGAGGCCTCTTGAAGAGACCCCCAAAAGAAGACTCTCTCCCATTCTAGAGGAGGAATCCAAAGAGCAAGAAAGCAATGAAAGTTTAAGTTCCTCTGAAGATGTGGCTCCACGAAGACGACGGTCTACATGATCCCCCACTCCTCCCAAGAGGAAAAAATCAATATGTAGTCCTTCTCCTCATCACTCTGAAAGGCAAGAGAGGAAACAAAGGAAGAAAAGGGCTAGGAAGGGGTCACCCTCTTCTCCTTCTTCTTCACCTTCATCCTCTTCTGACGAAAGTTATGGTTATTCTCCTAGAGAATACAAGAGGGGAGGACATCGCAAATCATTTCCTGCATGGCGAAGCTCACAAAATCTAAAGAAGTTCAAGGAGGGAGGAAAGAGTATCTCTTTTCTCACCTATGATGGCACCTTCGGTACTATGGACAAAGTGTTGGCCTTCATCCAAAAATTTGATGCGGCCTTTGGAGATGAGGGCTTCACAGAGTCTTCTAAGCTACGCCATGTAGCTATGCACTTCCAAAAATCAGCTCGTCAATGGTGGGCTAGCCTTCGTGGAAATGGTGAAGCCCCAAAGACATGGAAAACTCTACGAGTTTCCATCATGAAGCAATTCCTTGCAAGTGATGCAAAGGACAAAGTGCTTACCGAATGGCGTAGCTTGAAGCTCCTCTCCCATGAGTCTATCCACAAATATGGAGACAAGTTTTGGGATTTACATCTCAAGGCTACTGTCTTTCAAAAGAAAGACTTTGCCGAGCAAAGGCAGCAATTCTGTGCGGGATTACCTGAAGAGATGGCCGAATACATCAACTCTCAACGGTCTGGTACTATTAGCGAAGTAATCCACCACACCATGGTTGCTTCACGCATCAATTTCCATCAAGGGGCTAGACGTAATGTCAAGCCCATGGAAAACAAAGACAAAAATGCAAAGGGGAAAACCAATGTTCAAAAAACTTCCCAAGTCAATTCCAAGAACAAAAACAATCGGTCCAAGGAGAAGGGAGTTTACAACGGTAAAAAAAAACTCTCTCCTGAAGATCTTGAAGATTTTCGCAAGGACCATAAGTGTTTCAAGTGTGGGGAGCAAGGACATGGCTATCGTTCTTGCCCCAAGAAGAATACTCGCAATGAGACTCCTAGGGCTTCCACCATTGAAGCTCCAAAAGAGGATGATCATTGCAAAGCATCATCACTTTCCTATGCTTGGGGAAAGGTAAGAGAGCATGATGCCTTCATATTGTTTGACCCTGGCTCTACTCTTAACTTCATATCACTGGAGTTTGCCACCAAGTTGGGCATTCAAGCTTTTGAGATGGGAGATATAGTAGTGGCTGATGTAGCTTTCAAGGGACAACAAGCCTCCGTTACTCCCTTGATTGGGAATTTGAGGCTTCATGTCCAAATCTATGTAGACAAATAAGACTTATTTATCTCTCCTCTCCAACATGAGGATGTTATCCTAGGGGCACCATGGCTTGATCGCATGGCTGGCAACATGAAGTTCCCTGAAAGGAGAATCTACTTCACCTACAGGGGAAAAAACATGTAAATAGATGCTAGTGAGCATGGTCGCACTATTCCACTTGTAAATCCTCTTGCTTTTGATAAGTCAATGAAGAGCTCAGTTTCTGCGTACATGATTTTTGTCAAAGAGTCTCTAAAAGATACTAATGTTTCATCAAATGTAAATGGTAGGAATCAAGAAGAGTTAGACTTGTCTAATTTTCTAAAAGGATTTCAAGATGTGTTCATCAATGATATCCCTATGAAATTACCTCCAAAACAAGGGGATGATGACCATCGCATTGAGCTCCTTCCTGGAAGCTCACCACCTAACAAGCCTCCTTATCGAGTATCACAAGCTCAACAAGAGGAGATCATGAGGCAAGTACAAGAGCTGGTAGACAAAGGGATGGTGAGGCCTAGCTCCTCTCTCTTTTGTTCTCCAGTCCTTTTAGTGCAAAAGAAAGATGATACATACCGTATGTCTGTGGACTATCAAGCACTATCAAAAATAGATTTCCCGTACCTTGAGTAGAAGATCTATTTGATAAGCCACAAGGCTCTACCTGCTTCAGTAGGATTGACCTTAAGAGTGGCTATCATCAAATAAGGATAGTAGATGAAAATATCTTAAAGACCGTGTTTCGCACAACGTTTGGTCTTTATGAATATCTAGTCATGCCTTTTGTCTTTACTAATGCACCAGCTACGTTCAATCGTTTGATGGAGAAAATTTTTAGACCATACCACAAATTCACTCGAGTGAGCTTTGATGATATCATCATCTACTCCAAGTCTTTGGAGGAACATAAGCAATATCTCCAAGTGATTTTTCAAACATTGAGGGAGAACAAGATTTTGCTCAACCAAAAGAAAAGCGAATTCTTCCTTCAAGAGATTCAATACCTAGGTCATATTATCTCTAAAGATGGTATCCAAATGGATCCATCAAAGTTAGAGGTAATAAGAGCATGGCCTAACCCAAGAAATCTACATGAGTTAAGAAGCTTTGTTGGTATGTGCACATACTATAGACGCTTCATAGAAAAATTCTCTCAAGTAGCAGGACCGCTACACGACTTAACTAAGAAGAACATTAAGTTTGTATGGACTGCTAAGGAGCAAAATTCTTTTGAAAAGCTCAAAGAGAATCTTACTTCCCAACCAGTCCTCCTGCTTCCGGATCTCTCAAAGCCATTTGAGGTCCAATGTGATGCTTGTGGTGATTGCCTTGGAGCCGTTTTGCTTCAAGAAGGGGATGCCATAGCATATGAGAGCCGAAGGCTCAATATATATGAACGAGTCTTCGGAATTTATGAGAAAGAGCTTTTAGCTGTTCTACATGCCCTAGACACATGGAAGAACTACCTATTGGGGACTCCATTTATCCTACGAACCGCCCACCAAAGTCTCAAGTATTTCATGACGCAAACCAAGCTTTCTGACAAACAAATGAGGTGGGCAAATTTTCTTTCGCAATTTAATTTCCATATTGCTCACATAGCTTGTAAGCACAATCAAGTGGACGATGCACTTTCACGACGACCCAAAGTTAATGCGGTGTCTATAGCTACTCATAATGATCTATCCTCTATGATAGATGAGTATGCTACTGGCCCTGACTTTAGAGACATAATGTCAGCCCTTGCTTTGGGGAAGAAAGAGGAACCATTCACCTTGCAGGATGGTTATCTTCTCCACGGAAATAGGCTATGTGCTACCCATTCCCTTCGTGAGAAAGTTATGTATGAATCCCATGCTCCTCCATATGTGGGGCATAGAGTTATTCAACCTACTCTCCGAGGAGTAGATACGTATTTCTATTGGCCTACCATGAAACCGGACATACAAGAGTATGTTTCAAAATGTGTAGTATGCCAAAAGACCAAGTATGATAGAGGGAAGCAACCTAGATTACTCTAGCCATTGCCTATCCCAGATTCACCATGGGAGAGTATATCCATGGATTTCATCTTTGGATTACCCATGTCTATCCATGGGAATACAATAATATGGACAATAGTTGACAGGTTTAGCAAGCAAGCACATTTTATTCCTATCAAATAGACTATTAAGGCACATCAAATGGCAACTCTCTTCATATCTCAGATTTTCAAGCACCATGGATTACCCACATCCATCATGCGAGATAGAGATCCTAGAATGACCAGTAATGTCTCGAAAGGTCTCTTTGAAAATCTAGGAACAAGATTAAATTTCTCTTCCGCCTATCACCCACAAACGGATGGCCAAAGTGAGATAGCCAATCTTATGATACTCGATCTACTCAAGACTTATGTTACCGAAGTAGATCAACGCTCACAATGGGAAAAGTACTTACCTCTTGTAGAGTATGCCTACAATAATACTGTACATACTTCTACGGGAAAATCACCTTTTGAGATCATTGAGGGAAGACCTAAAAGTCCCTTGCTACTCAAAGTACATGGGAAGATCTTCGCCGCCGCCGATGAGTATAGCCGTGACCTACAAGAATCTTTTCAAAAGATTAAGGAGTCTATATCCATCTCTCAACAAAGGCAAAAAACTGTTGCTGATAAGCAAAGAAGAGCCTTAATGTTCAAATAAAATGGTTGCTCGATTAAGGCAAACGACGGGCAAAAATCCTACGGGCCATCAAAAGTATTATGCTAAACTAGCAAAAAGATACTATGGTCCTTTCCAAATCTTGAAGACCATCAATGAGACGGCTTATCAACTCAAGTTGCCCAACCATTGGCTCATACACAATGCCTTTCATGTAAGCCTACTTAAGCCCTACAAAGGAGAGCCACCAACTGAACCAATTATTGAAGACCCTCTTGAAGTTGAAGACCAAGAAGAGGTGCTACAACCCGAAGATGTTCTTCGGCATGAAGACAAGGTACTACGACATGGTAAGATTATCCGACTGTATCTTATTAAGTTAAAAAATTATCCTTTTGAAGATGCTAGATGGATGCAAGGAATACAACTTAAGGATAGTATGAACCTTGTCAATGCTTACAATGCTACATTAGAGAAAGCAACTGTACAAATTTCTTTTAAATGACTCATGTTTTTTTCTTATAAGACTAGTCCTCTTTTTAATTGTGCACAAATTTAACTAGTATGCATGCTTAGAATCATGTTTGTGATGACGACGTCTCTCAAACACCAAGTAGAATTTGTCACTCTACTTTAGGAGAATGAAATAGACTAAAGAGTAGACATGCTTGCCGCAGCTATGTCTCCCAAGCACCAAATGGATTAGTCATCCATCTTGGAAAGATGTCGTAGGGTAAAAAGGGATACTCTACCCGCTAAGTAAAATTGACTGATGACTAAGGCTTTATCTCTTCTACCTCATAGTCGAGGACGACTATGATTTCAAGAGAGAGGTAATGTCATAACATCTAATATCTAATATCTAATATCTAACCAACCCAAATGATTTTCTCATATTAAATTGATCACTTAATGTGGGAGAATAAAAGGGAACAAGCGTTAAGATATAGACATGTGCTTATAGATCTATCTCAACACGGGGCCAATGGTAAAGGGGCCCAAATAAGAGATGGTCTATCAAAGAGCAAGGCTAACAAATGGAGCATAGGACCTTAGGGTTAGCTTCATTGAAGACCTCCAATATTGTGTGTAAAAGGCCTTTGACCTTAGGTAAGCTAGGGCTGAGCTTGAGGCGCGGGAACCCGACCCAGCTCGAGGTGCTTGTCCTACTTGTCATTCTTGATGACTAAGGTGCTTGACGTGCTTAATTATTGAGATGCTTGAGGTGCTTTACATGCTTGAGATGCTAAGGTTGCGCTTGAGGTGAGAACCCAACCCAAGCTTAGAGTGCTTATGAGCCAAGCTTGTGGTGGGAATTGCGCGTATGCATGAGGGGCTTGAGGTGTCAAAAATTCAACGATTCAATCCCTACAAGGAGGGGGCGAGCCCTACATGATGGGGGATGAGAGAGAATACCCACACACTCACACAAGGCGTGCATGGTACAAAGAAAGCAAAAGGAACATTTGTCAAGTTCCTCCTCATGTTGCCCTCATGGTGTGCCTGAAGCCCATTGGTTGGCCACCCAAGGGGTCCAATAATAATTTAGGAGATTTAATTACTTGATTTGGCATTTATCTAGCCCTCTCTCTCAAAGGGGAAAGGGGGACACTTGTCTCAAGGCTACCCTTGCTGCTTGTAAAGCCTCCTGCTTGTGATTGGCTAGGCCTGGAGGGGTCTAATGAGCTTCAAGCATGAGCTACAAGGGGGAGTCGACCCAATAAATCTAGAGGGTTGCTTAGGGGGTATACTCATCCACACACACTCACAAACACTCTCATTGTGTGCTATGCAAAGTGCAAGAGCTCCCTCTCCTTCTCCAAACAAGTAGAGGTTGAGAGCCTACACCAACACTCTTGGATATGGAGTGCAAATCCAACCAAGAGCCATGCTTCAATGCTTAAGCTTATCATGTCCTTCTTCTTCATTACTATGCTATTATGTATTCTAGCAACAAGAGTTATGATAAGTGAGGAACTAATTCTTTCTCCTACGAAATGTTTCTTCTTCCTCATCCCTACCCTCATTCTTTGCTAGCTCTCTCCACCTTCGAAGGTGGAGAGAGCTAGCAACAAGAGTTATGATAAGTAAGGAACTAATTCTTTCTCCTACGAAATGTTTCTTCTTCCTCATCTCTACCCTCATTCCCTGCTAGCTCTCTCCACCTTCGAAGATGTTTGAGGTCTTGGGACTGAGGCTTGGGATAGTTAAAGCTTTCTTCATGTTTATGTTATGTTTGTGATGCGTGAAGCTTTCCATCTTCATTGCATCACCTAGGTCACAAGGAACACAAAGATTATATTGTAACAAGTCTCTCTTAATGGGAGAAATCATAATACAAATGCCTATTGGAGGGGGGACCGGCTCCACATAAATCCGGTCCTCAACTGTTGTCATGTTCTCTAAATTCTCTCTCTTGCAAAAGTAATGTTCATGCCAAGTTAACTTATTGCTATGATTATGTTGCTATCTTCAATTATGTTCACCCACTATGCTCCCAAAGTCATTTCTCAAAACTACTCTCATTAATTTCCTCTAGTCTCAAATTCAATAGGCCAATTTCATTATAGATCAAGAGAAAGATAATTGTGTATCACTTAACCAGCAAAAGATACCTACGAAGGATACACAAGAAACAACCAATTGTCTTCAATCAAAAAATGAGATACCACAGGTGACAAAGAATAGATCAAAGTCAACACTAATAAGCCAACAACAAGTATGGGTACGGAAAGATCTACGTGAACAAGCCTACAAACCACAGTGCATTGGCAGACAGCCTCCGAAAAACCAGGTTAATAAAACACCAACAAAAGTCATCAAACACATATGGATATCGAAGAACATGCTCAATCGCCAACTACATGAGAAACCTATTTGGATCCCCAAGGCGATGCTATAAGAACTTTCTTTAGTACAAGCAAAACCAGCAGCCAGACAAACGACATCGGCAAATCGATCTGTGTGGATGCCAATCAACACAAAAGCCACCAAGACCAAAAAAGAGGCAAAAAACCTACAAACACATCCAAAACAAAGCTACAAATGGCAAGCAAAAGAGAAAAATATTACGGCCACATCAGCCACGACAATTCTCTCACGGAGACCACAACAGTCATACGTACAGTATCAAAAAACCAGGGCACCTTCGCAAAGAAGACGATCAAACAAAGAGCGACAGAATTACAACTTTCAATTGCAAAGAAAATCCTCCAACCAAAACAACAACAAACAGGAAACCTCGACGTCAAATGCCAATAAGCGTCTTGCTTATTCCCTCCTCTCGCACAACACTACTTTTACCATGCATTGACCATGTATGCATCAGGTAGGGCCATGTTACAAGGCCATGCATTAGCACGTTTTTTTTAACCCATGCACAGTATATACCCCAAGGTGATACCTTGTCGTCCGGGAGGACTCTGATTAGGAGGGGGAGGCATTCTCAATGCGGACCCGATGACAGTAAAAAGCAACAAAAAGGGCATGTTTTGACTATTTTTGAGGGGTTTACGTTTGATTGTAAAGTATTTTGGACTAACCAAAGTACATATGCCCTTATACAGCGTTAATCTACAAAGATATGAAGCCAATCGCCAAATTGGGGCCGATAAGTGTATGTATATATATAAACATAGCCATTTTTTGGATAAAATATTGGTAAAACGGAGAAATCCGGCCATAAAAATTACATGTGAGTATACATAATGTGTTGGGATAAATTTTTGATTTATTTTGATTTTTGGGGTTTTTTTGGGTTGATTTTGCTATTTTCCTTTTAAATTTACTAATTATTGCTAGAAAAAATTCAAAAATACAAAAAGCATGTGAAATGCAATCGTAATGAAAAACAAAAAAGATGGGGATGATCAATGACTAGAAAACAACCCAGGGTGCAGTAGGGGTACAATTATGAGAATGAAGCGGGAGGCGTGTTGTGGCCAGATTTTGACCGAATCGTCAAAATTGTCAGAAACTAGGCAAATGGAGTCCAAATGGAGAACTTTTCAAGTCTAAACCGCGTTTCGCGAAAAGTTAGGAGCACATGTCAAATTTCATGAAAAATGGTTCTGGGACCCCCATTATAAGATTTTTTCACTCCACTTAGAGCTCATTTCTACTATTCACTTGTGAGAGAGCTCTAGCCACCTAGAGCGCACAGGACTTCTAGGAGCCGATACGCCGTGCACAGTCATCCGACAACTACCAAATATGAGAGGTAGACTCAGCACCTTATGCTCTTCATGTATATGTGATGTTTTGTTGCCAAAACTAGCATAGATCTTCAATGAGGTTTGTAGGGTAGAGACCTGTGAGCATAGATAACCACCTAACGGCTAACCCAATACCAACAAGACTTCATAGGGGGTTTTCCCTAGCCTAGGAGACCAATCTTGGATGCCCGAAAGAGGCAAGAAAGCAATGAGAAAAACCCTAACTTCATAGGGGGTTTACCCTAGCCTAGGAGACCAATCATGGATGCCCGAAAGAGGCAAGAAAGCAACGAGAAAAACCCTAACTTCTAGAGCCCTGCAAGAAGCCACAAAGAGGAATCACATGGCAAGGTTCCCCCAGGGATAATAGAGCTATGCGGGTCATCATCAAGAAATTTCATCGCAGGAAAGCGCTCCAAGAGTCATAAATCACCTCTGAGGCTCCGAAAGCCAAGAAGGGAGTTTCTAACTAACCATTTGATTTTTTAAATTTAAATAAAGCACAAAGGGACTTAGGGAGGTCATATGCACATGTTAGTAGGACTAATTACAAAACAATGCATAGGAGACATTCTACGCGTAGGATGTCTCAACGTCAAGTTTGGGCACCCAACTCATCATTCAGCCATACACACAACTTCTACATGTCATTTACATCTTATCCCTCAAGTTTGACCCCATTTGGACAAAAGTTGACCTCTTATGCATCAAATAACACAAAGTCAGAGAATAGAGGCAAGAATTGGTCATAGACCTATCAAAAATGATCCAAATCAAGTGAAACTTGAACCATACACTCTTCACATCATGTCAAAGCTAATTGTGAGGTCATATCAACAAAATCATGAAAAAAGTCATACTACGCGTAGTATGTCTCTAAGCTTGAAATGATCTTCAGATGGATTTCTTGGCCTTCATACATGTTTATCACATTCATACAAGCCCACCCACCAAGTGTCCAGCCAAACAAATCACTTTTTGGCCTCATAGCTCCATAGATGTACATTTCAGAGTCCCAAACACCAGAAATGGTCTGCCTACCCTCAAAACTTATCGAAATTCAAATCTAAGACCATGGTGATGATCTACAGGCTATGCCCAATCATATTGAAAAATTTCATGCAATTCTGAGCAAGAAAGACATCCTACGCTGTGAGCGGGATGACAACACACACAGTGCCTCTATAACGACCCGACACACACTCTTGGAAGGATATACACACACACTATGGGGCACCACTCGGCTTAGACAACACACCTGGCCGAGACAGAGAGCACACCTCTGCAGTGAGAGGAGAGAGACAATCCACTTGCCCACTCCACACAGACACACACACACACACACACACACCAAAAAAACTCAGCTCAAAAGAGGAGAGTTTCTGATGTTTAGATACAATTGAGCTTGGGCCAACACAAATGGGGCAAATAGCTCACACAATATGGGTAAAATAAGCCAGATACAATCACAAACTAGAGCAGAAACTTTGCTCATAGGAGAAACTTACACAGAAAAACAGCAGGAAAAGAGTGAGGAATTTGGCAAAATGGACAGCGCCATTGCGTCCGGAACGGCCCAAAACCCCAGTCTACAATGTCAAAGTACTCAAATCCGACCTCGGATGAGCAGTTTACGGCCAAAACAAGCTCCAAAATGAGCAAAAAACACACCGCGGCTGTTCTTCCTCTCTTCTCCACGTTTTTTCTGGTCTTCTCTCTGTTTTTTCAGTTCCCACACTTAGCTTTATTACTTGGGCACCCTTGGCCTTTTAGATGACCTCAAACGGACCCCGAACAGGCCAAAAACTGACCTCGTAGTGCATAGTTGTCACCTTTTTGCATCCATACGCACACCTGTCACTCATCTTTTTCCAATAATGCGTCCCGCCACCACGTGAAGTGGCCCCAAAAAGTGGTCCTAATGATGACCTTTCTGCATAATTCTCACGAGAAAACACCCACGTTGTGTCCGTCCTCATCCGCGTGCAAATATTGACCTCGTTTGCCCTCCTGACGCCACTAGATGCCATCTGACGCACCTGCTGACCTCATGTCGTCAGCCCGCGGATAGCTTCCTCGAGAATTTTTACACACTATAAACTCCTCATTATTGTAGAATAACACAGTGGTACTAGTAATAGTGAAAATCGATGCACTATGTACACCCTGTCTTACCTGTACACATGTGGGCCCCACGTAACCACCTGGCTCTGGAAAATGGGCAATCCTTTAGTTGATGCACCATGCATGTGTATGTACATATGCACAATCCCTTGCTCCAAAAAACTCCTGACATAATTTGCCCACCCCCTAGCTTGCTAGAGCATTCATGCTCAGCAGCAAGCAACACTAGTAGATGCTCATTCCACCTGGATCCCACACAAAAACACTTGGCATTCCTTGCATCAAAATCTTAATCAAACTTTCACCTAGTTCCCAAGGAAAACCTGTGGAGATGCCATTTATCAACCTCCCATCAAGAAAATCATCAATTACTTTGGCATAGACCTGCATGTGCAAATATATCTCCTTCTCCATAGCTGAGAGGTCTCCACTGATCATTTGCGTCATTAATTCCTGCTTCTTTGACAACTCAACCTTGGTTTGCATCAGCCCTTCAATCACTTCATAAGGCCCTTCACTTTCATCTTCAACTTCATTCGCAAATGCGACTAAACCACACTTCTGGATTTCTTTATCCATCAAAAGAAATGCAACATCAGCATTCTCATCACTGCTGGTAGTGCTATCACTGTCCTCATCTGTCACCGTGGAAGAGTCTTCATCACTAGACTCATCCTCATCTTCATAAAGCTCCTCTAATCGTTTCCTTGTGTCCATATTATAAAGATTCTTGTTACCTGCCTTTCCATAGAGGCTAATCGTACCATGTCGCCAATCTTGAACAGCTCCCACTGCACGTAACCATGGTCTGCCCAGTATAATAGGATATGATCCCAACCTTGCTGGCATCACATGAAAATCAACCACTGCCTTTGCATCATATGCCTCCACTTCTAAGCTCTTTACAACACCCAAGCATTTTACTTTTTGATGGTTTGCCAATCTGATCCGAAAACCTGACACCCCAGCCATTGTGAGACCCATCTTCTCAACGCATGAGTGTGTTATGACGCATATTTGCGCTCCGCCATCCACATAACCTTGTCCCAAATTTTTCCTTTTATGCCACACATCTACTATTGGACAAATGTCTGGTAGCTCGTCCATTGCCAACACCTTTACTGAACCTCTCTCTGGCTCTTTCTCCATTGGGTTAACCATCCTCTTCCACTGTCGCTTTAGCTTAGGCACCATCTCTATAAGCTGCCCAAAAGTAACATCTGCCTTCCTGCTCGTCAGATCCTCCCTTAAGTCATAGCTTAATTGCCCATCCCCTAGTGGAAAATCTGAAACATGAAACTTTCAACGAGCTCTCCTTTTCCTCTTGGACTTGACATCCTCGCCTTCATGGCTCTTTCCTTTCTTCTTACTAGGACCTGGGGAACTTCTTCCTTCCTTTTCCTCTGTGGTCCTCTTCCCAATAGGCATCACTAATGTATCCTCTAGCTTTGATGCCTTCTCCAAGGTGACTACACTTAGCACTTTTGTCTTTCTTTTTTCCTCCTGGGTCAGTCCACTGGTTCCTTCATCTCCCTTAATTTCGATGCCATCATCATTTGACCTAGTTAGCACCTGTCTTGGCAATGGATACATGTCTCCCCCCATCCTTGGTGGCTTATCACATTGCGGGCTGATGTGACCCACCTCTCCACAATTATAACATGTGGGTGTCTGCCTCCAAAACCTTCCATTGCTTTGTCCAACACCATTCCTAGGCCTTTCTTCACCTCCTGGCTGATTTGCAAACCTCCCTCGACCTCGATTATTTCCCACTTGACCTAGCATGTTTAGGCTGAGATTCTTCATCAAATCTACCATTTGCCTCATGTCTTGCCTTAGCCCATCATCTTGCACTGCTGTAGTGACCACTGTTGGCATAACCTGAGTAGTAACAGGAACCGCTGGTTCATGATGAACCCCTGACATACGACCTTGTAAAGAGTCCATAGGCTGAAATTCAGACCTCATGGGCAAAGACTCCACCCCTAACTAGCTCATTTTCCTCAGCTTCCACTCTTTGTTCCTTGCTACCTCTAGTGCATCTTCATATGTCCTAGGCTTCTTTAGCTCCACTCTCCAACGTATATTCTCCCAAAGACCAGCTAAGAACCTGTCCTTCTTCATCATGCCAGGCGGGGGTACCTGTGGTGCTAAAGCCTTGCACATCTGCTCCCATGCCAATGAAAACTTTTGTATATACGCATCTACTGGCTCACCTTCCTTTTGCACTAAAGCCTGTACTTCTTGCCACACTTTGTGAGGGTCTTCTATCTTCACAAACTCCACTTCCAATCCATGCCTTAGATTGTCCCAACTCAATCTTATAGGTGGATCAGCCACACGCAACTCCTCTTCAAATGCTTTAGACCAAACTCGTGCATCACTCTTCAAACAAATTTGGAGAAGGCGTAACATCTGCGCAGGGTCATGAATCTGGTTGCTAATGCAGGCAACCTCCATCTTTTCCAAAAAATATTCCACATCTTCATCACTTCTTCCATGAAACTTCGGATAAGAGAAAGCCATGGCTACCCAAGTTACAATGCTTTGAGAACCCCTTTGAACACACGTGCCAGAACCCAAGACTTTCGACTACCCAATCCCCAGAAACTTCAATGGAGCTCAGCTTTAGAGAAGGACAAACACATGCACATCAAATGAGTTTTCATAGTTAATCATCGGAATGACAACAGGCAAAGGACATTCCAGGATCTCTCTCAATCTTCTTGGCCCAAACATAAAGACTATGCGCTGCTGGAAAAAGATCTTCCTGGACACATGAACATTAATCTGGATTCTTTGAGTTAAATGAAAAGGAGTGAACTGAGGGCCATTTTGATCATCCATTAAAGCCAACCATGAAGCTCCCAAGAAAGCACACCTGTCTTATCCTCTGATTTTGCCAAAATTTCAGCAGCATAACAGCATAAATGGCTCAAAAGACCCAAAAACCAACCATCATAACTTGGAAAAAGTTTGACAGAGTTTCCCCAGAAATAGAGCAGTAGGAACCCAAAATATAGACTGTATATGTATGCATAAACTGTCAACAATAGAACCCGAGCATCAAGTAGGACTCACTAGTACATAGCCTATGGCGAGGTCACAAAAAGGGTGCTCCAGCTACCTGTATCACCGAAAGGATCTCTACATTTGAGAATCCCCCAGCTCAATAAAAACCTCATGCTATCGACCCTCACACGAAGGCTAATGCAAATCGCGTATAGTCAAGTCTCAGAAATGACTATCTTCCAGACCAAGTCTCAGAAATGGTTGGGACTGCCAAATAAAACCATATATGGCTCCACAAATGCGTACAATGGCAGTTTCCACAAGTAACGTACAATCCAGCAGACAATGCGCTCAAACAGGTGATGCATACCCACAACAACTGCAAGTGACATCACTGCTAGTATATCACTATACTCCAGCTACCTGTAGCTGTGTGAATCACTTGTACCTGTACCTATCCCTGTAACCTGTAACCTGTAACATGTAATCTGCAACCTGCAACCTGTAATCCCGAATCTCGAAGCTTGAAGCTCGAAGCAGAAGGTACTCGAAGAAGATCCTCCGTGGGGGCACCAAAAGAATGTGAGCGGGATGAAAACACACACAGTGCCTCTATAACGACCCGAAACACACTCTTGGAAGGATATACACACACACTACGGGGCACCACTCTGCTTAGACAACACACCTGGCCGAGACAGGGAACACACCTCTGCAGTGAGAGGAGAGAGACTATCCACTTGCCCACTCCACACAGACACACACACACACACACACACACACCAAAAAAACTCAGCTCAAAAGAGGATAATTTCTGATGTTTAGATACAATTGAGCTTGGGCCAACACCAATGGGGCAAATAGCTCACACAATATGGGTAAAATAAGCCAGATACAATCACAAACTAGAGCAGAAACTTTGCTCATAGGAGAAACTTACACAGAAAAACAGCAGGAAAAGAGTGAGGAATTTGGCAAAATGGACAGCGCCATTGCGTCCGGAACGGCCCAAAACCCGAGTCTACAATGTCAAAGTACTCAAATCCGACCTCGGATGAGCAGTTTACGGCCAAAACAAGCTCCAAAATGAGCAAAAAACACACCTGCGGCTGTTCCTCCTCTCTTCTCCACGTTTTTTCTGGTCTTCTCTCTGTTTTTTCAGTTCCCACACTTAGCTTTATTACTTGGGCACCCTTGGCCTTTTAGATGACCTCAAACGGACCCGGAACAGGCCAAAAACTGACTTCGTAGTGCATAGTTGTCACCTTTTTGCATCCATACGCACACCTGTCACTCAGCTTTTTCCAATAATGCGTCCCGCCACCACATGAAGTGGCCCCAAAAAGTGGTCCTAATGATGACCTTTCTGCATAATTCTCACGAGAAAACACCCACGTTGTGTCCGTCCTCATCCGCGTGCAAATATTGACCTCGTTCGCCCTCCTGACGCCACTAGATGCCATCTGACGCACCTGCTGACCTCATGTCGTCGGCCTGCGGATAGCTTCCTCGAGAATTTTTACATGCTATAAACTCCTCATTATTGTAGAATAACACAGTGGTACTAGTAATAGTGAAAATCGATGCACTATGTACACCCTGTCTTACCTGTACACATGTGGGCCCCACGTAACCACCTGGCTCTGGAAAATGGGCAATCCTTTAGTCGATGCACCATGCATGTGTATGTACATATGCACAATCCCTTGCTCCAAAAAACTCCTGACAATGCGTAGTACGTCTCCAGAGTCATATTGACCTACTAAGCAAAGTTTGACATCATAAATGGAGCCATCATGCTACAAGAAGCCTACATATCAATTTTCAAGCCATTCGGACAACATTTACTTATCATTACAGGACATCCTACTCATTTGTGAGCGAAAAGCCTAAAATAGTCCAATATTTCACTTTTTGGTGTCCAAATCAAAATCCAAGCACATAGCTATGATGTACAAGTCATAGGCTATCAACATGACAAGTTTCAAGTCATTTTGAGGATAAAGACATCCTACGTGTAGTATGTCTTGACGCTTAATTTGAAGCACAATTCTTACTGTTTTCATTTGCAAGCCACCCTTAGTCCCTCTTGAGGTCATGTTTCAATTTTCAAGTCAATTGGATAGTTAAAAATCAGTTTATCAGCAGCTAATCTGTAAAGAACGCTAACTTTGGACTATTGAGTGCAACAAGATCCATGGAAGCCGCCGCTAAGTCACCAGCAAACAAGAAAAGAATGACCAATAAAGATTACCTAGATGAAGTGGAGCCATTTCTAATACCAACAGGAACCATAAAGCCCATTACCACTTGGTTACAAAGCAACCTACTAGAAGCAAACGACCTCAAGATAAGCCAAGACCTGTTCAAGGACCTAGAAGGCAATGCCATAGAGTTTCCAATGATACCTCAAGAACTCAATGAGTTCACAAGAAGCTAGATATACTGTCTCTCTCGGAAAAACTGGACTTACACAATTATTTTGAGGTGTTGCTAGCACGAATTGACATCCAGAGAGTTTGGGAAATCATCACCACAATCAAAGAAAATGGCATAGCCAAAGTGAAAGATCTGCAAGGAAAGACCAGCGTAATTGTAATCACGCCAGAAGTGGTCGCAAGTGCATTGAACCTCTCTAACAAAGGTGACAGTGTCAACAAGAGGCGAGAAGAGGTAAAGGTATACAAAGAAATCAATAAGAACTACACCTTCGAGGATGTTGTTGATCCAATGGTGGCAACCATGTGCCAACTTTACAACCAATATTTCCATATGTACACAAAGAGATCTCAAAAGTACACTGCACCATCGACAGCAATTGGAACGACATTACATGGGCAATGAAGACAAGTACGCCAAAGGAGTTAGATTATGCGGCGTACCTATAGTACAACATTGTGAGAATGGGAACCCCGAATCCTACATACATTGCACCAGGGGAGATGCTTACAAAGGTGATATATGAAGATTTACATGCAAGGGGCTAGTGGCCTCTTCCTCATCACAGAATGACTGGTTAAAGCTGACAGAGGACAAGGAAGAGGAACAGCCTACAACTCCCAGGGTAACCACCAGACTAAAGAGAAAGCTAGAGATAGTGGAAGAAGAGCCTACTCAATGAAAGAAAGCTACTGTACGAATTCCAGTAAAAGAGACCAGATCCTAGAAGGCTTCTCAGCTAGAAAGGTTGATGGAAAGTTTCAAAGCCCAACGAATGCTAAAAGGAGATCTAAATGAACTATGGAAGCCCTCACTTGAGGCAATGTTTGGATCTTCTCGAAGGACAAATAGGGATCGCTTCGAAGACTACATAAATAATTTTGAGATCCTAGATGCGGCAGCTAAGAACCTTCCAGTCATACCATTTACTGACGAAGAGGTTGATGATGTGAGGCGGCAACTACTAGAAGAGCAAGAAGGGGAAGAAAGAGAGAGGAAAACAAAAGCTGATCAGGATTTCATAAAGAAACCATCAACCCCACCATCAAGCTAAGAGTCAAGTCCTCCACTATCACCACCTCCTCCTCGTCCTCCTCAACCCCGACAAACTGAGGAGTTGAACAAATCTGATGGGCAACAAGACTCCAAGGAAGAAGAGAACAAAGAGAAAGAGAAGAAGGCACAAATTGAACCAAAAGACGAGAAGCAAGATCCCGAGGCAAGGAATTATGGAATATTCTTGGATCTGCTAGTAGCTGTTGGATACACCCGAGAGGAGACAGCTCAAACAACATTTCAATTATCAACACCTTAACACTAGGTTGGTAATAGGACAATTTAATGTCCTGGGACACTTTTATGTCCTGTTAAGTGACCATTTTCCTTGAATTATGTCAAGAGTTTCAAAATGGATTTTGAGGTGCTATCTATCTAGAAAGTTGTCTCCTGAGCTGAAAAAAACCTTGTCCTTGCATCTTTAACCTTGTCCTTGCATCAATTCCATCTTTAACCTTGTCCTTGCACAACATTTCACAACCTAAATTGTGTGAAAAAACGGGTCCTGTTTTTGGCTTTTTTCAACTTTTTGCAACTATACCACTCTAGAATTCATTTTTGTGAGGTCTATAATGCTAGAGAACTATCTTTAGTAGTCCTCAACATGTCTTGATGCTTCTAGGGAGAAATAAATATTAAAGTTGTAAGTTATGACCAAATTACAAAAATTGTCAAATCCTGTTTTTTAGCCAATTTTAGGTCTTCTATGATTTTTTTGGTGGATTTCATGATATCCAAATGCATTTTTTATTTTCTATGTCGTATATTGTAGCATAAAGCTAATATTCCTTGAGTTTTGGGGCACCTAATACCCTATTTTGCATAGTACACAACGATGGTTGAGTTTTTCAGTTATAGAAGAAAACGAAATATTCTAGTATATCAAGTATAGCTTTTTCAATATTGTTAGTTTCTTGTGACAACTACATGCATTTTGTAGGTAGTAACCATATCTAGTTATAAGAATCAAATTTGGCTAGATATTGAATAGTTTCTATGGGATTCTACAACTCATAATGTTGAACCCAGTTTTTTCAAGTTTTTTCATGTTTGCTGTATTTAGCACTTCATCTTTGTCCCCAAGATTCCCCTTGGTAAGAGATGTATTATTCTTTTGACATGCTCCATGGCTCCTTATGAACATAAAGAACAATAGGGAACTAAGAAAACATGCATATATTATTTGTATTGAGCGTGGCTATAGAAACTTTGATGATAGGTTTGGAGAATGGTAAAAATTCAACTTTTTTGTACCTATTTATTTTGGCAAAACAAAAAATAGTGAGTGAGAAGCAATCATATGTTCTGATCACCAACCCATTGAAGTTAACTAGGGAATTTATCTCAAGTCCTACAAAAATCCCTAATCTTATTTTTATGCAACAAAACGTAAGAAATGACTGTTTTGATGAAAATGCACTCGTCCATCAACTTTGGAGGCTGGGCGTGACCAAAAGATGAGAAATTTTACAAGTTTCTTATTTTTTCCATGTGTAGTAGTCCTTGAACTATAACCTCATGAAAGGATTTTACAAAATGAGTGGATCTACTATGGTTTTGGAGCTTTCTTTCAAAACCTTGAAAGGACACTTTTATGTCCTGTTAGGTTACCAACCTAGTGTTAACCAGAAAAATCCGCATTGAGCCCTCTTTTGGTGGAGTTGAAGCAGAATGAAACAGAAACCATAGATTTGCAACCACAAGAGGAAGACTGGGAAGAAGTTATACAAAGACTGCAAGGATTGAGAGTGAGATCAATGGCCAAAGAAATAGAGTACAAAGAGCTAGGTTGAGTGAAGAAAATGTGAAAACACTCTAGAGGCAAAACCAGGAGCAGCTGCATGTCCAAGCACATGTACAAGCTCAATTAGAAGTAGCACTACAAAAATGTCAGGAGCTAGAAAATCAAGGCCACGAAAACAATCAGAAGCTGCTAAACTCTAAAGAGGAATACCAGAAAGTCAGCAAGGCGCTTTCTAAAGCTGAGAAGGAAAGGGATGAGATAACCCTACAGTTAGCGGAAGAGTTGAAGCAAGTAGAGAGCTTGAAAGAAGCTAAGGATAGGGCTGAAATATCATATGAAGCTAGCCAAGATGAGGTAATTGAGCTCAAATACCAAATCAAAGTAAAAGAGGAAGCTATTCAGAGGTTGAGAGCATCGTCGGCAGGGCAAGAGCTGCAGCTACAACTAGCACGAGCCAATAAAAAGACGCGTTTGAAGAACAAAAGATAGAACACCAAAAAGAGCTGACGCTTGAGAAGAAGCAGAGAGTGATGATGGCAGAAGGATCAATGGTGATAAAAAGCTGATTGGAAGAGGAGACCAAGTCATTGAAAGCAGAATTGCTGAAGCTTTAGGAAAGATTAGAAGATAATTCACAAACGCTGCAACAGAGAATACTGAGATAAAACAGAAGTTAGAAAAAGCTGATAGGGTCTGTGACATAACAAGATGAGATAGCAAAAGACAATTTACAGAATCAGTTGGATGAATTTCAGGGCCAAACAAGTGAAGAACGCCAACAAAGTCAAGGGTCGGCTGCAACGAAAGGAATTGACATAGAGAATGTGTCAGATCTAGTGGACACTATCATACAAGAGGATGTTCTTGGGGGATCAGTACAAGAGCCCTGGGATCTGACACAAGAAGAGGAAGAAAATCTATAGAAAGCCATACTAAGCAGCTATAAAGGATACAACGAAAGAAGCAATGCAGTGGGAGCAGAGGATATTAAAGTCGATGACAATTTATAAATTAGATGCAAATGTCGTACGACATGAATGGCTACAACCTTCTCTCCCCTATCCTCTTCTCAAATATGAGGCTGCTACAATCAACAAGAGGATCAAAGAGGAGCCCACAATGCCACTGTACAATGAAGATGTCGTCAGACCAGAAGGGGTTAAATTCATTGTAGACTCCCACCAAGATGGAGGAAGGCATGGCTTACTAAATACCCTCAGTATTTCATATATATGGTAGAGGCGCCTAAAATAATCAGAGACAACGTCAGTTTTTGCTCTCTACCAAGGATGCAGACATGGAAGGAGCATGACTTGCTGAAGAGAAGCCACCCCACATGGCTCAACTACCCAAAGCTGCTAGGCTTGAAGACAGGCAAGAGAATGAGTGAGCAGTACATGGTGAAAACCCTAACGGGTGCCATTAAATTGTTCATTGGCTTGCCTAACCTCTCTTGCATTATGCTCAGGAAGATATGTAAAACCCTTCTGGCAGTTTTTAAGGTCTTTAAACCTGGGTAGGCAACAGAGAACATATTTTTCTTCCAAGATACATATAGGTGTGCTTATGAACTATCTGCTCAACCTTCCCATGAGGTGATACATGCCCTCTACCAATGAATAATGTTCTTTCCCTCATACCACCTCCAGGCCTTTGACGAAGCCTTCTACACCGGATTCTTCACCATCGATACAGATATATTTGACCCTACATTACTGTCCCAGCATGCACGATATGAGTTTGTTCCGAAGATGCGCAAAAGCATCCACTGAAGCAGTAGCTCTGCTATCATGTTGAGGACGACATGAACTAGGAGGGCGGGAGTGTTAGCAAAAGACTGGCGGCTACACTCAACCAAAAAGAAAGAAATCCTATGTAGTAATTCCCTGATTAAGAAAAAAAAACCTGTAATTTTATTTGTAAACACTTGGGGCTTTCAGAAGTTTCCAATTTTGTATATTATTTTTGCCATTAGACTCAGTAAGATTGTACTTTGGAACTTGAGATATTGTAATTGGAAGGTATTTATACCAAATTTTGACCTTAATGAAAAAACCCTTTTGTTGATTTTTAACAAGTGTTTGTGAAAAGCGTATTCTGTGTATGAGAGAGAGTGAGAGCTTATCTTGATGCTACGCGCACACTAGTGGTTGGAATCAAGTGTGGAGAAGTGCAGCGTGTTGCCCTCGGGGAGAGCTAGGTGCCAACACCTACATTGCGCATGTACGGCCCGGCTTTGCGAGATTGAACTGCTAGCTATTTTTGCTAATTCGGTGAGCATATGGTGTCTGTTTTCGCATTTCATCATATCCACGCATTTGAAATAAGTAGAGATACACATTAGGCACTTTAGTTTTCAGAAACAAAAACCTGCAAAAACCTATCAGACATCCTACGTGATTTTACACCGGGTGTTTTTGGGTAGGGTTTTGGGTCACGGACCTTGGGGAGATTGGCCTATTGATGTTAATAGGATTTCCCTCAAGTTTCATAGCATTTCGAGAACGTCTGATGGGTATTTGGCTCTTGGAAGCGTTGTAGAAAATCTCCTCTTGTGTACTTTTGAAGGGTGTAACTTAGACATTGGGTAGAGACCTCTGTAGGAAGTAGTCAATAGGTGATCGACTGTAGGTTGACACCCTATTCTTGCTTCCACGCGCCTATGGGTCGAGCTCGTCCTTAGCTAACAAATCTTGTTAGGTGAGTTCTCGCTGTGCTGACGTCTGTCGCGCCGTATCCGCCAGCAGAATCTTTTTGTCTTTTAGTTCACCATGCAACTCTAGCTCCTCTTTGTAGCACTCCAAATATTCAATTGGAGCATAGCTCTTGCAATCACTCAATAATATCCGAGATTACAAACGTTTCAAACTGTAGAATATTTTTCTCTTTTGATACACCATGCAAATCTAGCTCTTGTCCCTCGGTATCACTAAAAATATCCTCTTGGATCATAGCCATAAAAAATGCTCCCCTTATCAAAAACTAAGCATTTGGAATTTTTGAGAGTTAACTGCTGCAACATCTCTTCCTTCCAACTTTTTGACTCTTCTGAATTTGTCTTTCCCATTGCTACTTGTTATACTTTCAAAAAAGTTAAGTAAGCCTGCTCTTCAATTTCACCCAATTCATCATTCGGAGATTGCTCCAATTTGCAATTCTTGATTTTCATATCGGTATCCAAATTTTGATCTATTACTTACACTTGATAGGCATACTGATACTGCAAATTAGAAGCCATTAGCCCATAGTTTGTTGTATCTCTTTACTTTGGGCAGTCAATGCTCCTTGGTCCTTTGGGAAACTAGCTCCCCTTGGGTGGACATTGGTCATGGATTTTAAGGTTCACCACATTTGGCTTACATATGGTGAAAGAATTACTTTTCACAATTTTCTCCTGCACCACCTTCTAAGGTACATTTTCTCCTCCAACCACCTTCTGAGGTACATGAAGTACATATCATTTGGCATACATACTATGAAGAACACCACATTTGACTTACTTATCAACCACACCAGTGCTGCCAAGCACAATTCAATCCTAAACAAAACATTGCAAAACAAAGTCTTCTAGCATATCTTGTCATCAAGGCATTCCAAGTGATGAAATTTTGGGTAGAAAGTCCTTCAAGAATGTGTTCTTGCTTTCATAAGAGTGTGAGATTTAGCATGCATATTGACCTTAAACATTGACAAGAAAAATATTTATATTTTCTATGAGCCAAATCATTGCCAAGCACTTAATTTGGTTCAAATATCAATGAGATCAATGTCAAGAAAAACTTTAATTGCATCCACATTATTTTTCCATGATCATAGATGTCCAAAACTATGGAGAGAATTGTGTAGGCCATAAGTTGAGAAGGTAATTCTTTGTTTGAGAGATGCAAAGCACATAGGCATCATTAACTAAAACCTTCTTAAGCTTGATTTGATTTCCTGGTATACATCTTGAGGTGGGTCAAGAAATGAAGAATCGGCCCCCAAAAAGTCTACAGCACTATCCATATCTTTCTGTTTGGGACACCAATTGATGTGCAGTAAAGACAAGCATGGAGACTGTGTCGCATATAAAATTGCATTTTGAAAGCATCTCTACATCCTAGACTATAGGCATCAAACCGCATCTAATGTCTCCAAACCCCACAATTAGCATACATTTCAGTCAACTTGATAGCATAATAAAATTTTCCATAGGTCATAAGATTGTCAAAACTAAAAAAATGCATGTAAATTGTTATCTTTTATCTCATTCCCACAAAGTGGCATGTAACCATGCCTGACATTCGATTACACATGGTGTATAGGAGCAAGGCTCCAATATGGAGGGGTTGCACCTTCTCTCTAAAAAAGAGAATGGGATGGGATTCACTATCTTAGACACACATTAGATGGACACTACAAATGAGTCTAAAACTAGAAGCTAAAGAAAAAGGGCATCATACCACAAACCTAGGTAGCCTTCAATAATATGTTCAAAGAGGAATATATTTCCACAAATGAAGTGGGACAAAACTTGGTATGTATGGGACAAGTGCTTTATGCATCAGTATAAGACACAATAGGAGTATATCTTGCACTATTGTGATGTGGTACTTAGGTTAGAGGATCTAGGTACCTTTGACAAGCTCAAAGGTTTATTTGTGGGAAGACCCTAGAACTTAAGAAGCATGTCAAGACACAAGACCACAAGACGCTTGAGGACGATTTAGTGCAAGCACATATACATGATGATCCCAATGAGAAATCATTGTAGCATAACATTTACATGTCTAACACTACACATGCAAATTCACACACACAACATGAGAAAACTAAGAGACATATAGTTATTATGGTGCAATGGACACACCTTGAGTCCTCCTCTTGTTTCTCCAATGTGGATGTAACACACACTAAAGTGGAGCATGAGTGCAGTATTGTGGCCTGAGTGTGGTAGCCAAACTTTCATACACATGAGTTGGTGCATATGTATATTTTTATCCAAGTCCACAAGGTGCACAACTTGGTAGAGGATGGTGCTTCGCATAATTTCATTAACTCTAAGTTAGTGAAAGAACTCAATTCTCCCCAGACTTTGAGTTCCCACCACTGCAAGGTAGCAATGATTAACGACCATGATGTTGAGGTATGGGATACTCAAGTGAAAGATGCATTACTGAAAATTCAAGGGTATCACATGTCCTTGAGTTTACAAGTGATGAATATGGATTGGGCATATGTGATCCTTAGTAGGGAGTGGTCATATAGTTTAGAACCATCATTATAGCATAGCTATGAGGAGAACAATAATTTGACATTAAATCCAATGGCGTACGTGTGATACCATTAGGGGAGAAGGATGCTTCTTCCTTTTCACTTATTTGTACTTATAGGCTTATGAAGCTCTCCTCTTAAGATGAAATAGAGGAGCTCTTTTTTTGTTACTCACTATGTCATTTTCTGTCCAATGTTGATAATGTTTTGAATGACAATTCCTTAACGACACATGTTTCTCTTCTTTTTTTTGAAATTGTGGCTATTTCTATCTCTTTATAATAAGAAAATGCTGCCAATAAGTTAAAAGATTTAGTAATCAAATACAAATATGCATTCCCAGATGATTTCCCACCTAGTTTACTACTAGCATGGATTGTGTAACATGGCATAGACATGGTTGCAAATAGTAAGCCCATAAGTAAACCACCCTATCAAAATGAGTCATTATGAGGTTGTTGAGGTGTATTATTAGCTTGCTAACTATCTTAGTGAAAGGATTATACCATCCAATTTGTTATCATGGGCTTCTCCATCTTTTTGGTTAAAAAAAAAGATGTAGTATGCGTATGTATATTATTGTGGATGAAATACGATTACTATAAATAACCATTCTTGTATCTTTATGAACATAGACTTGTGGTTAGTGTATCATCAAGTATGCATTAGGATTGTTGATATACCCAAAACTGCATTCCAAACAATATTTTGACACATAAGAGCTTGCATGCCGAGGATACGAGTTGTTGGTCAATGTTGGAAGCAATATTTCTTTAAAGATTTGTACTGATGCCAAATCCAAATGAATCTTGTTCAAGGGTGAAGAGATTATCTATATGTGAAGACTCCTCCCTTGCCCTCTCCCCCAATTTCTACCCCTTCTCCCTCGAGGGATGCTGATCTTGGGTTCCCTTTCACGTCCCTCAAACGCATGGGCCTCCTCCATGGCTTCCCATGCATATTACACCTATGAAGCTTCCCTTTATTCTTGCTCTTTCCATTGATGTATAAACCAATCCTCTACTTATGTGGCGTACACATAATATTGATTGATTTCTTCTTGAATTTTTCAAATCTCACTTTGAGTGTGCTGATGCGGGCCTGTTCAAACTCCTCAACTCAGGATCTTTTCTCTCTTGATTCTCTGTGCACTAAAATTGTAATATGTTGAATGGCCATTAAAAAACATTTGTGCACATCATAGGGGATATAGTTATGTAATTCAAGGTCATGTATATGCTTGATAATAAGAAAGTAAGTAAAGAAGCTACTTCTTTCAATACAAACATTGCAGCAACTCAAGCATTTAAACACACGTACTTACATTTTCACATCCAAAATTTGGCAAAGAATAAGCATAGCATTTATACACGTATGCTAGCCACAGTTGTATTCATCAATGTCCGTGGGCATGTTGACCCGTTGGTACTGAATGGTAGCACCTAGATCATGTTCTAACAAAATGTGCTCTACTCAACATACAATTTTTTTGGCGGCACTACATACATAAGCACTTGCCTCAGTAAGGCAGTACAAACATATATTATAAGAAACTTCATAAATATTTGCCTGACCTCTTGACATGCCCATGGAATTCCCTGCTTTTCCTAGAGCTTTTGTAGTAGAAAACCTTCTTTTCAATGTCGAATAAAACTAGACTCCAATGTTCACTGCACAAAAAAAAACAGGAAGCCCATCAAGTATGAGGACTAATAAGATCCTAAATCTACCATAATTTTGCATACCAACATAAAATTCACATTTGATTGCTAGAGATTAAATTGGTTAGTGGATATATGTAGGTCAAAATGAAGCAAATAGGGGCCTTCAAAATATACCAAGGGTCCCTATTTGCTTGGTTTTGAACCTCAATAGAGCAATGGCATGAGTCCCAACGAAGCAAGTAGGGGCCTTCAAAATTTCCAAGGATCCCTATTTGCTTAGTCCTAACCCCAAGGCTTTGACATAGTGAACTTAAAACGTACTAGAGGGCAATGTTGACAACTGTATCCATTGCATTGGTGTTGGAAAAACCATGCATGCATAGAAGATCTTGTTGATCAAGATTAAAAACAAAGTCTTTTGGTGAGCTTCCAACAAGATGTATCAGTGCACGTAGTGGCACTCAATTTGTGAGCATTTTCACTTCCTCTTCCTTTTGTTCATTAATTTTCTCTACAAGATGCTAGTCTTCTGGTAGAAGTGCATCCTCTATGTTGGCTGGTTGTTGGTCTGCATTGGCTAACACTTGCAAAGAAGATACTGAGACTTGCAAAGAAGAAACTCACTCTTACTTTTATTGAGTAGTCTCTAGCTCTACCTAAGTGTGTTCCTCCTTTACACAATTAGACTCCTCTCTAAGTGGCTCTTGCATATCCCTGACGGGCTCGAGTTCCTCCCTCTTGACCCGTGACGGGGTGGCTGTGTTGCTTTGAACCCTTGAAGGCTTTGTCTCTCATGCACAAGGATGCAAAGGGGAAATGTTAAGGATATTCATTGTTCTATTGTCTTGGATAAATACTGGCTGAAACGTAGCAAAAATGCATCATCCGAAGAGTGTCAAAATCCCTAGGCATAATTGTGACTCGATGGGCATTTGCCTCCAAGAGATAGCCATCCGCCGTGAAAAAATCAACGATGGTGCTTTGCATAAATTCATTAATTGTAAGTTAGTGAAATAGCTCAGTTTGCCCCAGATTTTGAGTTCTCAGCATTATAAGGTAGCATTGTTAACGACCATGATGTTGAGGTATGGGTACTCAAGTGAAAGATGCATTGGTGAAAATTCAAGGGTATCACATGTCCTTGAACTTCCAAGTCATGAATATGGATTGGGTATATATATTCCTTAGTAGGGATTGGTCATATAGTTTAGGACCATCATTATAACGTAGCTATGAGCAAAATATTTTGGTGTTAATTCGGATGGAGTACATGTGCTACCATTAGGGGGAAAATATGATCCTTCCTTGCCACTTATATGTACTACCAACCTTATGAAGCTCTCTTCTCAAGATAAAATAGAGGAACTCTTTTTGTGTTACTCACTCTGTCATTTTTTATCCAATGTTGATAATATTTTGGATAACAATTCCTTAACACCACATGCTTCTCTTTCCTTTTTTGCAACTATGGATACTTCTATCTCTCTATAATAAGAAAATGCTTCCAATAAATTCAAAGATTTAGTAATAGAATAAACCACCCTACAAAATGATTCATTCGAAGGTTGTTGAGGTGGAATATTATATTTTTGACTCTCTTAGTGGAGGTTTTATACAATCCAGTTTGTTATCATGGGCTTCTCCATGTTTTTGGTGCATGATGGAATGCGGTTATTATTAAGAAAAAGTATTCTCTGTCAAGAGTGGTTCTGGCCGGTACGCCACGAGTGGATGCTAGCATAGCGAGAACAAAACCAACAACTCTATGTCGGCCGAGGGGGAAGCTTAACCCGTAGGTGCATGGAAACAAGAACATGGTTGTGAAACTACTTCTTGACCTTTTAAGGCAATCTCTAATCGAGGAAAACAAATCCAAGAACGCACTAGTGAAGGCAATCCAGCCTACAATGCTAATGCTAACCAAATCTAGGTCAAATGCATTCAAAATCTCATGAAACTCACAAGGTACCCTCTCCTTTCCATGAGATCAATATCCTATGGACTCTGACTTGATAACCCACCTCAAACTACCTCTTGCACGACAATCACGTATAAAGACAGACAAGAAAATAAAAGTTACCTTTTTTTGCGGCATATGATCCTAATGTGTATTCCTACTCGCTGTGAGCCCATAGGTGCAAAGAACTTGTCAAAAGGACATCTGTTTCTCAAGAAAACTCACCCAGAAGCTCGTAGGAGCTTTCTTTGCATAGTTAGAATCACACACTCTTGGCGTTCAAGGGAAGCCCTTGCCGGTGCTAACACAATGGTGGTGTCTCTTTAGCAATGGACCTTCCGTAGTGCGTGTCGGGAAGAGAAGAAGTCACTCTCTCTCTCTCTCTTTCTCTCTCTCTCTCTCTCTCTCTCTCTCTCTCTCTCTCTCTCTCTCTCTCTCTCTCTCTCACACCACGCACAGTGACATAACCGGATTTGATTAATTCAAAAGTTGGGTTTAGGGCTACAAAAATGGACTTATATACATTTATCCATAGAGGCTTGTTCCCAGAAGGTCTAATGATTGCTCAAATATTACAAAGGTATCATTTCAGTTCAAAAAATAGTAGTACAATGTATTGGGGAACCTCTTTTGTATTCCGCCGTCAACACTCCCCCCTTTCGCATCCATGTCATCCTTGGCATGACTGGTCTTGGTTTAGTGTGAGCTGCTCTGGTGTGAGTGAAATCCTAGAGGTTTTAGCAACTTCAGGTACAATTCGTACCTGATATTCCTCAAAGTGACTGTTGGGCCAAATATCTTGTTATTGTACCCGTGTAGAAAGTTTCTTCAAAAGTTTGCATGTGATAGTAGCTGGGCAAAAACATGATTCTATGATACAGTAAATGTAAAACCTTTGGAGATGGTTGTTTTGACAGATCATATGTCATTGCGGTAACAATGTCGGCCCTTGATAGGAATGTAGAATCTATCGCTTTAGAAGGCGTGAACACTTTCAAGCAAGCCAACAAGGTTTTGCAGATTTTCTTGATCATGACGTCAAGTCCAGAGAGCCTCTGAAGATCTTAATGGTGCCCTTCAGGGTTTTCACCATATAAGAGATACATATTCTCTCTCCTTTTATGGGTGCAAGCATAGATGGGTAATTAAGCCATTTTGGATAAGCCTTCAAGATTCTGAAATGATTTTCCCAAGTGCAAACACAAGGGATTGAGCAAAAGATGAGGTCATCTATGATAATCTTTGGGTCCTCCACCAAGTATTTCAAAAATCTTGGGTACTTTAAGAGCCATGCTTTTCTCCATCTTGGTTGTTAGTCCACCACTCTACCTGCATCCTTTGTATTCTTGACATCTCCGTCATGCATTGGCTCTGTGGCTTTTTCTTCGACTATTTTCCCGATTAGTATATGACTTCATAATTTAGGAGAGGATATGGGAGTGTGGGTTGCATCCATTCCTCCATAAGTACATTTACGGCCAGCTCTTGGACTCCTACAGAATGGAGCATTCATGATTCCCATTCCAAGTTTCCTTGTGGTCTTCTTCTGTTGTCTTCTCTATCTAGAGCTAGAGGCATGTTTCCTCCTCTGCGGTTAGTGGTTGTGCTTGTTCTACCATTGTCTCCTTCTGTTCTTCCTTGTTCTGTATGTCTTTGGCACCTTCGGGAATTTCCATGGGCTCATCTCTTGCATTTGTTCCCATTTCTCTGGGCCCTGGTTCTGGTTCCTATATCCTTAAAACTTCTATCTCCTTTTGCAAGTCAATGATCTGTCTTTGTGCCAATGTGTCTCGTTGAGTAGCTTTCTTGGCCATTGCATCCATTTCTTCTTGCAATGTTTCCAAATTCTTTTGAGGTTCTACATGTTTCCTGATCTTTTTGCTCTTGGAGATTCTTGATTACTCTTGAGGCTTCAATCATCTCTAGCATGAGAGTGTCTCTTTTGATCTCAGATTCCCTTAGTGTTGCATTAAGAGTGTCAATCTCCTTGTCTGCATATTTGGCCTTCAGATGGGTATCTTGTACCAGGTTTGATAGGTTCTCATGTTCCATTGGCATGTTGTTATCCCTAGTATGCAGCATGCTATTCTCTTCAGCAATGGTAAGAGATTGCATCCTAACTCTATCCAGTATTTGATAGGTAGCTCTTATGTCATCTTCAGTTGATGCTACCAGGTTTTTAGCTGTGGGTCTGTTGAGTGGACTAGCCAATGGAACCTGATAACCTGTATTGATCATAACTCTTGTAGGTAGTGCTTGGCAGGGGTTAGCCAAAGGTCTCCGTTGAGGCATTGTGGGACTTGAACCATCCCTAGCACTCCGGCCTCTGGTGAGTATCTATCTAGAGCTCTTTTTTGAGACTCGTGGTCTACAATTCTATTTTCGCTTCATCATCTCTTTCCTCTTTTTTGGGGATCTCTTGTATTTCTCCTTCTTCCTTTGCAGCCCATGGTGGGTTAGGAGAACCATAAACCACTGTGGAAGCCTCTTCCATTGTATATCCAACTTGGATGAGATCTTCATAAGTATTCCTTGCTACAAACAGAAGTCGTGGCGTCCCTGCAAAATATACAAATACTATGCTATATACAACTAAATACACGAATTTGCATACTTGACGCATCCACTAGCACATAATCAACGATGTACACGAACAAAGAGAGATAGAGAGTAGGAGAGAGTGAAGAGAATGTCTGTAGGCGCACCTCCTAGAGTGGAGTGCTATGCTGGTACGGCGAGAGAGAAGAGGGGAGAGGAGAGAAGAAGTACACAGACACTGGGTGCAATCTCCCCCCGTGCAAGAGTGACCATTTCCCACTTGCACGTATTTCATTTATAGATTTCTTGAATGGTCAAATTGAGTACAAACTGGCCGGCCGGTCATAAATGGCCAAAGCTCATAAAAGAGCACTTGAATAATAAAATGTACAATGTATATACTTTCATTCGCATAGGCCTAGCTCGGTCCCAGTCTTTTCCACCTATCAGCTGCAAAAAATAATAAAATATCAATTCCATAACATACCTCTCCGTTGGAAAGCAATTGTCCTCAGTTGCGAATATAGAAATCTGCAAATAATACTTGTCAAAAACAATGATTAGAAATCTGTATCAAATAGTAACAAAATTCATTAATGTAGACAATATTGCTTATGCCTACCGTGATCCACATACTACCTATTCTAGTGTCCCATACCACCAGAATAGGCACTATATGTCATATCCGATGAATCAGGATATCATTGGTCACACTCATCATCAATCGCACAATGTCAAGTCCCATGTCATAAACAATGCTGTAGTAACCATCAGATACCAAATCCCAATCCAATTCCAATTCCACAATCTAATTCCAAATCCAAATCACTTTCATTATGTACCCGGGTAACAAAATCATACCAGTTGCAGTGGTGGCCAGCCACTGCAACATGATTTTGTGATCGGTGTGGCCTAAATCGGCGAATCTACACCAATAAGATGTGCTGCCTAAATCGGCGAATCTGCACTAATAAGACGTGCTGCCTAAATCAGCGAATCTGCACTAATGCTGCCTAGGTCGGCAAATCTGCATTTGGTATAAGTTTAAAAAATCATGAATCTGCAATTTATCAATGTGCTACCTAAATCGGCGGATCTGCACCAAGATGAGTATGTACACACTGCCTAAATCGGTGAATCTGTGTGCGTGTGACCAATGGACCAAGCAAGGCACAAGAAGAAAATATTTGTTACCTTTTTGACACCAAATTAGAGTATGTTCCAGTAGCAAAGCACTTACAAACTGTGGCTCGATATCCCTGAGCACCCTAGCTCAAATGATGAGCTACATAGCTAATGAATAATCATGGCAATAAAATGTCATAACGTGCAAGTAGTAAGCCTTGACCATAACAGTGTTGGAGTATTGAGTTGACAAGAAAATGTTGTGTAGCCTATTGAAAAATCATCTCAATGAAAATACAATTAGAAGTCATGACCTTAGCAATGTTTGAGTATTCAGCTTAAAACACAATGCAGAGAAATGAAATATGAAAAGAGAAATGACGTATTTGATGTACATACCATAAGGGTATATTGTATTTGAAAATATATACCATTGTTGGCATATGGAGAGAGGTACAAGTGCTTCAACTAGCAAACTTAGACCAAAGTATAGCTAATAGATCCAAAATGTGTTAGTGTGGGGTTAATAATTAGTCAGAAACTTGCAATGACAACTACAGAGGGGATTAGTATACAACTGAGACAAATGTGAGACAATTGAGCGGAAAGAAAATTGTTGCAGTTCTAACTTAATACCATAGACAAAGTAGAGTCATGAATAAAAAATGTACGAACCAGATTCGATTTGAGTGTGTAGCTCAATGTAAGAGTCAAAATTATACTGATTACTTACAGACATCTACTATTACTTACTAATTACTTACAAACATCTACTATGATTTTCCTTGGATCAATTAGAAAGTGAAATGAAATTGATATGTTTTCGATTGTTTTGTTGGAACAAACAAAGCAGTTCTCTTTATTCTTATTTTATTTTATTTTATTTATTGTGTAAAAGGCATTGGCTAGTGTTTAGTCATAATATCACGAGGGTACATCTTGTATATCATGTAAAGACCAAAGGATAGACAGTATTGGTCCAACAAATAAATATCAACGCAAAAGTAATTCCTAGAAGTCTCCAGTTACGACAGGTGGTTCCAGTTAGAATAGTAGAATAGTATTTATTATTTTTATTTTTTTTCAAGTTAAGCTAGTCCAAGTGTAGAATAGTGGTCTCATTTTTAAAAGCTTATGCATCAATAATCCTACCTACCCAAAATGTATGAAAGACATGTGGTGCTTACTGTGAGAATTCCTCTTAGCGAAGAGAAATAATTTTGTAGCAGCACCTTTATTAACTATGGTTACCACGTAAAATAATAGAAAGTAGAATCGTATGAAGTGCCTTAAAGCCAAATTTTGCACTAGGAGAAGGCTCATACTAGGATCAGATGTTGGTCTTCTAGCGCCCAGGTCACCGGGAAGGCTAAGGTTAAAGGTCCAAGATCAAAGGAAAATTGATTATCTACCATATGTACCATATAATGTGCTGTGCCCTTAAAAAGTAACTAGCATCTAATAGAAATTTTACCATTATTCTTCATGGTTAGACCATCATCGACTATCATGAGCTATATATGACAGGAGAATGGAACGTTAACTATAGACCAAAATGCCCATGAGTGAAAAATTAATATTTATTCCTGTATTTTACGAGTATCATCAGATGTAAAAAATTGAAAACTACAAACAATTGAAAATTGTTGACACGTTGTTTCGAGTACAAAATATTATTCAACTAATGAGTAGTCTGTGATTTGGTGGTGCAACTAATATATACATTTTTTTGTAGTATCCACAGATGCAGCAAAGTATCATTCAAAGTGGTCCTCTGTTTTGAATTTTTAGCATGCGTGGCAAGAGAAAGAACATGGATTGTGAGTGTATGAGGGAGGAGCGACCTAGCCATTTTAAAGAAGTGTGTGTAAGCGAACCTCCCTACACAACCAATCTTGACCATCTTCCTATGGGACCAAATGCAGACAATTCTTATGGATCCAATACAATGTCTTGGTACGAAAATAGAATGAAGTAAATTGTGAAATGAAACCTAAAAGCCAAAAATCATCATCATCATCGTCGTTAATGCCGGAGGATGCTAGGATGCGGCCATTATCGAAAAAAGTATTGCAGAAGTTGTTGAAGAGCGTTGTCGATGTCTGCTTCTGTAAGTAGCCGTACTAGAAGGGGGAAGGTAGAGAGAGTAGGAACAATACCATAGTTAAACTGAAACAATAGATTGAACTTGGTGGAACACCCAAGTCAAGACATAAAGGGGTGGAATCTCCTTTTGAGAAGCACTGGCCCGTCCATAGGCAATTGTAACTAAGGGTAAGTACGAAGACCAAATAATGCTGCATCGCAGGGGTGAAGGTAAACTCTGCATGAGATTCCTAGTTCGTGGGAGACAACCCAAAAAATAAAAATAAAAATTGTTAGCTTATCAAAAATAGGGGCATCAAAGAGCAGGGATTTGAGAAGAGCGTGCATGTTGATAATGCCACATCGATTTTGTGTACAAAAATGAATTGCCACCAGGGATTTTATCAATGTTGTACTAGCACCAAGAGAAAGTGTTCACAGTACAGAGGGTATACAAGACATTGTGACTGCTCCTTGAAATTGCACGATTCTCAGTATTATGATTTCTCAGGTTTGGATGCGGCAAGGCAAGTGCACGCGCAACATAAAGAAGAGCATGACAACAAAATGATAAGGAAGTCCAATGCCTGTATTGACGAGTCAACTTGGATACAAAGAAGACTTCCCGATTTAAACATGAGATGCCAATCAGGTGACCTTTTTAGCAAAGATAGATATGTCTATGACACACCCAAAATATTATAAAATATCATGACAAACAAATGTGGCAATGACTAATGAGGTCGAGTAACCACCTCAGTAGAAATTTATGCAAGGAAAAGCGTGTTGGGGGCATCCAATCTGTTGACAACTTAGTCCTCCTTATTACAGGAGTTACTCGTCTCGTTGGAAGCACCCCCGAAGAGTGAAGGAAGCTGCAACTTTGATTACGAAGCATGATGATTCCTCATGTAGAGCGGGCAGACACATGGCGGCAGTGCCGCACGGCCACCTTCAACGAATTGAGGTGAGATGGGGAGGAGCTCCATCGGGAGATTGATGAGGTCATTGAGCAAAGGTGGCAGCAGATGTAGCAAAATCTTGATGGCCATAGATACAAGGACTTACTCAGGCCTGAGAAAGTATTGCGTCGATCGCTGAAGAGCTTCGCCTAGGTTCGCCGCTCAAGAGTTTTTGGCAATGTCTGCCGCTGCAGGGGTTTGTGAGTGTCTTCCGCTGCAGGTGAGAGAGAGAGAGAGAGAGAGAGAGAGAGAGAGAGAGAGAGAGAGAGAGAGAGAGAGAGAGAGAGAGAGAGAGCTCAACTACGTTTGTGTGTGTGTAGCTGTCAGTTGACGAGAGAGAGAGGTAGAGTTTCATGGCCATTGAGTGGGAAAATAATAAAAAGATAAACTCGTGTGGTCGTGAGCAGAAAAAAAAAACAAGAGTGCGCCGCAAAGTTTACTCAAGGCATGTGTGGGCTGGAGCTGGGGTTCAGTGAGAGCCTCACAAGGAGTGGAAGATGGTGCATGCAGCCCTGGAGTGACGGCTTTGGTACTACGCATGCAGCCATTCAACGCAGCCAAAGGCAAGCATGTGCCAGTGAATGTCCGAGTTGATCTAAGGTGTCCGCTTATAAAAGGTCTGATCCGGAGGAGCATAGGCATGTGAAGGCAGGAAACTGCATGTCACAGTTGGTGTGTTGCATGGTGGTAGGAGATTTGAGGATGTCTAGTTGGGAGTTGGCCTACAAGTGAGGTTAGCAGTCGATCAGGTCAGCCCACGTGTGTGTGTGTGTTGTTGGCTCACAGTATGTGGCCAAGCTACGTCCATTTTGCCAGTGCATGCCGGCCAAGTTAGGGGGTTGTAGTGTGTGCGTGATGAAAATCGGCTCTTGCCACCAGCAGCAGTCAATTGCAGTCAGCAACACTCCACTCGAGAGTCAGTGAGTAGGCGAAGCATGCATGGGGGGAGGGCGGAAACCCACAAAAGTTGAGGGAGGGAGATGCAGTCGCGGATAGGTCCCTCGTGGGTGTGTCGTGAAGCCTGGACTGGAAGCACGGCGGATCCGTGCAGGGGGGGAAGGGAATGTCATCTTCATGGAGACGACGGGCAATAAAGATTAAAAAGAAAAACAAATCTTAGAGGTGGCTCTCATAGAGTGGGGCCGACCAGACAGCGATACACATAGGGAGTGTTTGAGGTCGTTTGGGATAGCATTTGTAAGAGGTTCAGATTCTTGTCTCCTTCTTCTGCTTATGTTTTTAGGTGTTGTACATCTCCCTAATCATTGCAATTACGACCATGCAAATATTTTTCTTCTTAATATACAAGAGCGATCGCAAGAGTCGCTATTATTGATTATTATTCTCCAATTTATCATAATTAGATCCTTAATTATACTAATCATGTGATAATTTACAATCATGAAGAAGATTTGTATTGAATGATGAGAAATTATACTTACTAAACAACCCAAGTGCATTTACAATCTTTAAAAAATTGAAGATAATCACCTACATATAACTTCAAACAATAAATAATTAAGTTTAAGGTAAGCATGACTCATCTTTAATATCGATAGTCTCCACAGCTATGATTATTGTGAGTTCAAGAGCGTATCCATGGCTCTGATACCACTGCTACAAACGGAAGTCGTGGAGTCCTTGCAAAATATACAAATACTATGCTTTATACAACGAAATACACGAATTTTCATACCTGACGCATCCACTAGCACATGATCAACGATGTACACGAACAAAGAGAGATAGAGAGCGGGAGAGAGTGAAGAGAATGTGTGTAGGCGCACCTCCTAGAGCGGAGTGCTACGCCGGTACGGCGAGAGAGAAGAGGGGAGAGGAGAGAAGAAGTACACAGACACTGGGTGCAATCTCCCCCCGTGCAAGAGTGACCATTTCCCTCTTTCACGTATTTCATTTATAGATTTCTTGAATGGTCAAATTGAGTACAAACTGGCAGGCCGGTCATAAATGGCCAAAGCTCATAAAAGAGCACTTGAATAATAAAATGTACAATGTATATACTTTCATTCGCATAGGCCTAGCTCGGTCCCAGTCTTTTCCACCTATCAGCTACAAAAAATAATAAAATATCAATTCCATAACATTCCTTTCATCCTTTGCCTGATCTCCGTGTGCAGATGTGGCCTCTTTTGTTGCTTTTGGTGAAGATTGGGGTTTGGGTGTAGATGGTTTTGGGCTCCGAGGAGGTGTGGGAGAACTTGGTGGTTCTGCTCTTCCTCTTGATCCTTCTTCTCTGGGTTATTTTATGTTTCCTCCAACTTTTGCTTGATGTTTTGCACTTATTCCATCATGAAAGACTCTAATTTTTGTTGATCAAGTACCCCTTTTTGTCAAACAATTTTTGGCTATGGCTGAAAATGTCTCGAAATGTACTATGGGCACCCTCCGTTCCGATCGAAGGGGGGAGTATATGTCTCATGAATTTAATGCATTTCTGGCTAGTCGTGGGATAAAACACCAATGTACAGTGCCTTATACATCTCAGCAAAATGGTTTTGTTGATAGGAAAAACAGGTCACTAACGAAAATGGCATGATGTATGGTCAAAAGTAAACCTTTGCCGCATTCTTTTTGGATTGAGGCCATCATGTGTGCCACTTCTGTACTTAACAAGTGTCCTACGAAATCTTTGCACTCTATTACTCCATATGAAGCATGGCATGATAGAAAGCCTTCTATTGAGCACATACATGTTTCTGGCTATTTGGCATATTCTTTAGTGCCACAAACACAACGCAGAAAATTGGATGATAAGGCTGTCAAATGTTTGTTGGTTATGGTGTTGAAAGCAAAGATTGAGGTTATATCAATCCGCAAAAAAAGTGTATTCTGGTTTCAGGGGATGTAGTGTTTGTGGAAGATTCTGTTCAGCCCTTTGTCATGTACTAGAGACAGTAATGAGAGCTCACGGGACATTTATGACACTTTGTTGCCTCTTTTCAAGGGTGGAAATACGAATGTAATTTCCAATGAGACAAATGTACAGCCTATGGGGGTTTCTGAAAATGGTACAGATTAGGCTATTACTGATGCAAATGTACATGATGAGCTTGATGAGGAAAGGGCTCAAAATGAATAGGCTAGAGGTATGCCAAAATGGCTGGTATTGGATGCACCTTTGTCTAGTCATACTCATGGAGGCTCTCGCCATGCATCTTATGCATGAGATTGTTATGCTTTGGCTGTGTCTAGCTTACATGACATTGAGGAGCCTTTGTCTTTTGATGAAGCACATAATTCATAAGATTGGATGGCTGCCATGCAATCAGAATATGATGCACTTATAAAAAATTACACATGGAATTTATGTGATTTGCCTCCTAGCAAAAAGTACATTGGTACGAAGTGGGTTTACAAGTTGAAACGCAAGTCGGATGGTGATATCGATCTCCATAAGGCTCGACTTGTTGCAAAGGGTTATGCACAGATAAAAGGCATAGATTATGAAGAGACTTTTGCTCCCACTTGTCGTATGACTATTGTGCGTTTACTATGTGCATTGGCAGCTCATTTTGGTTGGGATGTACATCAATCAGACATTGTTACTACTTTCTTGAATGGTGACATATTTGAGGAAGTTTATGTAACTCAACCTCGCGGTTTTGTCATAATAGGACAAGAGGACAAAGTGTGCATATGTAAGAAGCCTTTGTATGGGTTGAAGCAATCTCCTCATGCTTGGGATGAGAAAGCTGATACTCATTTGGTCAAACGAGGCTTTTGTGATATTCCAACAGAAAGCACATTGTATGTAAAGCGTGAGGGTGATGTGCTTCTCATTGCGGTTCTTTATGTCAATGATTTGCTGATCATTGGGCCAAGTGAGAGACATATTGCTAAGTTTAAGGCTGATTGGAATTCTACTTTCAAGATGAAAGATTTGGGGCTGTTGCATCATTACTTGGGTATACAATTTAAGCAGTGTGATGGTGGTATTGCCTTATGTCAGAAAAGTTACATAGAGACATTGCTATGTAAGTTTGGACTTGAGGATTGCAAACTATTGCCACTCCCATGGAAACAGGTTTGAAGTTGAGTCTACATGATGCTGGCAATCTTGCTGATGTCCCTCTTTATCAAACTATTCTTCGATGCCTCATTTATATAAGCAACACGAGGCCGGATATTCAGTTTGTAGTCTCACAAGTAAGCAGATTTATGCATAGCCCTGGGTCCAAGCATTGGCAGGATGTCAAGAGGTTTTCCCGCTACCTTAGTGGCACTTTACATCTTGGCTTGTTTTATCCCAAGGGGGGATCATTGCCGCCAAACTTACATGCTTTTTCGGACTCTGATTGGGCTAGTTGTTTTGACACACGAGTGTCCACAAGTGGTTTTTGTTTCATGCTTGGCAGTTCATGTATATTATGGTTCATCAAGAAGCAACCTACTGTGGCCACTTCGAGTTGTGAGGCTGAGTATAGGGCAGTCTTCACAACTAGGATTGAGTGTGTATGGATCAAATGCCTTATGGATGATTTGAGTGTTGGAGAGGACACTGTCAACACTATCTACACTGACAGTCAGAGCGCATTGGTAGTTGCAAGGAACCCAGTTTTACATGCTCGCACAAAGCACATTGAGGTGCATTACCACTATGTCAAGGAAAGGATCTAAGCAGGAGAGATCAGCTTGGCTTATGTGCCAACACAAGACAACCTTGCAGATCTTTTCACAAAGGCATTGTCTCATGTGCCAACACAAGACAACCTTGCAGATCTTTTCACAAAGGCATTGTCTCGTGAGAAGCTTGAAGCTTTCCGCAAAGCTTTGGGCTTACTCCCCTTTGTGGACCGATCATGTCCTCAGGGCATGGCATTTCCCTTTACTCATGTGCCAGATCTCATTCACCGCATCACTCCAGGGGGATTTGTTACCATGTACATGTGGTAGTGATGTGTGTGAACACACTAGGACCACCGGGGCATTTTTCCCTCTTTAGGAGGTTTTTTTTTTCCGTGCATTGTATATACGCCCATCACTCTAGAGCTATCTATCTTTCCATTGCACACTAAGTAACACACTCTCTATTGTGTGCCTTGAGTTTCCTTCTTCTTCTCCAAGCTGTATGCATTTCTCTGCAACCCTAATTCCAACAAAGCCTTTTCTGAGATATGCCCTAGAAAGCATGGCTATGACTCTTTCCTGAATCGTATGATTCATGCGCTCAACAACTCCATTTTGAGCTCGTGTGTATGGTGCAATAAATTGCCTTTTAATCCCCCTTTCAGCACGAAAATTGTCAAACTCCTTGGAGACATAATCTCCACTGTTGCCAGTGCGCAACCTCTTGAGTTTCTTACCATACTGATTCTCAACAAGTGCTAAACATTTTTGGAACACATGAAGAAATTGATCCTTATGTTTCAAAGGATATGCCTACACCCATTGAGTAGAGTCATCTATGAGTGTCACAAAATAGCTGGCCCCCCTAGAGATTTGGTTGACATAGGACCACAAACATCACTATGTACTAAATCTAGAGGTTCAGCTCGCTTTTGACCCAATGGTAAGTGCACGGACCTAATATGTTTGCCATAGATACAATGCTCACAAACAATAAATTCAACATAAGACAAGATAGGTAAGTAGCCTAAGTGAGTCAAAGTTCTCACTCCTTTTTGGCTAATATGACCTAGCCGGCAATGCCATAACTTAGTAGACAGCATCTCGGCTATAGATATGTAATCATGACCAACATCTGACACATGAATGGAATACAAGGTACCATGCTTCTGACCTCTGATTACAACAAGAGTACCTTTGCGTAATATCCACAAACCATTGACAAATGGGGTGTTGTAGCCTAAATCATCAAGCTAACCAACAGAAATCAAGCTTTTAGTCAACTTGGACACATGTCTGACATTACATAAATTAAAGTGTGTGCCATTTTTTAGATGCAATTTGACGATTTCGACATACTCAATGTCTAGTTCATAAGCATCACCAAGCCTCACTTTGCCACAAGAGTGAGAATAAGTAGAGAACCACTCTCTATGTGGTGTCACATGGAAACTCTCACTAGAATATACTATCCAATTTTGTGCATAGTGCGCATCTTCTGTAACAAGAGCCTCGACAGGTAGATCTGCTGTGAAGAAAAATATGTCAAAGGTAAGTGGCGTAACAACCACTAAAAGAGTCTCTACAATAGGAGCATTTGAAGACTCTAGTACATTGATCTCCTGTAGCTTTTCTTTGCCCTTGTTTGAAACATCAAACTTAGAAGTGTCATCGGATTGTTTATCCTTCTTGCTTTGCTGCCATTTCCTGCAATCCTTCTTCACATGCCCTTTTTTATGACAGTGATAGCACTCAACATTACGCATAAAACCCCAAGACTTACTGTGTGACCCCCACCTTCCTTGCTTTTGGCACGACTTTGAGTGCGACCCCTCTGTCTATCACTAACAACATACGCATCACCATCTTTCTTTCCTTTGAGAGATTTCTTGCAAATCTCCTCGATAAAGAGATTCCCAAGGACATCATTGTACACTAGACCGGTACCAGGTGGTGCTGAGTTGCTAATTGCAGTACACAACGTATCCCAAGACTTAATGTGTGACCCCTCACATTCCTTGCTTTTGGCACGACTTTGAGTGCGACCCCTCTGTCTATCACTAGCAACATACGCATCACCATCCTTCTTTCCTTTGAGAGATTTCCCGCAAATCTCCTTGGTAAACAAGTTCCCAAGGAAATCATTGTACACTAGACCGGTACAAGGTGCTGAGTTGCTAATTGTAGTACAAAACGTATCCCAAGACGAGGGTAAACTGCATAGCAAGAAGATACATTTGATTTCCTCATCGAAGAACAAACGCTGAGTGGTCAACTGAGTGAAAATGATATTGAACTCATTAATGTGAGTAGAAATAGTGCCCTCTTCCTTCATACAAAGGTCAAACATCTTCTTCATCAAGAAAACCTTATTAGTGGCACTTTTGTTCTCATAACTGGAACACAACTTATCCCATACATCTCTACCAGTCCTTTCTCCAACTACAGTAAAGTACACAGATTTGACCAAATGCAAATGGAGGGTATATTTGGCCTTAGCATCAAGTTTCTTTTGCTCAACATCTGTATACTCGCCCTCTGGGCACTCCATGATAGGATCCAGCTGGCATTTTTGTATAAGAACATCTTGAATCTTCTCTTTCCAGATAGTAGACTTCATCCCATCAAATATTCGGATATTGTAAATATCCTTTTTACCATTAGATGACATGGCTGCAAACTAAAGATAATATGGCAAAAAAAACTGGTAATTTTGGAAAAAATTCAGCAGAGTTTCCCAAAAAAAACTAACAAAATCTCAATCCAAAACTGTCACAAGAGATCTAACGCATCAAAAGTAATGCTCTCAAAGCATAAGACATGCACATCAACCCCTAGCTGTGCATAAAAGTAAAAAAACTGACCCAAGACTGCCAACATGGTGTCAAATGCACCTAGCTCTCTCTATACATGTCCTATGGCGAGGCCACGAAAAAGGAATACTCGAGCAACCTGTATCACCGAAAGGATCTCAACATTCCAAAAATCCCCATCTCAAGAAAACCTCACACTATTGACGCTCACAAAAGGTTATGCATACAAGAAACCAGCCCAATCTCAGAAAGGGCCTCCGAACCGAGTCTCAGAAATGGTCGGGACTGCCAGAAACAATCCAAATCAGATCCACAAAAAAAACATATGTCAGTTTCTGCAAATCAATGTACATCCACTGTCAATAATACTGCAAGGTGCAATATACGCTTTCAAAGAGGTGCCAAACAAAATGTGCAAGCAGTAAACAAATCCCTACGGGGAGTAAAACCACTCTAAAAAGAGCTCAAGCTTTGGGTGGAGCACATAGAGCAATGCTATCCTATTGTAGCTCCTTATTCTATTGTATTAAAGAATAAGTGTATAATGGCTATGGGTTAGTAGTAAGTGGGATGTCCGGCCAGTTGGCCTGAATTCCAACAGAGGGTTTCTTCTTTGTTTACCATTTCTAGCATCTCCCGTGGATTCATTGAGATATCCATTGTGTTGCCTTGTGTGTCTCTAAAAGTGCCTTGATATACTGCAATCCCTTCCTTTTCTAATGTGACATCATCTACCCGGTCCTTGGCTAGCTTGAATGTCTCCTCTGGCAGTGTATAGGGTTCATTGGCCACAATAATGTCTTTTACAACATCCTCTTCTTCTTTGTTGGTGATTTACTAGACTCCATAGATCATGCGGACACTTCAAAGGATTAAGTTAGATAATTTTGCATTTTCTTAGTTTCTATGTGTCCAAATGACTCTTAAATTGAAAATAATCTAATTAGGGCCTAAGGATGCAATGCATATGATGATGATTGCTTTTGGGTTTTGAATGATGATGTGAGACATCATACGCATATGAAGTCTAAGAGCTCAAAACAGAGTGACAGTACACATAAGCACAACACTCATCATGTACTTGATGAATATATGTCTAAATTTCAATTTGGATATTGTTTGGAGCAACTGTGACCACTAGAACTTCCTAAAGGCTTGAAACTGGATTTTGGCTGAGTTCTAGGTATATAAAGCTTAAGTGGGATGCAATTGGGTGGATGTCCTCATAATCTTGTTGTGGAGGCCTAGATTGTTCAAGGTTGATCTCCAGGTTCATCTTCAAAGCAGTGAGACTTTATACACGTATAAAGTCTATGGTGTTATAAATGACTTAGACCTTCAGCGTAGGTAGTCATTAGCATGTGATCCCCATCTATGATAGTGGAATTGGATTTTTGATTCTCCTCCTGAGCCTAGAGCCAGATTTCACTTATGGAGCATGGGATTCCGATATTGGGGTTAAGATGGGTAAATGAACACATAATTTGATGGGACTTGAGCCTTGGGTTAATATTGTGGGATAAAAGCCTTGGAGTTGAGATTTTTGCTCCAATGTCTCATTTTATCATTAGGAGACCTCATACGTGTATGAAGTCATCCTTTAGTTTTCTAATTTAGGCTTCTTCTATAGCTTCGGTTGGTCGTTGGGACTCCCATTATCAACTTTGATCCTCATTTGGGTGTGGGCTAATTGGATGGGGTCTAGATTACTCCATAGGAGGAAATTTTTTCTTTTGTACTACAAGTGGTCATTATCTAGTCCAGACCTGTCAAAATTGAAGGTATGCATTGTATGCAACATGATGCACAAACCAATGCTGAGACTTTCTTGGTTTTGTTGCTATATAACATCTTAGACTTTATACGTGTATAGAGACTCCTGCTTCAAAACAGTTAGAAATTCCATAGGCTTGTCCCGCGGCAGTCACTTATCAAAAGACCCCTATATCACGTGCGTTCAAGAGGTAATTAATAATACCCCAATATACATACTATACTTACACTGTGAGCCTATTTAAGAAACCCCCACCCCCCTCTATATATATACATTTTTATACATTTTGGTCTTTTAATAATCCTCTCTGGTGGTTAACTCACGTGATATCATACACATTCTAAAAGTGACCGCCCCGGGAGGCTGGTGACTTGTGTAAAGTGTCCATGAATTTTGATATGAGTTTGAACTAGTGGATTTTGTTAAAAGGCTTCAAAAGATTTTTTGAGTGAATGAAGGTCATATCACCATCAATTGTGATTGATGTGTGTTTGAGGGCTCATGATGATGTGTTCCAAGAGCTAAAGGCTTTAAATCCCAGGTAGCTTTCCTGTCAAGACTGGTAGACTTTATACGCGTATAAAGTCTTCTTTAGAATTCTTGACCCAAAATTGTTTCTGGCATAGTCCATGATGGTTATAAGGTGTTGATAGGTGCACACATGAAATTGGGTAAATAATATTGATCTTAAGGCCATAAATCAGGTTATGACACTTTATTTTTGTAATGACCAATACATTTTCCAATTTGGTCCAAATTTGGTGTAAAGGCTTTGTGTGGTATGCTTTACAAGCTTGGATGATCAGTTTGTTAGCCGCACTCCTTTATTGTAGAGTTAGACTTTATATGCATATAAAGTCTACTTTTATAGAATGCATGTTTTAGCATAGTCAGATGATATTTGGGCTAGATTTATGCTGTGTACAAAATTTCACATGATTTGGATCCATTTTGATAAGTCTAAAGCCAAATATTGAAATTAGACTGAGCCTTTGCATTTTTTTGGTTCTTGGTGTCTGTAATAGCTCCAAATTGAATGAGATTTTGTATATTCCATCTAGAGAGTATGTGGAATGATCTCTAAACTCATGTGAGTGTTTCTTGTGAAAAAATTGACTAAGATACTTCATACGCATATGAAGTCTTCAATGATAAAAATAGATACTGATGCTTTGAGGTGTTTGGTGATTGTGCCTTAAGCCCTGTGAAATGGCGATGATAATGCGTGTGCTAGTCTCCACCCAACCGTGCTATCTTATAGCCTCCCCCTAGGGTACACACTACTTGGCTATGCCAGTGGCCTTGCCCATAGGACCCATGTCCTTACATTACCACCCTCTTGGAGAATCATTTTTGTCCTTGAAAAAAAAAGCAGGAAAACGTTTCTTAAGTGTGGAGACATTCTCGCATGTAGAACCTTCTTCAGGTCTATCTAGCCATTTTACCAACACATGTTGTTTGACATTATGTTTGGTGCAAAGCTCATGAGAATCCAAAATCTTTGCGGGCTCATGAGGAATGCTTGGGGATTCGATAAGGTCAACTAACACACCTGTGTCAATGACATTCTCATTCTGTCCTAGCTGTTTTCATAAAAACGGCTAACATGAAAAACAAGATGAACTCGTGAGTGCTCTAGGAGAGCTAACTTATAGGCCACTTGACCTATATGTTTGAGAATGGTAAACGGTCCACATTATCATGGTGAAATTTCATCAACTTTTTTCGTCTTCTGACTTTCTGAATGCTCCGAAACTCTGAGGAAAAACTTGTCTCCTTCTTCAAAAGTACCAAGATGACGATGCTCATCGTACTTCCTATATCGATCTTGAGCTTTCTTAACATTCTGTCGAGCAACTCGAAGCATGTCAAAACGGTCTTGGAGAAAATCCTTCGCTTGTTGTATCTTCTTCTTAGCCAACCCCACCATAACAGGTGATCTAGGTTGAAATCCATATAAAGGCATAAATGGACTAAACCCTGTAGTCACATGCTTTGAACTATTATAAGAAAATTCCAATATAGGTAAGTAGTTTTCCCAATTGGTTTGATTCTTGCTAACGTACGCTCATAGAATATCCTCTAGTACTTGATTAACTCTTTTGGTTTGACCATCTGCTTTTGGATGATCATCCATACTTATATTAAGTTTAGTTTCCAACGTTTGGAACATAGCTCTCCAAAAGTGATTATCGTACTTTCGATCTCTGTCAAAGAGTTTATATGTATGCTCTACTAATAGCCGTGATAATTCCGGTGTCTTAACCGTAGTCTTAGTGGGAATAATTTGACCCATCTTTCTGAGACAATCTACAATTACCCAAATCGCATCATGGCCACGATTTATAGTAGGTAGTCCTACTACAAAATCCATAGAGATACTCTCCCACTTACCTTGTGGAATCTCTAAAGGATGTAAAAGGTCACCTACCTTAAGGCACTCTGCCCTATTAACTTGGAACTGTTGAAAATTTAGTACGTACTCTTGAACATCATGATGTAAGCCCGGCCAATAAAAATTGCCGTCAAACAAAAGCATACGTCTTACAAATACTTGGATGACTAGCACTTGGACTATCGTGACACCCAAATAAGATTTGGTGCCTAGTGTCTGAGTCCTTTGGCATGCATACTCTACCCTTGTAAAGTAAGTAGCCATCAGCAATGGAAAATTTCTTCCATCGCTTAAGCTCTTCCTGAGTAGGGGTGGAGCTCTGTGTGTTGGAGTTTTTATCTGCACGTGCAGAGACATGTTGATGTGGCTGTCGAGAGACATGTGAGTGTGAGGGATCCCTTTTTAAAACTACACTCCAAACTTTAGCATATGACTGATCTTGTGCACACTTGCCATGTAATGAGTCCAAAAATCCACTCTTTAGTTTCGTGAAAGCAAGTGAATTAATTTGAGGCATCCAACATAGTGCATCCGCTACTACATTATATCACCCCTTGCAATATCTTAGCTTACAATCATAATCTTGAAGGATTTTTGCCCATCAAGATTTCCGATCCTTCAAGTCTGTTTGAGTAGTAAACCATTTGATACTCTCATTGTCAAAAATGACTTCAAATGCGGCACCATATAAATAGGGTTTCCACTTTCGTAAAGCGTGAATTCTGGCATAGAGCTCTCTCTCATAGACATAATAATTCTGTTGAGCTCTATCTATCTTTCTACTATCAAAGGCTATAGGTCTTCCCTCCTAGCGAAGTACCGCACCAGTTGCTTTATCATTAGCATTAGTCTCTACCACAAACGCCTTAAGTGGGTCAATGATTACTAGGATGGGAGCAATGACTATAGCTACCTTGAGTTGTTCAAAATTTTGTCATTGGACTTCTTCCCAAGAAAAAGTCTTACCTTTTTCTTTAAGTTGATCCATCATAGGAACAACGATTTTGGCATAGTCACGGATATATTGTTGAGAAAATCCAGACATGCCTAAAAATATTTGAAGCTCCTCAACCGTATTGGGATGTGGTTATTGAAGAATGGCAGCGACCTCGTCAGTGTCCATCTTGATGCCAAAGTAATAGATCACATGACCGAGGTAATATATCTCTGTTTTAAAGAAATCCCACTTGCTTTGCTTAGCATACACCACCTGAGCGCGTAGCTCTTCAGACACTAATCGACAGTGTTCTATGTGTTCATCTTCAATCTTACTGTAAATGAGAATTTCATCAAGGAAAACCACAACAAATTTTCCAAGATAGGGACATAAGACACTATCCATGAGTGTCATAAATGTACTTGGAGCATTGGTTAGACCAAAAGGCATAACCAAAAATTCAAAATTCCCGAACCGTGTTCTAAAGGAAGTTTTGGAGATATCTTGTGAAAGGATATGCACTGGTGGTATCCTGAGCAAAGATCTATCTTTGTATAGTATTTGCCCCATGGAGTTGATCAAAAAACTCATCTACTCTTGGCAGAGGATACTTGTTCTTGATGGCTATGGCATTTAATCCGCGATAATCTACATACATGTGCATAATACTATCTTTCCTTTTTAGCAATAGAATTGGTGATGCCCAAGGCAAAGTGCTAGGTCTAATGAAACCACGAGCGAGGTAGTCAGCCAAGTGACTCTCAACCTCCTCGGCTTCTTTAACACTCATAAAATAAGGTGGTTTACTCACTGGTTTAGTGCCTGGCAAGACATCTATGCCATGCTTCACATCACGTGTAGGGGGTAAACCTGGTGGTAAATCACTACACTTCGTGAGTAAGTGAGTCAGCTTTTTCCGTGCAAAAGGAGAAAGTAAACTAGAGTTATGCTGGGATGGAGAATCTTGTTATTCCTATAATGTTTGTTTTACAACACTTGCAACGTTGCTCTATAGAATTAAAATTGAGAGCACTTTGCTCGAGATTTGTTAACACTTTTTTTATCATTATAATTCATTGCACTTTGCATACTGTTACTAGAATTCACCACGCTTTGCTCTTGAGAATTCACAAGACTTGGAGACAAGCAGTAACACAAAAAGACTTTATCTATTAAATCTGCTTTCTGTAACATAGAAAGCTCGGCTGTACATATAAGAGGTGTAGATGGTATATTTTTCTCACCAAGAAAAAGCACATGTTTACCATTGGCCATAAAGGATAAGGAGTTGTGTTCATAACTAGTGTGCAATGTGTTTCCTAAACTATGCAACCACTCCCGTCCTAAAACTACCTCAACACGATCCATGTTCCTAACTTGGAAGTAAAGGGTCATCGTATGATCTTGAAGAATTAGCTCAACCCCTTGAAATACCGTATCCCATACTTTTTTATCATTCCCAGACATCTGCTCCACCACATACTTGTGAGAGCAGGGAGTCCGTGTAAGCTTCAATTTCTTGACTAGCTTATAGTTCAAGAAGTTATGCGTTGCACCATCATGCACTAAAATACAAATAGGTTTTCCATTAATAGTGCAAAATGCATGCGAATCAACTCATGGGGGCCAAAGGTGGGCTACCACATTGAAGGAGGCACACAACACTTGTGCTTTTCTTCCATATGACGAATTTCTACAACACAATATTTAGGAGATGAATCTAATGTGAGGCGTTGCACCGTGTGCATGGCCTTTTATTTGCCTTGCAAAAGAGGACAATCTTTCTTGTTATGTTGGTCTGAAAGACATCTAAACACAAATTATGTTTCTTCACATGCTCAAAATAGGCTGTACTGAGAGACCCACGTGGAGTATCTCATGATTGCTTAGGGTTCTTATCCTCTTGTGGGTGTTAACACTAGGTTGGTAATGGGACACTTTTATGTCATGTTAAGTGACCATTTTCCTTGAATTATATCAAAAGTTTCAAAATGGATTTTGAGGTTCTATCTATCTAGAAAGTTGTCTCATGAGCTGAAAAAAACTTGACATTTTTTTGGAATATCAATTCCATCTTTAATGTCATAATAATCAATATGTAATTCTCCTAAATGATTTTCTCATGTTAAACTGATCATTTAATATGGGGAAGTGCCACGGGAGAAAAAGCTAGAATATTGGTTAAGCTAGCAGACCGGCCACAGTAGGGATCCAAAGGAGGGAAAATAGGGAGACAAAGGGGGGTCCATCTGCAACAATGGGCTAAAAGGACCCTAAGGTTCATCCCATTAAGACTTCCGAAATACTAAGGTTCCAAAATTCAAAGGTTGTGTCCAATGGTCAACCTTAAGGGAATTGGATGCTTTGTGTGTGTACAAAAAGGTCTTTGCAATCCCTACTTGGGAGGGGGCGAGCCTTGCATGTAGGGGATGAGAGAGAAAGCCACACACACACACACACACAAGATCCCTTTACACAAAGGGAATGAGGGACACATGTCAGCTCCCTAGTCCAGATGCCCACAATGTGTACCCAATTCCTATTGGATGGCCTTTGAGCTGGACCAATGAGAATTAGACTAGATTAAATCTAGTTTACTTAATTTAAAAACACTTAATAAAAGAACCAATGAGAATTAAGTCCTCTAGAAGAATATTGGACAGTCTCCCAAGGGGTCCAATGAGCATTCAGTAGCCCAATGGCTTGCCTGATTCCTATTGTCCAGGAGGAAAAGGGGTCCAATGCGAGTTTAGTTGAATTATTAAATTACCTAAAGCTCTCACAAAAGGGGAAAGGGGGACACATGTCAGAAGGCTATCACTTATGCTGCTTAATAGTCATTGGCTTGACCTGGGGAGGTCCAATGAGGGTAGAGGAAGAGAAAATAGCAAGAGGGCTCACCCTAGAGAGAGAGGGGGCTGAATTTTGCAAGGCATTATCACACACACACTCACACAATCTCATGTGTGAAGTAAAGAAGACTATCTCTTCCCAAGCTTTAATGGAGAGCTCATCACCTACTCCAAGCTTGTGAGATAAAATCCTACATCGACACACTCTTGGCATGTGGATGCAAATCCAACCAAGAGCCAAGCTTCAATGCATGCTCATCTCCTCTACCATGCTAATTACTAAGCTAAGATATGCTAATATGAGTGATTATGTGAGGAGATGTACATCTTTCTCGTAAGATACTCCTTCTTCCTCTCAATCTACTCTCATACCCTGCTATCTCTCACCATCTTCAAAGGTGTGTGAGGTCTTGGGTGTGAGACCGGGTATAATTAATGTTGTGTTTGCTAAGTGTTTTGCTTAGTGCATGAAGCTTTCATCTTCATTGCACTAGCTAGTCTTGAAGGAACACAAAGAATTGTATTGTACAATGTCTCTTTTGATGGGAGAAACCATAATACAAAGCCTTTTGGAGGGGGGACCGGCTGCATGCAAATCCGGTCCTCAACTGTTGTCAATAGCTTAATTTCTCTCTCTTTTGAAAGTATTATCCATGCTATCTAACTAGGTGTTATGCTTTTTGTTGCTCTCTCCACCCACTAGGTGTTGCTTTTTGTTGCCCACTATGTTCATGCTAATTTCCGCTACACACAAGTTTTTATGTCATTAAATGTTACACTGGTATCACAGCACATGGTTTCTCTTTTCTTGCTCAAGAAGGGAGGTCCTCAAGCTAGCTATAAATGGTTGGTATAATTAATTGCATGTGATTAAGTAGAATAGGGATTTTTCATCCTTGAAGTGCGCCTGCCTTCGTGTATTTAACGGGCCATCACCATCGAGAGCTATGGTCTAAATAGTGGAGTCCTACGGGGCTTCCCTACGGCTTAACCACTATTGAGCTATTAGAAGATTGACAGGAGCCGGTGTTGTTTTGGTGTTGAAAAACCCTCTCTTCTATTCCTTGCAATTAATGGTATTCGAGCCACACGTACAGTAGGTTGAGTGCTTTTTCTAAAGGGGTAAAGAGTAGTAGCAACTAGGGCTTGAAGTGCCAAATTACACCTAAAAGTTGTTAGAATGGCTGACAATAGTAAAGAGAGTGAAATTAATGTTGGTAACTTTGATTTTGCTAATGAGCAAGCTACTAATGATGCTCCGATGCTTGTTAACTATCTTGTTTCTAGGCTTCAACAAGACATGGGCAATCCATCTTTCCAAAGTGAAGTGCAATGGCAGCTCCGTGCTCACAGGATTCTCCAAGATCATCACCATGACGAGAGAACACCTAGGAAGCCTCCTTGTGAGACTCCCAAAATAGGTCTCTCTCCGATTCGGGTAGAAGAAGAGAATCCATACGAAGGGCTCAAGAATTTACTTCTTGATGATGCATCTCCTTCCCAAAGGAGAAATCAACAGCCCCCACCGAAGGAGCGAGAAAGAAGTGAGTCTCCCGCCACCTCGGCGGAGATGGATCCACGAAGACGGCGGGCTAAACGCTCTCCATCACTACCAAAGCAGAGAAGACCATCACACTCTTCTCCACACCATAATTCAAAGAGGGATGATAAAAAGCAAGAGAAGAAAAATGCGAGAAAGAGGACACCCTCTTCTCCATCTTCTTCATCCTCTTCCTCTTATGAAAGTGATGGTGAAGACGACGAAGATCAAGACAAGAAAAAGGCGAGAAAGAGGTCACCCTCTTCTCCACCTTCTTCGAATTCTTCACCTTCTGAAGAAATTGATGGTGCAACCTTTGAACCATCAAAAAGAAGAGGCCATAGGAAATCCTATGGCGCATGGAAGAGGTCATCCAAGCTGAAGAAGTTCAAAGAGGGAGGGAAGAGCATCTCTTTCCTTACCTATGATGGCACCTTTGGTGCTACGGACAAAGTCTTGGCCTTTATCCAACAGTTTGATGCGGCGTTTGGAGATGAGGGCTTCACGGAGTCCTCTAAGCTACGCCATGTAGCTATGAACTTTCGAAAGTCCGCCAGACAATAGTGGTCTAGCCTACAAGCCAACGATGAAGCTCCACGAACATGGAAAGATTTAAGAGCTTCCATTATGGAGCAGTTTTTGGCCACCGATGCCAAAGACAAACTACTCACCGAATGGCAAAGCTTAAAGATCTCTCCCTATGAATCCATCCACAAATATGTAGACAAGTTTTGGGACCTACAACTCAAAGACACTGTCTTCAAAAAGTTGAATTTTGGAGAGACAAAGCAACAATTTTGTGCGGGCTTAACCGAAGAAATGGCGGAGTATTTCAACTCCCAAAGGCATCGTACCATATCGGCGGTAATACACCATACTATGGTGGCCTCTCGAATCAATTTCCAAACGGGGGCTAAAAGAAATAATAAGCCCCTGGAAAACAACGGTTCAAGTGAGCCTAAGGGGAAGGACAATGTCCAAAAGTCTCCTAAGGGCAACTCCAACAAAGCTAAACAGAAGGGAGTTTACAAAGGTAAGAATCATGTACACGGAAATAGAGCTCTTTATTCACTTGTTGAAATATGGTGTATGTACAATGGGGATAGTGTTTCCCATTTCCTTAGCCTCTATATACATGTCTTTTCCCTGAACTTAAAGGAGATTCTCCTTTCAGGAAATTTAACATTGGCAGTCAGGCGATCAAACCATGGTGCCCCTAGGATTACATTTTCATCCTTGAGAGGAGAGATAAAGAAGTCCTCTTTGTCCACATAGCTTTGAACATGAAGCCTCAATTTCCCGATTAAGGGAGTGACTGAAGCTTCTTGCTCCTTGAAAGCACTCTCTGTGGGTAGGACATCTCCCATCTCGTAGGCTTGTATGCATAGCTTGGTGGACAACTCTATAGATATAAAATTGTGAGTAGAACCAGGGTCAAAGAGAATAGAAGGATCATGTTCTCTTACCTTTCCCCAAGCATGGCATATAGGAGATCCTTTGTGGTGAGTTTGGTGAGTCTCCTCCTCTTGGATTTCAACCAAGGAAGCTCTAGGAGGATCTTGCGGTTGTTCTTTTGGGGACAAGCGTGGTACGCATGCCCTTGTTCGCGGCACTTGAAACACTGGTTATCCTTATGATAACGCTCAAGCTCTTCAGGAGAGAGTTTGTTCTTATCTTTGTAAACTCCCTTCAATTTAGCTTTGTTGGAGTTTCCCTTAGGGGACTTTTGGACATTGTCCTTCCCCTTAGGCTCATTGGAACCCTTGTTTTCAGTGGGTTTATTATTTCTTTTAGCCCCCGTTTGAAAACTGATTCAAGAAGCCACCATAGTATGGTGTATTATCGCCGATATGGTACGTGGCCTTTGGGAGTTGACATACTCCGCCATTTCTTCAGTTAAGCCTTCACAAAATTGTTGCTTTTGCTCTCCAAAATCCAACTTTTTGAAGACATTGGCTTTGAGTTGTAGGTCCCAAAACTTGTCTACATATTTGTGGATGGATTCATAGGGAGAGATCTTTAAGCTTCGCCATTCGGTGAGTACTTTGTCTTTGGCATCGGTGGCCAAAAACTGCTTCATAATGGAAGCTCTTAAAGCTTTCCATGTTCCTGGAGCTTCACCGTTGGTTCGTAGGCTAGACCACCATTGTCTGGCGGACTTTTGAAAGTGAATAGCTACATGGCGTAGCTTAGAGGACTCCATGAAGCCCTCATCTCCAAACACCGCATCAAACTGTTGGAAAAAGGACAAGACTTTGTCCGTAGCACCAAAGGTGCCATCATAGGTAAGGAAAGAGATACTCTTCCCTCCCTCTTTGAACTTCTTCAGCTTGGATGACCTCTTCCATGCGGCATAGGATTTCCCATGGCCTCTTCTTTTTGATGGTTCAAAGGTTGCACCATCACTTTCTTCAGAAGGTGAAGAATTTGAAGAAGGTGGAGAAGAGGGTGACCTCTTTGTCGCCTTTTTCTTGCCTTGATCTTCGTCGTCTTCACCATCACTTTCATAAGAGGAAGAGGATTAACAAGATGGAGAAGAGGGTGTCCTCTTTCTCGCATTTTTCTTCTCTTGCTTTTTATCATCCCTCTTTGAATTATGGTGTGGAGAAGAGTGTGATGGTCTTCTCCGCTTTGGTAGTGATGGAGAGCATTTAGCCGCCGTCTTCGTGGAGCCATCTCGGCCGAGGTGGCGGGAGACTCACTTCTTTCTCGTTCCTTCGGTGGAGGCTCTTGAGTTCTCCTTTGGGAAGGATATGCATCATCAAGAAGTAAATTCTTGAGCCCTTCGTATGGATTCTTTTCTTCTTCTCGAATCGGAGAGAGACCTCTTTTGGGAGTCTCACAAGGAGGCTTCCTAGTTGTTCTCTTTTCATGGTGATGAGCTTGGAGAATCTCGTGAGCACGGAGCTGTCGTTGCACTTCACTATGGAGAGATGGATTGCCCATGGCTTGTTGAAGCCTAGAAACAAGATAGTTAACAAGCATCAGAGCATCATTAGTAACGTGCTCATTAGCAAAATCAAAGTTATCAACATTAATTTCACTCTCTTTACTATTGTTAGCCATTCTAACAACTTTTAGGTGTACTTTGGAACTTCAAGCCCTAGTTGCTACTCCTCTTTACCCCTTTAGAAAAAGCACTCAAGCTACTGTACCCGTGGCTCGAATACCATTAATTGCAAGGAATAGAAGAGAGGGTCTTTCAACACCAAAACAGCACCAGCTCCTGTCAAGCTTCTAATAGATCAATAGTGGTTAAGCCATAGGCAAGCCCTATAGGACTCCACCATTAGGACCATAGCTCTTGACGGAGATGCCCCGTTAACTGCACGAAGGCAGGGGCACTGCAAGGCTGAAAAATCCCTATTCTACTTACTCACAGGCAATTAATAATACCGACCATTTATAGCTAGCTTGAGGACCTCCCTTCTTGAGCAATAAAAGAGAAACCTTGTGCTTTGATACCAATGTAACATTTAATGGCCTAAAAACTTGTGTGTAGCGGAAATTAGCATGAACATAGTGGGCATTTCATTAGAATAGATTCCTAATGAGAATTACAAGAGTGCTTGGGTGGAGAGAGCAACAAAAAGCATAACACCTAGTTAGATAGCATGAACAATACTTCCAAAAGAGAGAGAAATTAAGATATTTACAACAGTTGAGGACCGGATTTGCATGGATCCGGTCCCCCCTCCAAAAGGATTTGTATTATCAAGAGAGACATTGTACAATACAATTCTTTGCGTTCCTTCAATACTAGCTAGTGCAGTGAAGATGAAAGCTTCATGCACTAAGCAAAACACTTAGCAAACACAACATTAATTATCCCCGGTCTCAGACCCAAGACCTCACACACCTTCGAAGATGGTGAGAGCTAGCAGGGTATGAGAGTAGATTGAGAGGAAGAAGGAGTATCTTACGAGAAAGATGTACATCTCCTAATATAATCACTCATATTAGCATAGCTTAGCTTAGTAATTAGCTTGGTAGAGGATATTAGCATGCATTGAAGCTTGGATCTTGGTTGGATTTGCATCCACATGCCAAGAGTGTGTCGATGTAGGTTTCTATCTCACAAGCTTGGAGTAGGTGATGAGCTCTCCATTAAATCTTGGGAAGAGATAGTCTTCTTTACTTCACACATGAGATTGTGTGAGTGTGTGTGTGATAATGCCTTGCAAGATTCAGCCCCCTCTCTCTCTTGGGTGAGCCCTCTTGCTATTTGGTCTTCGTCTACCCTTATTGGACCTGCCCGGGACAAGCCAATGACTATTCAGCAGCATAAGTGATAGCCTTCGGACATGTGTCCCCCTTTCCCCTTTTGTGAGAGCTTTAGGTAATTTAATAATTCAACTAAACTCTCATTAAACCCCTTTGCCTTCTGGCCAATAGGAATCAGGCAAGCCATTGGGATGTTGAATGCTCATTGGACCCCTTGGGAGACTGTCCAATAGTCTTCTAGAGGACTTAATTCTCATTGGTTCTTTTATTAAGTGTTTTTAAATTAATTAAACTAGATTTACTCTAGCCTAATTCTGATTGGTCCACCTCAAAGGCCATCCAATAGGAATTGGGTACATCTTGTGGGCATCTGGCCTAGGGAGCTGACATGTGTCCCTCATTCCCTTTGTGTAAAGGGAGCTTGTGTGTGTAAGTGTGTGGCTTTCTCTCTCATCCCCTACATGCAAGGCTCGCCCCCTCCCAAGTAGGGATTGCAAAGACTTTTTTGTACACACACAAAGTATCCAATTCCCTTAAGGTTGACCTTTGGACACAACCTTTGAATTTTGTAACCTTAGCATTTTGAAAGTCTTAATGGGCTGAACCTTAGGGTATTTTTAGCCCATTGTTACACATGGATCTTTTGCAGATGTCCCCCCCTTTGGATCCCTATTTTACCTCATTTGGATCCCTACTGTGGCCAGTCTGCTAGCTTAACCAATATTCTAGGCTTTTCTCCCTTTGCACTTCCCTGTATTAAATGATCAGTTTAACATGAGAAAATCATTTAGGAGAATTTTTCTTGCAAGAGATTCAGTATTCAGGTCACATTATCTCTCAAGATGGCATCCAAATGGATCCATCCAAGTTAGAGGTAATAAAAGGATGGCCTAAACTAAGAATTTTCATGAACTAAGAAGCTTTATAGGTATGTGTGCATACTATAGACACTTCATAGAAAAGTTCTCACAAATTGCACGACCATTACATGACCTAACAAAGAAAAGCGTTAGGTATACATGGTCTGCTAAGGAGAACAATGCTTTCGAAAAGATTAAAGAAAAGCTTATCTCTCAACCTGTGCTTACACTACCGGATCTCTCAAAACCATTTGAGGTCCAATGTGATGCTTGTGGTGATTGCCTTGGAGCTGTTTTTTTCCAAGAAGGACACGCCATAGGCTATGAGAGTCGAAGGCTCGACCCTGTTGACCGAACTCTAGGCATATATGAAAAGGAACTCCTTGCAGCTCTACATGCCTTAGACTCATGGAAGCACTATTTATTGGGGACGCCTTTCATTCTGCGAACGGATCACCAAAGTCTTAAGTACTTCATGACGCAGACCAAGATCTCCGACAAACAAATGAGGTGGGAAAATTTCCTTTCACAATTTCATTTTCATATTACTGACATTGCTGGCAAGCATAATCAAGTAGCTGATGCACTCTCAAGACGGCCGAGAGTGAATGCAGTTTCCATAGCAACTCACAATGATCTATCTTCAATGATAGATGAGTACGCTATTGATCCCGATTTTAGAGATGTGATTTCAGACCTTGCATTAGGGAAGAAATAAGAACCATTTACTTTACAATATGGTTATCTTCTCTATGGCTATAGACTATGTGTCACTAACTCACTACGTAAGAAAGTAATGTATGAATCTCATGCTCCACCTTATGCAGGGCATAGAGGGATTCAGTCTACCTTAACACTAGGTTGGTAACCTAACAGGACATAAAAGTGTCCTTTCAGGGTTTTGTAAAAAACCTCCAAAACCATAGTAGATCCACTCATTTTATAAAATCCTTTCACGAGATTATAGTTCAAGGCCTACTACACATGGAAAAAATAAGAAACTTGTAAAATTTCTCATCTTTTGGTCACACCAAGCCTCCAAAGTTGATGGACCAGTGCATTTTCATCAAAACAGTCATTTCTTACGTTTTGTTGCATAAAAATAAGATTAGGGATTTTTGTAGGGCTTGAGATAAATTCCCTAGTTAACTTCAATGGGTTGGTGATCAGAACATATGATTGCTTCTCACTCACTATTTTTTGTTTTGCCAAAATAAATAGGTACAAAAAAGTTGAATTTTTACCATTCTGCAAACCTATCATCAAAGTTTCTATAGCCACGCTCAATACAAATAATATATGCATGTTTTCTTAGCTCCCTATTGTTCTTTATGTTCAGAAGGAGCCATGGAGCATGTCAAAAGAATAATACATTTCTTACGAAGGGGAATCTTGGGGACAAAGATAAAGTGTTAAACACAGCAAACATGAAAAAACTGGGCTCAACATTATGAGTTGTAGAATCCCATAGAAACTATTCAATATCTAGCCAAATTTGATCCTTATGACTAGATATGGTTACTACCTACAAAATGCATGTAGTTGTCACAAGAAACTAACAATATTGAAAAAGCTATACTTGATATACTAGAATGTTATGTTTTCTTCTATAATTGAAAAAATCAACCATCGTTGTGTACTATGCAAAATAGGGTATTAGGTGTCCCAAAACTCAAGGAATATTAGCTTTATATTACAATATGCGACATAGAAAATAAAAAATGCATTTGGATATCATGAAATCCATCAAAAAAATCATAGAAGAGCTAAAATTGGCTAAAAAACAGGATTTGACAGTTTTTGTAATTTGGTCATAACTTACAACTTTAATATTTATTTCTCCCTAGAAGCATCAAGACATGTTGAGGACTACTAAAGATAGTTCTCTAGCATTATAAACCTCACAAACATGAATTCTAGAGTGGTATAGTTGCAAAAAGTTGAAAAAAGTGAAAAACAGGACTCGTATTTCACACAGTTTCGGTTGTGAAATGTTGTGCAAGGACAATGTTAAAGATAGAATTGATATACCAAAAAAATGTCGAGTTTTTTTCAGCTCAGGAGACAACTTTCTAGATAGATAGCACCTCAAAATCCATTTTGAAACTCTTGAAATAATTCAAGGAAAATGGTCACTTAACAGGACATAAAAGTGTCCCAGGACATAAAAGTGTCCCATTACCAACCTAGTGTTAAAGGGAATTGAAACATATTTCTATTGGCCTACCATGAAAGTGAACATACAAGAGTATGTTTCCAAATGTGTGGTATGCCAAAAGATAAAATTTGATAGAGGGAAGCAACATGGATTGTTTCAACCCTTGCCAATACATAATTCACCATGGGAGAGCATATCCATGGATTTTATCTTTGGATTGACTAAGTCTATCCATGGGAATATGGGAATATGGACGATAGTAGACAGGTTCAGTAAACAAACTCATTTTATACCTGTCAAAAAGACTATCAAAGCCCATCAAATGGCAACCCTCTTCATTTCACAAATTTTCAAGTACCATGGCTTGCCAATGTCCATAGTGCCGGATAGAGATCCTAGAATGACCAGTAATTTCTGGAAGGGTCTCTTTGAGAATTTAGGGACAAGGCTAAACTTCTCTTCGGCTTATCATCCACAAACGAATGGCCAAAGTAAAATAGCTAACCTAACCATTCTCGATCTACTAAAAGCCTATGTAACGGAAGTAGATCAAAGATCCCAATGTGAGAAGTACTTACCCTTAGTGGAGTATGCTTGCAATAACACTGTACATACTTCCACGGGAAAAGCACCTTTCAAGGTAATTGAGGGGAGATCAAAAAGTCCCTTGCTACTTAAGGTACATGGGAAGATCTTCGCTGCAGATGAGTATAGCCGAGACCTACAAGAATCTTTTCAAAAGATTAAGGATGCTATCTCTATCTAACACCAAAGGCAAAAGGCTATTGCTGATAAGCACAGAAGAATCCAAGCCTTTAAAGAAAATGATTGGGTCTTATTAAAGTTTCTAAAGGCACACGACGATCAAGAATCCTATGGGACACCAAAAGTACTATGCTAAACTAGCAAAAAGGTACTATGGTCCCTTCTAGATTCTTAGACCAATCAATGAGATGGCCTATCAACTCAAGTTGCCCAATCATCGGATCATACAAAATGATTTCCATGTGAGCCTATTAAAGCCTTACAAAGGAGATCCACCTCAAGAACCAACTATTGAAGACCCACCGGAGATCGAGGACCAATCCATTCTCCAACATGAAGACAAGGTATTAAGAGGCGGTAAGACTATCCGAAGATATCTAATTAAAATTATGAATTATCCTTTTGAAGATGCTAGATGGATGCAATGAATACAATTAAAGGATAACCTAAACCTTGTCAATGCTTACAATTCTTCCCAAGAGTAAGAAAATGTACAAAATGTTAAAAATGAACAAAGTTTTTTGTCTTATAAGACTCTCTTTTTCTTTATTGTGCACAAAAATGAAGTAGTATGTATGCTTAGATCAAGTTTGCGGAGACGATGTCTCCCAAACACCAAGTAGAGCTTGTCACTCTACTATGGAAGACTAATAGGACTAATGTGCAGACATGCTTGTGGCAGCCTCAGGCTCTCAAGCGCCAAATGGACTAGTCATCCATTGTGGAATGATGTCGTAGGGTAACAAAGGGATCCTCTACCTGCTAAGAAAAGGACTCATGCATATGCTTTATCTTCTCTACACCACAATCGAGGACGACTATGATTTCAAGAGAGAGGTAATGTCATAATAATCAATATCTAATTCTCCTAAATGATTTTCTCATGTTAAACTGATCATTTAATATGGGGAAGTGCTAGGGGAGAAAAAGCTAGAATATTGGCTAAGCTAGCAGACCGGCCACAGTAGGGAACCAAAGGAGGGTCCATCTGCAAAAGAGCCATGTGCAACAATGGGCTAAAAAGACCCTAAGTTTCAGCCCATTAAGACTTCCAAAATGCTAAGGTTCCAAAATTCAAAGGTTGTGTCCAAAGGTCAACCTTAAGGGAATTGGATGCTTTGTGTGTGTACAAAAAAGTCTTTGCAATCCCTACTTGGGAGGGGGCGAGCCTTGCATGTAGGGGATGAGAGAGAAAGCCACACACACACACACACAAGCTCCCTTTACACAAAGGGAATGAGGGACACATGTCAGCTCCCTAGGCCAGATGCCCACAAGGTGTACCCAATTTCTATTGGATGGCCTTTGAGGTGGACCACTGAGAATTAGGCTATAGTAAATCTAGTTTAATTAATTTAAAAATAATGAATAAAAGAACCAATGAGAATTAAGTCCTCTAGAAGACTATTGGATAGTCTCCCAAGGGGTCCAATGAGCATTCATCGGCCCAATGGCTTACCTGATTCCTATTGTCTAGGAGCCAAAGGGTCCAATGAGAGTTTAGTTGAATTATTAAATTACCTAAAGCTCTCACAAAAGGGGAAAGGGGGACACATGTCAGAAGGCTACCACTTATGCTGCTTAATTGTCATTGGCTTGACCTGGGAAGGTCCAATGAGGGTAGAGGAAGAGCAAATAGCAAGAGGGCTCGCCCAAGAGAGAGAGGGGGCTGAATTTTGCAAGGCATTATCACACACACACTCACACAATCTCATGTGTGAAGTAAAGAAGACTATCTCTTCCCAAGATTTAATGGAGAGCTCATCACCTACTCCAAGCTTGTGAGATAGAAACCTACATCGACACACTCTTGGCATGTGGATGCAAATCCAACCAAGAGCCAAGCTTCAATGCATGCTCATCTCCTCTACCATGGTAATTATTAATCTATGCTAATATGAGTGATTATGTGAGGAGATGTACATCTTTCTCGTAAGATACTCCTTCTTCCTCTCAATCTACTGTCATACCCTACTAGCTCTCACCATCTTCGAAGGTGTGTGAGGTCTTGGGTCTGAGACCGGGGATAATTAATGTTGTGTTTGCTAAGACTTTTGCTTAGTGCATGAAGCTTTTATCTTCATTTCACTAGTTAGTCTTGAAGGAACACAAAGAATTGTATTGTACAATGTCTCGAGACCGGGGATAATTAATGTTGTCTTTGCTAAGTGTTTTTCTTAGTGCATGAAGCTTTCATCTTCATTGCGCTAGCTAGTCTTGAAGGAACACAAAGAATTGTATTGTACAATGTCTCTCTTGAAGGGAGAAACCATAATACAAATCCTTTTGGAGGGGGGACCTAAGATTTTTTTAGTGGCTTTCATGATATCCAAATGCAGTTTGATTTTCTATGTCGCATATTGTAACATAAAGCTAATATTCCCTGAGTTTTGGGGCACCTAATACCCTATTTTGCATAGTACTGAACAATGGTTGATTTTTTCAATTATAGAAGAAAACAAAACATTCAAGTATATCAAGTATAGATTTTTCAATAGTTCTAGTTTCTTGTGACAACTATATGCATTTTGTATGTAGTAACCATATCTAGTCATAAGGATCAAATTTGGCTAGATATTGAATAGTTTCTATGGGATTCTACAACTCATAATGTTGAACCGAGTTTTTTCATGTTTGCTGTGTTTAACACTTTATCTTTGTCCCCAAGATTCCCCTTCGTAAGAAATGTATTATTCTTTTTACATGCTCCATGGATCCTTATGAACCTAAAGGACAACATGGAACTAAGAAAACATGCATATATTATTTGTATTGAGCGTGGCTATAGAAACTTTGATGATAGGTTTGCAGATTGGTAAAAATTCAACTTTTTTGTACCTATTTCTTTTGGCAAAACAAAAAATAGTGAGTGAGAAGCACTCATATGTTCTGATCACCAACCCATTGAAGTTAACTAGGAAATTTATCTCAAGTCCTACAAAAATCCCTTATCTTATTTTTATGTAACAAAACATAAGAAATGACTGTTTTGATGAAAATGTACTGGTCCATCAACTTTGGAGGCTTGGTGTGACCAAAAGATGAGAAATTTTACAAGTTTCTTATTTTTTCCATGGGTAGTAGGCCTTGAACTATAACCTCATGAAAGGATTTTACAAAATGAGTGGATCTACTATGGTTTTGGAGGTTTTTTTCAAAACCCTGAAAGGACACTTTTATGTCCTGTTAGGTTACCAACCTAGAGTTAACAGGTATATTTTCTCTTATTCCTCTTGGAACGTGTGGGAGATCTACCTCACCATTGGCTCTTAGACACATTGCTCTTAGAAAAATCATTCTTAGAGTAGGGAACTTTTCCTTTCCTCTCTTGGTCATCATTATATCTTTGGGCATGACTGATGGCTTCTTCGAAAGTTTTTGGATGTTGGGTCTTTAGATGAAGACGATAGCCCCTATTAAAACCCTGTATCTTTTGGAATTCATCTAGGCTTTCTAGTTTTAATATGATTTCCGGATACTTTGAAAGGTACTATGCGAGAGAGAGGCGTGACATGCGGCATGCATCCCATGCTAACCAATTCTTATCTTCTTCATTGGAGTCCAAAAACTCAGTGGAGAAAGAAGCTTGAAACGTAGCCCAAGATGGAGGATGGGCATCTATTGGAAATGTCATCCACCACTTATAGGCCTTGCCTTTAAGAGATATACTTGTTTTCACAGCCATCTTTATATAAGGGGTGTGTCTCAATCTATGAATATCACTCCATTTGTGAAAGAACGTATTGACCGCATCCTTGTTGTGATCACGCTCTTCCCCGTGAAACTCGGGAGTGGTAAAATTCTTAAGTAATGCATTGCTACCTTTTGCATATTTGGAAGCACTTGTCTCTTGGACTCCTTGAGTCGTGCGAGCTTGGTTCCCTTGAATCGTGCCACTTGTGGCTCCTTGAGACATCTCTAAATTCATAAATTTCACAAGTAACTCCGTAAGATTGGTAGCATTTGCATTAAGTGCAGAGAGGTTGCGTTCAATTACGCTTTGGTGATTTTCCAAAGTCTTGAAAGCAGCCATAGATACAAGGCCATGATCTCCTAGATCATCATCATCATGCATATTAGTGTCAACCGCACCCGTGGTGCCCTGATTTTGATCTATGTGTTCAAAATCAAACGTGTGTAGAGATGGGATATCCTCACTGGCCATGGTAGACACACACTAATGTAAGGACATGGGTCCTATGGGCAAGGCCACCGGCATGTCCGGAAAGTGCGTACGCTACGGGGAGGCTATAAGATAGCACGGTTGGCTAGAGACTAGCACACACATTACCATCGCCCTTTCACTACACCCTGCTAACTATTTTTTCACTTCAAAAATTCATTTGATGAGTTTTGAAACTCCCTGCTTGGTAGTCCAATTTTCAGAAGGTATTTCTCCATTGTGGTCATGTTTTCTTAGATATTCCTCTTGTTATTTAATTCCCTTGCATGTAGATGTCTTTGGGCATCCTCATGTGGCTATGATGAATCCTTTGGTCTCATAGATGCCCCTTTTGGCGATTTGTCGCTCAAATAGCTTCTTTTGTTGAGGATATTGTCGGCAATATTTTTTCTTGACGTTTGACCTTACATATTGGTTGTTGATAATATGTCGATGAAGCCTGTGAAATTTGGTGGCAAACGGATACCTATCTCGACCGTGAGGCCCAAATGCCACTTTGCGATCCCGAAGCCTTGCCCAATGTTTTGACCCACTTTTTAATGGTCGATTCGGATGGAGACTCAACTGGCTTATAGACATTCTTGAGATGTATCTTCTCTTGAATTTTCGCGTTGTTTCGGCGGTTCTTTCTCGATTAGTCTTTCTCATGCCCGAAGAGGTTAGGGTTTTTCTTATTGACCTCAACCCGCATTGTAGGTCATAGAGGTGCTCTTTCATCTTAGGGTTAACCCCCCATCAAGTCTCGTAGCAACCAACTGGATGGTTGATGCGTTACGGGCCCTTTTTACTTTCTTTCCCACGTGAAGCCGCATTGCCAATTTTCAAAGTTTTTCGTGGCAAAGACAGTGCAGGACAAGAAAAGCTCATGGTAATGAGCCTATATCTCATATATAGTGCCGATCGATGTGTCATGTGCTTTGTACAAAGTCAAAGAAGATCCGGTCACTCTAGGTCTCTCAAGCTCTCTCACTTGTGAATAGTGAAAATGAGCTATTAAGTGGGCCCAAAAGAACTTATATCTTGGTTTTTGGACCACTTTGTACTTAATTTGACATGTGCTCCTATCTTGTTGTGAAATGTACTTTAGGCTCATAAATTTCTTCATTTAAAATCCGGTTTCTTTGCTTTTGAAAAGTTTGCCCATTTTGGCTTTCTGCAACTTTTTCACATATTTGCACCCTGCCTTCACCATAAGTTGTCCATTGCTCATTGATCACTCCTATATTTTTCTTTTGTCGCCAAATGGTTATTTAATTTTCTTTTTTCTATTTTTATTTATTTTTGGTTGAAAAAATAATAAAAAATAAAGAAAAATATATAACTCGACCCAAAATTATCACAAATTCAAGATAGCTGGACAATATCAAAACAACCCATTATATGCACCTATCCATAGTATTCTTGACCAAATTGCAATGTTTTCTCGCTTTTTTGTATAAAAGCTGGTATTTTTAGATATATACACACACCTAGAGGCTCATCTTCGTGTTTTTCCTCTGTCATCTTGCCATTACACAAGATTTTAGGGAATATCAGTTCGCGTTTTATCAAAATAATTGCAAACAGACATAAAAAAAAATAAAAATCAAGGAAAATAGTGCCCTTCTTTACACTTGTAGCGTGTCGGTTCCTCCCCCCTTCCTAGTCAAAGTCCTCCTAGACGACCGAGTTGATGTTGAAGCTTTGCATAAAAGTATGCTCATGGGGAAGTCGTTTGAACAACAAGTTCTCGAGTAGTCTGGCTCTTTCCTTGATGGTCAATAGAGTTTGTGAAGCCAGGATTTTTAGTCTTTTTGTGTCTGTGATTGTTCTTTGCTTAGGTCTCCACCACTAAAACTTCAATACTAGCTGATTCGAACTTGCCATTTTTTTCTTGTAGAAATTGTGGATTGGCAGTTCTTGAGGTTGTTGCTTTCAAATCCAGATTTTGGTATGGTGGTTGTTAGTTACAAGTATCTTCTTTGGTTCCCATACCTATTTTTGGCAAGAGTTTAAGTTTGGTTTCCTTTTTGTATTAGATGTCGTTGTGTCGTTGGAGGGTGAATTGCAATTTCAGTTGGCTTCTCAAATCTACTTGATAGCTTTGTTGGACAAACCATGTTTTCCTTGTCGGGGTGTGTGGTGGTGACTTCTGTGCTTTGTATTATGATACATCATGCTCCCGTTGTATACTGGAGTCTTCGCCATTTGGACTTCATCCTGCTGCGGTGAAGTGATTTTTATAATCCCTTGTTGGTCAATTGGATGTTATAAGGACTGCTCTTCTTTGTCTGCCAGTTGCAGATTTGATTGTTTGTTTTCTGCTCGTGTAGAAAAAGAAGCTTGCTATTTTGCTGAAGCTAATTGTATATTGACAGTGTTTTGACTACAGTCAAGTCTTACCTCATACTCTCTCCGCCAAGGTTGCCCTAGCAATACTGCATGTTGTGTGCTTGTATCTTCTACCACATATGGATATACATGCTGGTTTACCTATACACTTAGCATTGTCCATCCCAAGACCTTAATCAAATGTTCTGAATAACTTTGGAGCTTGTTATTCGTCTCTTGTAGTTGGCTTTCAAGGTGAAGTTTCTTGTAAAGGTTGTAGGGGATCAAGTTGCCTTGAGCTCCCAAATCAAGTTTCCTTGTTTCCTTCCCTTGATTGTTTCCAATTTCCACATCCATTTCAGGCTCCTTTATGGTCTCATTGTCAAACTATGTGATCCAAATGCATTTATCTTTAGAGGTGGTCCATGTTGTTGTTCTCATCAAAGAATCTTCTCTTTTGCTATCCTTTCTTTAGCCTCGGCTTGAGCTTCTGATACTATGTTCTGTTTTGCTTGCATTTGTTTCTTTGCTCGATGGATTTGCTGGAGCATGTTTGGTGTTAGTGGTAAAATCTTTTTAGGCGGCAACCACTTATCTAGTTAGGAATTTCCTCCCTGTCCAATGTAGCAGGCTTGATGGTCCCACTTGGTGATAAGTCTTTAATCACAAAGAGTCCCATCCCTCACTTTCTAAGTTTCTTTGCATGTTGTTTTAACGTGTAAACCAAAACATAATGTCCTGTTTTGAATTTTTTCGAGCATACATGCTTATTAAAAAATTCTTTTTGTCGATGTTTTTGGACGTAGATAGAAGCTACTGCTTTCAAGTGAAGCTCATCTAGCTTTTCAAGCTCACCTATATTTTCGAGGTCATCTATACGTAAGGATATCTCATGACCTATTCACTCTAGACATTTTGTTGTTCTTAGGTTGGGAACATGAAATCTATAGGCAATGTAGCATTAAGTCCAAACACCATGTTGTACGATGTTGTTCCTATTGTGTTTTTGTAAGCAATCATATACGCCCGTAAAGTTGAATGTATTTTCTGATCCCAATGTGTTCTAGACTCTGATACTATCTTAGTTAAGATTGTGAATATAGTCTTATTTGTGGTCTTGACTTGGCCATTTACCTGTGGGTGGTAAGAAGCTGACTTATTATGAACTATCATGAAGTCTTCAAGAAGATTTTCAATTATGTCATTTATGAAATGTGTGCCTCGATCTTACTGACAATTTCTATAGGTAGCCCATATCCAACAAAGACATTGTTGTATAGGAAATTTGTAGTAGTCCTTTCATCAACCCTTTGTGTAGATTTAGCTTCTACCCATTTCCTGAGATAATTTGTTTCTACAATGATGTACCGAGCATGTGCTTTGTAAGCAAGGGGTGATATTGATCCTACAAAGTCTACTCCCCACTTGGCAAAGGTTCTGGCTCCCATCATTGGCTGTAAGGGAATCTCATCTCGTTTTATTGATACGTTGATTCGTTGACAAGACACATCGTTTTTGTATACTCTTTTGCATCTGTATGTAATGTTGGCCACCATATTCTCGATGTCAATACAATTCTTGTTGTATTTTTCCCTGAGAAATGGCCTCCACTAATCCCTCCATGTGCTTGTTCCAAAATTGGAACGTACATGTTTTTCGTTGCACACAGTCTCAATTGGTTATCCTTTCCCCTTTTATAAAGATGATTTTCAATAAGAGTGCAATCATGAGATTATACTTTTATCATTATCTATCGTGCTTTAGTGATATTTTTAAGAAACATATGTCTTTCCAGATAGTCAACAATGCATTGACTCCATTCTGGCGTAAATGTTATCTGAAACAATGTGGCATGTTCAATGGGTGGGCTTGATTTTGATTTGATGTAATTAGTGGTATATTGATGAACATTATTTCACATAGTAGGCGCAGTTGGTGGAAGGTTTTTGTGGTTGAACAATGAAACATTAATTCCTGACTATGCGCTTCCAACAAATATGTTTAGTATTCCTCACGGTTTATGCACACGCTTAGAATTAGATCGGAGCCTAAATTATATAAACGTCCCCCAACAAATTGAAAGTTTTTAGCTTGGAAAATTGTCCTTTGTTTAAGGTCTAGGTCCATCTTATCGAATTCTCCCCCCTGTAATAGTAGCTTGACTATCTCTTGGGACCACTTAGGTACCATTTCTATATTGAAAAGATATGCATTTGGTAGGTCATCATCTACTCCCTCTGGATCGTCTCCATTAGGTAATCGAGAGAGGTGGTCTGCTCAAAGATGTGTCTTCCCCTTCTTAACCACTATGGTCAAGTCAAACTCCAACAATACGATGAACCATCTCACAATTCATCCAGTATTGCATGGTTTGTTGGACAAGGTATAAAAGGGCTTGATGGTTTGTGAAAAACACAAACTTATTTGTGAGGAGGTAATGCCAAAATTTCTTAACGACATAAGTCATTCCAAGACCCTCTCTCTCTTAGTGGTTGTATATGCTGAGGCATTCTTTCCCTCTTTAGGAGGTATTTTTCCCCAAGCATTGTATATACGCCCATCACTCTAGGGCTATCTATCTTTCCATTGCATACTAAGTAATACACTCTCTATTGTGTGCCTTGAGCTTCCTTCGTCTTCTCCAAGCTGTGTGCTTTTCTCTGAAACCCTAATTCCAACAATTGATATCAGAGCAGGTTGCGTCCTCCCGGGCTTAGTCACCAGCGTCACAAGCACACGCCTCCTCACTTTCTCCGATGTCAGTGAGGTTTGGCAAGCGTTGATAGGTCCAAAATTTTTTGGGAGAGCTCGTAGAGATTAGTCTGCTCAGATTTTTGATTCAAGATTATTTCAGACTCCGTTTCCACTAGAGGAAGTACTGCAGAGGCTAATTTGTCATTGTGTGCAGAATTTTTGTCAGTGTCGTTTCCTGCATAATAGGTGCCTCATAGTCTTCTACGGTTTGTTCTATATAGCATGTGTTGTTCTTGCTCTTTTTCTCTTATTTCCGGGCAGTTTTCACATCAGGTGCAACATTAACCATGGCTGACAAAACACAGATGTGTTCAAGATGTTTTCTGCTGAGGAAATGCTAGATGGAGAAAACTACCCTATGTGGGCTTATATGATGCAACATGTTCTTGTGTCAAAGGGCATCTGGAACATTGTGCAGGGCATTGATGTAGGTCCTGGTTTTGAGGATGTATGCGATGCGGAGGATGTTGGAGGTCTTGCTGCAAGGATTGCTTCTATTAGAGTTGTTTTGCCTACGGTAGAACAAGCTCGTTGGGATGTAAAGGATGTGCAGGCTCATGCATTGATTGTGTTGTCTATGAAGTGCACCATTGTTCCTCACATTTTTTCAACAAAATCTGCAAAACAAGCTTGGGATATTCTAGCAGGTCTTTATGCAAGCCGCAATGAGGCTAAAATTGCTTTGCTGCGTATAGAGCTAGAGTCGAAGATTATGCATGAGGAAGATGATATGAACACTTTCCTTGCTGGTGTCAAGGATATCAATGAGCAGCTTATTTCTGCAGGTGAAGTCATTTCAGAGAGTTCCCTTGTGCAGACTGTTCTTGATGCCTTACTAGATTCTTACTAGACTTTTGCTAGTACTTGGAGACTTATGACCCAAGGAAATCTAGAAGTTGTCAAGTTTGATGCATTATGCACATTGCTGTTGCAAGACTCACTTCACAGAAAAAACAAAACTAGGCAGCGTGCAGTTGAACAGGCTTTTATTGCTTCTCAAAGAAAGGGTGGTAACAACAATGCTGTCACTTCTTATGGTTCTACTGTGAGTGGAAAAACTTCTGTTCCTAATGCTTCTGTTGGCATCAATTCGTCTGGAAATTCTAGTGATAAGGACAAAAAGAAGATGCATCACCATTATTGTAAATCTAATTGTCACTTTATCAAGTCATGTCCTAAGTTGAAGTCCAAACAGGCTACAAAGAAAGAGGGTGGTTCCACTGCAAATGCTGGTTCCACTACAAATGTAGCCATTGTTGAGTCTTCTGTGAAAGGAGACTGTGTTGCTGATATTGATGTAGAATGGGCTTTTAGCAGAGAGTGCACTTACAATCCTCCCATCCATGATGCATGCCTATCTGTTGGTGCAAATTCACATGTGTGGTATTTTGATAGTGGTGCTACAAAGCACATTACCTCACATCGTGAATTGCTTACCTCTCTCGAGTCTGTCCCTCATGGGCATTCAGTCACTTGTGCCAACAATGCGTCTTATCCGGTTCATGAAGTTGGAAAGATTGTGCTTACTCCTATAAATGGAACTTCCTTCACATTTGTTGATGCACTTTATGTACCTAGGATCAAGAAGAGTCTCTTGTCTGTATCCGCACTTGCTAGACTTGGACTTGTGGTCAGATTTGTGGATGACAGATGGACAGTTCATGATCTTAGTTTTGGTGGATGAAATTGTTGCATCTGGCTTTTCGTGCCATGGGTTGTATAAGCTCACTTTGTATGACAAGTGTGGATAAAATTTTGCAAATGCTGTTGTAGATTCAAGGGCTATCTCAGATGCAAAACTTTGGCATGCACGTTTTGGTCATCTAAATTTTGCCAGTTTGCTGCGTTTGCAAAAATCTGATATGGTTTCTTCTTTGCCTCTTGTTGAAGCACCTGTCAAAAATGTTTGTGAAGGCTGTATTTTGGGTAAGATGAAGCGTTCTATGTTTCAAAAGGATGGTTCAGTTCGGGCCACATGCAGGTTGCAGCTTGTGCATACTGATATTTGTGGGCCCATGCAAACTCCATCCTTGGGCAATTACCTTTACTTTATGACTTTCATTGATGATTACTCCAGGCATGCATTGGTATTTCTGCTTAACACTAGGTTGGTAACCTAACAGGACGTAAAAGTGTCCTTTCATGGTTTTGAAAAAAACCTCCAAAATCATAGTAGATCCACTCATTTTGTAAAATACTTTCATGAGGTTATAGTTCCAGGCCTACTACACATGGAAAAAATAAGAAACTTGTAAAATTTTTCATATTTTGGTCACACCAAGCCTCCAAAGTTGATGGACCAGTACATTTTCATCAAAACAGTCATTTCTTACGTTTTGTTGCATAAAAATAAGATTAGGGATTTTTGTAGGGCTTGAGATAAATTCCCTAGTTAACTTCAATGGGTTGGTGATCAGAACATATGATTGCTTCTCACTCACTATTTCTTGTTTTTCCAAAATAAATAGGTACAAAAAAGTTGAATTTTTACCATTCTGCAAACCTATAATCAAAGTTTCTATAGACACGCACAATACAAATAATATATGCATGTTTTCTTAGTTCCCTATTTCATTACATTTCTTACCAAGGGGAATCTTGGGGACAAAGATGAAGTGCTAAATACAGCAAAGATGAAAAAATTGGGTTCAACATTATGAGTTGTAGAATCCCATAAAAACTATTCAATATCTAAGCAAATTTGATCCTTATGACTAGATATGGTTACTACCTACAAAATGCATGTAGTTGTCACAAGAAACTAACAATATTGAAAAAGCTATACTTGATATACTAGAATGTTTTGTTTTCTTCTATAATTGAAAAAATCAACCATCGTTGTCTACTATGCAAAATAGGGTATTAGGTGTCCCAAAACTCAAGGAATATTAGCTTTATGTTACAATATGCGACATAGAAAATCAAAACTGTATTTGGATATCATGAAAGTCACCAAAAAAATCATAGAAGAGCTAAAATTGGCTAAAAAGCAGGATTTGACAATTTTTGTAATTTGGTCATAACTTACAACTTTAACATTTATTTCTCCCTAGAAGCATTAGGACATGTTGAGGACTACTAAAGATAGTTCTCTAGCATTATAGACCTCACAAACATGAATTCTAGAGTGCTATAGTTGCAAAAAGTTGAAAAAAGCCAAAAACAGGACCCGTTTTTTCACACAGTTTAGGTTGTGAAATGTTGTGCAAGGACAAGGTTAAAGATGGAATTGATATTACAAAAAAATGTCGAGTTTTTTTCAGCTCATGAGACAACTTTTTAGACAAATAGCACCTCAAAATCCATTTTGAAACTCTTGACATAATTCAAGGAAAATGGTCACTTAACAGGACATAAAAGTGTCCCAGGACATAAAAGTGTCCCATTACCAACCTAGTGTTAAAGCGAAGTCCGAATTTTTTATGTGCTTCAAACAATTTCTGGCTATGGCTGCAAATGTCTCGAAATGTACTATGGACACCATCCATTCTGATCGAGGGGGGGAGTATATGTCTCATGAATTTAATGCATTTTTGTCTAGTTGTGGGATAAAACACCAATGTACAGTGCCTTATACACCTCAACAAAATGGTCTTGCTGATAGGAAAAAAAGGTCACTAACGAAAATGGCATGATGTATGGTCAAAAGTAAAGCTATGCCACATTCTTTTTGGATTGAGGCCATCATGTGTGCCACTTCTGTACTTAACAAGTGTCCTACGAAAGCTTTGCACTCTATTACTCCATATGAATCATGGCATGATAGAAAGCCTTCTATTGAGCACATACGTGTTTCTAGCTATTTGGCATATGCTTTGGTGCCACAAACACAGTGCAAAAAATTGGATGATAAGGCTGTCAAATGTTTGTTGGTTATAGTGTTGAAAGTAAAGATTGAGGTTATATCAATCTGCAAACAAAGTGTATTCTGGTTTCACGGGATGTAGTGTTTGTGGAAGATTCTGTTCATCCCTTTGTCATGTACTAGAGACAGTAATGTGAGCTCACAGGACATTTATGACAGATCAGGCTATTACTGATGCAAATGTACATGATGAGCTTGATGAGGAAAGGGCTCAAAATGAGCAGGCTAGAGCTATGCCAAAATGGTTGGTATTGGATGCACCTTTGTCTAGTAGTACTCATTGAGGCTCTCACCATGCATCTTATGCATCAGATTTTTATGATTTGGTTGTGTCTATATTACATGATATTGAGGAGCCTTTGTCTTTTGATGAAGCATATAATTCAGAAAATTGGATGGCTGCCATGCAATCAGAATATAATGCACTTATAAAAAATGACACATGGAATTTATGTGATTTGCCTCCTAAAAAAAGGGACATTGGTACGAAGTGGGTTTACAAGTTGAAACGCAAGTCGGATGGTGAGATCGATCGCCATAAGGCTCAACTTGTTGCAAAGGGTTATGCACAGCAAAAAGGCATAGATTATGAAGAGACTTTTGCTCCCACTTGTCGTATGACTACTGTGCATTTTCTATGTGCATTGGCAGCTCATTTTGGTTGGGATGTACATCAATCAGACATTGTTACTACTTTCTTGAGTGTTGACATATTTGAGGAAGTTTATCTACAACACAGACTTGCGGTTTTGTCATAAAAGGACAAGAGGACAAAGTGTGTAGATGTAAGAAGGCTTTGTATGGGTTGAAGAAATCTCCTCGTGCTTGGTATGAGAAAGCTGATACTCATTTGGTTAAACAAGGCTTTCGTAACAGTCCGACAAAAATCACATTGTATGTAAAGCGTGAGGGTGATGTACTTCTCATTGTGGTTCTTTATGTCAATGATTTGCTGATCATTGGACCAAATGAGAGACATATTGCTGAATTTAAGACTCATTTGAATGCTACTTTCAAGATGAAATATTTGGGGTTGTTGCATCATTACTTGGGTATACAATTTAAGCAGTGTGTTGGTGGTATTGCCTTGTGTCAAAAAAGTTACATAGAGACATTGCTATGGAAGTTTGGACTTGAGGATTGCAATTCTATTGCCACTCCCATGGAAACAGGTTTGAAGTTGAGTCTACATGATGTTGGCGATCCTACTGATGTCACTCTTTACCAAACTGTTGTTGGCTGCCTCATTTATGTATGCAATACGAGGCCAGATATTCGGTTTGCAATCTCACAGGTCAGCATATTTATGCATAGCCCAGGGTCTAAGCATTGGTAGGCTATCAAGAGGATTTTCCGCTACCTTAGTGGCACTTTACATCTTGGCTTGTTTTATCCCAAGGGGGGATCATTTCCGCTAGAGTTACATGCTTTTTTGAACTCAGATTGGGCTGGTTGTTTTATCACGCAAGTGTCCACAAGTTGTTTTTGTTTCAGTCTTGGTAGTTCATGTATATCATGGTTGAGCAAGAAACAACCTAGTGTGGCCACTTTGAGTTCTGAGGCTGAGTACAAGTTCAAAGCTACGATTGAGTGTGTATGGCTCAGATGCCTTATGGCAGATTTGGGTGTTGGACAGTGACACTACCAACACTATCTACACTGACAGTCATAGTGCATTGGCAGTTGCAAGGAACCCAGTTTTTCATGGTCGCATAAAGCACATTAAGGTGCATTACCACTATGTCAAGAAGAGGCTCTCAACAAAAGAGATCAGCTTGGCTTATGTGCCAACACAAGAGAACCTTGCAGATCTTTTTACAACTACATTGTCTCGTGAGAAGCTTGAAGCTTTCCACAAAGCTTTGTGCTTACTCCCCTTTGTGGACTGATCATGTCCTCATGGCATGGCACTTCCCTTTAGTCATGTTCCAGCTCTCGTTCACCGCATCACTCCAGGGGGGATTTGTTACCATATACATGTGGTAGTGATGTGTGTGAACACACTAGGACCGCGGGGGCATTTTTTCCCTCTTTAGGAGGTTTTTTCCCCGAGCATTTTATATAAACCCATCACTCTAGGGCTATCTATCTTTCCATTGCATACTAAGTAACACACTCTCTATTGTGTGCCTTGAGCTTCCTTCGTCTTCTCCAAGCTGTGTGCATTTCTTTACAATTGTTATTCCAACAGGATAATTCCTTTTGACATTATTTAGTTGTGTCAACTAGAATAGCTGACTGGGAAATCCATGGTTCCCTCTTCTGGTTGAGCCAGAATACATTCGATAGCAAATGCAGAAGCATCTATATGGACGTGAAAGATTTTTTCCCAATCACGTACTCATAGCACTGGAGCGGATACAAGGGCATCTTTTAATTTCTCAAAATATTCCTTGCACTTATCTATCCATTCAAAGATCACGATAAGTCTATACAGTGATTTTGCAATAATTGAGTACATGTATAATAAACCTCTTGTAATAACCACAATGTCCCATGAGCATTGTACTTTATTTGCATTGGTTGGATTAGGCATTTAGATAATCACCTTAATCTTATCCAAATCTATCGAAATTCCATGCTCTAAGACAATATGCCCTAAGATTTGTCCTTGTCTTACCATGAAAACACATTTTTTTGGATTAAGGCAAACCCTATATGTCCTGCATTTCTCAAATACCTTTTGAGGTGTTCTACATGTTCTTCTCTTTGTAGAGAGTGTACACATAGGTCATCTATATAGATTTCCATCAATCTTTGAAATGTGTTAGGTACATTGATTAACCCAAAGCATGACCCGATCTTGAGAGAACTGAGTTGATATCTTGTTTTTAATGCAGTCTTTTGTGACTTCACCAGAGATAAGAACTCCAGTATGTTTTTAATGTTTGGCATTGGGTTATCTTTGGCCTTGTGAGCTTCTCTTTGTTTTTTGTAATATGTTTGACGTCTTAGTTTTTGATTTGGAAAATCGTAGAACCTTACATCAGGTATCGTTTTTTCTAGCTTAGTAGAGTTGCCATAACATTCATTTTCTGCATCATCATCCCGTTCGAGATGGCCTGTAGAATCATGGAACAACTCTCCATTCATTTCTTACTTATTTTCAAATTTTCATGATTGATCGAAGATTTGGTAATCATCCTCTTCTATTATCACAACCATGTAATATGGAACTACATGATACCCAACTTGGTCACAAAACTTAGTTGTTGGTCCCTCTGCAATAGCACACGCATCTAGGGTTGCTAGGATATGTTTCCATTATAAAGGTTCTAAAAACTCTTCTGGAAAAGGTTCTGGAATGTATTTCGTATCTTCGATTGCTCTGTCTAGAATACATTCTTTTCATTTTAGGCTTCCACAATTGGATGCCCCACACATCCATAACTCCTTTGGTTTTTCTAACCAGTCAGGAAGTTGTGACCCTACTACCGTGGGCTGAATCGAATTCTTCTTTCGGGGTTCTGTCGACATCTTTGTAGCTATGGTCTTTAAGGTTTATTCTTGTAGTAGTTTCCATGTGTCTGAGGTATATGTGATTGTAGCACCAATGTTGGACCATCTTTAATTGTCTCATGAAGGGTCATCCAAGTATCATGTCATAGTTATTTTTCTTTCCAAAATCCACTATAGCAAATGTATGCTCGTACTCTATTCCGCAAGTCTTAACAACTATTTTCTCCAAAAGTCCTATGGGTCTCTCCATATAACCATCAACTTGTTGCACTTTCATTCTGGTGGTTCTTAAAGTCGACTATCCCCATTTTTTCCATACATCCTTTCTCGCTTTGGTCACACCTGCTCCAGTGTTCAGAATTCCCATGGTGGTAACACCTGCTAATTCAACTGGGAGCATGGTATTTCCATCTTCCCCTTTGCAATATTCTCCTACCTTTTTTAAAGGCACTGGTTGCATGTTTTCCTGGGGTTTTTCTAATTCCTTGAATGCTTCCTGCATTCGTGAATTTAGATCCCTTACTCCAAATTTTTCAAGACATCTTCCTCCTGTATTCCACATATTAGGTCTTAATTTGAGAAGCTCTGCTAGAGTAATGGTACAAATTATTGGAGTCGATAAGAGTGTTATCAACCCCTGGGAGTCCATACCCTTCCTTGTAGTGAGTTGTTCTGTGGGACGGATCCACCAGTGATGACGAAGTGCCTAGAGTTAATACTATTGGGGTTGAGAACTAGGAGGTCAATGTTAATATGGCAAACAAAAGGGAAAGACGAAAAATGGAGATCAATATAGAACAGAAGACCAGAGCTAGGAAGGGAAGATAGAAGGTGAATGAAGGCAAAGAGTAATTGGGAAACATCAAGAGAAGATGTTGTTAGGCATTTTCTGGATAAGTACAAAGGCCGTAAATAATGCCAAAAGAACTTGCTGACCACCCCCATGTATATATATGGACATAGTGCTTCCAGCTTTGAAAGAGTTTTTGTAAAAACCCTCTACAAAGGCTTGGTTTTGGTCAAGCTGTTGGTTGAGTTTTGGGTTGGTCGAGATTTCAAAAAATATTTTTTAATGAGCATTCCTAGCGGTGCTTGATAGCTTGCAAATCGGGCTTCGATATCATAAGTTACACGCACTCGAAGTGGATGGGTTTTCACTTAAAAAGTGGCGGCGGATGCACGTGGGAAGACAGCAACTGGGAAGACTTGATAGTTTTTTTTAGAAATGGTATGTTTAGAAATTTTTGGAGTTAGCCGAGGTAATAAGATCCAAGCCATGCTTTACGGCGCTATATTTGGTGGTCAGGGTCACCCGCTACGCCTCCGAGAAAATGGCTCAAGTTGGGGGCAAAACAAAAATTTCAGGTTTGGACATGGGGAAGTTGGGGAAGATGGGAGGATGGTGCCATGTGGCAATGGAATAACCCCACATGGGGGGGAGAATGTGAAAATTTGACGGTATAAGGGGGGGAGTGGGTACCCCTAATGGTGTATCAAAGGAGCTAATGGAGCTTCTTGGCCTTGCTTGTGAGGGCTCGTGGACTTTGGGGGAGAGAGGGGGCGCCATTTTCAGTCCACACCAGCTGCCCAGGCACCTAGCCACTTTTTTGGTTCACCGGACATCCCCTTTCCCCACTTGCCTTGGTCAAAAAGTGGCCGTTCGTCGACAGCTCATTCTTGACCCAAAAAAGGCCAAAAATGGACCAATAAAAAGGTGCCTAAAAAGGGAAATGAAGTCTTCTAAGAAGAGAGAGAAAATCCCTTGGGATAAGAACCAAAAAAGTCCCCCTTTGATAGTTGTATTTTCCTGCATATCCTTTTGGGCTTACAGAGACTTGTTTTTTGGAGCTTTTGAGAGACCTTCCATCTTCAAAAGCTTGTAACTTTCTTGTCGGTTATCAGAATCAAGCATATGGATGCTCTATGGAGATCCTCACAACACAAGATTTGTCTTCATGGTTTCGGTTTTCTAAAATTTTAGTCATGGTTTGAGTTAGAGCTGTTTCTAGCCCATCTTCACAGGTGTTCGACGTTGGTGTTTTCTACCGTCATACAGTGTTTCTTTCCAGCGGTGTGACTCGTACAGAGTTATAGAGGCACTTGTTTTCCTTGTCCTTTGCACACTAACAACGCCATTGAAATATTAAACAAACAAACGTCTACTTGGGGCATGGTCATCCGAGGTACAATCAAGTGAGTGATGTTTAAAATCAAAATCCTAAATATCAGCTTTGGGCAATTTTTTGCATTGAACCTCAATTTGAGCGGAGTAGTTTTCCAATGTTAGCACGAGGCTTACACATGCAAGAGGTGTTGTGCATGTGGTATAGAACTTGGCCTTAAGGGTAGGGAGGCCAGCTAATGTGCTTCTACTGGTGGATGTTTTGATTGAAAAAGAAGTAGGTGCATGCCTATATTGATGGAGGTACGCATCTTTGTTTGCTAATTGAATCTACTATGAAGGATATTGATATCAAGGTTGTGGTTAGGTCCAATGTGCAGATGAGGATAGTCAACCATGCCAAGGGTCCACTTTTGGGGGTGTCCTAGGATGTCTAGGTAAAAGTTATGGGAATTGAGTACCTCATTGATTATTTTTTTTATGAATGCAACTAAAAATTCTTACCCAAACTTCTTGGGAGGGGAGTCCGTGGTTGTTGACAATTGGGACCAAACAAGACTAGAAAAAGCGGGGTTATACCTTGCTAGATCAAGATAATGGTGGAAAAATAGTGCTTGACTTGAAAACTAGAGAGAGTCACTTTCATCTAGAGGTAGAAAGTGATAAATAATATTCAAGCACCAGTTATGGGTACCAGACATAGTCAACTTATGTGAAGGCTCTACTAGTGTTGAAGAGGAAGAGAGTGGTGAATATTTGTTGAAGCTCGAATTTTTTTTTTGGGGTCAAGGTGGATTCATCCAAGACAAGTGAAGGTATGCACGTTCTAGTTTGCGGTCTAGAGTTTAAAGAGGTTGAAGGTATGTTGGTTGAGAATCTAACCAAGTAGGAAAAGTAAGGCTATGTTGTACAATTATGCACATCCTATCCCAATTTGGTTTCTATAGAATACAAGGATTTGCAAGGAGCTAAGGGAATGGAGCATCGAATTCTACTCAAGGATGGGTGCAAGCCAAGAGCACAGAAGCTCCAAATATTGGGATACATTTAGAATAAATCTCTATGGCAAGAGATCAACAAGCTACTTTCTATCTAGTGAAAGAGTCTAAGTGGGTGTCACCTGTTGCTATCACACCAAAGAAGAATGTGAAATGGAGAGTATATGTAGACTATAATTCATTAAATGTTGCTACCAAGTGGAGCCACTACCCCTTTCTATTCCAAGATGAGATTTTGAATTCTAGACCTGTTAGACCTTCTTCTAGAGTTTTGTTGCATTACGACTTTGTTTGAGTGCCAAAAAGGTATGACGATAGAGAGTGGTGAGACAATACATAGGTAGATTTCTTGAGTATAGAGTGATAAATTTGCAAGTGCTTAGATAGCTTTTTTTTGCAGGTTCACTTCTTGAGACCCTCGAAGAGTCTTGGTGCCCCATCCGAGTCGCTTCCTTGCGTATTGACATTATGTTAGTGTCAGTAAATAGTTGTGTTGTAGATATCTGATTGCAATGACCACTTGGGGGGTCACTTACTAATTATGTGACTATTAGGTAAGTGCAGCAAATGAGGTTATTCAATTTTATTTTTTCTCACATTTTCACATACAGAAGGATATTATTATATAAAATCGAGAAAAAAATTTATAGATTAAAAAGGAAAGGGGTTCATTTTATTTGTCAAACATTCACAATTTAGGAGATTTTTAAATAGTCCTTGAACACAAGTGACATACACAATTTATACGTAGTGATTCCCTCAAGGACAACCCACTAACATTGTTGTTGTAATTGGGGATAATGATCCTTAGGTGGTGAATGAACTAGTTGTAGTCATTGTATTCTTGTATTTCGATTTGGATATCTGTTCCATTTACACTTTACCAGTCAAACAATTAGACATGGGGTTTAGTGCTCGATAGAGGCTAGAAGTTGGGGACTTGCTACATCTACTCTTGAGAGTCATAGGTAGTTGTGAGTGAGTTACAAAAGGCATTTCATTTTGCATTTTTCTCAATGCTTTGAACGTACTGTTTCATCATCCATTTCACCTTCAAATTTGCATCTCAAGATTTGCTCGTAGATTTGCATAGTTTGTTTGTTTTGGTTCCTTATTCATGTCAACACCTAGGATAAGGATAAGTAGTAATTACAACCATCAAATTTGGCTAAAATGTTCTCAAAAAAATACAAAGAATGGTATTTTGGTAAGTGAGAGCATAACTTTGAAATAAGGAAAATTTGATGGTCAAAGCCTAAAAGCTGATCAGAACCCAAAAATTTGTGGCAAAAGGCCTAGGGGATAACCAAACCCAGGGGAATCAATTTGGATAGTTTCATCCAGTTTGGTGTACGAACATGGATCAATCCATGTCTCCTTGTGTCTATTTGAGTAGAAAATTATACCATTGGGTCCAAGGTGCTTCCTAGCCCCACTAAATATTCAAATTTGAAGGAAAACTGAAACTAACAACACCCTCAAAATCAAGAAATTGGGCAAAAGGCACAAAAACCTTGAAATTTACCAAAATTTAGGGCTTTTTGACTTTTAGAGATCCAAATCCAAAGGGGGTGAGAATTGGTCTCTACAAGGCATTTTGCTGACTAAATTTCATACCAAAATGTTGTCAAAAACATGGATCACAATCCATGTAACTATTGACCAGTTTAGACTGAGACTTGAATTGCAGTTAGGTAGCTATCATCATTTGGAACAACTTTTTCAAAGGGCACTATAACAAAAATTATAAAATGCTTGACCAAATCATCAAAAAACCAATAGCTAGTCAGAAATCGTAGGACAAACACAAAAATTTTCTTTCCATTGACATATTTTTTTCCAATTCCAAAAGTAAGTGGCAAAGTAGAATAAATAAAGTGCAAGTAATCATCAAGCTCAATCTGGGGTCCAGATGAAATGGAACATGGATCACGATCCATGTACCTTTTCTAATTTTTGGATAGAGACCATACAAGCTTGTAGCAGAGACCAATACAAACAAAACATCTAAAAGTAAGGTTTTTTGTATAGATTGCAAGAGCTAGAGTGTGATTTTAAATGGAGTATACAATGCATCATAAAAGGTAAAAGGTTAGGATTTTCCAAAGTAAACTCTTAATGTATTTGCAATTTGTTAGACTATATGAGAGTAGAAACCCTACTGGTAGAGACCAAGTTAGTTGTATTTCAACCGAAGAGGGTGTCAATCAAAGACCGTTACCGACTGTAGACTCAATATGAGAGGAAAGTCTTTTTGATAGTTATTTAGAAAGATCATATACCTTATTGCTAACTAATTCAAGAGTGTGAGATTCAAGGAAGAAACAACCATGGGAGCGGGACCATCCCAACCAACAACAACCTTGAAAATTTTTCATTTGAAATTTCATTTTGAAAATGAATAGGGTTCTAGAATTTACAAAGATGGTATGGATCGCTATTGTGCTAAACTGGAAGAGAGACGTTTTGAGTTCAATGACATAGTTCTTGTGTATTATAGTGGTGATCAATACTTTGATGATGAGGGAAATATGTATTTAGTTGTGAAAAATCCTTATATTGGGGAAAAGTTGGGATTGATAGGCACAAAGAAGAAGATTGATATCAAGCTTGCAAAAAAACCACCAAAGTTGGACATCCCTAATGCAAAGCCTAGGTGAGTAAATATGGAAACTCACTACAACACTGACAACACACACGTGGGTTTGTACAAATAAGAGAATGGGGAGCAGATGCTCTACTATAAGTGTGACAAACCTTGGGGAGTTAACGGAGCCAAAATTCTTATACAATTTTATGTATGAGGAAGATAGAGATACCCGAGTGATAATTCTTGATAAGTATGGAGGATGGTACTCTCTCGTAAATTGCAAAGAGTTGGAGAGATATATATGTACTTTGGAGGACCTCATAAACAATACTATGTCACTCCTAGCTCTCATAGGCCAATTGTTAGGGGTTGATGTGTCAGGGCATCTATGTTTTTTGGACTTTTAACTAAGGTCACTCCTAGATCTCATAGGCCAATTGTTAGGGGTTGATGTGTCAGGGCATTTATGTTTTTGGACTTTTAATACTATGTCACTCCTAGCTCTGATAAGCCAATTGTTAGGGGTTGATGTGTCAGTGCATTTATGTTTTGGGACTTTTAACTAAGGTCTTAGCTTTAACCCTTAGGAGCATGTTTACACAAGGTCTTTATGCCTAGGTAGTTGGAAATACCCGAATGGTCACATGGTGAGTTTCAATTTTTGAATGTAACTAACATATAGTTTGTAGTTTCCAGTCTTCCTGTAGTCATAGTGTTGTTTTAGGCATGTAGTTGGACGTTGATGATGAATAAAAGGTAGATCATTACTTTATTTTTCTTAGCCATGGTCTCTTGTGTTCATACAGTCTGCAGTTTTCATGGTGTATTGTGCAGTCTCCTACCTCGTTTTTCTCTACACTACATCATTCTTGTATTGATTACCTGTTAGGGTTGTGAACCCCTAGCACTTCTCTGATCCTTCTGTGCGTGTCCTAATTGACATGGGAGCGAATTACAATAATCTCAAAGAAAATCGTGAGTTGGTTATGATGAAAAGTTTCTTTTCTGTGCTCTCACCGCCACTTTCTCTTTGAACCGGTTCTTGCAATTGGTTTGAATTTATCTTGAACCATATGGCACTCAGGAATGTAGCGGGTTCTTGACATGTTAGTCGACGTCGATCACCTGAGGGAATTCTTGAATTGGGTAACCCTACAAGAAGAGTCTGAGAAGTATGCAACAAAGTTATTGGATGATTTATTCCCAAATTTGCTAGGGGGATTCAAAATTACAATTGCTGACAAGTTGCAAGTCTTTACAATTTCTTTGCAGTATCTGTGCAGGTAATTTATGTGCAGTTTGCAGTTTGTATTTTGCAGTTTGCAGTTCAATTGTTTACATATTGCAGATTATAGCAGTTGAGGTTGCAGAATGCAATTTCAATATTTCAATTTGCAAAATGCAGTTTCAGTCTTTCAGTTTATAGAATGCAATTTCATGTATTTGAGTTTGCAATGGATTTTAAGCAGTTTCAAGGTTTAAAGAGGTACAAATGCTCTCTATTCTTTTGATGTGTGATTAATGGCAAAGAAGAAGAAGAAAAAGTGTGCTATTTGTCAAAAAGATGGACACTCTGCAAAACGATGTCCTTACATGTGTAAGCCTTGTCAGAAAGAAGACGTTTGTGTCAAGTATTGCATGCCAAAGTTGTGCAAGGAGTTGTATTAAATTATGTAGAGTTTTCAGGATGCATCATTCATGATGATATGTGTGATGCTAAAGAGGATCTAGATTGGTTTTTTGATTTCTTGATGATGTACATGAGTGGCACACTAGCCGAATTGGTAAGAAGAGGAAGTCATGCTCAACCGTAAGACGGATATGCTGGTTGCAAGAAGCGGTTGAAGGCCTTCCAGAGAAGTATGAAGATAATTTTGATGATTACCTTAGTGATGATGATGTTATATTGTTGTTTTATCAACCTATTAGTGGTTTTAACGTAAAACAGCCTAAGGTTGTTGGTTTTCAACTACGAAAAGTTTTTCAAGCCCTTGCAGTTCCAAAACTTGAAATCTCAAAACTTGAATTTGATTTTTTAGCATTTGAAGTTTTTCAACATGATTTTCATGTTCTTGAATATGGGATCAAAGTTGTAGATACTCAGATTTCTGAAGAGAATAAGTTGATTCAAGAAGGAGATTTTGTTCAATGCAAGGGAGATGAAGTCCAAAAGATGATGAAGGAAGAAGAAAGAAGCCACGAGCAACTCGTGACCCAAAGGAGCCAAGAGGATTGCCAGCTATCCCTAAATCTCACATCAAAGAGACTCACCTCATTCCAGGAAGAGAAGGAGAGTTGCCTAAAAGAAGAATTATTGATTGAGAAGAAGGGAATAAAGTGGGAGTGAGCAAGAGATCCACCAATATCCCATACAAACCCATATACCAACATTTGACATCAACCTTGAAGAGGTTGAAATTCAGGGAGACATCAGATTTTAGTGTAATGAAGTGGAAGAGATGAAGATAGATAAAGACATAATGTGTGCTACTGATGAAGATGATGTGATGAATCTTGATGAGGAGTATTCCATAGGTGACAATCTGGAAGGTGTTTGTGTTGATGGAGAAGAGGTTTTTGGAGTTTTGAAGACTGAAAGCCAATTTCTAGGAGTGGATATGAGTTACTCAGGTTGTGAAGACAAGGATCTTGACTTTAAGACCCCTGAATTACCAATTTGAATACTGAAGGACCCTGATTTGCAAAGTTTCAGAATTCAGGTCCCGGATCCGTAGATTACTGATTTGCAAAGAAGTTATGCACATAAACTTGTTGAATTTCAAAGTCTTGTTCTTTCTCAAGAGGAGATGATAAATAATCTCTCGTTATAGCTAGAGAATGAGAGGCATTCAAGTGTGGTTGCGGCAAATGAAGCTCTTTGCAAAATCAGTCAGCTTCAAGAAGAGAAGGCATAATTGATGGTGGAGATTTCTCAGGTTCAAACTGAAGCCGACTTTCATATTTCTTATTGCTATGAAATTCATGATTCTCTTAAGAAATTTGTTTTGGATAAGGACAATCAAATTGAGGACTTGAAGTTTCAACTTACTCAAATCAAGAATATGGAGTCTTCTTCAAATCTTGATGTTACAAAAGGTTTCTTGAATGATGATGTTGTCATCAATGATCTTTATGATGTCAATGCTTTTGCAAATTCAGTCAAGGAGATTGGAAGTCAACCTTTTTCTAGGGAAGTTTGATTTCCTGATGGTATTATTTAAGACTTGTATTCTTCTTCTGGTCAAGATCTTGATATCAATTTTGGAAATGGTGTTGTTGATGCGGAGGAGATGATTTTGATCGATGATTATGAAAGTCTTTTGTTTGCAATTTCTTGATAATGATGAAGTGGGTTTTCTTGGAGATTGTTCTATCTTTCTTTGTGATGTTTTCGATGAAGGAGATACAGATGAACTTATTATATCTCAATGGTTCTATGTGTTCATGTTGAATGACATCGATGGTGGGTTTGTTGATTTTATCCATTTTCCATGTGGGAAGATGCTTTCTATATTCAATTCATTCTTGACAATAGCTTTGGATTTTCATACATGGAAAGTTTTGAATCCTCTTCAACAACTAGCTGAGCATCCTAACTTGAATCTAAATGATGCATTGAAATACATGCAAGAAGAGAAGAAGTGGAAGGAAATTCAGGGAGCAGAATTCAAAAGATTTCAAGTTCAGTCACTTGAAGTCAATTTAGTTCAATATCTTCATATTTGTCGAGTAGAGATATCTAGTCTCTATGAATCAAATTAGTTTGATGAAGAAGCAGATCAATTTTGGTGTTTTGTGAATCAAAATTTTCAGGATAACCAATTTTTTTGGCATACGGAGTCTAAATTAGGTTTTGCAGTGTTTCATCTACATGCAAAGATATTGGATATGTTCAAGAGGCAGTGTCTAATGGTTGCAAAGTTTTCATCCTACCTTGAATCTTTCTTCGATCTTTTTGAAGAGAAACTTGCACCTGACCCTGAAACTGAACCTGAACCTGCTACTGAATTTGGATATGTACTTGAATATGAAAATGGGCCTAAAGACCTAAAATCACTTGATGAAGAGGAGAGTTTTCTACTTTGTAGAAGGTATGTCAATTCAAGAGATGTGGAGAAAATGAAGACTAAAATGATGGAGTACATGAAGGGTGTATGAAGTGGTTAGTAAGCCATATCAGATCTTTGCAGAAGAAGAAGACGCAAAAGAGGAAAATTTGTTACTCTAGATGCAGTATGATGAGTTAGAAATTGCAAGAGTGAGTCTGACGAGAACTAGAGTGGAAGATTCATTCAGTTGACCACATATATATATAATTAGACCAATGGGATCATTGAGTTTGAGCGTTCAAATGACCACGCATCAAGGCAATGAGGTTTTAGACACAATTTATGCTACGAGGGCTCCAAATGCTTAGAACGATGCTAGAGGTGTAAGACATAACGAGAGAGTAACTGATCGAACAACCATGAGAGTATTGATTAGTGGATATGAAGCAAGAGATGTTGTATTAGGGGATCCTAGAATGATGAGAATGGTAGGAAAAATGCACTGAATGCAACCATCTCAAGTGGTCAAGTGTGTTGCCAAGAGGTACAATAGGTCAAAGGATCCATACACACATGTTTCACTCTTTAAGAAATTCTTAAGAGGGGAACAATTGACACATTTCCGCACATAGTACAAAGGATTTGATTTGACCTTGGAAGGAAAAACATTGACTTGGTTCAAGCAGTTGAACTGCAAAGACTTGCTAAACATTGATCAACTCTTACAAGAGTTTACCGAGAGGAATTCTCCAAAAGAGAACTAAAGAACAATACAGTTTTCCAAATCTATGCTTTTAAGCAAAGGGGGTGAAGGAAGCTTCGCTTTGCTTCAAAAAATATATTGAGAGATGTTTGGTGAGAGAGTTACCACAAGATGAATGACTATCAATTATCTTTACAAAGGGATTGAGAAAAAAACTCTAAAGGCGTGCACCACATTTGAACAATTCACGAGGGAAGCATTGTATCTAGTTGACAACTGCAAGATGTACGAAGTGATAACATAGGATACAAACACAACCACTAGTAGTGCCTCTTCAAGCATTAGTGAGTCAGATACAAATCTTATAGCTCCTACTTCAATCACAAAAAATGTTGATCAATTAGTCAAGCAAGGGAATTGAAGAATGAACAAGGCTTAGAATTCCAATTTGCGACAACAACAACCACAACACAAATGAGTGTTATTACAACCGGAATTAAGTAACTGGAATTATGTGAGGGGAAGGCCATATGGACCTTGCGTGGTGCAACAATTGACACCACATCCGAGGTACCAAATAGGACCCATCAATGGAGCACAAGGAAGAGACAAACCACAAATTGTATTGGGCCAACATCCACCTTCACCTCAAGAAACTAGTGGGTGACTGTTGTGAAAGAGAAGAAGGAAACACCACCTTATCACTCAATTACAAGGGAGTCAAAATAATAGTCTTACCTGATAGTGGGGATGGGGTAGCGCACCAACTCACAAGAAAACACGTATGAAACTGCAAAAAGTAGATGGATCTATAGAGAAACCCTTGGGGATGCTTAAAAAAGCAATTGTATTCTATTGTGGAATTGAGTACGAGCACACTTTTGTTGTAGTAGATTTTTGAAAAATCAACAACTTTGAGGTTACTCATGGACGACCATTCCTGCATCAACTCCAAAATGGTTCAAGATTGGGGCTACAACCACCCCTACTTCATACACAAGGGTGCAACAACAACGGTCAGCACAAAGGACCATAGTTTTAGAGACATATATCAAATCCTAGTACAAGAATTCTATGTGGCTAAAAAATTCAAAGCACAATTACCTACTTGGCTAATGAAACAAGTACAAGTTTGGATTATATCTGCTTGAATCCTAAAAATGGTGTCTCTATGGTAAGAAAAGGAAATATTTGAGGGGACATTGTGTCTAAAAATGGCATTTCCAAATCTCTTGAGAAGATATAAGTTATTGTTTCTCTTTTAAGATCCACCAAATTTAGGGAGTTACAAGCCTTTTTGGGCCATTTTGGCTATTACCAAAGATTCATCTATATGTATACAGTCTTTGCAAAAACATCTCTATTCTCTCATCACAAAGTTCAAGTGTATTCACGACTGTGACAAAATGTTTAAATGATTGAAGCAAATAATGATTTTTTCTCCAATTTTGAAAGACTCAAATTGAAATAAGATATTTCATGTCCACATAGATGCATCAACAAATGCAATGGGGTGCATCTTTGCACAACCTAGAGAGAACAATATGGATTTTTCAATATATTACTCCAGTAGATCATAACTAGATGGTGAAGAGAAAAACTACATGACCACAAAAAGAGCATGCTTGGGAATGATCTATATCAACAAAAAGTTTAGACATTAACTTCTTGCAGCCAAACTGGTAATTTGTGTAGATCACTGGGCACTATTTTATTTTTTGAGCAAACCATTCAATACTGGTCATATTGTTTGATGGTTCATTATATTGCTAGAGTTTAATTTCATCGTGGTAGTAAAAAAAGGGACTATGCATGATAGGATAGATCATTTGTCTTGATTGATTAATGGGAAATCACCTCTTGGAGTTGACGATGAGCTGTCAAACTTATACCTTTTCAATATATGGATGGTACCGAGGCAGAGCAAACAAGTGATACCATTGCTCACCATTGGTTCTCTATATATTGAAAGGCAACCATCAATCATTAAGCAAACACGCTCTCTTGTGCTAATAGAAAGACAACTATATAGCATGCAAAGGATGGAATACTTAGGCTATGAATAGAGCCATCGGAAGTATTGTACTTAAGGAAATATTATGTGCAAATGATAGGGGTTCATAATACAAAAACATAGACAATATAGAGATTGATGCGACTTTGAGTGTATTGGCCTCATATGCAGTGAAGTGTTCATGACTATGTTGTTTCATGTGATACTTGTGTAATTGAGATGCCAATTGAACATGCTACACTATTCAAAATAGCAAAATCACCCATGTGGGTCAATACATTGTGGGATACCTAGAAACAAGATTCTTGCTAGCTAGCATGAGCTGATCTAGACTGTGTTCAATCTAGAGAGAAGCAAAAAGCTATGTCATAATTGAAAGTCACCTTTATATAGGGGGGGCATTGATAAAAACTTGCAAACATGTGCCACAAAATTTGAGTACAAACCAATTCTAGGGCAACCACATGCTAGACCAGCAAGAGGTTATTTTTTATAGGACTTTGGTGATCAACTCTATATATGGATGTAGAGAAATATATAAAATGATGCAATGATTTCTAGCACACAAAATCGCCTATACAATGCGATTAAATACCACTAAGACCGATTATGGGTGAAAGGTCTTTTGCCAATGGGAGATAGACTTTGTTGGACCTATCTCAACATTGGCTCATAGGACGCATGCTTAACACTAGAATGGTAACCTAACAGGACATAAAAGTGTCCTTTCAGGGTTTTGGGAAAAAATTCCAAAACCATAGTAGATCCACTCATTTTGAAAAATCCTTTCACGAGCTTATAGTTCAATAACTACTACATATGGAAAAAATGAAAAACTTGTAATTTTTCTCATCCCTTGGTCACTACAAGCTTCCAAAGTTGATGGACCAGTGCATTTTGCCCAAAACAACAATTTCTTACGGTTGATTGCATATAAATAAAAGTGGGGATTTTTGTAGGACCTGAGATAAAATGTCCCGTTAACTTCAATGGGTTGGTGACCAAAACATATGGTTACTTTTACCTCACTAATTTTTTTTGGGCAAAAAAAATAGGTACAAAAAAGTTGCATTTTTGCCATTCTGTGGACCTATCATCAAAGTTTCTATAGTCACGATCAATATAGATACTGTATACATGTTTTCTTAGTTCCCTTTGGGCCTTTGGATTCAAAAGGAGCCATGGAGAATGTCAAAAGGATAATGGATCTCTTACAATTGGAACCTTGGGGGCAATGATAAAGTGCTAAATACAGTAAACATGAAAAAACTGGGTTTAGCATTATGACCTCTAGAAACCCATAGAAACTACTCAATATCTAGCCAAGTTTGTAGTCTATGATTAGATATGGTTACTACCTACAAAATACACACAATTGGCCTAAGAAACTAACAATATTGAGAAAGTTATACTTGCTACCTAAAATGTATCGTATTCTGCAGCAATCAAAAAACTCAACCATCATCATATACTATGCTATATAGCATATTAAGGTCCCCCAAAACTCAAGGAAGATTAGCTTTATGCTATACATTACACTTACACAATCAAAATTGAATTTGGATATCAAGAAAGCCACCAAAAAAATCATAAAAGTACTAATTTTGGCCAAAAAATTGGATTATGCAATTCTTGTAAATTGGTCATAACTTTCAATTTTAACACTTAGCTCTCCCTACAAGCATCAAAACATGTTGAGATTTATGAAGGCCTAACCTCTAGCCATCTAAACCTCACAAACATAAAGTTTAGAGTGGTATAGTTGCCAAAAATGGAAAATAAGCCAAAAACAGGACCCGTTTTTTCACACAGTTTAGGTTCAAAAATGTTGTGCAAGTGTAAGGTTAATGGTGAGATCGATATTCCAAAAAAAAAGCTATGTTTTTTTCAACTCATAAGGCAACTTTGTGGATATATAGCACCTAGATATTCATTTTCATACGCTTCAAATAATTCAAGCAAAATGGTCACTTAACAGGACACAAAAGTGTCCAAGGACATAAAAGTGTCCTGTTACCATTCTAGTGTTAATACATCATAATGGCAATAAATCATTTAACCAAATGGGTAGAAGCCAAAGCAATGAAAAGAAATTATGCCAAAATGAAACATGGTTCTTATATGAAAATATCTTTACTCAATATGGGCTTCCAATTGAGATAGTGACTGATAGAGGGATTCACTTCATAAATGATATGATTATTGAATAACTATTGAAAGAGTTTATGGTGATTCATTCAAAATTAGTGCCATATTGTTGTCAAAAAAAAGGGCAAGCTAAGAACACAAACAAAATTTTATGCACCTACTCACAAAAGTTGTAAACAAATAAAGAGAAATTTGGGACAAAAACTACATTCAGGTATGTGGATGCATAGGGTAGTATACAAAACAACATTGGGAACATCATATTTCAAATTGGTGTTTGCGATCAATGCCATGCTGCCCTTAGAATTCTTGATTTCCACACTACAAATGGTAGAAGACTTAGGATGGAATGGACATTAGTTGTCATGTAGGGTTGAACAAATCACCGGATTGGACAAAGTGTGGCTCAAGGCTATTGCAATCATATAATCACATAATGACAAATGAAAGAGTTTCATGACCACCACATGATAAACAAAGAGTTTCAAAAGAGGGACTATGTCTTAGTCTATATCCTGAGGCAACCCTTCAAAAAAATGAAAAAGGGAGGTAATTGCCCATTTGTGATTAGCAACATATCACCTAGTGGTGCCATAACACTTGCAAAATTAGAGGGAGAGGATATGCCTAATTGGATCAATGGTTGAAGATTAAATTAAAGATCATGCACAAGAGAAAGCAAGGTTTCTAATTCTAAAGCGCAAAGGAGGGAAAAATATTGCACCAATTTGACAATCAGAAATCCTGCCACCTCCTATTGAATCAATTTAGATAGATCCAGACGGGCTTTGAGGAATGGATGTGCAAATCAATGTTCAACTAGTGAACGGATCAATAGAACGTGCACTTGTGGATACCAATGCTTGAGTCAATGCCATAAAGCACTCCACATATCTAAAGTTGTCAAAAAAAACAGAACATCAAACAAAATTGAGCTAAGGGAAGCCAAAAAAGAAACAATGGTTAGCTTTGGACATGCAAATGTATCAAGAAACATTGATAGCAACCAATGTCCCCATCAATCTCATTTCATGGTGGGAAAAGATCTTTACAAAGCAAGCATCTTGGAAGTTTCATGGGTGTGAACATACAAACTAGTTCTAGATTGATAGCACAGACATATCACATTTGAAACGTACAACTAGATCAATAAGAGCCACCAAGCACAATCAAGACTTTACAATAATTAAATGTTTCATTTGAAGAAAGAATAACAAGTTTGTATCAAGAAACCCATCATGCAAACCAAGCCTACATAGATATGGATACCAAAAGAAACCCTCTCTAATCACACTTCACCAGTAGATCAGCCAAGCTTATGTAGAGCAAATTCCACTCAGTTCAATTATTCTTGGTAGAATAAATCCAAACAATGGATTGATTTCTCATTAAACCAACCAAAGTAAAAATGGATTCCAAAGGCTACCAAAGACTTTCCATGGAAATGGAGACCTGAAAAATCAAGTAGACCACAATCTTTGCAGTCTTCAAAACAAGTCTACAAGTGGGTACCCAAAGCCAAGTAATTCCCAACCAATCAACAATCCACCAATCATACTTACTAAACCAATAATCAAGAAACGGGTGTACCATCTCCAAAAGATTTTGTTCAAAAAACGTAGTTTAGATGGAGCCTCACCAACGAAAAACCATTAGACAATCAATTCAGTATTTGCATCTTCCACAACATAGTGTTACCCATTGCATCTCTTCCATCAGCATAATAGGGTCATGTTGTTTCTCTCACTCACGTTACATGCAAACATAAGAGGAGGTATTGATGACCGTGTTCTTTGATATGTACTCAATCATCTTTAGCCCCATGACAAAGGATCATACGGCTCACCATATTGCCTATCCCTTCAAAGATTTAGCATTCCAAGCACATATGGTGGCAAGGGTAAAAACATTTAGAAGCATCACCAAGAGCCTTAAGAAGAGAACCTTTGACTATTGAAGATATAGAGCTCACCATATTGCATATCCCTTCAAAGATTTAATAGTCCAAGCAGATATGGTGGCAAGGGTAAAAAAATTCAAAAGCTAAGAACCTCAAGAAGAGAACTTTTGACTATTGAACACAAAGAGCTCACTAAGATAAAGACAAAGTTTGTACAAGGATATAGAACATCTAGGAAGGGGGGGTGTATCTCGTGTGCCTTCAAGGACTATTTTTAGAACTACTTATTTATGAAATTTTGACAAATAAAACACACCATTCTCCGATTCAATCTGTAAAATTTTTTCCAATTTCATTTTATGGTACCCTTTTTATGTGAAACTGTGAGAGAAAATGAAATTTAGTAACCCCTTCTACTACACCCACGTGATAGTCACAAATTCAATAAGTGACACCCCCCCCGGATCTCTTCATAAATCTAGCAATTGTGTGTACTCCATTCTTTTTTGGAGAAAGGAATTGTAAATATGAGAAACTCTCTTTTTTGAGCCGAGCAATTACTAAGCCCTACTTTTGTAAATTGGAGTTGTACTGCCTGATTATGAGAGTTAAGCCTTGGAAGTCAGCCACTTGCCAAAGGAGTCATAGGTATAAATTTTTGAGTTTGAACACACCCTTTGTATCATTATCTAAAGCTGTCAGCATATTACTTAGAGCAGCTACTCTCAAGCATCTTGTAATCAATTTTTTTCAAGCTCTAGTAATCCAAATTTTTTTTTGACAATTGCATTGCACTCCTTGACTTGTGATCTTGAAATTGCATATAATAAATCTTAATTTTGTTGTGGTTTCCGACGGCCTATCTGTGAGCTAAATCTACTATGTTGAGCTCATAAATGATTGTTCTTTGATGTTTCAACCATAGAAGAGTGTTCCTAGACCCTAGAGAGACCTTTTAGATTGTTTTAGTATATTTTTTAAGATGTTGATCATCATGGATTGTGTTTTTTTTACCTTGTAAGATTGCAGTGAGACTTGGTAGGATAGTGTCCCTAGAGGTCTTAGACCTCCACCTAGAGTTTCATTGCATTTCGACTTTGTTTGAGTGCTAAAATGGCATGATGACCCATAGCAGTGAGATAGGACATAGGTAAATCTCCTTAGTAGAGAGTGCTCGATTTGCTAATTCTTAAATAGCTTCATTCTATAGGTTCATGTCTTGAGGCTTCACCCTCATAGAGTCTTAGTGCCCCATCTAAGTCTCTTTTGTAGTTATTCATGTTATGTTTGTGCCAGACAGCTATGTTGCATAGACGTTTGATCATGGCAACCCGCTAACATGATGAATCTAGTATAGGAACTACTCTATTCGCAGGATATTCATCACTCACATAAGTGCCAAATAAATGTTGTGGTAAGCTTCTTAGCTTAACACTAGGTTGGTAATGGGACACTTTTATGTCCTATTAAGTGACCGTTTTCCTTGAATTATGTCAAGAGTTTAAAAATGGATTTTGAGGTGCTATCTATCTAGAAAGTTGTCTCATGAGCGGAAAAAAACTCGACATTTTTTGGGAATATCAATTCCATCTTTAACCTTGTCCTTGCACAACATTTCACAACCTAAACTGTGTGAAAAAACGGGTCCTGTTTTTGGCTTTTTTCAACTTTTTGCAACTATACCACTCTAGAATTCATGTTTGTGAGGTCTATAATGCTAGAAAACTATCTTTAGTAGTCCTCAACATGTCCTGATGCTTCTAGGGAGAAATGAATATTAAAGTTGTAAGTTATGACCAAATTACAGAAATTGTCAAATCCGCCAATTTTAGTTGTTCTATGATTTTTTTGGTGGATTTCATGATATCCAAATGCATTTTTTATTTTCTATGTCGCATATTGTAACATAAAGCTAATATTCCTTGAGTTTTGGGGCACCTAATACCCTATTTTTCATAGTACACAATGATGGTTGATTTTTTCAATTATAGAAGAAAACGAAACATTCTAATATATCAAGTATAGCTTTTTCAATATTGTTAGTTTCTTGTGACAACTACATGCATTTTGTAGGTAGTTACCATATCTAGTCATAAGGATCAAATTTGGCTAGATATTGAATAGTTTCTATGGGATTCTACAACTCATAATGTTGAACCCAGTTTTTCCATGTTTGCTGTATTTAACACTTCATTTTTTTCCCCAAGATTCCCCTTGGTAAGAAATGTAAGGTCACCTTGTTTGACTTTTAACTCCATTTGTTATAATCAATCTAGCAACTCTATTTTATTAAGTACATTCTCTACAATTTTTTTGCTTCCAGTTTGTTATGAATTTCTCCACATGATGAATGCCTCATTGGTCTATCCACCGAAGGCATTACAAGTGTTATTAGAGAGTGGCCTAGATTAGATTTAAAAATCTATTAGATCCTAGGTATCTTCACTATTGTATATTGCATTGGCTTTCTCCTTCTTTGTTTGTTTCTATTGTTAATCATAATTTCCCATGTATTTGCATATAGACTAGTAAGTTGATTGAATTGGCATTTGCATCATTTTTCATTGTGATTTTTGATTGGATTTTTTTCACATAACCAAATCCTCCAATTTGAATTGGAATGCTTATGTGGAGCTTCTAATTTTTTATTTGATTTGAGGTCAATGACAATCAAAGGGTTAATCTTGTGTGTGTCGAGGTGTGTGTGATCTTACACGAGTATGCATGTGTGTGTAGTTTAGAAGAAAAAATAGTCTTTCATTGCAACTCAAGGCATTCATCGCCGTTGTGGGCCAAGCCCATTCTGAAAAAGTCTACAATCGACTAAAAACCACACTCGATGCCCTTCTAGTCAGCTCCCCACATAGCCACCTCTGCATTGGTTTGAAGACGACACACCCCTTCTTGCTACTTTCTCGCCACCATCGACGTGATGCTAATCAAGGCTTCCTTATCACAAAGGCCTTGGACTCACTCCCAACTCCCTACTTGTCATCGCCATCCATCAGCCCAAAGGCTGCATTTGATGTGCTATTGGCAACCTGTGACCAACCAAGGCATGGTTGCCTCATCCTCAACTCTTTGTGTTGCCTCGTTGTGCTCATCAAACCTCTCCCCATGACCTACCCATCAAAGCTACCTTTCCTACCCGGAAACTCCACCGATGCTTGAATTCCCTGGCTATGCTCCCACCTAGATTCTGTTCCCACAATAATAAGTCCACATTAGTAAAAGTCTCCAAAAAAGTAGCTAAGGACACTCTTCAATTTTAGAGAATAATTACAAAAATTCTCTTGCTGATTGAACATGAATTATTTGTGCTAAAAGGCTCCACTCATTACACTTACCCATTTGTAACTGGGTTTAGTAACTGCCAAATTGCTTGGTAAGACTACCCTATTGCACATAATGTCTGCAAAAAATATAGATAAGTTCAATGGTGTTCGGTTTCACACATGGGAGACCAAAGTGAAAGGGGTGCTCATGAAAAATAACCTTTGATGCATTGTAAAACAACCGTCCAATTTGGGGGAAGTCTCGACACAAGCCTTGAATGCTCACCAAATATGAGCAAGCACTTGGAATCATCATCACAACACTTAACAATGACTTCATTCACCACATTGATGATGCTTCTTCTATGCTTCATGCTTGGAAAACCCTAGAGTGTTTTTTTAATGCACAAGGTAAACAATCCAAAATGAGCCTTAAAATTCAATTTTATGGTCTCACTATGCAAGAGCAAGATGATGTTTCCAACCTTGTCAACAAACTTAAGAGTATCTCTACCCAACTTCTCTAAGTTGAGGTCCAAGTTCCAGATAAGGATAAAATTGGAATCCTTCTCAAATCCCTACCAAGTAGCTTTGATAACATTGTAAATTGCTTAAGGAAAAACATCCCATTCCTACACTTGAAGATATAATCAATTCACTTTAGCGGAGGAAAAAATAACTGGCACTTACACAAGGTCTCAAAATAAGGCATTTATTGTCAATGGTAAAAGTTGCTCACGCATTATGGAAAAAAGAAACCACAAATCACAAGATTGCTCCCACATTAAGGTGTGCCCTCATGGCAAAAAGAAGGGACATGCACCCAACTTGTGTTTCTTTAAAGATGATGCAAAGAACGCAAAGAAACCCAGAGATTCCAAAGGAAAAGCACGTGTAGTGGAAATAGCATTATTTTTTATGAGGAAGGATTATTATGTTGTGTTTCAAAGTTTGGTGGTAAGAACCACCCCTTTGCATTATATTTGTTTTATGAGTCATATGAATTACCCTAAGTAACCCTATTAGAATCCATGCATTTCTTATAAGCTTCAACTTACGAGGGTGTTAAATGTTGTGGTAAGCCTCTTAGCTCACACTTAATTGATGAACAATCCCTAATGCCACAAAATTGAATGCACCCATATGTGCACGGATACAACCTCCTACTTAGAAATCCCTCACATATGCTTCTCATTAATGCACACATGCAACACTTTAAATCCACAAGCTACATGTTATAGCCCACATACTGCTTGCCCCTTCATATTTGTGGCTCACATCTCTCTTGTTTTTTTTGTTTGCCTTCACCAGTGAGCTATAAAAGACCATCTTGTTTCACTTTCAACTCCATTCATTCTAATCAATCTAGAAAGTCTATTTTATTTAGTACACTCTCTTCAATTTATTTGTTACCAATTTTGAATGAATCTCCCACCATGATGAATGCCTTCTTGGTCTATCCACCATAGGAATTATAGTAAACTCTTGTGAAGCACTGCTATCTATCTCAATGGGCCCCAAGGTGAAATAAGAGATCTTCTCAGCAATTGAAACCATGACGTTTATGAAAGAAGTTAAATGATGCATGACTTTGCAGAGAACTCCAACTCACTTCATATGGCAAAAACTCTTTCATGAATACCTCAACCTACTTTAAGATACCTTTCATAGAACATGCAAATGTATGCAATGAAGAGCAAGCCTACTTTCTTTGAGCATGTGTTTCTAACTAGACATGAAAGAGCTATAAAAAATCTCAAATAGTCCACTACATGGACTATACATGTATAATTTGTGTGTGTGTGTGTGCGTGCACATGCGTGCGCATGTGTGTGTGTGTGTGTGTGTGCGCGCGCATGCACGTTGCTGGAGTTGATGACTCTAGAATTAATCGAGTAGGAGGAGCCCACCTCTAAGATTATTGTGAGACACAAATTTTTGACTGATTAAAGTACTGCAAAGGGTCTTAGCACTAGAATGGTTACGTAACAGGACATAAAAGTGTCCTTTCAGGGTTTTGGGAAAAAAATCCAAAACCATAGTAGATCCACTCATTTTGAAAAATCCTTTCATGAGCTTATAGTTCAATAACTACTACATATGGAAAAAATGAGAAACTTGTAATTTTTCTCATCCCTTGCTCACTACAAGCCTCCAAAGTTGATCGACCACTGCATTTTGCCCAAAACAGCAATTTCTTACGGTTGATTGCATATAAATAAGAGTGGAGATTTTTGTAGGACATGAGATAAAATGCCCCGTTAAATTCAATGGCTTGGTGACCAAAACATATGGTTGATTTTACCTCACTAATTTTTTTTGGGCAAAAAAAATAGGTACAAAAAAGTTGCATTTTTGCCACTCTGCGGACCTATCATCAAAGTTTCTATAGTCACACTCAATATAGATACTATATACATGTTTTCTTAGTTCCCTTTGGGCCTCTGGATTCAAAAGGAGCCATGGAGAATGTCAAAAGGATAATGGATCTCTTACAATTGGAACCTTGGGGGCAATGATAAAGTGCTAAATACAGCAAACATGAAAAAACTGGGTTTAGCATTATGACCTCTAGAAACCCATAGAAACTAATCAATATCTAGCCAAGTTTGTAGTCTATGATTAGATATGGTTACTACCTACAAAATACACACAATTGGCCTAAGAAACTAGCAATATTGAGAAAGCTATACTTGCTACTCTAAAATGTATCGTATTCTTCAGCAATCAAAAAACTCAACCATCATCATATACTATGCTATATAGCATATTAGGTCCCCCAAAACGCAAGGAAGATTAGCTTTATGTTATACATTACACTTACACAATCAAAATTGAATTTGGATATCAAGAAAGCCACCAAAAAAATCATAAAAGTGCTAATTTTGGTCAAAAACCGGGATTATGCAATTCTTGTCAATTGGTCATAACTTTCAATTTTAACACTTAGCTCTCCTTACAAGCATCAAAACATGTTGAGAACTATGAAGGCCTAACCTCCAGCCATCTAACCCTCACAAACATGAAGTTTAGAGTGGTATAGTTGCCAAAAATTGAAAAAAAGCCAAAAACAGGACCCGTTTTTTCACACAGTTTAAGCTCAAAAATGTTGTGCAAGAGTAAGGTTAATGGTGAGATCGATACTCAAAAAAACATGCTAAGTTTTTTTCAGCTCATAAGGCAACTTTGTGGATATATAGCACCTAGAAATTCATTTTCATACTCTTCAAATAATTCAAGCAAAATGGTCACCTTATAGGACACAAAAGTGTCCAAGGACATAAAAGTGTTATGTTACCATTCTAGTGTTAGAGCCATAGTTGAGGAACTTAAAAATTTTCAAGCTATAAAAAAATATTGAGATCGTAATGAAGGAGTAACATGCAACAACAATAACTTGCATGCAAAGGTAGGCATTTTGTATTGCTCTCACAAGGGTGACCCTATAGTCTAGAGAATCTGGCTCACTGCTCAAGCCGATCCCATACATATTTGGATACTCACGTAGCATTAAAAACCTAATATATACATCCTCAAGTGCATACAATTTCTGAGAAAAAATTTCTTGAGCTCTCACATCACTTGCCCTCAATTTGCATATTGAGGAGAGCTAGAGGAAGAGAGAGTCAGAGGTTAGTTGCAAGGGGAAGATCTATAAAAAATCTTTACGGAGGGTTTAGACTCATTGTTGTCCACAATGATCATTGCAGTTCACACAAGGTGTCCAATGCTCATTTTTCTAACTTTGTACAGTTCATAAAAAATCATGATTGAGAATGCACCTACATCATCGCTCTCAAAAACTACACCAACATCAACAACTACGCGTGTTTTTAGCCGACAAAGGCCCCCAACATAGACCTATTTTGGGGGGTTGAGGCGGCCCAAGATTGTGGTAGGTCTTGAAAAGAAACCAACATCTTTTTTGAGATCACTTTTTGCCATGTCGAAAGAACAAGCGAACATGAAGCCTAGTTTTGCACAGTCTAAACCCAACCTTAGATTTTGAGTGCTTTTTTTCCAGCAAAAGCGAGCTCAAAGGGGAGGAAGATTGGGAGGGATGAAGGAGGAAGTGACACCTCCTTTTAAAAAACTAACTCCCATAGTCTTATGTATAAGATTAGAATTCCAAGTTTTGACATTTGTGAAAGCTTGCACACATGTAGTGGCAACACCACTATAGCAGTGGCCCCTGATGATGGAGGACCTAGCCACCAACAGTGCTTTGTGCACATTTCTAACTCAAGTTCATTTACCTATATTAGCACCTTTCCAAGAAACTGGTGTCGTTGGTGGTAAACTACATAGTGAGTCCTATGACATGGACTTGATGCAGCGAAGAGAATTTGCATTCCATCTCCACAATACTCACAAAAGCTAGTTCCCCATTTATTCATGTGCATGTACTTGGACAAGAAGATCCTCAAGCACATGTCCTTTGCAAGTGCATAAAAATTTGGCATACATAATTCCCAAATAAGTGATGCTCTCTCTCTCTCTCTATATATCCATCTATCTATCTATCTCTCTATATGTGTGTGTGTGTGTGTGTGTGTGTTTTGAGGGTGGAATGTACTTGATAAATACCATTCTCATGCTACTACGCCCTCTACACTGATGAGCCTCATGCTCTCTCGCTATGTCTTGGGCTCATCTCTCACAAAGTGTCTCTCAATGCTTTTGCACTTTGCAGTCTACTATCTCCTCTACAAAATAAAACCCTGAACAAATAACCCCACCAGCATGTATTGAACCTTACCTTTAAACCCTAAGTTTTTAAGGTTAGAAAATGCAAAGAATTTGCTCATATTTGTATAACTTAAAATTTTGACAATTTGCCTCTAAAAATTTTCATGTTTTTTTAATAGAGAATTGTACTCTTATAAGGGTCCCACTATAGTTTTGAGATTTTTTAGCCTCAATATATACCATTTCTTAGTGAGAAATGATAAGTTCTCAAGCCCTAAAGGCAGTGAACTTATATTCCCTTCTCACCATTACTCCCCCTACCCACCACCCCACCTCCCCTCTTCCCCACTTGCCTTACGTATGGTGTATGCATCCCCAAATTTTGAGGCATCCCCTATAGTATACTCTTATTAAAATTCAAGAAAAAAAACCCTATTGGGCACTCATGTGCCATCATACAAAAGGTAATAGTGAATCCTCTAGGGACACCACATTATTGGAAGAACAAGTCAAGAGATCATAGGTCCGATGAGGGGCTAGCAAAAGGATTCAAGTGGAAAATAAAACATTAACTTTTCAAGGGGCGAGCAAAAGGACTGAAGGGAAGAAAAAAAATCTAGAAGAAGGCTTTGAGACCGGAAGAACTATGCAAGAAATATGGAACAAAGAAAATTGAAAAGATGCTTGCATAGATGAATAACATCCCACTCACACGGATTGACCTCAGTACAATGCTAATGGATAAGGACCGGACCAAGAGATAAAAGAAACAATACCCAAAATAGTTCATTAAGTTGAACTCTAGGGAAAGGACAACTCAATTGGACAATTGGCCACCAGAATAGCTAGCACCAGCTAAATTCAATTTCAAACCAGTAGGGGACACTGATAAAGAAAATGGTGAACAAGGGAACCTAGTAACCGAAGAAGTTAAAATTCAAGATAACCTGCTGGATTTAGGTAATCCCTTCAATGATTTTGCAGTCGGTATTCAAATAGATAAAGAAGCTAAATCCATGGCTAAACATAAGGGAGGTTACCCCAAACTGGTTGAAGAGTTTAATCTTGGCTCAAAAGAAAATCCCAAAAGAATGATCAAAATAAAAAATCATCTAAATCCAGAGATCAAGGAGAAAGCTAAGACATTGTTTAAAAAGCACAAATATGTATTTTCCTGGGAACATATGGATCTAAAAGGAATGGAGCAAGAGGTGTGCCAACATACGATACCACTAAAGTCAAATGCCAATCGAGTTAGATTGAAGAGGTATAGGGTGAACCCCAATTAAGCTAAGAGAGTGAAAGAGGATATTGATAATATTGCCAAGTTTGGGTGGGTTTATGACAAAAGTTGCAAGCACGAATTGAATGTTTCCTATACTGGTAGTCCCTGAAAAGAATCAAAAACTAAGGGTATGTGTGGATTATATGAAGCTGAATGCCCGAAAAATTAAGGACCCTTTTCCGGTCCTTTAGAGATAATATGTCAGATGAGATTTTAAGCCACAAAATGTAAAGTTAAATATATATGGATAGAGTGGCTACAGTCAACTCAAACTTGCACCTAAAGATAGGTCCAAAACTACACTCATCACTCAATTGGGAGCCTTTATGTATCTGGTAATTCCATTTGAATTGTGCAATACTCCAACAACCTTTCAAGTATGCATGATGAAAATTTTCATTGAGTTTTTGCATAAGTTTTTAGCAATATTTATGGATGACTTTACCATATTCTCCTCTAAAGAAATGCATTCATTAATTTTGGAGATGGCCTTTAAGAGGTGCAAAGAAGAGAGAATCTATTTGAATCCCTTCAAGTGAGTGTTTATGGTCTGGAAGAGACAGCTTCAAGTACATGTTGTCTCCAAAACTGGGATTGAGATGGCTAATGATAAATCAAGTCTATTTAGCAAGCCAAAGTACTAACAATAGTATCTAAATTATGTTTCTTTCTAGGATATATCAACATTTATAAGAGGTTTGTGCACATGTTTGCAACTATGAATTTACCAAGAAAGAAGACAAGTTTATTTAGACTGAAAAATGTGAGAAACGTTTCCACAGTGCTTAAAGTATGCAATCAGAAGGAGTGTATTCCTTAGTAAACCAAACTGGGATGCATTTTTTTATGTACATGTAGATGCTTCGGGCATGTCGATGGACGCTATAATGGTCCAGCCTCATGGGAAGATGGACTATCCAATCTACTTCACCACAGATGAACATGATACTCTTGAAAGAGAAACGATGGGAATGGTATTCATTTCTACCAAATTCAAACACTATCTATTGGAAAAATTATTTACTTTTATGTAGATCATTAAGCTCTATTGTTTTTTTTCACTAAGGTCATTATAGTGACATCCTTCAACTTCGAAGTTTTCTAAAAGACTGGTCTCAAAATAAGAAGAAGGCTCTTAAGAAGTTTGAGGGTTACCATCGTTGCTGGAGCACTTTACAAATTAGGAATTGATGGTGTTATTTGCAGATGTTGAGGGTCGCTTTTCAAATTTTGTACCAACTCTCTCTTGGTATGCACTTCATGGCAAGGCTTCAAGGCTTTTTTGTACATAGCTATGGTTTTGACACATTTGGATCTTGTAAATAAGGAGAGTTAAGAAAAAAACCTAAGAAAAAGAATAATTTAATTGGATGTTGATTCTACCCAACGGTCACTACCTGACAATCACTACAGGTGAAAAATCAATTGTGAAAGGGAGGAGAATCTTATGCATTATGGATTTGAAGTCAAAAAAATAGTTTCAAATTCAAGAATAATTCAATTGTGGACACAAGGCTTGCACGTGGAGTCAAGAGGGGACCACCTCGAAGACTTTTGAAAGGAAAAAGATAGCAGACACATATTTTTGTGGTATTTTTCTCTATTTTTTCCATTCCCCTAGTTTTTGTATAATCTTTGCAACTACGATTTGAGAGATAGGGTAGAGCCTATCTGCCCACATCATGGAAAGAAGTCATGATAATTATCCAACTCCACACACACAATTCTTATCGGTTTGTCTCCATTATTACTGTATTTTCTCTTATTTTATCAAGATTCTCTCACATATTATAAGGAAGCTCTTGGACTCAAGCTATGGAATGTGACATGGAGAAAAATCTCACCATGATGAAAGCGATTAGGAGGAAATTGGTCAATAAACAGGGCACATGGAGCTCTCTCATTAGGGGAATGCCTCTAATTGAGGTTAGTTTGTGATAACTACTTTTGCTCATAATATCTTCCCTAATCACTCTCTTGGCCTATAAAAGGAGGCCTCCTCTTTTGTAAACATAGACACACTACACACACACAACCCCCAAAGCACACTATCCCATACCCACATACACACACACACACACACGCACACACACCCTTGTGCCACATGGGGGAATTCCAAACTCCGAGGAAAACTTTTCGAGCAATCATAAAACCGAGCAAAGCCAAGCATGATTGATGTTTTTAAAAAATCATAAAAGGCACAACTTATTGGAACATCCAACTTTACTCTAAGGTATCCCTACATCATCATTTTAGATTGGCCACCATGGTTGTCGATTTGTTAGTCCTTAGCTTCCTTTCCTCCCTCATGTCTTAGAAGCTAGACATTCATAGTGGCATCCAATTATGTTGGAGTGGTGCTACAAGTCAGTAAGGAAGTTCAAGGCTATTAAATTTCCATGCAGTGCACATTGATTGTTGCCATTCATATCATTAGTAGGAGTTGTGTGTGGCTGTCTCCGAGAGCTTTGCTTGCTGCAAATTTGAGGTTTTTTTTTTAATTTAATTTGAAGGTCGCCACCATGTTCTCTCTCTCTCTCTCTTTCTCTCTCTCTCTCTCTCTAAAAAAGGCATCTCTTGAGTAGTCTTATGTTTACAAGTGTTTACAAGTATGGATGCACCAATACAAATCTGGTACACATACCAAGACGGGAGAGACATATATTCAAAGATTTATGTGGGTATGCTCATCACATCACCCGCATAAATATATTCACCATCATTCCCATTTGCAGTTTTCGAACCATGCACTCAAATGGTGAAACCCCCATTACTAGGCGCAATGGAGTAGAGAGTGTCTCCTTTCTCCATGTGGTACCTGGGTAGTGTACTTGTGTTTCTAGAGAAGTGGCTTCACCATCTTGTAGAAGCTCCATGCAATGCCACAGAGAACATTGAGGCCTGCCATCTTTGCCACCACTCCGTTTTTATTCCTATTTCCGTTTGTTCTACTCTCAGGTCTCTTTTATGCAGCAGAAAGCAAACAACCCCACAAGCTCAAGTCACAATCGGTTGTAGTTGAAAGCGTTCCCTCCCCCCCCCCCCCCCCCCCCCCTCCATTTCCAAAAATTTAAAAAGGAAAAATTACCAAAACACCCCTCTTATTTATGGAAATTCCCAAAATACCCCTCAAATTTAAAAAACTCCCAAAATACCATCATATCTATTTTGATTGGATTTCTCAAGATTTTCTAATCTTTATTTCCTTTTTAGAATCGAGATCCGTGTTTAATTGCTTAGCATGTAATTTGTCACAAAATTATGTCTAAAAATAATGAAGCAATTCATCTTTGATTCGAAGCCTACATAACTAACTCAAATTCTAGTTTTAACATCTTGTATTGATAGATAATCGGTATCCTTTTGAAAAGCTACTAGCTTTTTAACTTTGGAGAAATTTAATCTCACAACCCCTTGGTATTTAAGAAAATTTGGAAATTTGAATGGAATTTTGGGAATTTATGACAAAATATTCGGGGTATTTGAGGGATTCTTTTGAAATTTAAGGGGTATTTTGGGAATTTCGACAAATTAGAGAGGTATTTCGGTAATTTCCCTATATTAAAATTTTAAGAAAAAATCTTAAAATAGTCCTTGTCAATGCTGACTGTTTCAAGAGTTTTTTTTTTTTAATTTGGACGTCTTGTTTGGATTGCTCCACCATGCCGATTTTCTCTTTGCATCAGGTCTGGTCTACGATTGCCATTACTCCAGCGTCTAGTCTATAGATGCTCTCTCTGGCTCGTCTTATATCAACAGCTACATTATAGAACCCTCTCTCTCAACTCTCTCTCTCTAGAAAAAAATATTAAAAAAAATGTTGGAAACAGTCTGCACCGGCGCGGAGTGTTTCCAGCAGTTTTTTTTTAAGTTTTTGCTAGAGAGCAAGCTGCAGCACATGCTCTCGTGATGGCTGAAAAAACTATTGGAAGCACTCTGCGCCGGCATGGACTTTTTCCATCAGTATTTTTTATATAGTTTTTGCTAGAGAGCAAGCTGCACACGAGACGACAACTCATTGTGCTGAATCTTGCCTTAGGTTCTCGAACCTCCTCCAAGCGCGTGTCTACTTTACCCCACCTTGCCAGTCCACGACCTTATCCGCCATGGCAAATCGGCAACTCTGCTGAAAATAGAAGAGAGCGTGCCTTAGAGAAAATCATCTCATAGCTACGTTTTTGCTATAGAGTTCTCGTACAGATCACGTTTGTTTATTATCCGTAGCTCATCAGGTCAAGTCATCGATGATGCATGGCCCTGAGAGAGAGAGAGAGAGAGAGAGAGAGAGAGAGAGAGAGAGAGAGAGAGAGAGAGAGAGAGAGAACGAGAAATTGAAGAACAAAACTTGCGCCTATATTCGTCTCTATGTGCTGCTGCTATGTGTGTGTGTGTGTGTGTGTGTGTGTGTGTGAGAGAGAGAGAGAGAGAGAGAGAGAGAGATACTACAAATATGAAAGAACAATATCTTGCATCGCCTTCTCTCACATCGCCCTGTAGCCTGGCCCTTGCCCCACCTCTCTCTCGTCTCTTGCCCTCCTCCAACAACTAAAAAAAAACTACTGCAAACAGTCCGCGCCGGCGTGCACTGTTTGCAGTAGTTTTTTTTTAGTTTTTGGGAGAGAGAGAGAGAGAGAGAGAGAGAGAGAGAGAGAGAGAGAGAGAGAGAGAGAGAGAGAGAGAGAGAGAGAGAGAGAGAGAGAGAGAGAGAGAGAGAGAGGGCCAGGCCTAGAAATGAAGAACTTGAAATTAATACAAAGCACAACGTAGATTTTTGAGAGAGGCGGTGTTATCAAATAGGATGCAGAAGTTTGTTGTGGTGGCGTCGTACCATTTTTGGGAGGACTCGGTTCACAAGAAGAAGGTACAACGCCGCACCAAGCTCATGGCTCATGACTAGTGTTCGGGAAAAATCATTTCTCCAAACATACAAAATTCCCTTTCTTTAATTTTCCAAGACTAAATTTAGAAAATTACGTTTATTTTTTGGGTTTTTACACTAATTTTCTCTATTTTTGGGTGGAATTTCTCCTTTTCCCCTTTCCTTCAACCGTCATTTTTGAAGTTGAAACCGGCACCATATTAAGCTAAGACACATTTTTCCCGAACACTGCTCATGATTAGATCAATGAGTGCAACATTGGAGACTAGGTTAGGCTTGATCCTTCCCGACCTCTAAGTAGGAGAAAGCATTGTATTGTGGCTGAGATAGTGAAAAAGGAGAAGGTTTATGTGTGGTCAATTGAAGACTCTTCTCAAGGTAGCACAAAAAAATTCAGCACCTGCAGCACCTTAAAAATGTTCAAAAGTCATCTTCTTGTGATTGTTCCCCCATGCTAGTTATGTGGGCAATCCATCCACCATAAGCGTAGAAGGGAGCTTTTGACTGAGGAAAGACCAGTAGTCAGTTTCATTCCCTTATTGTAAGGAAGACTTTCATACACAATCCTTTTAACTTTTAGAGGTGGTAGCGTTTGGAGGCTCATAGAGCTTTTGAGGTAATTTTGCACTTGAATAGCCTTATTCTCCTGTATATTGAATGTCAGCAGCTTTTTATCCCGAGAGAGAGAGAGAGAGAGAGAGAGAGAGAGAGAGAGAGGGTGTGTCGGCATAAGTGTTCGACGAAAATCAATTTCACAAGCGTACAAAATTCAAGATTCAAATAGGAAATTTTTTCAAATAACATACAATTCTTACAATTTAATCGTATTTTCATAAATTTTCCAAGCGGATTTTCTCCTTACCCTCACCTTTTACTGGCTATTTTGAATCTTCAACATGCACTACTCACATGCCACTTGGTCAACCTTCCCAATTTCACTTTAAATCAATAGAAGGGATCTTAGCTGATTCCCACTAGTAAAACACTTTTAGAATTGTGCTAGGTTACTCACCCAAAGCCTTTTTTTAAAAAGGAAAAAATACCAAAATATCCCTCTAATTTGTGGAAATTTCCAAAATACCCCTAAAATTTCAAAAATTCCCAGAATACCCTTGTATCTATTTTGATTGGATTGTTCGAGATTTTTTAATGTTTCAATCCTTTTTTATAATTGAGATCCATTTTTGCATGCTTAGCATGAGTTGCCTTGGACCTCTACAACCCAAACTTCAATTTCCCATGTTTTTGGGTCTCGATTATCAAATCCATTGAGAGCTATTCTTTCTCCTGGGCGACCATGGAGTGAACTTTTTGATCGATCTTGTTTTAGAAAAACTAGACTCACTAGTTCGATAGGCAACTATCTATTTTGCACAAGAATTGGGATGTTTATAAGAAAGTCGCTCGGTTTTTTCTTTGCTCGAGAATGCTCGCTCCCCATTCGGTAAGAATCTGCTACATTCTAGTAGCATGAACACTATATAACAAAATCACAACACAATCACCATCACCATGCACAAAATGAGCACCATGTCTCCACACACTTGTAATGAAGGATTCAAGGCACGATTTCAAGTAAAAGGATGATGGTGACCTACACTCATGATATTCCTTGCCATCAACTCCCATACCTCCATTAATATGCATCCTATGGTCTTGTCCCCTTCTCATCCTCTTGCCCTATGCTACCTATTATATCCAATTTTTGCAAGCAATTGACACACTACATCTTCGTGCCATACCTTGTGTCGTATGGGATATACTTCATTGTTGTGAGTATTGTTTATGCTTGTTTCTTTCCATTTTGCTTATGTTGAGGTGTGCAGATTCCCCACCATACCCACACACTCTCGCTCCCTTTCATATTCATATCATCTTGCTACTTGCATCTTACGATGTGCGGATTCACCACCTCTGGTATGAGAAGTGAGCATACTTGCATGTTTCCCTTACCTCGTTTTCCTTCTTACTACATTCACAAGTAGAAAGCCCATTCTCACTCACTTACCATTCCTCTCATCTTGTTTTTTTACCACGCCATCCCACACTTCGGCGTGGATCTTGAAATCATTTTCCATTGCATGTTTGATTGTGTATATGTATGAGTCATAGCTGCATGTCTTGCTAGGTGTTGGCCCTATTGTGTACCTCCCATGAGGCTATTGTCCATAATCTTGGTGTAGAGGCCACCGGGTCTGTTTTGGGCTTCCATCTCTCATTTGGTGTCCCCACTGAGGAGGGCTTTGAAGAGACCTTTAGTAAACAAGAGTAGCGATGCATGCCATCAATCATGGACGAATGGCTACAAGATTTTTTAAAGTGGAGGACTAAAGAAGAGGAGATTGTAGAAGCACTCGAGGCCTTCATTGAAGTGCTAATGCCACGTTGTAGCATCAACAATATCCAAGAGGTAATCTGCTTATCTTGCATTGCTCATGCTAATTGCAAATCAAGAGAATTAATAGAGAGGTCTACAAAATGTCATCATTGTTGTCAACCAAAGCATTCTATCAATGAGTGCGAATAGAAGAGATGAAGAAATAATGGTGAGTTTTGCTTTTGAGAACCGCATCAACACTCTCACATCAACTAGATTTTGTGTAGCACCAAGTGTTTTCTCCAACGGTCAGAGAAGAGTCATCAACTACATCAATCACAAAGTCCAAGTCACAAAGCCTAAAGCATTTTGTGGAAGCAAGTGGGCCTATTCTCTCTCTAGGCCTAGAGAGTTCAAGTGAGGTACAACAAGCGTCACGGTGCATGAAAAATGAAAATCCAATTGAGGTAGACTCTTCTTGCCCAGTCTGTTTCAAACCCAATATGGAGGATTATATGGACTTCAACAAGGAGGTAGAGACATGTGGTGAAGGTGTCACCTTGTTAACACTGATCCGAGCCTATCACAAATTTTTTGGTTACTATATTTTGTTGGTTTTCCCTGCTTCTAGAGGTTTACAATAAAAGAAAGAGTGAGAACAACCTCTTGGAAAAAATCAAAAAAATGACTTGATGGGAATTTATCCTTGACTAGTTCACAAGGGGTGAAAGGTAGAACCTAGTGGTAAAGGGAAGGGAAAATATGTAAATGTGAAAAGAAAAGATATGATGCGTTTGTGGAGCCATGCACCCATGATTCAAGGGTCATGAGGGGCTCATCTCATCATGGCTTTGGAGCCATATGATGATTCAAACAGATGGGACCCAGGTGGAAGACTTGGTGAAGGAAGGAAACAGAAACATGATTTTGCTGGATTTTTAAAAAATACGTCCACTCCGATCCAAGAAACGTTTTCTTCATCAAAGTTGTAGCTTATGAACTGGAAATTTTGAACATATGTTTTTTATAATTTTTGCAGCTACGATCTAGGATATATGGCAAACATAGTGGACGCCAGTTTTTTCAAATGTGGTGGAGACCACCCCCTCTACCTTTACACACACACCCTTTCTTTTCCACATTTAGTCCTTCTCTAAAAATCAGCCATTAGTCTCTTCACCCTCCCCTCCTTCCTCCTCTCTCTCAAGCTCATAAAACCATCACAAATTCCTCTTCTAATCACCTCTCAAATCATGCTTAATCTTGTTGTAATTCATAATTTTTCATTCAACCCCTTTCTATTATTACTAGATATGGATTGATTTTTTGTAGATTCTTTACATTTTGAAATAAGGAAGCTCTTGGACGCAAGCTATGGAGGAAGGAGTGAAGACAACACAAGTGATGATGGAGCCAATTAGTTGCAAATTGGTCAACAAATCACTTGGAAGGAGCTTCTTCATTGGTGGAATGTCCCTAATCAAGCTTCATTTGTACAAATTGCACTTGGATCTTGACCTCACTCCTACTCACTCTCTTGCCTATATAAAGAGGACCCCCCCCTTTGTAATTTCAAGTCTCCCTCAGCCTCATTGAGTCTTTGTATCACTCATCATGAGTCCATAAAGCTCATTCATTCACTCTATTCTCTGCACATTCTAGAGTGAAAATTATTATGTGCTAGTAACCTCCCCTTCTCTTAGTTATGTTAATTAAGAGAGATATTTTATGTGTGTGTGAGAGTGCTTGATGGGATTTGGCTGAATCTTGAGTTGTTGTTTAGTAATCTACATGCTATTTGTGTTGGGAATGCTTGAAGTTATCCATTCCTTGTACACACATTGAGGTTAATGCTTCATTCATAGTGATAGCTCTCTCTCTCTCTCTCTCTCTCTCTCTCTCTCTCTCTCTCTCTCTCTCTCTCTCTCTCTCTCTCTCTCTCTCTCTCTCTCTTTGCGTAGCGGTCCTAGTCCACACTTCCAAGACTAGGTGGTGCCCTCATCTCATTTCCCTTATGGCGCAATGGAGTTTGTTTTGGTGTAGAGGCCGCCATTCCAAATTTCCTTCGTCATAAATTGGTGCCCCCACTGAGGAGTTCTCAAGCAGCGCTCTGCCAATTCAATGAAGGAAGGTCCATCAACTTCTCCAAGACTTCCAATATGGTCCTCCCAAGAAGCTCGAGAGAAGAAGCATCTTTATTGACAAACGGCACGTATGTGGGTAAAGAGAGTTAACTACATACAACCTTCTTTGCTTCAAGGAAAATCTTGTAGTCATCAAGTCCCTAGGTCAAAGCATTGTGTTGAGTGCTTCGTGGGTGGTCTAAGCACTCTCAAACTCGGGTATTAACAAGTTTTTGGAGGGGGAGCTACACATCAATGGTGTGCGGTATTGGCAAGAGGCTACATAGGGTGATGCACTCCAACTACTACTAGCAAGAAGGCTCAAGGTGGTTGAGAAGGTAGCCATTGAGCCCTATGAACTCTACAAAACTGAAGATGGTCACACCAAAGCTAGGCTAATCACTGGTGAGCAAATTCTTCACATCTCTCAAATGGTGGGATCCAAGAGAGATGAACTTCAATGAAGTGCTTCATGGAAGTTTGTAGTTAATGCACAAATGAATAATCCCATTTTCTACAACTTTCAATCAGTTCAAAATATTAGGGTGAATGTTGCCATTGATAGAAAGATTTTTTTCCAACAAAGATTGGTCTTCTATTTTGGAGCTGAGAGGTTGAGAGAGATATTGTTGTCCCCTGACCCTATAATATTTCCTATTTTGGAGTATAATGTATCTTTTGATCGTCACATCTTCATCTTGCTTTAAGCACACTCCATGAATCATAGGGATTTATATGGACCTATCCAACCTCTTGCTAGACAAACTGTGCATATAATAGCTAGCACAAAGCTTAGGTTCCAAAACATCATAAGGAACTTACTAGGCCCTCATCGTCTAACTAAGATTAATGAAACTATCAATCCATTTATTCTACCCTTAATAAGATATGATTTGGGCCTAGATGTTTTCATCTTTGTGCTGTATTGAGAGGAAGGCCACCCATCCTATCATGGCTTTCCCTAATTTCTTTGGGCATAGTGGGGAAAATGCTGGGGATTTTTTGGATAACTTAGAGATGGCTTTTGTTGTCTCTGTGGGGGATGAGGAAGCATTGAAATTGAGAGCTTTTCCTTTGGTGCTCAAAGAAGAAGCTAGGGTATGGTTCCAGGCTCTAGATCCAACCCAAAGAGCTGAATGGGAGGGATTGAAGGCGGCTTTCCTACGAAGATTTCAACGAGCCAGTTCGGCAGAAGAACTATGGCAACGGCTTTTGGCCCTTCATCAAGTTGACCCTCATGTTTATGCAACCTATGAGGAAGGTTTTCTGAAACTTTGGGGGCAATGGTCAAACTCACTAAACCCTGGTGAGCGAGCTCCCAATTGCCTCCAAAAGGATCGATTTATCTCAGGTTTGTACCCCTTGCTAAGGGAGAAGGTGAAGAGAATATTTCCAAATACTTTTGAAGATGCCTTAAGAATTGCTAGGAAAAAGAATCGAAAGATTCTCTATCAAGCCCAAGCTGGCCAGCTAGCTTTGGGAGGCAATATCACAACTATGGAAGCTTCTCACGTACCTCCAAATGTGCCTAATGCACCAGTTCTCAATAGAGGTCAACAAGAAGATATACTCCAACAAATAAACAATCTCACAAACCAGCTAGAGGGTTTGAGATTAAATCTTGTGCAGGGTGCAAGAAGGCCTATTGAGGGGGATGGTGGGAATCGTCCACCAATGCGACGTCAAAGCAAGGGAAATGTTGTGTTACAATTGTGGGGAAAATGGCCACGGCATGTATAATTTCCCTCATCCCAGAAGATATGACTACCCTATTAGAGGTCCTCGACAACAAGTAAGTCCTCCCCGTGCTAGAGCTCAAGCACAAGAGCAACCGCAACCTCAAATTTTGCAGCCACCTCGTGTTCAAGCTCTAGCCCCTGCTACTCAACCAAATGTGAGCATCATAAGGATGGAGGAGGTCATCAAGGGCAGAAGCAACCAGGAAGAAATAGCTAAAGGGAAGATGAAGATAGATGAAGTGGCTACAATGCCTATCAAGCGTGTGCGTGTCCAAGATGAAGTAAGTAAAGAAACAAGCAAGGATGCAAGCAATGAAGCAAGTACATCTCGGGCAACTAAAGATGAAGCCAAGAAGAGAAAGACCCGTACTAGGTCTCAAATTGACGTCTCTGATTTCCCTATGGGATCTTAGACACAACCTTATGACTTGACAGCTGATGTGAGTTCTCAAGGATCAAAGCTTTCTTGGCCACAACTACTTCATATCTCCCCAAAGCTGCGACGACGGTGTTCCAAAATGGTGAGCACAAGGGCAAAGTGAAGTAAGCTAGTAAGTGTAATCAAAGCCTATGGTCTCAAGGATATAGTGCCTTTGGTGGAGGCTCAAATCAAGGGATAACGGATTCCAAAAACTTACATTGACAGTGCAGCAGAGGTTTGTGTCATGACAGAACAGCTAATGCATCAATTGGGTTAAGAGGTGATGGAATCATCAAACTTTAGGGAAAAAATGGCCAATAATATCTCTGTCACTTGTGTGGGTGTAGTGAAAGATTTGAGAGTTTCTGTTTTTGGAATCACTCAGAGGTTGATGCTTATGTGATGCCATTGAAGGGAGAAGGATACTCCCTTATTTTAGGATGACCTTGGCTCATGGGTATAGGAGCTAGGCAAGATTGGGCAACAGGATACTTGGAGTTGAGGCCTCGTTTGGGTGGCCATAGTCGGAAGGTGGTTTATAACTTGAAGAATGGGCGACAAGAGAACCTTGAACTAGAGACGTCCGTTGATGAGTGTAGCTCAAGTGGATGCTCCTCATCCATGGACGAGGAAGAGAGTTCAAGTGAAGAGAGTGATAGCACTCTCGAAGTCATGGGTGTCACCATAAAGGAAACTACCTCATCAGAAGACAACCCAAGGATCCAAATGGAGAATGTGTGGGATGCCAGCCTAGAGAAGATGTTATCCAAGGATATAAAGGAAGAAGAAAGGGAGGGTTATTTAAATGTTCTCAAGAATCATGCATCATTGTATATTTTTGATTTCACTCACATTACAGGTGTCACTGCAGTGAAGCATCATATCCATCTAAAAGAAGGGAGCAAGCCAGTAGTACAAAAACTAAGAAGATTAGGAGTTGTGCAACAAAATGCACTATTGTCCAAGGTGAAGAGACTCTTAGAAGCAGGATTCATATACCGAGTAGAAGATTCAGAATGGGTCTCTCCAGTAGTGGTGAGGCCAAAGAAGAATGGTAAATGGCGAGTGTGCGTGGATTACAAGCCACTAAATGCTGCAACAAAGAGGGACCACATCCCTCTCCCATTTCAAGATGAGATTCTAAATGAAGTAGCATGCCACGAGCGATACATAGTGTGTGATGGCTACTCCGGCTACTTTCAAATACGCATTGCAGAGGAGGACCAGAAAAAGACTACTTTAATCACACCATGGGGCTGTTTTGCATTTCGAGTCATGCCTTTTGGTCTCACCAATGCTCCAGCCACCTTTCAACGATTCATGAATATGGTCTTCCAACCTTACTTTGGTGAGTCCATAAGGGTTTTCATAGATGACTTTTGTATTTACAACTCCAAAAGTAGGCATCGCGGCAAGATTCATGAAGGATTTACTCGTTTAGCTAAGTTGGGTGGACAACTAAACAAGGACAAATGTCACATTGGGGAAAGCAAGGTTACACTATTGGGGCATGTACAGTCCATTGATGGAATCGAGGTAGATCCTGAAAAGATAGAAAAATTGCTAAATCTACCTTCCCCAACTTCCGTCAAACAATTAATCTCTTTCTTGCAAAAGCTAAGATATTTGAGTAGATTCATTCACTTACTCTCCCAAGTGATATTTCCTCTACAACATCTGACTCGTCAAGAGACGCTTGTTTGGAGTGAAGAAAGTGATGGGCATTTTAGAGAGATAAAAAAAATTGTTAGGGTCACTCCCTGTAATCCTCCAACCTTGTTGGGAAGAAACATTCTTTGTAAACCCTAGTGTGGGAGAAGAGGCCATTGGTGTTGCCCTCCTACAAAAAGATCCAAAAACATCCTTTATGAGGCCTGTGTATTTCCGCCTCATGGAAAACACAGAGAAGGCCTACACCCTGATGGAACAGCTACTGTTAGCCCTCATGTTTGTGGTAACCAAATTTTGGCCATACTTGCTGCCAAAGAGGTTTGTAATTATCACTGTGGAGGATATGTTTCCCTATGCACTACAACATATGGAAATCTCTGACAAAATAGCAAAGTGGGTGGTGCGACTTCAAGAGTTTGATTATACAATACATGTTGAAAGAACAACTCGAGCATCCTTAGCCGACATTTTAACAAACAAGTGCTATGAAAAAGTTTTCCATTTAAAGAGAAAGGAACTTCCACCACCTCCAGCTCTAGAGGCTCTTGTCAATGCTTATAGCCTCTACTTTGATGGAGCATACAAGAGAACCAAGGATAAGGCATCTTCAGGCATCGTGGTCTTATCTCTGATAGCGGGAAAAAGAGCAGTGCAATCGAGTGGCCTCTGTACTTGTGCACACTCCACAAACCACGCCTCATGCAAACAAGCAAAGAACGAAACAAAGGGGGCACCACCCTAAATTAAGAGGTTTAGGGACCTCACACATAGTGCACATAGGCAAGTGAGACTTCTGGCATTATGATGGCATCAAAACATATGGCAAAACATATAGAAACGAAGCTTACGGACCTTATGTAGCATATATATACACAAGACATCAGCTTAACAATACAACGGCATCTGATCATACATAACAAGGATATAGAGAAGCAAGCCAAGGATGGCATAACCCCTTGTCAAAAACAATCAACCCAGCAAGTAGGTATGATCCTACGAGCAACACATCAATACCTTAGAGAATGATGGCGAGGATGGTGGCCATGGAGCATGAGAGAAGACTCTTTATTTAGGTTTTAGGGCTAGTAATGTAGCATACTAGAGGGAGGGAGAGTAGAGCTCCATCCATAGCTCCTCGTTGTGAGCAATGTCGTCATAGATTCATTGCTTGGTGAAGGGGTCAAGTGTTGGTTTTGAGTGAGAGAAGGACTCCTTATATAGGTTTCTGAGAGGGTTTAAGATTAGGGATAAACATGCTTAAATCCGCTGATTGGGGTTACTTTTTGCTTAGGGTGGTCAACAGATTGAGGTCACCTGATATGTCATCATCAAGATATTCTCTAGAGTGATGTGAGAGGGGAGGATAAATGCTGATTTTTCTGATTGTGACACATGGGGATAAGGCCTTGACCAGCATTTAAGAGCAGGTAGGTGGCTGTTGAAACTGGAGTTTCTGCACATGTCAGGGGGGGGACCTGCGGGGCTCCTCCTGAATATCAAATTCTCAAAAAATCCTCAACCATGGCTTCTTTTGACATGTGTTCTTTGAAAAAATCATCATGTCTCTTTTCAACTCAAAAGTATTTATCCCTGTTGACTCACCTTTACCATAAGATTTTCCCCTTTTCTCCTCCTGTAACTGCATTGTTGATGCCCAATCACTGCTTCTAGTAACAGTGAACTGTTACCTACCAAATACTTATGGTGCAGTAAAAAATATTTACCATGGGTAAAAAAAAGTTATTGTAGGTAAAAAGTGATTTGTATTTACCATGTAGGTGAAAAATATTTACTATAGGTAAAAAATATTTACTGTGGTAAAAAATATTTACTGTCGGTAAAAAACTAAAAACGGAGTATGCTGTGTTGTGAGTCCACACGAACATCCTTGTGTAAATTTCACTAGAAATTCACACCTAGAATGGGCTATTCTGTAAGATATAGGTTGTAGGCATGCATAAGAGCTCGTTCCCACGTATCTTCTGTCCATGGCACTTTTTACTCTTTGGTGCTTGTGAAGTAGATTTTTCTTCTCTTTCGAGATCCCTTGGACTAGAGTATCCTCATCTCCCCAACAACTAACTGTGCCTTTATTGCATCTTCAGAAGGGGTCCTAAAAACCATGCATCATATAGCCCTCTCCCTTAAGCTATAGGTATTTGATGCCTCTAGCTGTAGGTTGTTCTACAATAGGGTTCTCTTGAATACTTACCCACCTAGTACCAATTGAATTTGCTATGTTACTGCTTTCTTGGCTGATGCACGCTGTTTAGTCCTTTCTGATGAATAATTGTATCCATCCATGACTAACAACTGGTCTCCTAGACCCTTGAAAGCCATACCCCATCCATTGTCAATATCTGCTTTCACTGGTAGCATTCTCTTTTTTTCTTTTTTTCTTCTCTTTTTTTTCCTTTTTTTTTTTCCCCCAACCCCTCGTTGAGCATTCATGCTCAACCATAGTATTATTTAGGTAAAAGATGACTGTATAGAGAGAATTATATAACATAGAGCTATAGAATGCATAAGAAAAATGATAGTATAGTGGCTATATAGATAGGATAGAGATAGAGAAAAAAGCATCTGCTACTGCATCACCCTCCAGGGTCAAATGGAAGGCTCAAAGCTCCCCCACGCATGGTGTAGAATCCACCTGGATCAAAAGTAAAGCATTGCTCATTGCCATCAACCTGTAAAACATGTATATCCAAGCCTTCCTCTGCACTTGTAGGCCAATAGACAGGCCACCCTTCCAGCTCTTTATAGCACGGAGCTTCGTCACCCTGCATCCATAATCCTTCGTGTCCACTATAAGCATACTTGCCATCACTTGAGAAACCTGAATCATAAGCAGCTATCCTACCATCTGCTACAGAACCCTCCATGGTATAGTCCACTTCAAAAAAACCTCACCATTGACACAAAAATATATGTAAAGCAACCTCCAATAACACATGTATCCATAGCATCACATAACATAGCAAGACCCTGCCATTTGCCTCCACTTGCTGCATAGCCAAGCAAACCTGATCACTTTTCAAAGCTGTATCCAAACCCTCTGTAAACGTCTCCACAACCATCTCTTTATACTCAGAAACATGACCTACTAGAGCTTCAACCTATGCAAATACCTCATCACCAACAAGGTTGACGGCACCTTCCTTTAATTGGATATGGTGTCGGGTTACCGTCACTCCTTTAATGTGCTCGTAATCAGTTATAAAGAGGCCAGCATGCTTCTTTAGTACCTACAAATAGGGTTCTCTCTCTTCTTCTAGTAGGTCCTTAGCTAGCATCTCCTCTAAGCCTGTGGCTTCTTCCTTTTTTAGAGAGTCTTGACCACCTTCTGCATCTGGGTTTCGCAGTATTATACCCATGACTTCCAAAGAGCTAGCATCCTCCTCAGATGACTCATCCTCAGATGAAGAGCAGCTGCTTGTGCTCCATTCATCCATAGAAGTCTCCATCTCTAGGTCTTGTTGTCTCCCCTGCAACTCAAGGGAACCTATCTCCCAATCTTGCCTAGCTTTCATAGCCATAAGCCAAGGTCTTCCAAGGATTAGCGGATAGCCCTCCCCCTTAGTTGGGATCACATAAGCATCAATTGATATTTCCACACCAAAAGCTGAAACCTTCACTCCATTAACCTTTCCCACACAAGCCACCCTTACATTATTTTCCATCTTAGCTTGTAAGGAAGTTTGCTCGTTTACTTCCAAACCCAACCTGTGCATTAATTTCTCTGTCATAACACAAATCTCGGCTCCACCATCTACGTACACATTGGAGACTCGTTGACTCTTAATCTCTGCATCAATCACTGGCACGATATCCTTCATGCCTCTTGCACTAATAGTCCCAACTGACTTTGCCTTAGCCCTCCTCGTGCTGACCATCTTAGACCAGGTTCTACGCATATTTGGGGAAAGGTGGAGGAGTTACTGCCATGAAATCTTTGGTCCTTGCTTACTCACATCTGCTACCAGGTCGTAAGGTATGGATCCTACCCCAAGTGGAAAGTCTTCTACTCCTATGTGCCTCCTTGACCTACTCTTCCTTTTCTTGTCTCCTATCACTTGGGAGGAACCCTCATTCCCTTTATCCGGCTCTGAAGCTTCCATTTCATCGGTTCTTTGTCTCCTAACTCTCTTTATTGGCATGGCAACAGCTTCCTCCATTTTTTCTTTCCCTTTATCCTTACCATTGTCAAGACTTATGACAGAGACAGCCCTGTCCTCTCCTCCCGATGGTAGTGGAGGGATCTCTGCTGGTGCTTGTGGTAGTGGAGGAGGGGGTCTCAATATTTGGATTGGTGGAGCCACGTGTGCATTTTGTCCATTTAGTGGCCTAGCTCGAGGAGGAGTGACTTGCTGGCGAGGAGGCCGTCTTTGATTACCATTTCCTTGATAGCGTCGTGGATGGGGGCAATAATACATGCCGTGACCTACCTCTCCACAGTTGTAGCAAATGTACTCACGTGCTTGCCTTTGTCCTTCTTGTCTATTTCGTTCATTTTCTGGCTGGGGAGCCCTTACACCTTGAACCAGATTGATGGGCAGGATCTCTAGTTGATTGGTGATTTGTTGAAGTAATTCTTGTTGAGAGGACTCTTGGTCTATTTCTCCTGTCCCTGCTACTACCCTTGCCGTAGGTTGAGCTAGCGGTGGAGGCTCCATTCCCCCTTGTAGTTGAGCTTGGAATTTTAACTTCCTATCCTTCTCCCTTGCATAAGTCATAGCTTTATCAAAGGTATCTGGGAATTTACCTTTTACCTTTTCTCGAAGGATGGGGTAAAGCCCTGCCAGGAAACAGTCCTTCTTTAGGCATTCTGGCGCCCTTTCTCCTTCACCTAGTGATGCACACCATTTCTCCCACATGTTGGAAAACTTTCCTTCATAGCTTCTATAGTCATCGGGTGATGTTTGGCGTAGCTCTAAGAGCTGTCTCCATATCTCCTCTGGAGGCTCATGGCGGCGAAATTCTTCGATGAAGGCCATCTTTAAGGACTCCCAGTCTCTTCTTTCTTCAGGTGCCAAAGTTTGATACCATAATTTTGCACCTTCCCTCAAGACCAAAGGAAAGGCCCTTAACTTAGTAGCTTCGTCATCCCTTCCCGATACCAGAAAGGCCATTTCCAAATTATCCAAAAATTCTGGAGCAACCTCCCCAGGCTTACCATAAAAATTAGGGAAGGCCATAAGTGAGAGAGTAAACAATTACACAAACAGCTCCAATTTATTTTAAAATAGAGTATGGTAATTACAATTTGGAGCTTTAGCACAACTTAGCTCAAAATAGGATGAAGATCGACACATCAAAGGAATGGTAATAGTCTAGTAAGGGTAGAATGACAGGATGAGGAGAGCGCAAGATTTCCCCAATTCTCTCGGCTCCAAACAAAAGGGCTATTCTTTGCTGATAAAAGATTTTTCTATCAATACAAATATTCACACGGATATGACGCACAAAATGGAAAGGAAACATGCGGGGATCATCATTCTCATTATTGGCATCCATACTTACATATAAGAGCCTAGCTTAGTTGCACCACCTTGGGACCAATGAGCCTGATCAGCCACAGAAGGTCAGCACCTCGGATCACTTCGACTCTTCCTGATGCATCTGTGAAGACGTAAGGCGTGATGGCAACACTTTGTACAATGCTGAGCCTTTTAGCAAGCAACAATTGGATGCTATTACCATAATCAGCATGACGAATGAAAGTGACACCATTAATGTGCAGCACATCATCAACTAAGATAGTTTCCTTAGATTGAGATAACTTCTTGAAAATTAGCAGCAAAGGTAGGGCAGGGAGGCTTTTCACCCGGTCTCCAAAGCACTTTGGACAATATCCAAACTGATCTTCACGCGGACAGGAGGTTGGCTTGGGATTGGTGGTGTCTGGATTCACAAAGTGCACTGGGAGCACTCGTAGACGGGCGCCAATCTTGTAGGCAAGCCTTCGCCTCTTTGCTTCAGGAGGATTTAGGGGTGAGAGTCGTGGTTGCAAGTTGGAGATTGAAGTTGGTTGCTCACTAGCCTTTTTCTTGCCTGTAGTGGTCATGTAATCCCTTATTATTGAGATTAAGCCAAATGTTACCTTACGCTTGAGCACGCGCTGCGGCCTTGGGCCACTTAGGTGTAGAGGTGATCTTCCTCCTCTTAGTCGGCTCCTCAGGAAAGAGAGGTCTGGTGATGCTTTCTCTTCCCTTAATGTCTGTCACAGTACCTCCTGTATGTTGATGTAGAATATTTCAAGCTCGTGTGCGTTGGAGGTTTCTGGAGCACTCATAGGTTGAGAGGAGAGGTATATCAAGCTCTTCTTCTTACTCTCCTTCGTTGGCGACGATCATGAACAAGGCATGTAGAAGAACTTACTTCTTGAATTTCAATGACACTACAACCTGGTAACAAGACCTCGATGAAAGCTTTTAAGGCCTCTAAAGCCTCCTCCTCTTCTGTTCTCCAATTTGCAAACTCCTCACGCCATTCGTCCATGTTGTAGATTGCACATCTTCATTGCTTGTGGACTGAAGGTCTGTGTAGCCCTCCTCAGTGGGGGCACCAAAATGATAGCGGGAAAAAGAGCAGTGCAATCGGGTGGCCTCTGTACTTGTGCACACTCCACAAACCACGCCTCATGCAAACAAGCAAAGAACGAAACAAAGGGGGCACCACCCTAAATTAAGAGGTTTAGGGACCTCACACATAGTGCACATAGGCAAGTGAGACTTGTGGCATTATGATGGCATCAAAACATATGGCAAAACACATAGAAACGAAGCTTAGGGACCTTATGTAGCATATATATACACAAGACATGAGCTTAACAATACAACGGCATCTGATCATACATAACAAGGATATAGAGAAGCAAGCCAAGGATGGCATAACCCCTTGTCAAAAACAATCAACCCACCAAGTAGGTATGATCCTACGAGCAACACATCAATACCTTAGAGAATGATGGAGAGGATGGTGGCCATGGAGCATGAGAGAAGACTCCTTATTTAGGTTTTAGGGCTAGTAATGTAGCATACTAGAGGGAGAGAGAGTAGAGCTCCATCCATAGCTCCTTGTTGTGAGCAATGTCGTAATAGCTTCATTGCTTGGTGAAGGGGTCAAGTGTTGGTTTTGAGTGAGAGAAGGCCTCCTTATCTGAGAGGGTTTAAGATTAGGGATAAACATGCTTAAATCCGCTGATTGGGGTAGCTTTTTGCTTAGCGTGGTCAACAGATTGTGGTCACCTGATATGTCATCATCAAGATATTCTCTAGAGTGATGTGAGAGGGAAGGATAAATGCTGATTTTTCTGATTGTGACACATGGGGATAAGGCCTTGACCAGCATTTAAGAGCAGGTAGGTGGCTGTTGAAACTGGAGTTTCTGCACATGTCAGGGGGGGACTTGCGGGGGTCCTCGTGAATATCAAATTCTCAAAAAATCCTCAACCATGGCTTCTTTTGACATGTGTTCTTTAAAAAAATTAGCATGTCTCTTTTCAACTCAAAAGTCTTTATCCCTGTTGACTCACCTTTACCATAAGATTTTCCCCTTTTCTCCTCCTGTAACTGCATTGTTGATGCCCAATCATTGCTTCTAGTAACAGTGAACTGTTACCTACCAAATACTTATGGTGCAGTAAAAAGTATTTACCATGGGTAAAAAAAGTTACTGTAGGTAAAAAGTGATTTGTATTTACCATGTAGGTGAAAAATATTTACTGTAGGTAAAAAATATTTAATGTGGTAAAAAGTATTTACTGTCGGTAAAAAACTGAAAACGGAGTATGCTGTGCTGTGAGTCCACACGAACATCCTCGTGTAAATTTCACTAGAAATTCACACCTAGAATGGGCTATTCTGTAAGATATAGGTTGTAGGCATGCATAAGAGCTCGTTCCCACGTATCTTCTGTCCATGGCACTTTTTACTCTTTGGTGCTTGTGAAGTAGATTTTTCTTCTCTTTTGAGATCCCTTGGACTAGAGTATCCTCATCTCCCCAGCAACTGACTGTGCCTTTATTGAATCTTCAGAAGGGGTCCTAAAAACCATGTATCAATCTCCATTCAGAGAGCGGATCCATGGTGAAGGGATCACTCTAGAAGATGTCCACTCCAACAATGAAGCAAAATATCAAGCTCTAATTCATGGCCTTTGTTGGTGCCTGTATAATTCAATTGAGATATTAAATTCTTTTGGTGACTCCATGATTTTGGTAAGGCAAATGCAAGGTACATGGGCTTGCAAAAATGCCAGTCTCTCGACTAAAATGAGAGAAGCCAAATCTCTTATGAGGAGATTATTTAGGGAGGCACAAGTACATCACGTGCCAAGAGACCAAAACAAGGATACAGACCACCTAGCATCATCGAAGTTAAATGAGTCAATAGTGGGATCTGTGGCCATCAAACTTCCACTTCAGCAAGGCAAGGAGGACTTAGAAGATATTATGCACATTTTGGAGCAAGGAGAGGCTCCTAAACACTTGAATGCATGGGAAAGGCGATGGTTAGCTAAGAAGGCTACCAGGCATCGCATAGTAAATGATAATTTGTATTGTCTTGGTAAGGATGGTGTTCTTAGGAGAGTGCCTTTGAAGAGTGAAATTGAAGAGATTTTAAAAGCTTGTCAGGATGATGTGTGCGGAGGACACTTTGCACACGACATCACTAGTAGAAAGGTTCTACAAGCTGGGTTTACTTGGCCAAGTCTTCATCGTGATGTCAAATACTGGTGTCAAACATGTGATGAATGTCAGAAAGCAGGACCACGATGGCTCAGAGCTGAACCTCAGAACCCAACAAAGGTATATGGGCCCTTTGAGAAGTGTGGAATTGATTCCATAGGGCCTCTACCACGCACTCAGTCAAGTAAAGAGTACATCATTATGGGAGTAGACTACATGACTAGATGGGCTTAGGCTATGCCAACCAATAGAATTACTGCTAAGGATGTGAGTCAGTTCATCTTTGACCGCATCTGTTGCCTGTTTGGCACCCCTCTTGAAATACTATCTGATAGAGGACCAGGGTTTAGAGCAGACTTGGTAGGACAACTCATGCAGAAGCTAAATATTCTGCATCAACACTCTACTCCTTACTACCCTCAGTGCAATGGCTTGGTGGAAAAGGTAAATGGAATCATTTGCAAAATTCTCACCAAATAGGTACATGCGAGGAGCCAAGATTGGGACAAACACTTGAATGGAGCTCTATGGGCTTATAGAACCTCCTTTAAAACCGCATTAGGGTACACACCCTTTCATTTGGTTTATGGAAAGGAGGCGCTTTTGCCCATTGAAGTGAAGTTAACAAGTCTTCGAATATTGGGTAGCTAGGTAGTCTCTCAAAAGGAGAAAGTAAATCAAAGGATCATGGATCTAGAGAGGCTGCAATTGGATCATGAAGAAGCCATCAACCATTACTCTCAAGAAGCAGAGAAGCGTAGAGAAAAGTTCAACAAAAAGCCATCTCTAGTGCTTCGATATGACAATCGCTTCGATACTCGTAAGGATGGAAAGTTTATTTTTCAATGGGAAGGCCCGTTCTTGGTCACCAAAAAGTTCAAAAATGGCCCTTACAGACTTCAAGACATTGATGGTAAAGTGCACAAGACCAGGACAAATGGATAGCGTTGTTGGAAAACACGCAAACTAGAACACCTCTATAGTGATTTCACCCAAGAGCGTTGAAAGAGAACTACAAGACACCAAAATCTTTGCAAAATACTTTTGAAACTCCACAAGTCCAATAGGAGTAGACCCTTGGGAATTTACTAGCCATCGCCCACCCAAGAGACTATGTCACATAGGAGCATAACCCTGCCAAAGCACGGATTTACAGCACACGCCGACCAATGCATATGAATACAAGAGCCTCTCCTTACACAATCAAACATCACAAACCCACAACTTCAACATCAATTCTACAATTCATAGATACATGCCCTCCGAATCTGTCTACACACAATTTGCCACTAGGTTGCCATAGCCATAACCCTGCGGAGAACTAGTCGTAACCTGATGAGCACAACTCCAATTGGGGCACTTTAAAGCTTGAGAGAAATCTTGAAAAATGACTGGTGAGAAATCTAAAGATGACTAAAATTGACTCCATACGCCCCCATGAGCAAAATTGACGTGAACAGAGAGCTGTCCCAGCACGACTACACGTAGAGAAGGCTAGTCGGGGCAAAAAACTGCATCCAAGAGCACCAAGGAGACAGAACGAGCTAAAACCTGAAAATTTCTAATCTTTTGCTGAAATTGTTTTGGTTTGTACATGAGTTTAAGTTATATACAAGTCTCACTTCAAAAAACTCACTCACGGGCACTTATAGTAGCCCGACAGCTGTCACTAGACTAGCGACTTGCAGTGCATGTACATGTGCTTGCTAAAGCAAGCTAAAGAATCCACAAAAAGAAATCCCACACACCCTTTTTACATCGGGCATCATGTCCATATGTACAAATTTACAAAAAACGGGGTGTCAGAAATGCGCCCAACATAGTTTGCCACACCCCAGCCTGCTAGATCATTCATGATCAGCAGCACAAAAGAGATCCTGTAAACCACATGAGGGAGTCGTCAACTCATCTTCATCATTAGCCACATGATCAGCAAATTATTCAAAAGAAGTCTCATCCTCAATCACAGTCATCAACCTTGCAATATACTTCTTCAACCTGTAGCCATTCACACGTGCTTTGTGCAGGGTACCATCCAAGTCAGCAAGCTGATATGTGCCATTCGGAAACCTGTTTAAGACCAAGAAAGGACCTTGCCACTTGATTTGAAATTTATTTTGAAAAGTGCTATCAAGCTTACTATTGTAACAAAGCACCATGTCACCCTTCTTGATGTCCTTGTTCTTTACCTTCTCATTTGCCTTTGCTTGACTCTTCTTCAAGACCTGCTCATAATGCTCAAAAGCTAACACCCTATCCAATTGTACACATTGAAAATATAAAAGTCTTTCCTTGAATTCATCCTTGGGCTCTTCTTCAAGCTTTAGCATCATCTTCAAGGATGGTATCTCCACCTCAATAGGAAGTAAAGCCTCTTTGCCAAAAACTAGATGGAAGGGAGAAAAACCAGTACCTGATTTGATGGCAGTCATATAAGCCCATAGAGCACAAGGTAGCTCTAAATCCCAAGTCTTCACATTTTTTCTTGTCATCTTTTTAAGCATCATTATGAGCTCTCCATTAAACCTTTCATTCATGCCATTGCATTGGGGATAATATGGAGTAGTAAACCTGCGATGCACATGAAGCTTTTCACATAGATAATCCACCAACTCTCCCCTGAAACCTGGACCCTTGTCAGAAAGTAACTCCAATGGCATGCCAAATTTGCAGCAAATATCTTCATATATAAATAAGGAAACATCTTTACTCGTGATGTTCTTAACAGCTTTGGCTTCGGCCCACCTGGATAGATAGTCAACAATGTAAGTAAGTATGTAACATTTGCCTCTAGCTGTCATAGGTAGAGGACCTATTGCATCAATACCCCACTTCTCAAACACATCATAAGCCACAATGGTGCCTCTAATTTCTAATTTGAGAACCCTATTTTCCATGCTTTGACACTCTTTACAAGACTTGCACCAATGATGAACATCACGTTGAACACTTGGCCACACATAACCCTCCTGCAAGACTTTATGCAAAGTGATATTTGCAGCAAAGTGACCACCACAATAACCCTCATGATTCTCCTCTAAAATTTTGTAAATTTCCTCTTTCCAAGGTACTTTTCTCATCACAAGATCAGCCCCCTTCATATACAAGGCATCACCAAGTAGAACATACCTTTTGGCACGACGTAGGAAGGCGTACTTTTTTGGCTTTTCCAACTCTGATGGAAGCATACGTGTTTGTAGAAACTCTTCCTCCCTCTCTAAAGCTTACCTTCCCAAATAAAGAGGAGAATCAGCCCTTATCACATACAATTGCCCAATTGAAGCTTGCGCTGCACCATGTGCTTCTTCATTTTGAGACCTGTCCACATGCCTTAAAATCCAAGCTTCAAAATGCTTAAACAGATTCTTCACTTGAAAACACAAATTTTTCAGTCTTGGATTCTTACTTTCCCACACCCCAAGTACTTGCTTAACCACCAAAAGAGCATCACCTCTTACCCTCACACGACGGATGCCAAGCTCAAGGCAAAGGTTGAGACCTTTCTCCAAAGTAGCATACTCAGCTTCATTGTTGCTTTGTGCTGTAAGCTTCAAACTCCTTTTGGTTACCAAAGCACCTTGAGGATCATAAACTACCACACCTCCTGAAGCTTCACCATGCACTTTCCTGTAAGAGCCATCAAAAAACAATAGATAGGAATTGTCTATGTCAGGAGCTTCCATGTGTTGCTTCTTCACTACATCCTCCTTAAGAAGAAGAGGGCTTTCCTTATAGGTAAGCAAATTAGCCAATGTAGCTCGTTGGGAATTGTTACCTCGCTGAAGAAGCATAGATCCAATAGCATCCTCACCTACTGATGGATTCACATAAAACTCCTTATCCCAATTAGGAGCTTGCATAGCAGGAAGAGAACCAAGAACCTCTTTGATACCTTGAAAAACCTCTTCACATTCATTTGTCCATTGTAGAGGATCCAACCTTGCTACTTGTTGTAGAGGACAAAGGAATGAACCTTGCCATATACTTCACCTTTTGAATAAAAGTAGAAAGTTGCTTTGTATCTTTAGGTGATGGGAGGAGCACCAAAGCCTTCACTTTGTCAAGATCCTCTTCAATCCCATTCTGTGAGATCATATGCCCCAAAAGCTTCACTCTTGGTTGAGCAAGATGACATTTCTTTGGGTTGAGTTGACCTCCAGTTTCATCATATTGCTTCAATGCCATCCCAAGATTTGCACAATGATCCTTTCTAGAGCTAAAAACACAAAAGTCATCAATAAGATCCTTCACAAACTTGCCAAGAAAGGGAGAGAACACCTTGTTGACGCGCTTTTGATACCACGCACAACCATTCATAAGAACAAAAGGAAGCACACAATAACAAAAGCATTCCCATGGCATGATAAATGTGGTCTTCTTTCGATCTTCCAAAGCCAAGGTGAGCTGAAAATATCTAGAGAATCCATCACATATGCTATATCTCTCATGCCTTGCAATAGAATCAAGTATGTCATCTATGAAAGGAAGAGGGTATGGATCCCTCTTCATGGATGGGTTTAGAGGCTTAAAATCAACATATATCCTCCACTTTCCATCCTTCTTGGGTGTGACAACAACAGGACTCACCCATTCTGCAGTGCTCACAGGACATATGAAACCTGCTTCAAGAAGCTTGTCTACCTCTTCCTTTAAATCATTAAGTTGTACATGTCCTATTCTCCTTAGCTTTTGGCATACGGGATGAGCTCCTTCCTTGATTGGAATGTGGATTTCCTCTCCCTTAAAGCCTCTAATTTCCTCATAATAAGTGATGAATAAATGGGGAAATTGTTGTATCATATGTAGGTACTCACTCTTCTCATGACTAGCCAAGTCAGGAGACAACATACCTTGTATCAGCTCCTGTTTGACATTAGGTTGAACTTTGGGTTGCATCAGCTCTTCAATTTGCTCATAAGGACCAGAGATATCCTCATTCTCCATAAGGCCAAGAAATCTTTGTTTCTCATCATGCTCTTCTTCAAGAAACAAGGAGGAAACATCTAGATCACTATCGCTGCTATCTTCCACTTCACTGCCCTCATCCCCATTGTTTTCTTCTTCACTTGAGTACTCTTCTTCATCACTTTTCTCATCAAAATCAGCATCCAAAGATTTCTTGCTAGCCATGTCAAACCTCTTCTTATCACCCCTTCTATTGTAGAGAGTGATGGTACCATGTCCCCAATCCTGTATATCTTTGGTTGCCTGTAACCATGGTCTTCCAAGGATGAGAGGGAAAGCACCAATACCCACGGGCATAACATGGAAATTGACAAGCACTTTAACATCAAATACATCCACCTCCAAGTCCTTTACAACTCCCAAGCACCTCACCCTTGATTGGTTGGCAAGCTTTATGCGAAAACCTGAATTCTTCACCATGTTGAGTCCCAACTTTGATACACAAGCTTGAGTAATAACACATACCTGTGCACCTCCATCAATATAAGACTCTCCAATGCACTTCCTCTTATGCCGTGCATCCATAGTAGGACATATATCAGGTAGCTCATTCAAAGAAAAGACTCTCACTGACCCCCTTGCAGGCTCCTTCTTCATGGGGTTGACTACGTGCTTCCATTGCCTCTTTAACTTGGGACACATATCCATGAGTTTCCCAAAGGTAACATCAGCCTTTCTACCCACCAAATCAGCCCTTAAACTATACTTTGGTTGCCCTTCTCCCAAAGGAAATTCAAATGCATTGTAATGTTTCCTGGGCTTTCTCTTCTTCTTCTGTTTACTTGTACCGGTTTCAACCTACCTGTTTCAACCTGTTTCCCTCTTTTATGGGTGGGACTTGCATCACTCATGTCATGATCTCTTGTAACCCTCTTACCTACAGGCATGACCATAGCTCCCAAATCATCCTCTTTCTTCTCCAAACGGATTATGCTTACCACTTTTGTTTTGCCCTTGTCTTCTGCTATCAATCCACTTGGTCCTGCTTCCCCTTTAATCTCAATACCATAATCTTGAGCTCGAGAAGGAATTTGTGGAGGATGAGGAAACATGTCGCCACCCATTCTCTTTGGCTTGTCACATTGAGGGCTTTTATGACCCCATTCACCACAATTGTAGCATTGAAACATATCCCCTCTTCCAGCCATGCCTCTTCCTCTACCACCTGTATAACCCTCATTGCTTCCATAACCACGTCCATATCCATATCTTTAACCTCTTCCACCTCCCATCATATGCACACTAAGATTCTTCATAAGACCTACAACCTCTTGCATCTCCTTGCGAAAGGAATTCACATCATGAGAAGCTTGTTGATCATAACTTGGCTCCCTGATGAGGACCCTTGGTTTCTCTACCGCTTTCACTTCAAGCTTTGGCTCCACATTGATTCCAAGTTGATGAAGACGCTCTGCTTTCCACTCTTTATTCTTTGCAATTTCAACTGCCTCCTCAAAGGTCCTTGGCTGCTTAAGCTCTACCCTCAAGCGTAGGTTACTCTTCAAGCTTGCAAGAAACCTGTCCTTCTTCAACGTGGCTGGAGGAATTTCAGCCCCCAAAGATGTACACCACTTTGCCCATAACGAATTGAATGCCTTGACAAAGTCTTCTATGGTTTGGCCTTCATCTTGTACTAAGCCTTGAATAGACTGCCATACCTTTTGTGGGTCTTCCACCTGTTGAAAGTGTGTAAGAAAAGCATGACTTACCATTTCATAAGTCGTAACTTGAGGAGGTTGGGATAATTGTAGATCCTTTTCGTAGCCTTCCAACCATTCCCTAGCATCTCCCTTCAAACAGAAGTAGAAGATTCGTAGCACCAACACCGGGTCTTGCTTGTCAGCAAGAAGGCAAGCAAACTCCATTCTCTCAATGAAAGCTTTGGAACTTTCATTTGATTTCCCAATAAACTCTGGAAAATTAAATTCCATGTCTTAAAAACGTGTAAAATGAAGGTAACTTGAAGCAATTCCTCGGTGGCGGGCACCAGAACACTTTTGGGAAACAAGCAAACTGGAACACCTCTATAGTAATGTCACCCAAGAGCGTTGAAAGAGAACTACAAGACACCAAAATCTTTGCAAAATCCTTTTTAAACACCACAAGTCCAATAGGAGTAGACCCTTGGGAATTTACTAGCCGTCGCCCACCCAAGAGACTATGTCACATAGGAGCATAACCCTGCCAAAGCACGGATTTAGAGCACACGCCGACCATGCATATGAAGACAAGAGCCTCTCCTTAAACAATCAAACATCACAAACCCACAACTTCAACATCAATTCCACAATTCATAGATACATGCCCTCCGAATCTGTCTACATAGATACATGCCACTAGGTTACCATAGCCATAACCCTGCCGAGAACTAATCGTAACCTGATGAGCACAACTCCAATTGGGGCACTTTAAAGCTTGAGAGAAATCTTGAAAAATGAATGGCGAGAAATATGAAGATGACTAAAATTGATTCCATACGCCCCCATGAGCAAAATTGACGCGAACAGAGAGCTGTCCCAGCACGACTACACGTAGAGAAGGCTAGTCAGGGCAAAAAACTGCATCCAAGAGCACCAAGGAGACAGAACGAGCTAAAACCTGCAAATTTCTGATCTTTTGCTGAACTTTTTTTAGTTTGTACATGAGTTTAAGTTACATACAAGGCTCACTTCAAAAAACTCACTCACGGACACTTACAGTAGCCCGACAGTTGTCACTAGACTAGCGACTTGCAGTGCATGTACATGTGCTTGCTAAAGCAAGCTAAAAAACCCACAAAAAGAAAGCCCACACACCCTTTTGACATCGGGCATCATGTCCATATGTACAAATTTACAAGAAACGGGGTCTCAGAAATGCGCCCAAAAGCGTCTAAAGCCTTATCACATCAGAATAACGTCAGCCCAAGATGAAAGAAAGTAGGCTAGAGGCATAAATACATCTAGCCAGGTTTGGGGGGGCTATGATCCTAGCCTATCACAAATTTTTTGGTTACTATATTTTGTTGGTTTTCCCTGCTTCTAGAGGTTTACAATAAAAGAAAGAGTGAGAACAACCTCTTGGAAAAATTCAAAAAATGACATGATGGGAATTTTTCATTGACTAGTTCACAAGAGGTGAAAGGTAGAACCTAGTGGTAAAGGGAAGGGAAAAGATGTAAATGTGAAAGGAAAAGATATGATGTGTTTGTGGAGCCATGCACCCATGATTCAAGGGTCATGAGGGGCTCATATCATCATGGCTTTGGAGCCATATGATGATTCAAACAGATGGGACACAGGTGGAAGACTTGGTGAAGGAAGGAAACAAACACATGATTTTGCTGGATTTTTAAACAATACGTCCACTCCGATCCAAGAAAAGTTTTCTTCATCAAAATTGTAGCTTATGAGCTGGACATTCTGACCATATGTTTCTTATAATTTTTGCAGCTACGGTCTAGGAGATATGGAAAACATAGTGGACGCCAGTTTTTTCAGCAGTGGTGGAGACCACCCCCTCTACCTTTACACACACACCCTTCCTTTTCCACATTGACTCCTTCTCTAAAAATCAGCCCATTGGTCTCCTCACCCTCCCCTCCTTCCTCCTCTCTCTTAAGCTGATAAAACCATCACAAATTCCTCTTCTAATCACCTCTCAAATCATGCTTAATCTTGTTGTAATTCATAATTTTTCATTCAACCCCTTTCTATTATTACTAGATATGCATTGATTTTATGTAGATTCTTTACATTTTAAAATAAGGAAGCTCTTGGACTCAAGCTATGGAGGAAGGAGTGAAGACAACACAAGTGATGATGGAGCGAATTAGTTGCAAATTGGTCAACAAATCACTTGGAAGGAGCTTCTTCATCGGTGGAATGTCCCTAATCAAGCTTCATTTGTACAAATTGCACTTGGATCTTAACCTCACTCCTAATCACTCTCTTGCCTATATAAAGAGGCCCCCCCTTTTGTAATTTCAAGTCTCCCTCAGCCTCATTGAGTCTTTGTATCACTCATCATGAGTCCATAAAGCTCATTCATTCACTCTATTCTTCGCACATTCTAGAGTGAAAATTATTTTGTGCTAGTAACGTCCCCTCCTTTTAGTTATGTTAATTAAGAGAGATATTTTATGTGTGTGTGAGAGTGCTTGATGGGATTTTGCCTAAATCTTGAGTTGTTGTTTAGTAATCTACATGCTATTTGTGTTGGGAATGCTTGAAGTTATCCATTCCTTGTACACACATTGAGGTTAATGCTTCATTCATAATGATAGCTCTCTCTCTCTCTCTCTCTCTCTCTCTCTCTCTCTCTCTCTCTCTCTCTCTCTCTCTCTCTCTGCGTAGCTATCTTAGTCCACGCTTCCAAGACTAGGTGGTGCCCTCATCTCATTTCCCTTGTGGCTCAATGGAGTTTGTTTTGGTGTAGAGGCCGCCATTCCAAATTTCCTTCGTCAACACCTAAGGTATGCAACTCTAGTGGTCAACGCCTTTCCATACACCCAAGATGGATAGTAAAAATAGGCCTGAAGTCTCTCCTTTCTATTTCTTTCAACACATGCACGTAAACGTGTACATTGATAAGAATATATTTTACCACCAACAAAAGATTGTTTTCCTATTTGGAGCATATATGCTTGATAAAATCCTTACATCCCCACGTCCCATCATCTTGCCCATCCTTGATTACTACCACTCTTTTGATGTACTTTCATATTTATTCTATTATAGCCTTGTGCTCTTCTCTCGAGGGGTTCACTATGTGTAAAACTACCATATCACGTGCGTTCAAGACATGTTTGTAAAACCCCTTATCTGTAAAGTTTTTTAGAAATATAACGTACCCTTTTCTTTTAAAATCTGTAAGTTTTTTTCAAATTTGGAAAAAAATGTCTTTCTGTATATATATTTTTTTAAGTTTCAAGGACTTCAAATACCCCTCTGTTGAACTCACGTGATAGGTTACATTTTACTTAGGTGACCTCCCCGGGGCTCTTCTTAGCTCCTACTCAAGTTTTTCACCCATGTATAAACATTTGTGAGTCACTGTCATTCCTTGAAAACAAAGTTTGGAATTTTATGCTCATTGATTTACTACCATGGCAAGTGTCTCTTTTCCCACATTCAGTGTCAAGAAGGGAGAAGACATCACCACTAATTTACTAGATAACTTTGATATCGCTTGTGTGGTTTCCAACAAGGAGAATGACAATGCCTCATGGTACGAATCTTTCCTCTACTGATGGAAGTAAAGGCCAAGTATTGGTACAATGCTTTGCCCCAAGCTACCAAGGATGCATGGAAATACTACGTGCTAAGTTCATGAAGAGGTTTGGTGGAGGCACAACCTCATAAAAGTTATGGGAACTACTTATAGAGTTAAAGTAGGGAAGTATGCTAGAGCATTGCACTTACAAATCCAGGTTTATGGATTTGTGGGAGCAATGGGTTGCCTCACTAGAGGAAGATGAAGGAGCACCTAGATTCCTAAAGAAGGATCATTTCATTGTTGGCCTGTGGTCGCCGCTTAAAGAGAAGGTGAAGGGGATATTCCCTACAACATATGAGTTGGCAGTGGAAGTAGACCGCCTTAAACACTAAAATCCTTATATGCAAGCAAAATTCAACAAGTCAAAGGAATCAAGCTCAATCCGCCTAACCAAGTAACTGCAACAACCACTGAGAGAACACAACCACAAGATGCATTTAAAGAGCAGCAAGACCTATTGAGTCGTATCACAACTCAGTTGGAGAATCTATCTTTGCATTTGGTGCAACAAGGGCCTGCACACAACCGCAACACAGAGAAAGGGAAAGGACAACAAAGGAAAAACTATGAATACCATAGCTATAATTGTGGATAATATGCCCATGGTATGTTTTATTGCCCACATACAAAGAGGAGCAAGACAAAACCAACTCTCACCACCAAGAGCAAGACCACCACCAGAAAGGTCACTACACAAGCACCTTTTGTAAAAATATTACAACGACTTGTGCAACCACAACCACTAGCACATACCCTCATTACACCTTTACCACCACCACTAGCTGGTAACCGGCTAGTGAGTGTCATCAACCTTGAGAAGATGAAAGTGGAGAAACGCATCAAAGGAGTAGAGGAGGGTAAGAACAATGCTGAAGAGGTAGACACCATGGGATTTAAGCACTCTAAGCCTAAGGAAGCTTCAAGAAAGAGAGAAAAGATAAAGGCCAAGGAGGAGTCGATCAAGAGAAAGTCTAAGCCACGACAAAAAAACTGGCATTTTAGATTTCATAATTTGTGAGTCTACAAAATCTTGTGATCTTGTGAATGATGTCTCTATTCAGAACTCAAAGGTCCCTAAGGTGGAGAGCTACCTAATTATCCAAGAGAGACCATGGTTCATGGCCATGAGAACAAAGTAATATTTAGACACGGGAATTCTCAAGATGCAAGTTAGAAAGAACAAGGACATTCTACACAAAACAAAGACTGGTAAAAGCAAAAAATGGAAGGACCTAGAGACTATTCCATATGAGCTCTTTAAGAGTTACACTATAGAATCGGAGGAAGAATCTACAATAGAAAGTGATAGTGACAACTCTCTTGAATTCATGGGTCTCATTCTCAAAGACCACAACAAGGTGGATCCACCAGATATACAGTTGCAAGAAGGAAGCATGAACTTGTCTTTGACACTACACCAATCAAAGGAAGCAACAGAAGACCAAATTGGAATGGTTGTTACCAAGGAGTGGGATGTTGAAAGAGAAAGAGAGAGCACAAAAATAGAACCCCAAAGTGTGTAGAATACACACATGAGATGATGTATATATAGAGGGGACTTGGGTGCCATATATAGAGAAGCCATATATTGAGTAGCTTCACATATAAGCTCAACACCCCCACTCAAATAAGGGTCCCTAACTGTGGATGAAAAAACCCTTGGGGGATCAAGAGAAAAACCCACAGCTCTATATACACCCACCGTTATATTATAAAAATCATTGAATATACAAATGTTCATGGGGAGCTACATCACTCCTTTTACAATGAATATTTTATGAGGAGCTACATCACTCCTTTTACAATGAATGTCTTATGAGGAGTTACATTACTCCTATCCTATCAAATACAATAATGAATACAAAGGTTCAATAAAGAGGTGTAAAGGCTATCGATTAGCTCGTAATCAGAAGTGTCTCCATGAATCTGCTATGTAGCTTGTCATCACTATCATATCACCAAACATATCTTCATGTTGTCATCAATATGACATCCCCAAACATATCTTCATAAATCTTTTATTGTCACCAAGTTTGTTTTCATAAAATCAATTCTTTGATGAATCCTACATAGATCATAGACTCAAAAAAAACATAGTCATGAAAATTATTAGCATCGTTAGTGAAATAATTTACGTTCACAATGCCATAAGAGATGGTTCGCTACGCCATTCTTTTGACGACATATATACGCACGAAAACATATGGTACATAGAGTATGAACGTAAAAGAACAAGATGCGTGATTACGTGATGCAAATGATATGTGTATATACTACATAAAACAACATTTATCAATGTAGTGATCAATGAATATCATCAATGTATTAACAAAACATCATCATTGTATCAATAAAAATGAATAAATCATCATGGTATCAACAAAAAGCATCATGATATCACCGAAAATAATCATTGTATCAACAAAACAACATCATGGCATCACCGAGAATAATCATGTTATCAACGAAACAACATCATGGTATCACCGAGAATAACCATGGTATCCACGAAACAACATCATGGTATCACCGAGAATAACCATGGTATCAACAAAAATCACCATGGAATTAACGAAATAGCATCATGGAATCATCGAGAATAACCATGGTATCAACGAAACATAATCATGGCATCACCGAAAATAACCATGGTATCAATGAAATATCATCATGGTATCAACAAAAATCACCATGACCAAAGTACTAACAAAACATCATCATAGTACCATCAAAACCACTATGGTATCAACGAGAAATTATTAATATAACGACAAAACTATATCTCTAAAAGAATAATTATACGAGAATCAATGAACGAGTATATCATATAACAAAAGATCATGTACCAAGAGTAGCTCGATAGAATTTGGACGATCATCAACTGCTCGACTGAATCGGAACGATATGTAACTGGCTTCTACAGCAAAGTTACGTCAGTAACAAATATATGATTGATGAAGAAAAAATATAATTGAGAAGTTTTCAATTATGAGAAAAATCAAAAGCAAAAAGTAAAATTTTTCTTTTCAAACATATTCGCAGTCCGCGAACGATAACCCAAATTCGGTGCAGAATTTAGAGAAAATTTATTCTGCAAAGTTATAGACCACATCAATTCCTATGGCTCAAGCGAATAGTTTCTCATCGATTCCGTTGCCTGTAGCGGCTAGTTTCTTCTGCAATGTTGTAGAACACATCAATTCCGATCCCTCATGCGAGTAGTTTCTGCAAATCGTTTTCAATTAGCAGAAAAATCAAAACATAAAACGAAACTTGCTTTTCGAGTATGTACGCAGTCCGCGAACGATAACTCAAAATCGGTGCAGAATTTGAAAAAACTTCCTTCTGTAAAGTTGTAGATCACATCGATTCTGATCTTGCGCGAGTAGATTCTGCAAAATCGTTTTCAATTAGCGGAGAAATCAAAAACAAAAAGCAGAAGTTGCTTTTCGGGTATGTACGCAGTCCGCGAACAATAACTCAAAATCGGTGTAGAATTTGAAAAAACTTACTTTTGCAAAGTTGTAGACCACATCGATTCCGGACCCTTTGACGGGCAGTTTCTACAAAATCATTTTCAATTAACAGAGAAATGAAAAACAAGAAGCGGAACATGCTTTTCAGGCATGTACGCAGCCCGCGAATGATAACTCAAAATCGGTGAAGAATTTGAAAAAACTTCCTTCTGCAAAGTTGTAGACCACATCGATTCCAGTCTCTGTAATGAGTAGTTTCCACAAAATCATTTTCAATTAGCAGAGAAATGAAAAACAAAAACGTACTGCTCTCATACCATGTTGAAAGAGAAAGAGAGAGCACAGAAATAGAACCCCAAAGTGTGTAGAATATACACATGAGATGATGTATATATAGAGGGGACCTGGGTGCCATATATAGAGAAGCCATATATTGAGTATCTTCACATATAAGCTCAACATGGGATTGTGAAGTCCACCCCAAGGAGATTCTTAAGAAAATGGATGCAATGGAAATTTATTGGAAATATAGGGTTGGCAACTTAGATATAGAGATTATGTTTGATCATATTGTGCTAGATGCATTTAAGAAAAGCTTTAAAGAACCCTTACCCCAAGGAATGGTAATAAGGGTCACAAAAAATGGATCCCAATGTGAGACAGATGGCAGTAGCATTTTGCATGCATATAGTCCAGATGAAGTGTTTTTCCACATGTGGATTGCAGCCTATCTTTTGTATATGCTATGCACTTTGGTATAGTGTGTATCAAGATTGTTCTTAATCTATAGGGTTTGTTGCTTAAGACCAATATCAAAGAAGGAAAAGTTTAATTTTGATAGCACTTGAGAGGATACTGACTCTTTATTAGCTTCACTGATAGTGGTAAGCTAGATTCTGAAGACTGGGACTTTGCACATCAACAACAAGGAAGTCACAGATGGAGGAATCTTGGTACACTCTTAGGGATCATGATCCTAAGTTTTGCCTTGGAAGGAGCCAAGATAGCCATTTATACTTTCACTTATGATGGATACAAATCTTACCCTTTCTAGCAGGAGGTAGAAAGCACCTGAGATCCTGGAGGATATTGGCACAAAAGTTTGGAAGTCGTAGGCTTCCCCTTTAGTCAAAGGCATTTTGAATTGTTGATCATTGATGATGATCTAGCCAGGGAGTCTTTTCAGGATGTATTGCTTTTCTTGAAAATAGGTAAATGTTTCAAAGATCTCACAAAGGTCCAAACACAATGGCTAGTTCAAAAGGCAACTAGATATCGACTCTTGTACTACTTAGTCAACTCAATTGTAGAACTAGAGGTATGAATGCCTCTAGCTCTTGGGAGAGGGCTAATGAGGGCCGCTTTTCAAATTTTGGACCACCTCTCTCTTGGTATGCAATTGATGGCAAGTCTTCAAGGCTTCACAGAGGAGAAGGGACCTGATGCATTAAATATATGTTTATATTTTGTAGATATCTATGGTTCTGACAAATTTGAATCTTGGAAATAAGGAGAGATAGGAACAAACTCTAAGAAAAAGAAAAATTTAATTGGATATTGATTCTAGCCAATGGTCACTACTTGATAGTCACTATAGGTGAAGAGTCAATTGTGAAAGCGAGAAAAATCTTATGCATTATGGAGTTGAAGTCAAAAAAATAGTTTCAAAGTCAAGCCTAGTTCAATTGTGGACACAAGGCTTGTACATGGAGTCAATCGAAGACTTTTGGGAGGGAAAAAACGCACACGTATTTATGTGGGAATTTTATCTTTTTTTTCTATTCCAAATTGGAAAAAAAATTCAACATCAAAGCTGTAAGCATTGACCTGACCTTTCTTCCCCTAGGTTTTTTATAATTTTTGCAGCTATGTCGTGGGAGATATGGCCGAAATGGTGGAGCCTATCTGTCCACATGGGAAGAAGCCATGATTATCCAACTCCAAACACTACATAAAGAAGGTCCTCCAGGCAAAATTGTGGTGGCAGAAAATGATGGCTAACGTTAGAGATTTTTGTAACACTTATGATAGTCGCTGAAGTAGGGGAAGGGCAACCAAAGCTCATATGACACCACTAACTCTAGTACATCCACTGGGAATATTTATGAAATCATGTTTGGAGTTCATGTGGACATTCAAGAAATTCACTCAAAGAAAGAACATGTATATTGTTATGGCCACATGTTATGTCAGCAAGTGGGTTGAATCCAAAGCCTTACCAAACAACACTTCCAAATCCACGACTATATTCTTGTATGAGAACATTATATGCAAATATGAATGCCCAATTAAGATTGTCTTAGATCAAGGAGCGCGCTTTACCAATGAAACCATTTAAATACTAACTAATATTTTCTAAGTAAATAAATAAAAATCTAATCTTTATTATCCTAGGTGCAATGGTCAAGGTGAAAGAAGCAAAGAAAACTATCAAGACCATCCCTACTAAGATAGTTCGTAAGAAACGACACCATTGGGGCTCCAAACTTGAGACAGCACTATAAGCCTATAGAGAACTATTAGGCTACTACTGGAATGAGACCTTTTAGAATGGTGTATGGAACAAAGGTAGTAGTTCCATTGAGTTTGGACTTCCCCATCTAAGTCGGACAGTGGAACATGGAATGAACTTTAACCAAAGTTTGAAGTAGAGGCTAGATGAGTTTTTGAAATTGGATGAGGTCAAACAAAGGGCAATGTTGGAATAGGAAGTAGTCCAAAAAAGGAGTAAGCACTAGAATGATAGTAAGATTGTGATCAGGGAGTTCAAGAAGGGTAACTTGGTTCTACTAGATAATCAAAACTGGGACCAAAGAAGCCAAACTTGAAGATATCTTGGCGTGGACCCTATGAGGTGAATTGGGTGTTCTCCAATGGTATAATAAGTCTCAAATAATTGTTGATATTGTTGTTACTAAGAGTATAGAAGGATGCCAAGATCAAGTTGTAATATTCTAGATTAGTGGAGATCCCAATAAACCTAGTACCATGCATGCATCTAAAATTAGAAGATGAACCCCTGGACTTATTGCATACTGAACCAGTCAGAACCAATTGAGACTCAGTACCTGGTAGAACCATCCCCTTCTATCTTTTCTCTTCAATAGCTACATGGAATTCTCAATCCTCCATATTCGAACAGCTAGATCAGTCCAACACCAAGAGAAAAGTCTAGTAAATATAGTATTTCATAAGAATTATCAAGGGGGAAAAATAAATTCCACAATCATAAAGAGAATCTTGTTAGTAGTAATGATCATAACGGGGTAGTTTATGAATGACTCATTAGTGCAGTTAAAGTTAATTGATGATACAAACAGTGCAATGCATGCTTGTGTGGGCTCTCAAGTCCATGCCAAGGTTATTGAGTAGTTGTGAAGTTTAAGAGTAGGCAAGGAGAAACATATATATACTCTTTATGGGCATTTCAAGGCCAGAATTCTTTGTAATGGTTCCTAAAAATATCACTAGTCAAGGTGTGCAAAGTGAAAAATGGGAGGGCCCAATGTGGCCCTTATATATGGTCTATACGTTGGTATATATGCTTTCTCAATGAGACTACGGCGTGAAAATTATGGCCGCTTCAATTTCAAAGTGATTTGCAAATCCATATTGTATTGGGAATTTGTTGATGATGGTTCAAGGATGAAGTGAGTGCATGGGCTTGAAGTTCTTGTTTTATGGTGCATGTTGATCATTTGGATTGGCAATTAGAGTTAATATGGCCAAGATATGAGGAGTTGAAGTTTCACCGGCCAATTTGAGTGGCTCAATAGGTGTGCCATCTAGGGTTTTTGTGGCCTTGATTGGGTTTGTATGAGAGTTATACGGTATGTGAAGTCCATAGGAGTCAATGAAATTTCAATCAAAGTCCCAATCATGGAGATATTAAAGCTTGAATTTGGTGTCATTTGTCAGCAGAGTGGTATCAAATGAATTTTGGTGCTTTTGGCAGCCTCAGGTTGCAAGCTTAGCAATATCCAAGTGCGGCATGGTTTGTACAACTAGAACTTGTAAAAGTGAAATTTAAGACGGGCTTTGGAGCTCAAACATTGGGTCACTAATCATCATGTGGCAGAACACTAAAATGGTGAGGACAAAAATAAATTTTTTGACATTTTTTGTTGAAGCTTGATGGAGTTTGGAGGTTGAGCATTATAAGACCACCACATGGTAGGTGACATATCCGACATAGGGAGAATGGGATCCCTTGGTGGATCTCTTAGGGAGCATGAGCTCCTTGAGAAATTAGCTGTTGTGTGGCTTGTGGCGGGCATTGACATTTGCCGATAATGTTGTTTGGTGTTGAGCAATGCAATTGTATCATGTAGGTAGCGGTGCAATGCATAGTGACCATTGGACAACAAATTTGTAGTATGATGACATGGCATCCAATCATGGGCGTGTTACCAAGAGGTCCCAAGAGAGTCCCCCCCTTTTATTGAAGGTCGAGTCCCATAGGTGGGTTATCATGGCACTGTGATATACCCCTCAGAAGTAGGCTCACACATGCAAGGGCATGCAAGTAAGATCGGTCTAAAGTGGAAGTTACCATGCAGCAAGGTAAACGGAGATGTACTTGATAGAAAATAAGAGGCTAAAAATATCATAGTTTCCCTATAAGGGAAAAAACTTTGTCTTTTTGGGGGGCTTCTTGGAGAGCTTGGAGAGAGGAGAGCTTGCACATAGGAAGAAGGAGGAATGTAATCAAGTTTTTTGGAACAAAAGCTTATCATTTCCAAGTGGTTGTTGATTTTCCCCCTACCCCCCTCACTTCTCTAATACTTTGTTTTCGGTCACCGATGTTGGTGTGGTTGAGTGGTATCCAAATCCGGGTGTGGCAAAGAGGGGCCAAGAAAGGATTGTGTGCATGGTTGATGTGTAGGGTGTGCTTGCACGTATTTACACGGTGTGTTGAGTTGTTCACGAGGAAATTGTGTTGTTTTGCAGGTGAATCCAAGAGTAATGGGGCGTTATTAGTACCTTGGTCTATAGAAAGGAATCTGTATGTGTCTTTCGGCATGCTTCCATTCCACCTCTCTCCATCTTCTAGTGAACCTACTGAGGATCATCTGATTTTTCATTGGGTTTGATCAAAGAAGAATTTGTCAACACGAAGCTAAGGGTCAATTTTCACGGAGAAGAAGATTTGGAAGAGTGGATGGCCAATTTCAAGATGTATATACTATCTTTGCACATGCCAAAAAAGGATATCAAGATAAATATGATTCCAATGCTCATGTGAGGAAAAGAGAACACGTGGTTTAGTACTTTGTAAGGAGAACCAAGATTCATGTGGCCAACTCTACAAACTCGCTTTCTGTAGGACTTCTATAAACATGTATCTCCTATTGACTTGGATGCAAGGTTGAAGACTCTAAGACAAGACATGAAGGAGGAGTTTGGTGCTTTTGTCAATCTTTTTGAAGAGTGTTAGAGGGAGTTTGCAGCGACCATGCAATTAGCTAATAGTGAGTACTTTCAATTGGAGAAGCAAATGACATGTTTGCATCCAAAAGTTTGAGAAAAGGTGGGTTTTGAGAGCCCAAAGAATTACAATAGGGCCGTTGTGATTGCACGGGCAAAGAGCAAGAAAATCAAGAAGAGCAAGGTGCATTGGGATATAAGGTGATGGCACCCACTCCGCTTCTAAGTCCGAGGGGGGAAACTCAAGCAGATAATGAAGCAAATTGTAATGGAATTGGCCCATTTAACCTGAGAGTAGCGGAAATTAATGAGAGTACTTTTGAGAAAAGACTTTGTGAGCATAGTAGGTGAACATAATTGAAGATAGGAACATAATCATAGCAGTGAGTTAACTTGTCATGAGCAATACTTTTGCAAGAGAGAGAATTTGGAGAACATGACAATAGTTGAGGACTAGATTTAGGTGGAGCCAGTCCCCCCTCCAATAGGCATTTGTATTATGATTTCTCCCATTAAGAGAGACTTGTTACAATACAATCGTTGTGTTCCTTGTAACCTAGGTGATGCAATGAAGATGGAAAGCCTCGTGCATCACAAGAATAACATAAACTTGAAGAAATCTTTAACTATCCCAAGCCTCAGTCCCAAGACCTCAAACACCTTTGAAGGTGGAGAGAGCTAGCAGGGAACAGGAAGAAGAAACATTTCATAGGAGAAAGAACTGGTTCCTCACTTATCATAACTCTTTTTGCTAGCATACATAATAGCATATTAATGAAGAAGAAGGATATGTCAAGCTTAATCATTGAATCATGGCTCTTGGTTGGATTTGCACTCCATATCCAAGAGTGTTAGTGCAGGCTCTCAACCTCTACTTCCTTGGAGAAGAAGAGGGAGCTCTTGTACTTTGCATAGCAAACAATGAGAGTGTTTGTGAGCGTGTGTGGGTGAGTATACCCCCTAGATTGCTTGGGTCGACCCCCCCTTGTAGCTCATGATTGAAGCTCATTGGACCCCTCCAAGACTAGCCAATCACAAGCAGGAGGCATTACAAGTAGCAAGGTCAGCCTTAAGAAAAGTGTCCCCCTTTCCCCATTGAGAGAGAGGGATTGATAAATTCAAAATCAATTAATTAAATATCCTAAATTATCATTGGATCCCTTGGGTGACGAACCAATAGGCTTTAGGCACACCATGAGGGCAACATGAGGAGGAACTTGACAAGTGTCCCTTTTGATTTCTTTGTACCATGCATGCCTTGTGTGAGTGTGTGGGTGTTCTCTCTCATCCCCCCTCTTGTAGGAGTCACCCCTTCCTTTTAGGTTTTGAATCTTCACCTTTTGACACCTCAAGCCCCTCATGCATAGGCCCAGTTCCCACCACAAGCTTAGCCCTTCAGCACTTTAAGCTTGGGCTGAGTTCTCCCCTCAAGTGGAACCCTAGCATCTCAAGCACCTCAAGAATCTCAATCATCAAGAACCTCAAGCATCTCAAGGACCTCAATCATCAAGCACCTTAGTCATCAATCATGACAAGTAGGACAAGTAGCTCGAGCTGGGCTCCCGCCTCAAGCTTAGCCCTAGCTTACCTAAGGTCAAAGGACTTTTAGACACATTATTGGAGGTCTTCATTGAATCTAACCCTAAAGTCTTATGCTCCATTGTTTATCCTTGCTGTTTGATAGAACATATCTCATTTGGGCCCCTTTACCATTGGCCCCGTGTTGAGATAGATTAGAAGCACATGTCTATATCTTAACCCTTGTTCCCGTTTATTCTTCCACATTAAGTGATCACTTTAATATGAGAAAATCATTTGGGATGGTTAGATATTAGATATTAGATTTTATGACATTACCTCTCTCTTGAAATCAGAGTCGTCCTCGACTATAAGGTAGAAGAGATAAAGCCTTAGTCATTAGTCAATATTACTTAGCGGGTAGAGGATCCATTTTTACCCTATGATATATTCCGAGATGTATGATTAATACCTTTGGTGCTTGGGAGACATAGCTGCCACAAGCATGTCTTCTCTTTAGTCCATTTCATTCTCCCAAAGTAAAGTGACAAATTCTACTTGGTGTTTGAGAGACATCGTCATCACAAACATGATTCTAAATATGCATACTAGTTAAATTTGTGCACAATTAAAAAGAGGACTAGTCTTATAAGAAAAAAAAACGAGTCATTTAAAAGAAATTTGTACATTTGCGTACTCTGATGTAGCATTGTAAACATTAAGGTAACAAGGTTCATACTATCCTTAAGATGTATTCCTTGCATCCATCTGGCATCCTCAAAAGGATAATTTTTGAACTTAATAAGATACCGTTGGATAATCTTACCATGTGGTAGTACCTTGTCTTCATGCAGAAGGATAGTTTTGGGTTGTAGCACCTCTTCTTGGTCTTCAACTTTGGGAGGGTCTTCAATAATTGGTTCACTTGCTGGCTCTCCTTAAGCTGTATTCCTCGCATCCATCTAGCATCCTCAAAAGGATAATTGTTGAACTTAATAAGATACCGTTGGATAATCTTACCATGTCGTAGTACCTTGTCTTCATGCAGAAGGATAGTTTTGGGTTGTAGCACCTCTTCTTGGTCTTCAACTTCGAGAGGGTCTTCAATAATTGGTTCACTTGGTGGCTCTCCTTAAGCTGTATTCCTTGCATCCATCTAGCATCCTCAAAAGGATAATTAATGAACTTAATAAGATACCGTTGGATAATCTTACCATGTCGTAGTACCTTGTCTTCATGCAGAAGGATAGTTTTGGGTTGTAGCTCCTCTTCTTGGTCTTCAACTTCGGGAGGGTCTTCAATAATTGGTTCACTTGGTGGATCTCCTTTGTAGGGCTTAAGTAGGCTTACATGAAAGGCATTGTGTGTGAGCCAATGGTTGGGAAACTTGATTTGATAAGTGTTTAAGGCACACACATTCAAAATAGACAAAACACAGAAATCAAAATGGAACCGAAACTGGAACAGAACACAGAAACTGACAACAGACTAAATCCGCCATAACTTTTTCTTTCACATTCCCAAGAAGACACTGCTCAACAACTACATACTTCGAGAAGACTAATGGGCAACGCCCTTTCCCAAGAACACCCCTTGGAATCCCAAAAGTACAAAAGTTAACATTCCAACTTCCACTAAGGTAAAACATCCAAAAATTCCTAGGCTTAACACCTGGCATAGCCCGGTGGCTAGAGCCATAGGCTGACCTGGACCCACAATCCCTTGATCAAACAACCTACTCCCCAGCATCCCCTTCTCCATCTACCTTTTCTACTGCAACATCCCAATCCGCCTACTTTTCCACCTCTACTTCCACCTTCTTTTCCACTTCCGATTCCACTCCTCTTGCTACAATCCGATCGGGTCCCAAAACATCACTACTCATCTCCGCCGTCCACTTACTCAAACCCCCTACATTCACTTCAATCTCATTACTTTTTTCCTTCAACTCCTACATCTCTGCCACTAATTTCGCATTCTCCACCTTCAATTCCTCATTCTCGCTCCAAATGCTCTCTTTTCCAGCTAGCTAGCTAGTTAAAACCAATTTCTGAATATGTCCGTCGACACCTCCATGTGCTCCCTCCAAAGCCTAGTAACTTTATTCCACAGCTCTTGTGTATACTCCATCACTTCCTGCTTCAGAACATCCACATCCAGATGTGCAACCAAGATACCTGTCATTCCCTGATTCTGCAATGCGTCCTTCTCCATATCCATCAATGGAGCCAATATATTAATTAGGAAAATATTATCAATGGTCAACTCATCCACCTTGTCCCCCAATTCTTTGAATTGTTCATTTACTGCAGCTTTCAGTCCGTCTGCCCACCTAGTAAAATCCTTAGCTACACTCAGAACTTCAGCATTTCTTGCCATAGCCTCTGCTGTAATTCTTTTAACTTCCTCCTGCAGTCTTTCTTTATCCGACCTCTCCTGAAACAACTGCATCCGAACTTTCTGCATTTCCCATTCCGGAATAGCACTACATTTATGTTCCATTTTTTCAGCTTCCATCACCCTAAGCGTTGCATCTTGATTCTGCATAAACTCATTCAGTTGAGTCAAACAATTAGTTGCCTCTTCCACAGAAAAAATTCCCCTATTCTCATAACTCTCATTGCTCCCTGCTTTTACTTTCAAACTTTCCAGAGCAGTCTTCTCCACAGCTCCACCCATTCCTTTCATAAACAGCATTAGGTTTTTGCCTTTGGACTCCGACTTCTTTGATTCTGATTCCATTGTGAAACTATTCGGCTTTGATTCTGACTCTTCCAAACCCTTCCAAGAAACTTTAAAAGGTGATTTGACTTTTTTAACTGTTGGAGAGCCCAACAACAACTTCCTTCTCTTACTTCCACATACTATTCCCTCTTCCTTCTCTTACTTCCACATACTATTCCCTCTTCTTTTGCCACATCTGCCACTGGTGTCTTCAAACCTAATGATACTGTTGGAACCTTCAAAACATACTCAAAAATTGCAACCAAATAAGGTGCTACTCTGCCCACTGTTGGTGTCCGACGTCAGTCTCTTTTCCCAGTTAACTGCATCTGATCATACAAAACTGATGCCCAATAAACTTTAATGCCTCTCTGAGCCTGAAACAAAGATGCAAAAGCCTCCTTGGACATGTAGGCAATATTCTACAGGATGCACACATTTTCCAAATACCAAAACAAATTTGAGGCTCTGTTTCCACCCGCATTCTTCACCAGGTAGTATGCCTTCGTCCCTACCGGATTTCCAAATTCCCCCTTCATCTGGGAATCAGTTAGCTTCCTCGTCTTAGCCGTCACAGTTAGACAGGGAACTTTGAAGACTTTGGACACTAACTTTGGTGTCAAGCGAACATCCTCTGTAATCATTCCATCACTTTCTTTAATCATATTCCACTGCTGCTCAGAAAACTCATTCTCTTCCCATGTATCCCAAGGTAGACATGCAAATTCATAAAGACCTATACGCTTGAGCCATACCTGGGTTTCCGCCTCATTTGGGTCAAATGCTGCCACCGCCATCTCCACACTGCTCTGATCACTCAGAGACTCAGCCTCATCACTCTCTACCTCGATGTGCTCTTCCTGTTGCCGTGCTTTGAACAGCTCCTCCATCGGCATCTTCATCGACCTGGTGTTCGGCATCACTTCTGACGCATTATCTTGCATACCCGCCATCAACTTTCCCTTAATATTCTTAGAAAACATTTCACCCTTCTTCCTCGACTTAACAGTCACTAAACTACAACGTTCACACACTTGGATGTGATCCCCAACTCCTCTCACCACCTTACTCTTATGATGATGAATTTTCTCCTCGATTCGAGCACGCCATGCATGATTCGCCCAAAAAATATTCGTCCTTAAGTGATTCACATCAGCACTAAGTGATTTTTTTGCCTTAAAATGAGTACCCCCACTTATTAGTACCTCTGTACCCTTTTGCCCAATTCCATTCCTTCGACTTTCCACTTTCGAGACCTCTGTACCCTTTTGCCCAATTCCAAATTCGACTTCCAATCCGCAATCCGAATTTTAAATTTAAGATCCCTTTACAATTTTTGAATTGCTATAACAAATTGCCAATTCTACCTCTGAACATTCCACTGCAACTCCCAGAACACCAATTGTTAACAATTTACTGCCTATATTCTCAGCCTTATTGACCATCCACTTGGGAACCTAAGGCACCTTTCCATAAAATTTCTTCAATCTGAATCCATTCAGAGGTTTCATAATCTTTGTTCCAAAGACATCTTTCAACAAAAATGTTCCTTGGCCCTATTCTGACTCAATCTGATAAGGTCCCAAATACCTCAGCTTCAACTTACTCGGATGTGGTCCCAATTTAGAATTATATAACATCACCCAATCCCCTTTCTAAAAAAATTTGAATTTCACCTACCTAGACATCCATGCTTGTCTCCTCTTCTGCCCAACTTCCACCAAATAGGCACTCTAAATTCTATCCTCTTCGAATTTAAGTAGTTCCTTCTATCTATGAGAAATTGATTCCTTCGGACTTAACTTATGCTGAACTGACAACCTCAAGCTTGGAATTACATATTCCATTGGCACCACAACTTCTATCCCAAACACCAATTTGAAAGGTGTCATTCCAGTCACCACCTTAAAAGCCCATAGTGATGAATCCAACTTGTCATCCCAATCCGATTTGTTTTCCGACACAATCTTCTTTCAAATTCTCACCAACACTTTATTAGATCTTTATACCTACTCATTTGCTTGCGGATGATATGGAGTAGATTTCTTATGCAAAATCATATGTCTTGATGTCAACTCCTGAATCACAAAATTCAAAAAGTTTGTTCCCTGATCCGACACCAACTCAATAGGACATCCAAATATTGTCATAATGTTTTTATATAGAAATCGTGCTACACTTGCTGCTTTATTATCTCTCAAAGCCACCGCTTCCACCCATGTGGTAGCATAATCTGTTGCAACAAGAATATATCTGGAACCTGTCCTCTTTGCCCGTGGTTTTATTGGCCCTACAAAATCCATTCCCCACTTCTAAAATGGTTCTAATGGCAAGACTGGATGATCCTGCATCCTATCCATTTGTGTAGGTTGCCCCATCTTCCAACATTGAACACATTCCTTGGCAAAATTATGTGCATCCTTCAATAACAAAGGCCACCAAAGTCCAGCTTGTAAAATTTTCCGACCTGTAATTTCCCCCAAGAAATGTCCTCCAGTTGATCCCCAATGTGCCACTTGCAACACTGATTTCTGCTCTTCATCTGGAACACATCGTCGTATAATCTGATCTGCTACTCTTCTATATAATGCTCCAGCTATAATAAAAAATGGTATGCTTCTCAATTCAAACTTCTTCCTCTGATCCGAAGACATTGTCGAAGGTAAAACTCCATCTTTCAGAAACTGAACCATTTGATCATACCAATTGTTAAAAAGTTGTCCTTCCACTCGAAACAAATCCGCATCAGGCAATTTCTCCGATACTCCTGGTAATTCCTCCTTATGTTCCAATATGTTGAGGTAATCCGCCACTGCATGCTGAGTTCCTGGAGTATGAACAACTATGTAATCAAATTCTTGCAACATGACCATCCACCTTGCTAATCTGCCTTCGAGTTTTGGCTTCTTTACCAGAAACAAAAAAGCCTAATGATCCACATGAAAAACCACTTTATTCCCTAGCAGATAGTGTTGGAATTTTTCCAAAGAAAAAATCATTCCCAAACCTTTCCCTTCCGTAACTGTGTAATTCCTGCTCTGGTTCTCTCAACATTCTACTAGCAGAATAAATCGGTACGAACCAGAGGATCCATGCCTTTCAAATTAGAATAATCCCATGCAAAGACATCAATATACTCCAACAATAATTCCTTCAAGTCCTTCTTGAAGCCTTCTTCCAAATGAGAACTAACTCTTACCATCTTTGGATGATCCTCCGTCCCCAAATTCAGATCCTGTAAATCAGTCTCCTTAACTTGAGAAACTTTCTTTATCATCTTATCATACAGAGCTTCCGCTCTCTAGATTTCCTCCTTTGCCTCCAGTTATGAATCCTCGATCACAGTTTCCTCTTGGATTTTCTTCTCTTCTAAATTTTCATGTTCCACACCATCCATATTACCCTGCAAAACTGATCAATTCTCAAACTGTTCGCTTTCTCTGCATATTTGTCAACGATCCGCTCTACATCTACCTCAAATACCAGAACAATTGTTGGATTTTCTGCTAGGAAATATGCTTCTTCATCATCCTCCAATCCTTCAGACATGTTAATTGCTTGTGCCAACATTGGCTTCGTCTCTTCTCACAATTCCTTCTTCGGCCCCATTGGTAATGTAACTTCTCTCCTTCCTTTCTTAACCATCACTTCATTCTTTCCCCAATACTGTTTTAGCTTAGCCATGCAAAACCATGGCCTCCCCAACAACATAGAATAGGTATTTTTTGAATCCTTTGTCCTGATTGACTACAAAGTTTACCATAAATTGAAATCCATAAATGATAATTCCTTGCCTCCTTAGCATCCCCACTGGTTGAACTCTGCTTTGATCAACCATACGCACTTGAAATGGAGCTAGTTCCAAGCTAACATCTTGCATCCTTAGAAATTCCGATTCCGAAAGTATGTTGACCCCTGATCCACCATCCAATAGAACATCAAAAAATTTGCGGTTATTAAATTCCAACGATAGTGTTGGTACTGAAAAGTCCACATCCTCCGGGCTAATCTGGCAACTCTGAACTGTCTGCTACACCTCCTTCATATCCGGAACAGTCTTAGTCCTTCACATCACTGTAGATAGTCTATCTTTGAAATTTGGAACTAATGAAAACAACTGATCCAAGGTAAAATGTATAGAGGAACTAGTTAAATCTTCAAACAAGCATTCGTCCTTTGTCTTTCCTTCTCTTCCTTTTTTACTCCCTTCTCCTTCAATTTAAGCTTTCTCTGTTGTTGATCCTTTTCCATCAAATCCTAGCTACCTCATCTCGAATCTCCTTCTGCTCTTCCCAGTCCAGTGGAGGTTACAACCTTGCTTTGGACCTTGTTGTCACTTATACATTCACTTCCTCTTGCAAGCATTTAGAACAATCACATTCCAGCTGACAATCCATAGCGACTTCATTCACCCCTTGATCCTAAAACCATTCTCGTACTATCAAACTACTTCCAGGCTCATTGTTTGCTTCATCTAACTGTGCTGGTGGTACTGGCAACTGCGGCACTTTCCCTCTTGGTTGTTGCTGATTCCCCCCTTGATAATTCCAAACCGGCTAATTCCATCCTTGTGGTTGTGGCTGCCAATTCTACCACTGCTGCTGTGCTGATCCCAATTTCCCCCCCCACGAGGGTCTTGAATTCTGCCATCCTCCATATCTCGGTCCTCCTCCCAAATTGAATTTTTCTCTAAATGATGGTCCCCCTTGGTTAAATTGTGGTCTCCACCCTGAATATGGTTGTTGCCTTTGCCACCCTTGATTATTGAACATCCTCTGCCTTCCTACTGTCTCTGGAAACACCCCATGAGTTTGAGGTCCTTGTTGCTGTATCTTCTGCTGAATCTTTTCTAGTACAACACCCCTGAAATTTGGATTAAACCAACATTCCTTTGTCCAATGCCCATCCTTAACACAAATTTCACAATGAGGGGTTTTTTATTCCACAACTTTCTGCACTCCCAACTTCTTCAATTTCTTTGCTACCAATTTTTTCACTCTATCCTCTTTCTCTTTAGATTTTTTCTTCGACTTCTTCTTTCTTTTCTTCTTCTTATCCTCGTCTACTTTTGAATCCAAATCCTCACTGGAATCCTCTTCACTATCAGAATCCGTTTCCGTATCTGAATCAGTATCAGTTTCCGAATCCGGATCATTGTCCGAATCCGAATTATCTGACCTCTTGTTTTTCTTCGAGCTACTTTTCTTCTTTTCTTTAGATGACCTCTTGGTTGCTTTTCCATGAGAGACCCCAAACATTTTCTATGCTCTTTGAGTTGTTTCCACTAATGTTTGTAATCCACCTGCGACATCAACTCTAGCAATAACATTCTTCAAATCCTTCCTTAATCCATTCAAAAAATATCCAGCAACCATTTCATCAGTTAGCCGTTCTTGAGCAGTCAACCTTCTCACATATTGGTTAAACTTTTGTACATAATCCTCAACAAACATTTTCCTTTGTTTCACTTCCCTAAGCTTGGTCAACACATCATGTGGAGTCTTTTCCCTTCTGAACCTGTTCAAAAATGCTGCTTTCAAACCATCATAATCAGCAAAATGACCTGCTAGAAAATTACTCAACCACTGCATAGCCTTACCATCCAATGTAGCCTCAAACCGGTGCATCTTAACCTGGGCATCGTACACTCCGGCAAATCCTCTGGCCTGCCATCTTGTCTCATATTAAGATATGTGGAAATCGAGGTCTTCTTTCGACTTTCCCGAAAAGGTCCGGAATTTGACGCGCATATCTTGCCTAGCTGCCACCATATTTGTAGGTCCTCCTGGTTGTACAAGATTTCCTGCACTAGTACTTTCCAATGGATCAAAAATCAATCTCCTTCTCGCCACTAATGCATGCTGAACAACTGCAACCGCCAACAGCCCGCGGAAATATATCTTGTTCTTCATTCGCTACTTCTTCTTTCCATCTATCACTTAGATAATCCTCTGCGACATCCAAATCCTCCACAGTATCATCTGAATCTTCCCCTATAGAAACTCGGCGCATCCCCGTATAATCCAAAATTCCCTACAGTTCTGAACGTTTATCATCGCGCCCATAAAACTGTCAAAACCGCTTACTGACCTTGTCCAATACGGGAATGTATCCTCTTTTGCTTCCTCCACAGTGCAGCCAACCACCCATACCAACTGACACTATTCTGAACATCCTCCCTCCATTCAACTAAACCTTACACTGCCACATCATTCGCTCCTATGAGAGAAACTTGAATCCGTCCATGCTACATCACACTTACACCGTGATCGCCAAGTGTTTAAGCAACAGACATTCAGAATAGACAAAACACAGAAATCAAAATGGAACTGGAACAGGAACAGAACACAGAAACTGACAATAGACTAAATCCACCATAACTTCCGCTTTAACATTCCCAAGAAGACACTGCTTGACAGTTACATACTTCGAGAAGACTAATGGGAAACGCCCTTTCCCAAGAACACCCTTGGAATCCCAAAAGTACAAAAGTTAACATTCGAACTTCCACTAAGGTAAAACATCCAAAAATTCCTAGGCTTAACAATAAGCCGTCTCATTGATGGGCTTCAAGATTTGGAAAGGACCATAGTATCCTTTTTCTAGTTTAGCATAATACTTTTGATGGCCCGTAGGATTTTTGCCCGTCATTTGCCTTAATCGAGCCTTAGGAAACTTTAGTAAGACCCAATCATTTTCTTTGAACATTAAGGGCCTTCTATGATTATAAGTAGCAGCTTTTTGCCTTTGTTGAGAGATGGATATAGCCTCCTTAATCTTTTGAAGAGATTCTTTTAGGTCACGGCTAAACTCATCAGCGATGAAGATCTTCCCATGTACTTTGAGTGGCAAGGGAATTTTAGGTCTTCCCTCAATGATCTCAAAAGGTGCTTTTCTCATAGAAGCATGTACAGTATTATTGTGGGCATACTCTACAAGAGTAAGTACTTTTCCCATTGTAAGCGTTGATCTACTTTGGTAACATAAGTCTTGAGTAGATCGAGTATCGTAATATTGGCTATCTCACTTTGGCATCTGTTTGTGGGTGATAGGCCGAAGTGAAATTCAATCTTGTTTTTAGATTTTCGAAGAGACCTTTCTAAAAATTACTGGTCATTCTAGGATCTCTATCTGACACGATGGATGTGCGTGTTGAGATGTCGAGCTCTACACCTTGAGCTGGTATCCACTATGGGTCTTGGATGCTTACGGCATTTACTCACTGGCGCGTTAGGTGACCAACACGGAGGATCTCTGCCAGTGATTCTACAACTGGGCTACACTTATAGTGCAAGCCTAGTACGCTTCTAGCGAGTTCACACTTAGTGACCGCATGTTCATATGTGCTACTTTTCAGCTTTAGCACTTAGTCATTTTGTACTCTCTTTTCTGTGAAGAAGAAGAAGAAGCTTTCCATCTCTGTGTGCTGTGTGCTTGTCTTGTGTAGCTCTCTTGCATCCTCATTCTTTACATGGTATCAGATCCTGGTGCACGCAAGAGAGGCTAAGAGAGCAAGAGCATCACAATCCCTTCGTTCGCAATCCACGACCAGATGCCGAAGGCGCCTCGCGCAACGAAAAAAAATTTAGGGGTTTTTCGCACAAGTTTCTGAACAGGTCTCCAAAGTGCAGTATACAGAGATTTACTATACAAGTACAGTGGTTGTATATACGCTTGATTGTGGACACTCGTTGAGTGTAGAAAGCGTTACAGGTACCACGATAGCAGGTTTAACAGATTTGCAGGTTTTTGCAGATTGCAGCTATTTTGTTTTAGTGCTTCAAGATGTCTGACGGTTTTAGTCAGATTGTTACTAAGAAGCTTGAGAAAATTAACTACCCTGCATGGAAGTTCAGAATAACAAATTTCCTAAAAGGAAAAGGTTATTGGGACTATGTAGAAGGAGACAATGAAAAGGAACCAGAGATTCCCGAGGCAAATGCTACAGCAGAACAAAGGAAAGCTTTGAGGGACTGGCAACAAGGCCAGAGCAAAGTGATATATTGGCTTTCTATGAGCATCACAGATGGCATGATGGGCTATCTACAGGATGCTGAAACCCCCGCCATTGCATGGAGAAACTTAGGCAGAGTGTTCGAGGTGAACACGAAGGCCAGGAAGCTTCAACTAAAGTCGGAGCTAAATTAGGTTAAGAGGAACAACCTCTCAATCAATGATTATGCCTTGAAGATGAAGAGTATCATTGAGGCTCTTGGATCTATTAAAGTCTCAGTGGAAGATGATGACATTGTCCGTGCATGCTTGGATGGTCTAGGAGATGTGTATGTACATTTTAGGTCTTCCATGAATACAAGAGACGACATCCCCGTGTTCCAAGATTTGATTTCTATGCTTATTCTTGAGGAGAAGAACCTTGACACATCTTCTTCTCATGGCAGAAATAATTCTGAAGAGGCCTTCTATTCTAACTCCAACAGAGGTAGAGGTAGAGGTCGTGGTCGAGGCCCAAGGGGTTGCAGGGGCCAATTTCTGGAAGGTCAATCAAATCAAAACAATACAGGTGGCAGGGGAAACCAGTCTCAAGGCAAGGGGAGTCAAAGAGGTCATGGTGCAGGATCAAGCAGGCAGCAACATACTCCAGATAGCAGACAATTTTGGACTTGTGGTGAAAGAGGTCACATGTCATGTGACTGTCCAAAGGGAAAAGCAAGTGGAAAGAGAGAACATGGCAACTATGCATCTACTAGCAGAGATACAGATGACAACAAAAACGAGCACATGTTTGTTATGCAGCATGTAATGAATACAATGACTGCAGAGAATTCCACCCAAGATGATGTTTGGTATGTGGATTCAGGTGCCTCTAATCACATGACGTCTCATGGAGAGTGTTTTAGAGATATGCGCAAACCAGATGTGTCAGGCTATGTGCAGACAGGAGATGACACAGCTCACCCCATTGCTCATGTAGGGGACATACCTCTAAATACGAAGAGTGGGAAATCAAAGTACTTAGCAGATGTACTTCATGTCCCAAACATTACAAAGAATCTTGTTTCTGTTGGACAAATGGTTGAGCATGGTTTGCATGTTCGCTTCAATCCAAATGGCTGTTATGTAGAAGATTTCCAGAATGGCTGTAAGCTGATCACACAGGGCAAATGTGTGGGGAGAATGTTTACGCTAAATGTAGACATGCCTGAGGTAAAAGCTACATTATTTTCACAGGGCACAGGTGTTGTGGCTGATGTTGACATTTGGCACAAACGTACTGGCCATGTCAATGAGCAGAGATTGCGCAGCATGCAATCAAAACAGATTGTAAAAGGTTTTCCCAAATTCAAGGTGGATGGTATGCATAAAGTGTGTGCAGCATACCAGTTTGGAAAACAGTCAAAGGACTCATTTCCACATGAGCGCAATGTATGTAAAAATCCACTTGAGGTGGTGCACACAGATGTTTGCGGTCCAACCGATACTGCAAGTATACATGGTTGCAGGTATTATGTCTCTTTCATTGATGACCATACAAGGAAAGTATGGGTCTACTTCATGCGTAACAAAAGTGAAGTGTTTGGTCACTTTCAAGACTTCAAAGTCATGATTGAGAAGGAGACAGATATGCAAATCAAGACATTGAGGTCAGATGGAGGGGGAGAGTACTTCTCCAATGATTTTTCAGATTTTCTACGAATGCATGGTATACGCAGGCAGTTTACATGCAGATATACTCCACAACAGAATGGGGTTGCAGAAAGGAAAAACAGACACATTGCAGAGGTTGCACGTGCATTGATGAATGAGAAAAACATGCCTCATCATTTCTAGGCTGAAGCCGTAAATACAACTGTGTACATTATGAACAGGACACCTACAGTTGCGGTGCATGATGTAACACCTGAGGAAAAGTTTATAGGTACAAAGCCTGATTTGGCACACTTGAAAGTGTTTGGCTGCATAGCTTACGTGCATGTACCAGATGAGTTGCGTAGGAAATTGGATCCTAAAGCAGAGAAATGTATTCTTGTGGGATATTCCCTTGAACAAAAGGGGTACAGGTGCTACAATCCTACTACACGAGAATTACGAGTGAGCAGAGATGTAGTCTTTGATGAGATGAGCAGCTGGTATAGTAATGCACCTGGCACTATTGGGGCTGATGTAAAAGATGATGTGGTTGTACAAAATGTGAGGCCACGGTCACAGGTTTTGAGTGTACCACAAGAGTCCTCTTCTCGTGGCTCTGTTGAGAAACCATGGAATGGTAGACTACGTACGCAGGTTACTCCACCAACAGGTACAGGGAATGTATCACGAAAAGGAAAGGAAAAGGTTGATCAACCTCCCTTTATGGTTGATGCATCATCAGGTTTTTCACATGTAGACATGGATTCAGATGGTTCTGAAAAAGTCTTGATGAGGAATTTGGAATTCCCGCTGTCAGGACACCTGGTGTAAGGAAAGTACAAGAAGATGCTAGAGGGCAAAGGAGTGACCCAGGACCGCGCAGATCTAATAGAGTCAGAAATCGAGTTCAGAAATTGACTTACAATGGGTATCTAGCGCATCACCAAGCCTACATGGCTAAGGTGATAAAGGATGTGGAGCCCACATGTTTTGAGGATGCAGTTGGAAATGTGCATTGGGATGATGCAATGAATGAAGAGATGGCTGCATTGGAAGCAAAAGACACATGGGAGTTGGTGCCATTGCCAAGTGGCAAGAAAGCTATTGGCTGTAAATGAGTGTATAAAACCAAGCATAAGGCTGATGGTAACATTGAGCGTCACAAGGCAAGGATGGTCGCAAAGGGTTATGCACAGACGTATGGCATAGACTATGAGGAGACCTTTGCTCCAGTGGCAAAGATAACGATTGTGAGAGCTGTCATAGCAGTGGCTGCATCTAGAGGATGGATTATGCATCAAATGGATGTAAAGAATGCCTTCTTGAATGGTGAGTTGCAAGAGGAAGTGTATATGGATCAGCCACCTGGTTATGTCGATCCACGTTACCCTGATTATGTATGCAGACTTCTCAAAGATTTGTATGGTTTGAAGCAGGGCTCTAGAGCATGGTATGACAGGATTTCCAAGTATCTTGTCAGTATTGGTTTTAGGAGAGCTCATGCTGATCATTCACTCTATGGACGTGAGAGTGATGTGGGGATTGTGGTCATTACCATATATGTAGATGACCTTATTATTGTTGGTGACAATGCTATGGAGATTGACCATGTGAAGGGTCTTCTCAAACAGGAGTTTGAAATGAAAGATTTAGGCAAGTTGCGCTACTTTCTTGGCATTGAGGTGATCAGGACTCCAGAGGGTGTATGGCTATCACAGAGACAGTATGCTTTGGACATGTTGTCAAAGTATGGTATGGCTGATTGTAAGCTATTTTCTATTCCCTTGGATGTGAATGCAAAGCTGAGTGCAGAGAAGGGTGATGTTGTTGAGGATGTCAACATGTACAGGAAGATTGTGGGTAGTCTAATCTACTTGACTATCACGAGGCCAGACTTGAGCTACACAGTAGGCTTGGAGAGTCAGTTCATGCAGCTTCCGAGGAAGCCACATTTGGATGGAGTATGACACACACTTTGGTATGTGCAAGGGACTCTTGACTACGCATTGTTCTATGCAGCTGATGCGCCATTAGCATTGTATGGGTATACAAATGCAGATTGGGCATGTAGCATTGTTGATAGGAGATCTACGAGTGGCTTCATGTTCTCTTTTGGGAGTGCTGCTGTTACTTGGAGCAGCAAAAAGCAGCCTACGGTTGCTTTATCGAGCACAGAGGCTGAGTACAGAGGTGCAGTAGTTGCGGCGTGCGAGGTATCTTGGCTACGCACATTACTTGAGGACTTGGGAGTACAGGTGGACCAGCAGATTTTCATCCATTGTGACAACCTCAGCAGCATGCAGTTGGCTAGGAACCAAGTGTTCCATGCTAGGAGCAAACACATAGAGGTCCATTACCACTACGTTCGAGAGCGAGTGTTGGCGGGCGACATCGACTTGGTCTACGTCAGCACAGAGGAGTAGATAGCGGATATCTTTACCAAGGCCCTCGGAGCTGAGAAGCTTCGATGTTTCCGGACTATGCTTGGACTCTGCAACATGCAGAGCTCGAGGGGGAGTGTTGAGATGTCGAGCTCTACACCTTGAGCTGGCATCCACTACGGGTCTTGGCCGCTTACGGCATTTACCCACTAGCGTGTTAGGTGACCGACACAGAGGATCTCTGCCACTGATTCTACAGCTGAACTACATTTATAGTGCCAACCTAGTATGCTTCTAGCGAGTTCACACTTAGTGACTGCATGTACATATGTGCTACTTTTCAGCTTTAGCACTTAGTCATTTTGTACTCTCTTTTCTGTGAAGAAGAAGAAGAAGCTTTCCATCTCTGTGTGTTGTGTGCTTGTCTTGTGTAGCTCTCTTGCATCCTCATTCTTTACAATGCGTAATCCATGGTGCTTGAAAATCTAAGATATGAAGAGAGTTTCCATTTAATGTGCCTTAATAGTCTTTTTGACATGAATAAAATGTGCTTGCTTGCTAAACCTATCAACTATGGTCCATATTCCCGTATTTCCATGGATAGACTTGGGTAATCCAAAGATGAAATCCATGGATATACTCTGTCATGGTGGATTTGGGATAGGCAATGGCTGGAGTAATCCAAGTTTCTTCCCTCTATCATACTTGATCTTTTGGCATACTACACATTTTGAAACATACTCTTGTATGTCCACTTTCATGGTAGGCCAATAGAAGTATGTCTCTACTCCTCGGAGAGTAGGTTGAATACCTCTATGCCTCGCATATGGAGGAGCATGGGATTCATACATAACTTTCTCACCAAGGGAATGTGTAACACATAGTCTATTGTTGTGGAGAAGATAACCATCCTAAAAGTTGAATGGTTCTTTTTACCTCCCCAAAGAAAGGGCTGACATTGTGTCTCTAAAGTCAGGGTCAGTAGTGTAGAGTATGCAGGAGATGGAGAAGGTAGGAAAGAAGACTACACACACACACCAACACACATCGAGACACACACACACACACACACACAATCGTTACCCTGCAGTAGCAGCAACCATTCAACATGATGCTCTCACTCTTCTTCTCTTTGAATTATTATCCAGAGTATATTTACAACATAGTATAGTGAGTTTCCGGCCGCCCATAGCACAACGGACATATTCTTTAACATCATATTCTTTAACACTCCCTCTCAAGCTCACAGTGAGTTTGCATATTATGGATTCCCAATGCTTTATGAAAGTAGCAAAACTTCTCCTTTCCAAGAGCTTTTGTAAATATATCCGCAACTTGATCATTTGTCTTCACATACACCAAATCAATCTCACCTGCCAAAACTTTTTCTCTAATGAAGTGATAATGTACTTCAATGTGTTTAGTGCGAACATGGTAAACTCGATTCTTTGCCAAAATGATGCTGCTAATATTGTCACAATATATAATGACACTATCAAGATAGTCAAAACCAAAGTCTACCATAAGTATTCTCAACCATGAGTCTTCACATGCCTCCAAAGATGCTCCACGATATTCAGCTTCTATACTTGATAATGCTATAGTTAATTGCTTCTTGCTACTCCAACTTATCATACCATTGCCAAAGGAAAATGCATAACCACTTGTAGATCTTCTATCCATAAAATATCTTGCCCAATATGCATCTCTCTAACCATAAAGACAAAGCTTCCCATTCTTTTCATAAAACATTCCATAATTGACAGTGGCTTTCACATATCTCATAATCCGTCTCACTGCATCAAGATGACTTTTACATGGCTTTTGCATGAATTGACTCACAATACCCACTGCATAACTCAAATCTGGCCTTGTTATTGTCAAGAAAATAAAGACTTCCAACCATCTTGCGATACATTCTGACATTCTCAATGTAATGTCCATCATCAATCAGCTTCACATTTTGATTAAGAGGTGTATCAACCGGTTTGCATGTTGTCATTCCATACTTCTCAAGCATGTCTTTGTATCATCCAAATTCCTGGTAAAGTGTCGACAATTTCAATTCCCAAAAAATATATCAACTCATCAAGGTCCTTCATGTTGAATTCTCTCACCAAACTCTTCTTGACATGCAAAATTTGATCATCATGACTTCCAGTGAGAATCAAGTCATTAACATAGATAACAATAGCAATGATCTGTCCATCAACATGCTTCAAAAATAATGAGTGATCAGCAGTAGACTGTTTAAATCCAATCTTCTTCAAGAATCAGGTTATCCTTTCACACCAATCTCTAGATGCTTGCTTCAAAGCATACAATTCTTTCTTCAACTTACACACATAATATGGAAACTCTGGATGTTGATAACCCTCTGGCTATATCATATAAACTTCTTCTTCCAAGTCACGATTTATCAACATCCATTTGCCGTAACTTCCAGCCGAACATGCTTGCCATTGCTATCACCAATCTTACTGTTGTCAACTTTGCAACTGAACTAAATGTCTCATCATAATCAAGACCTTTTGTTTGTGCATAACCTCTAGCAACAAGCCTCACTTTGTATCTTTCCACACTACCATCTGACTTGCACTTGAATTTGTATACCCATTATCAACCAATTGCTTTCTTTCCACTTGGCAAGCAAACCAAATCCCAAGTGTCATTCTTCACAAGAGCATCCATCTCATCATCCATAGCTGACTCCCATTTTGATTTTCCAATTGTCTCTTGAAAACATGTAGGCTCTTTATGTTGCACATGTGTATGCATGTAACCGTTGTATGTCAATCTATCAACTGGATAATGCACCCTCTCTGATCTTCTCAACTGTGGTGCACTCTTCTCTTCAACTCTTGCATATGGGGGTACACATTTCTCGGCATGCTTACTGCCAGGTGTCCTCAAATGTGGTAAACCATGCTCTTCATTGAGGCTCTCATCTCCAGAACTCTCCTCAACCACTTTCTTCTTGCCTTTCTCGTCTTGCTTCTTATCTTGCAAACGACCGCTCCATAGGTTGACACTTCTTATACTCTCCTCTGCCATATGTGGTCCTGAAATAGTTCTTGTTGATGGTCCTGGCTTATCAACAACATGACGCACATTCTCTTGCTCTTCATACTCATCTTCTATCATCACTGGATTTGGTTTATACCATGGTTCACGCTCACAAATTTTGTCATCTCTACTGATATAAACTTGTCTTGTCATAGGATCATAACACTTGTAACCTTTCTTTTCAACTGGATAGCCCAAGAATATACACGTCACTACCTGTGGCTCCATCTTCTTTCTTGCTTCATTTGGCACATGAACATAGCAAACACATCCAAAAACTTTCATGTAGGAAACTGTTGGCTTGATCCCATAAAGTCTCTCATAAGTTGAAATTTCATGAATGGCTGTTGGTGTTCGATTCATAATGTGTACTGCTGTATGAACTGCTTCAGCCCAGTATGTTAATGGCATATTCATCTCATTCATCATGGCTCTTGCAATCTCTGCTATGACTCTATTCTTTCTCTTAGCAACTCCATTTTGTTGTGGTGTGTATCTGCAAGTAATCTATCTTCTTATGCCTTGTTCAAGTAAGTAATCATCAAAATTGTGTGATATGTACTCTCCCCCTCCATCTGTATGTAGGCATTTAATTTGACAACCATTCTCTTTCTCAACCATAACTTTGAACTCCAAGAATACCTCAAATGCCTATGACTTTGCCTTTAGAAAGTAAACCCATGTCATTCTGTTGTAATCATCTATGAATGTGATAAAATATTGACAACCATTCGGTGTAGCATGATCACAAGGTCCCCAAATATCTGAATGAACAATTTGCAAAGGACTTTGGCTAATTCTCTCCCTCTTTGGAAATGGTAAACGAGATTGCTTTCCAAATTGACAAGCTTCACAAACATGATCAAAATTCAATCTGCCAAACTTTGGTAATCCACGTACAATTCGATTTGATTGCATATGCTTTAGTCTTCTAAAATTGACATGACCAATCCTCTTATTCCATAACTCTGCCCAATTATCTTGAGTGGCTGATTTGTTTGCATACATACAACTGTGTAAACATGGATCTCCAGCTTCCATTGAAAACAAGCGACCTTTCTTTCTTCCACATTCCAATATCTTGCCTAGTTTGTCTTTGTGAAACTCCTCTATGAAGCAACCATAATGATTAAAATGGACTTGCAACCCTTGATTTGTCATCAGTCCAACTAATGCCAAATTCTTTGTGATTGAAGGCACATATAGAACATCTCCCAATGTGTTGTATGTCCCTTCTTTTTCTAGCAATGAAACTGAACCAACATGCGTAATCCAATGCATGTAGTATCATTACCTGTACCGACAAACTCATCCTCTTCTAACTTCTCTTTTCTGTCAAACTATTTACCATGATATGTCATATGATTTGTGGCACCACTATCTAAATACCAATTATATGTATGATGTGGCTCCACCATGCTTCCAACAACATGCTCCATAGGAAATAATTTTCCACTTGATCTATTGTCATATATATTTTGATCATGAGGATTGTATCCAACAAATTTTCCTCCATGTCTGCCATAACCTCGGCCTCTTCCACCACCATCACGATTTTGATTTAGCCTCGTGTAACATTCTCTTTCAAAGTGACCATAATTGCCACATCTGTTACAGTATCCATCTCTTTGAGGATGTACAAATCATCCACCTCCACGTCCACGATGTCGAGCTCTCCCCCTGCCTCTTTGGCTGTAATCATTGTAACTTTGACTTTGTTGGTTTTTCCATTGACCATAGTTTCCACGACCATAGTTTCCTCTTTCACCTCTATTGTTTCCACGACCTCTAGAGTAAAAAACTTGATCTCTGGAATTGTTATTTGATGTAGAAGGACCTAACTTGCCTAACTTCACCTCTTCTTGCAAACAAAGGTTTACTAACTCTTCAAAATCAGGCTTGTGTCCTCGAACAGATATAGATGTATTTGAATGACTTGTATTCCGATCCCAAACCATTCAATTTCACTGAAACTAAGTCATCATCTGGAACTTCAACATTAATGCTCGCAATATCTTCTTGTATTTGCTTTATCTCTGTCACATAATTTGACATGGATCTATTTCCTCGCCATACACAATGTAACCTTTGCTTCAAGTGAACTTTTTGTGATTCTGTATTGGAGCTATTCATTCTTGCTAGTATCTCCCATGCTCCCTTTGGAGATTGAGCCTTCTTCACATGTGGTATAAAGAAGTCACTAATGCATAGTGAAATCCAATGCATCGCTTTACTTGAATTCTTGATCCACTTCTTGTAAGCTTCTACTCATGCTTGCCATGTTTTATGTGCTTCAACATTCTCTCCGTTTGGTTCCAGACCAACCTCGGGACACTCTTGTTCACCTGTAATGTAGTCCCATAAAACTTTGCCTATGATAAAGTTCTCCATCTTGTAAGACCATATGCTGTAGTTCTCTCTGGTCAGCTTCTCTCCAACAATCTCTCTAACTTGAGTTGAACTTTCTATCATCTTTACTCTCTCAATTTCTTCCAAAGGATTTTGACAAAATTTTGGCAGAGTTCCGTTAGTATTTGGACAATATCTCAAGTGACAATCTCAATCAAAGTGCTCATAAACACTGACAGAAAATCTCTCACTACCAAGGGAAAATCCACAAACTCACTTTGCTACAGAGTGACTCAATACTATGCATAAATACTCTCAAACAATCCATACACTGTCCTCTACCACATATCCATATATCCAGCTTCTTCCCATAGTCGTAAACAACATATGAGGTCTTTAGCGAGGCCAATCGGGGGTTCACTCTAGTACCTAATCCACCTTGCCAAGGTATCAAATCTCCTAAGGCAAGGTTTCAAAAAACCTCACTCGACCCTCACAAAGGCTGCAGTTTTCCAAAATACATTAACCGCATATCCATACATAACCACAAAGTGCTCAATCTGACAATATAACCGCCTCAACTTCTTTCCACAAGCTTTCTTACATAGGCGACTGTCCATAACGGACACACAACAACCAAACATAATCTTCGATAACACAATATAATGATGAAAAAGCTCTATGTCTCTCTCCAAAACCTGTGTAGATGTTGAATTCTTCACCTGTAACCTGTAAATCTACTACAGAGTGCAAAACTGGAAATCTCCCATGCCTATGTGAGCTGCCTATTTGTTGCAGAAAATTTTTATTTTGGAAAATATGAGTATGCCAATGCGTCCCGAATGCCCAAAAACATAAAGATAGACTACTGGATCACTGTATTCCAAGTTCGGGTGAGGGAGTTATGACCAAAAAACCTCTCTTTTTTGTTGTTTCCAGATCAGCAAAAATATGTGTATTGACTGTACCTCCTTAAACTAAGCTCTGATACCACTTTGTAGAGTTCACAGGTGATGGAGAAGGTAGGAAAGAAGACTGCACACACACACCAACACACATCGAGACACGCACACACACAATCGTTACCCTGCAGCAGCAGCCATTCAACGTGCAGCTCTCACTCTTCTTGTATTTTTAACTATTATCCAAATTATATTTACAACATAGTATAGTCAGTGTCCGGCCGCCCATAGCACAACGGACATATTCTTTAACATCATATTCTTTAACAAGTAGCATACTCATCTATCATAGAAGATAGATCATTGTGAGTAGCTATAGACACCGCATTAACTTTTGGTCGTTGTGAAAGTGCATCAACTACTTGATTGTGCTTACCAGCAATGTGAGAAATATGAAAATTAAATTGCGAAAGAAAATTTTCCCACCTCATTTTTTTGTCGGAAATCTTGGTTTGTGTCATAAAATACTTGAGACTTTGGTGATCGGTTTGTAGAATAAATAGAGTCCCCAATAAGTAGTGTGTCCATGTGTCTAGGGCATCTGGAATAGACAAAAGCTCTTTCTCATAAATGCCAAAGACTCGTTCATCAATATTGAGCCTACGGCTCTCATATGCTATGGCATGCCCTTCTTGAAGCAAAACTGCTTCAAGACAATCACCACAAGTATCACATTGGACCTCAAATGGCTTTGAGAGATCCGAAAGTACGAGGACTGGTTGAGAAGTAAGCTTCTCTTTGAGCTTATCAAAAGCATTTTGCTCCTTAGCAGTCCATACATACTTAACATTATTCTTAGCTAAGTCGTGTAGTGGTCTTGCTACTTGAGAGAATTTTGGTATGAAGCATCTATAGTATGCACACATACCAATAAAGCTTCTTAGCTCATGTAGATTCCTTGGGTTAGGCCATGCTTTTATTACCTCTAACTTTGATGTATCCATACGGATACCATCTTGAGATATAATATGACCTAAGTATTGAATCTCTTGAAGGAAAAATTCACTTTTCTTTTGGTTGAGAAAAAGCTTATTCTCCCGCAATGCTTGAAAAATCACTTGGAGATGTTGCTTATGTTCCTCCAAAGACTTGGAGTAGATGATGATATCATCAAAGAACACTCCGATGAATTTATGATAAGGTATATTTTTTTTTCCATTAGACGATTGAACGTAGCTGGTGCATTAGTCAATCCAAAAGGCAAGATAGATATTCATAAAGACCAAATGTTGTGCAAAATGCGGTCTTTAGGATATCTTCATACACTATCCTTATTTGATGATAGCCACTCTTAAGGTCAATCCTACTAAAGTAGTAGAGCCTTGTAGCTTATCAAAAGATCTTCTATCCGAGGCACGGGAAATTTGTTTTTGATAGTGATATGGTTTAGTACTCGATAGTCCACAGGCATATGATATGTACCATCTTTCTTTTGCACGAAAAGGACTAGAGAACAAAAGGGAGAGGATCTAGGCGTGACCATACCTTTGTCTACCAATTCCTATACTTGCCCCATGATCTCCTCTTGTTGAGATTGTGAGACTCAATAAGGAGGCTTGTTAGGCAGTGAGATTCCTGGAAGGATCTCAATGCAATGGTCATCATCCCCTCGTTTTGGAGGTAAGTCCATAGGGATATCATCGATGAACACGTCTTGGAATCCTTTTAGAAAATTACACAAGTCTAAATCTTCTTGATTCCTACCATTTACATTTGATGAAACATTAGGATCGTTTAGAGACTCTTTGACAAAAAATCATGTACGCAAAAACTGAGATCATCATTTCCTTATAAAAAGTAAGAGGATTTACAAGTGGAATAGTGCGACCATGCTCACTAGCATCTATATACATGTTCTTCCCCCTGTAGGTGAAGTAGATTCTCTTTTTAGGGAACTTCATGTTGGAATCCATGCGATCAAACCATTGCGCCCCTAGGATAGCATCCTCATGTTGGAGAGTAGAGATAAATAAGTATTCTTTGTCGACATAGCTTTGGACAGGAAGCCTCAACTTCCCAATCAAGGGAGTAACGGAGGCCTACTGTCCCTTGAAAGCTGCATCAGCCATTACCATATCTCCCATCTCAAAAGCTTGAATGCCCAACATGATGGCCAACTCCATTGATATGAATTTGTGAGTAGAGCCAGGGTCAAACAAGATGAAGGCATCATACTCTCTTACCTTTCCCCAAGCATAGGAAAGTGATGATCCTTTGCAATGAGCATTCTCTTTTGGAGCTTCAATGGTAGAAGCCCTAGGAGTCTCATTGCAAGTATTCTTCTTGGGGCAAGAACAATAGCCATGTCCTTGTTCCCCACACTTGAAACACTTATGGTCCTTGCGAAAAGCTTCAAGCTCTTTAGGAGAGAGTTTGTTTTTACCTTTGTAAACTCCCTTCTCCTTGGATGGATTGTTGTTGTTGTTGTTGCAAGTGCCTTGGGAAGAATTTTAAACATTGGTTTTCCCCTTTTCATCATTTTTTGTCTTTGTTTTCCATGGGCTTGACATTACGTTGTTGGGAAACAAGCAAACTGGAACACCTCTATAGTGATGTCACCCAAGAGCGTTGAAAGAGAACTACAAGACACCAAACTCTTTGCAAAATCCTTTTGAAACGCCACAAGTCCAATAGGAGTAGACCCTTGGGAATTTACTAGCCGTCGCCCACCCACGAGACTATGTCACATAGGAGCATAACCCTGCCAAAGCACGGATTTATAGCACACGCCGACCAATGCATATGAATACAAGAGCCTCTCCTTACACAATCAAACATCACAAACCCACAACTTCAACATCAATTCCACAATTCATAGATACATGCCCTCCGAATCTGTCTACACACAATTTGCCACTAGGTTGCCATAGCCATAACCCTGCGGAGAACTAATCGTAACCTGATGAGCACAACTCCAATTGGGGCACTTTAAAGCTTGAGAGAAAGCTTGAAAAATTATTGGCCAGAAATTTGAAGATGACTAAAATTGATTCCATATGCCCCCATGAGTAAAATTGACGCGAACAGAGAGCTGTCCCATCACGACTACACGTAGACAAGGCTACTCGGGGCAAAAAGCTGCATCCAAGAGCACCAAGGAGATAGAACGAGCTAAAACTTGCAAATTTTTGATCTTTTTCTGAAATTTTTTTAGTTTGTAGATGAGTTTAAGTTATATACAAGGCTCACTTCAAAAAACTCACTCACGGGCACTTATAGTAGCCCGACAGCTGTCACTAGACTAGCGACTTGCAGTGCATGTACATGTGCTTGCTAAAGCAAGCTAAAAAACCCACAAAAAGAAATCCCACACACCCTTTTGACATCGGGCGTCATGTCCATATGTATAAATTTACAAAAAATGGGGTGTCAGAAATGCGCCCAACATAGTTTGCCACACCCCGGCCTGCTAGATCATTCATGATCAGTAGCACAAAAGAGATCCTGTAAACCACATGAGGGAGTCTTCAACTCATCTTCATCATTAACCACATGATCAGAAAATTCTTCAAAAGAAGGCTCATCCTCAATTACAGTCATCAACCTTGCAATATACTTCTTCAACCTGTAGCGATTCACACGTGCTTTATGCGGGGTACCATCCAAGTCTGCAAGCGGATATGTACCATTCAGAAACCTGTTTAAGGCCAAGAAAGGACCTTGCCACTTGATTTGAAATTTCTTTTGAAAAGTTCTATCAAGCTTACTATTGTAAGGAAGCACCATGTCACCCTTCTTGATGTCCTTGTTCTTTACCTTCTCATTTGCCTTTGCTTGACTCTTTTTCAAGACCTGCTCATAATGCTCAAAAGCTAACACCCTATCCAATTGTACACAGTGCAAATATAAAAGACTTTCCTTGAATGCATCCTTGGGCTCTTCTTCAAGCTTTAGCATCATCTTCAACGATGGTATCTCCACCTCAATAGGAAGTAAAGCCTCTTTGCCAAAAATTAGATGGAAGGGAGAAAAACCAGTACTTGATTTGATGGCAGTCCTATAAGCCCATAGAGCACAAGGTAGCTCTAAATCCCAAGTCTTCACATTGTTTCTTGTCATCTTTGTAAGCATCCTTATGAGCTCTCCATTAAACCTTTCATTCATGCCATTGCATTGGGGATAATATGGAGTAGTAAACCTGCGATGCACATGAAGCTTTTCACATAGATAATCCACCAACTCTCCCCTGAAACCTGGACCCTTGTCAGAAAGTAACTCCAATGGCATGCCAAATTTGCAGCAAATATCTTCATATATAAATAAGGAAACATATTTACTCGTGATGTGCTTAACAACTTTGGCTTCGGCCCACCTGGATAGATAGTCAACAGTAGTAAGTATGTAATATTTGCCTCTAGCTGTCATAGGTAGAGGACCTATTGCATCAATACCCCACTTCTCAAACACATAAAATGCCACAATGGTGCCTATAATTTCTGATTTGAGAACCCTATTTGCCATGCTTTGACACTCTTTACAAGACTTGCACCAATGATGAACATCACGTTGAACACTTGGCCACACATAACCCTCCTGCAAGACTTTATGCAAAGTGATCTTTGCAGCAAAGTGACCACCACAAGAACCCTCATCATTCTCCTCTAAAATTTTGTAAATTTCCTCTTTCCAAAGCACTTTTCTCATCACAAGATCAGCCCCCTTCATATACAAGGAATCACCAAGTAGAACATACCTTTTGGCACGACGTAGGAAGGCGTACTTTTTGGCTTTTCCAACTCTGATGGAAGCATACGTGTTTGTAGAAACTCTTCCTCCCTCTCTAAATCTTCCCTTCCCAAATAAAGAGGAGAATCAGCCCTTATCACATACAATTGCCCAATTGAAGCTTGCGCTGCA